>NW_028318095.1:617250-1234500 GCF_062004578.1 Staurois parvus | reverse complement strand
ATACCTGACCCTTTAGTTTTGTTAGGAAGTTTAGGAGGGACCTCACAGTTAATTTTTTTTTAAAAAAAGTCAGTGGGGTTCCCATAAAAGCCATACCAAGCCCTTTAGACCTGGTAGGGCTTTTAAGGGAAACCCCACCCCCACAAACAGGGGGAAAAATGTGAGGCGTCCCTCCTAAGTTCCTACCAGACAATTGATCTGAGAACAGGCCTAGAAGGGCACGAAAGGGGGCAACCGAGTGCCCCCTCCCTGCGGCTTACCAGGCTGTGCCCTCGGCATGATGACACCATCGGGTTCTTTTCTCAGCAAGTCAGCATCATTGAGACAACGTTGGATGCCGTGATTGACGATGGATTACAATCATGGAACCATTTTTTGGCGCTTTTTTAAATTAAAGGACTTTTCAAAAACTGTTGTTTTGTTTTTTGTTTAATTAAAGAAATTTTTCAAATATTTTTGCTAAATTTAACGCTTTAGTGAATGGGTTGGGGTACAAGTACAAGGGGGGGCAGCATCAGGGTGCCCCCTTATTTAACCAGTTCTCTACAGCACTATAGCCAAAGGACTACTTCAGTGCGGTTTTCTGGTTGTGGGACAACATCCCTGGATGTCATTCCAGACACACCCCTGCACGCCCCCAGCGGCGTGCACCTAGTGCAGAGTCAATAGCTAAAGACCTCCAAACTGTGTGTGGCCTTCAGATTAGCAGGTTCCCATGGCCAAACAGCTGTTTCTAAGCCTTATATCACCAAAGCGTCAGATGCAGTGGTGTGAAGCACTCCGCCACTGGACTCTAGAGCACTGGAGATGTGTTTTCTGGAGTGATGATTCATGTTTCTCTGACTGGAAATCCAATGGACGTCTCTGGGTTTGGCAGTTGCCAGGAGAACGGTATTTACCTGACTGCATTGTGCCAAGTTTAAAGTTTGGTGGAGGAGGGATTATGGGGTTTTTTTGCAGGTATTGGGCTTTGCTCCTTAGTTCCACTGAAGGGAACTCTCAAGGCATCAGCATACCTAGACATTTTGGACAATTTCATACTCCCATGAAACAGGTGGAAACCTTACTGCACAGGTGGCAACCTATCACGGTACCATGCTTAAATTCACTGGGCTCCTGAGAGTGACCCATTCTTTCACAAATGTTTGTGGAAGCAATGGAGGTGATTGGAACACCTGAATCCAATGATTCAGAGGGGTGTCCCAATACCTTTGGCAATATAGTATGTGTCTATATATATATATATATATATATATATAGAGAGAGAGAGAGAGAGAGAGAGTTTTTTTTCAGCTGGAACTGGCTCAGGCCCTCTGCTCCCTGCTCACCATTATAGCTTGTAAACACAATATTCTGGCTTCTGTGCTTACAAATGACAGCTTGTCTTCAGATCTGATCTCCTGACTGGCTCCCACTGAGTACAAGATGGGGACAAGGGAGATGCAGGTGCCTGGAGTTCAGTGCAGATGCCGATACCCCTACTGGATGATCTCCCTACAAGTGAGAGAGGCGAAGCCACCTACAGTGTACTAGAGCCTGCTGGGTGCTTCAGCTTAATACAGCAACAAAAGTAAAACATGTGGAAGATGGTGGAGCATTTAGGAGGGGGTTTTCATGCAGAGGTCAGAGCTGAAGAAGAGTGAAAGTGAGATGTAGATAGGGGATGCAGAGGTAAGTAGCGGTGGAAGAAGACTAAACTCTGCACTCTGTGTGTAGCGCACCCCGGAACTCTGCACTCTGTGTGCAACCCCCCACCCCCACCCCACCAAAAACAAATCTGCAATCTGTACGTAATGCACTCCTGGTATTTAATGCCCTTGAAGATACTCCCGCTGTTAGTGAAATTTCACCACACCCACTATTTAACGTGGTTTGGAAGTTGTGTGTGTGTGGGGGGGGGGGTGGAGGGCCATGGTTGAGTTCCTGAACCTATTTTCTGAAAAAATAAGGCAAGCATGCAAAGAAAAGCATTATTACTTATCTGTTCCCCCCTGCTTGCATCTTAGAACTCTGCTGCTCTAAAGGGGCCATTCATCATTGCACTGCAGTACTGTCTAGTAATGCATGTGAATAACAACCCAATGCACCTTCATTTTATAATTCAGTTTAACATTCAGCTTTCCTTTCATACTGAATATGCCGCACAAGCTAACGTTTCAGGTAAAATCAGGTGAAGTGCATAGAAGATTAATTATTTCACCAATGATATACGGTAAATAGCACCTACAATGTTCTATAAATTGACATTCATACATGTAGTAGAAAAGTGACAGCTGTGTTGTAAATACTTCATAAAATAGTAATTCGTTTTACTCAGTGAAATTTCCCAAAATCCAAGGATAAAATCAATATAACATTTAGAAAAAAAAGGCTAATGACATGGCCGACATTTGGACAATTGATCCAAATGAAAATGAACTCGTAGAATTAATGATCGCTTACTACATACTTATTTCTCTTTTTGTACCAAAATCAATTTTCCAAATAATCTGAAATGACCTACAGTGAGATCCAATAAAACATTATTGTCCAAGCATCGCTTACATTTCTACTATCTTGAGAAAATTTTTACATTATGAAGAGATTCGATTTCAAGGGTGGCTGACCCCAAATAGCCCACAAAGAAAATTACTGATTTCAGAAACTGAATATAGAAATTTTAAGGAACCTAAAAAACCCTTATCCAAGCATATGACTGTTTTATACGGGCGAATTTGGACAACTATCTTTTTTTCTATTTCTAAATCACATTAGAATATCTTTCACATGAACTTTTGACTGGGCTGACAAAGATCTTTGGAAGAGTAGATAACCATTGAAACATTACATAGCATTGTTTATTCTTCCTACTGGTGAGCCCACCCTACTGAAGCCTCACTGCTTCTGCTGTACTAATATGGCCAATCATTTGTACAAATAGGCATATTTGAGAAAACTGATCAAGAAAATGTGTTATGTATCTACATATATATCATTCAAAGATTAATTGTTTAAAAAAACAAGAAAAAAATGCTATATTGCAGCTTCCCAATCCCTAGATTTTAGTTTTTTTTAGGCTTCTTTTTATGCCACCTGGTGATTTTGCCAGTAACACGCTTCCTTTCCTAGGGTGACAACTCTTACTCATTGTGCTGTATTTATGGGAGAGTAGCATTGTCACCCTAAGACAGGAAATGTATTAAGTCTACAGAACACCCCCTCCTACCCTCATCTCCATAGCATAGGTCAAATGCATTCTGTAGTTCTGAGGTGAACTGTGCAGGGCTGATAACATTGTTTAAAATGTAGCTAATGGCAATTATTTTTTAGTTTTGGATAGAATGGAGAGGGATTAGAACGCCTGTTAGTTTTTATTGCTGTCTGTAACCACATCAGGGAGATTCACCCTCTCTATTTGTCCTGTTTACCAATATCATCGAAAGTGAAAATAAAATCTAAAACTTTGTGTTGAAGGGAACTCTCCCCAGGGGGACACAGATAGCAAAAAAAAAAAACTTACAAGAGTTAACCCTCCCTCGCTCTATCCAAAATGAAAAAAAAAAATGTACCTTCAGTTACACTTGACACAAGACACCACTGAGTTTCTGACATATTTTATATTTTTTTATAAAATGGATATAACAAAAAACAGTAAAGGTATATTTAACAGACCAAAAGAGAGCAAATAGAGGTGGCTGACCCCAAATAGCCCACAAAGAAAATTACTGACTTCAGAAACTGAATATAGACATTTTAAGGAATCTAAAAAACCCTTATCCAAGTATATGATTGCTTTATATGGTGCAATTTGGACAACTATCTTATTTTCAGTTTGCAAATCAGATTAGAATACAAGAGTTATCCCTCCCTCGCTCTATCCAAAATGAAAAAAAAAATGGCCTTAAAGTGGTTGTAAACCTAAAAAACACAAATCAATCTAATCCTACAGTTGAAGAGATTTTACCTTAACTAAGCATTTGAGCTTAGTTTGGTATCTTGAAGCCACCCCCTTCTCCATAAATCCTCCCTGCTCTTCTGAACAGAATAAATCCTACACAAGCAAAAAAATGGTGTCACCACTCCCCTTCTTCTATGAGTGACAGGCTGTGCTGAAGACCAGACCAGCATGAGCCTCCATGTAATACACTGCAAAGGGGTGGGGGAGCAGGTGTCCTTTCCTTGTTGGTCTCTGCCTTCACAAGATCGAGAACTCAGCACCAGTGATTTATGACATAGATCGGCATCACTTCAGTAATGCTATAGTTACCTAGGTAAGTCTGCTGACAGCTGATTATTGTCCTGCTCTATTTACAGCACCTAGCTTGTGAATTGCTATTTAGAGAGTTTTACATGAGAATGTTTCCTGGTCCACATTGCCACTTTAGGCTGCAGGATTCCTAGGATTTTTAACATTGCCCCTATCTACCAGCTTTCTCCTGATTAGCACAGATCCTGTGCTGTAAGCAGATCTGACATAGTCACTGGCACCTGCGTATTCCCCTGAATGCACTCAGGAGACATGCTCACAGGCATAGAGATGACAGATAGCTGTGCACGTTCTTGAGCCGAGGCTGGAGGGTGTGTATAACTGAGGGACTGTGTGACATCACATCTCTGCCTACTATTCTCTGGTCCTAAGCCATGCCCACAGGTCAGCAGTTTTTGGAGGGCTGAGACAAGCAAAGGTAGCATTTTTCTGAGGTACACTCACAGATGTATGTATTTTTACATTAAAATGTATTCATTTATGGCAAAAAGTAATTTTTTTTTATATTTGCATTTACAAACACTTTAAGTTACACGTTAAGATACACGGGACACAAGACAACACTGGGTTTCTGACACATTTTATATTTTTTTGTCAAACACAAAAAACTGTAATGGTATATTTACCAGGCCAAAAGAGGGCAAATAAAGTAGCTCAATTTTAGGGTTTACATTAAATTTTACAAGGGTCAAAAAGAGTGATCAACTTCAACCTCTCACAACTTCTTCAGTTTTGGTCCAGATGAAGGCCTGTGTAAATGGTACCAGTTTTTTTATGCAGCAGGAGAAAAAAATCATTCCTGGCTGACCAAGGGCAGTTGTCTCATTCCCTGGATCAAAATATTAAGCTATTGGCCTTTAGTAATCAAGTGCTTTTAAAAATGTTGCAATTATTTTTTTCCATTTCAATTCAATGCGTTATAGAATTCCATAGCTTTACAGCTCTAAGGGCTAATTCACACCATGTGTGCTAACCTGTACTAATCTGTACAAATCAACAGAAGCTTATTACAAGGGCACATAAAAAGCAATTGCTCACTATGTGCCTTGTTTAGACTACAATGCAGTATTGAGGTGGATTGTGCTTTGTTGCAAAAACATCTTCTTACTTCCACAGGAACCTGACATTTCTTTTTTCTTTTTACAATACTTTGGGTAAAAAGCAAATTTGTCAAATATTTATACTGGCCTTGAATTATGGTGGATGTGTTATTAAAAGAAGAGAACCCAAATACTCAAGTATCAAATCCTTTTAAAAAGTTATTTACATTTCAAAAGTAATTATCAGTCTTCTTAAATCCATGAAGGTCCATGTTCAGGTACTTCCTGTTGTAGGATGACAATGCTCTGTCACTGTTACACTTAAGCTGGCCATACATGGATGGAAAATCTGCAAGTATACCAGTGACTGGTCAAATTTTGATCCACACATGAGCTAGCTGGTTCTATATCTATTGACAACCAGTCTGTCGGGCCAGCACCACTGACCATTGTATGCTGCTGGCAGGAAAGGCTCTCCACTGGCAGAACACAATAGTGCTGGTGAGGGAATTGACACTTTTTTTGGTTCAACTCTCTGGTTGAACGAAAAAAATATTTAATGTATGGCTTTCCTTAAGCCTGGTACACACGGGTCAAATATCGGCCAGTATCAGTCAGTTCAACAGAGACCGGCTGACATTCAGCTTGTGCGTACAGCAGCCTGTCTGACAGAATCTGGCCAAATGTCCGGCTTCTGTCCAAGAGGTATGCTGGGAAAACAGCCACCAATCAGCATCCAATGTGTGTTCTGGCGGGGGGGCAGTCCCTCTGTCAGAATACAATAGCTCAACGGGGAGATTGCTGTAGTAACATTGCAAACTTAGTACAGCAAGCTCCACCTAAGGTCCCCATTTTTTTATTCAGCTTGCTGTGTGTGCCAGGCTTAACTTCTGGTTAAGACCTAACATTCTTAAAGGGGATATCAGTCATCGTACTTTTATCATGACAGAGCCACCTTAAATCTCTTTACCACTGATAGGTTTAACCACTTGTGGCCAGTCATTTCATTTGCAGCACAATTAAATCAAGGTACTGCTAATGAGATTGACCATAATTAGTTAAATCTTTTCAGAAAGATTCAATTGCCCATGTAGTCCAAGCCTTTACTGGCAGGATTGTTGCATAATTAGCACACAACTTTCTCTATGAGTTTAACCAACCTGTCAAATCAAATACCATGTAAGAAAATGAACAATTAAGTGCGTAGGATGGCACTAATATACAGGTGGATAGCTACTTAGTGAAAAATGAAAATTCATTAACATTTTCTATTTTATATTGAGCTCTTGAAATAAAACTTTAGAGAAAAGTAATAATGGATTAAAAGTATAAATACTGACACCAAAGCAAAAAGGCAAACCTTGACAGCTGCACCCCAAATTATGCTACTGTCTTAGATCCAGCAGCATCAATTTTGAACAACAGATTTCCACACAGGGTTCCATTTATTAGGAAAAACTCTCTGTAAAACTCAAAATGTTGAATGTTGAATGCTTCTCTTACTGGTGACTTTAGATTGAAGTTGGAATAAAGTCAAACTCTGGGCTCCGTAATTTACTAGTCAGTTAATTCCAATTGCCATTCTGATAATTGACATGATATGTTCTGTTCTGTTCTATACTTTCTTTCAGAGACCATGGGGTTAGAGCCTTACCTGATTTGAACTGAAGATTTGACCCTTAACTCGACAAGACTGCTCTCCCTGAAACTGGAGTCTAAGAAGTAGTTGGGGTTCATCCAGGGCCCCCCTCACAAGAGTTTGGACCTGCCCCCAGGTCACCCACAGGTACTCATGGCCACAGAAGTTCCTGGAAAACTTTAGAGACTCAGTTGTGGATGGCACAAATAGGACCTAGGGTGCAATGGTATATGGATGCATTGGTAACAGGTAACAGGTACAGAGCAGGGTAATTAGGCTGCATTTGGAAGGACTGTAGAAAACTGTGGCAGGAAACTGAGGACATACTGTAGCAGACTGTAGAGGATGATATGTAGTATATTGTTCAAATTTGACACTTGACTTGCAAATATTGATAATCCTACCAGGGTTTTTCTTAGTGAACAAAATAATTTATATCGATTCATGAGATATTTTATCCACACATAATAAAGGAAAGATCATGGACTGTTTTAACAAATACATACCATTTTTTTTCATTCTGTTAAATTTCTTATTCTGGAGACACAAACTAATTCATGCTACAGTAATATCATAATACAACAACTGCCTCAGGTTTTGCCGAGCAATTTCTACTATATACAACAAACATGGAAAGGCTTCTCAAATTGCTATAATTAAAAGCCAAAGGCAACTAGTCTATAGCCTGGTGAATGGTATAAGATTGGATTTAAAGTGGTTGTAAAGCCTCAAGGTTTATCACCTTCATGCACTCTATACATGAAGGGAAAAAAACCTTCTGTGTGCAGCAGCTCCCCCAGCCCCCCTAATACTTATCTGAACCCTATAGCTATCCAGTGGTGTGCAAAAGAGCCTTTCAATCACAGCTAGAGAGCCAATGAGGAGCAATAGGGGTGGGACTTAGCATCAGCTCTGTGTGTGAATGGATACGCAGAGCAGTGGGTAGGGAGCAAACCTGCTTGGGTGTCCCCATAGCAAGCTGCTTGTTCTGGGGGTAGGTAGCAGGAGGGAGGATCCATGAGCATTGGCAGGGGACCAAGAAGAGGAGGATCAGGGCTGCTTTGTGCAAAACCATTGCAGAGAGCAGGTAAGCATGACATGTTTGTTATTTTTTTTTATTTGCCTTTAATATCACTTTAAGAAACATTATAACTATTTTCTCAAGTGTTCTATCTATCTATCTATCTATCTATCTATCTATCTATCTATCTATCTATCTATCTCTTTAATGAGCATTTGGAAGGGTGCAAGTGTTAAAGGGAAAGATAATGGAATTTCTTTTTATACAAAACATCCTAACTTCAAAGGACCAAAAACCAGGGCAAAAAATAACAATAACTTATCTTATAGACATCTTACAAACAAGAAATTTCTCATTCTTTTATATCCTATCGTTTGAATGGTGAGCAAATTTTGAAAGAAAGATTTAAGCAACTCTCGTACCAGCCCGTGTTTGTTGTAACTGATAAAGCACACAGTGGTAGGTCTAAAGTTGCCTAGAGTTTTAGAGACAAAATGTCTTGAGCTACACATACTTTTATTGGATGTTTTGAATAACTTCAGATGTCATTATTTACATAGTGCCACATCTACAACTTTTCTAGTGACATCATCACTTTCTACCTGGTGACAATAGTCAGCAGCACAAATAGAGAAGGCAAATCTCTCCAAAGAAGACACAGACAGCTATAAATACATGGCAGGGACAATTGTTCCCAACTCTATCCAGGACCAAAAGGGAAAGTTTTTAGCTAGAGATAAGTTTTAAATCAATTTTAATAAAGAACAGACAAATAACTGTAATATAAATTTATACATGATGGTCTAAAACTGAAATCTGAAATCTGTTTTGCAGCATGTACCTGTCCATTAAACAAAATAATCTCTAGATTTTTAGATAATTTTCAGTTTCTCATGGTAAAATGTCTGTATTTCTCTTAATGGAACCTACTTTTTCCCTTTTGGAGTGAAGAGCTTAAAAACAGTTACATCATACTCCACAGGCATATTGAGAACCTTATGTCCAAGTTTGGCAAGATCAGTGGCAGTTCTTAGCACCAGCAGAGTCTGTCATTAAGACCCTGCTGGTCTGTAAGGATGATCCAGCTGGGAAGACAAGCGATGAGGACCTTTTCATTTTATTTTAAAGGCCAACTCTACCTACAATGATTTAAAGTATTTGGTTGTTTTCTGGTTGAAGCACATGCATGCTTCTTTTATTTCTAAAGGACTCCAAAATTCACAGATCCATCCAACTGCTGTGATCATTACATAGCCAGACAATGATGTCATCCTCAAAGGGGAATGGAACATTTTACTGTTGCTCTGTGGAAGGTGGAGGCGGTACATCAACTGCTCTCACCACTGCAATATCTGAGCAATTAAATGGAGGCTGTAACTTTTTTGTAATAATTTTTTCTAAAGTTTATCAGTTATTTTTTAATTATTGTTTAACCACTTGCCCTCCAGAGTATATACCCCCTTCCTGGCCAGGCCATTTTCTGCGTTACGGCACTGCGTTACTTTAACTGACAATTGCGCGGTCATGCAACACTGCACCCAAATTAAATTTACGTCTTTTTTCCCATGAATAGAGCTTTCTTTTGGTGGTATTTGATCACCTCTGCGTTTTTTATTTTTTGTTCTATGAAAAAAAAGCTGGACAATTTTAAGTAAAAAAAACAATATTTTTGACTTTTTGCTATTAACCTCCTCGGCGGTATGATTCTTTCCGATTTGTGGTGCTGAAAGCGGTACCATTTTTTTGCATGGAAATATGTATTTTTTTTATTTTAGGCCTGTAATTCTTAGGAATAACTCACTGAAATCTGTCTGAACAAGAGTCTAGTAAACATCCCGGGTAGGATAAAATTTGAAACACGTAATCATAAATTATAATTTGATAAATAATTATAAAAAATAATAATATAATAATAATACATTTAATTCAATAATATAATCAAACCAAAAACACTGAAATTTGAAATATAGCGCCAAGTTCGCACATCACTGAGCAAAGTCGCAAAATCGTTTTCAGTGTCTGATGAAGATTTTCCCCACAAATCATTATCACTCAATTCTGCAAGTGGTTCTGATTTACTATCGCTGTTCTCTAGCCGGTCTAAAACCGCTTTTGACCTAAAGGGACGCTTTTTGGACGCCATAGACATTTCCCAGTTTCCAGGCAGAAAGAACAGACAAAATGCAGGCAGGGTGCAGGACAAAGCATTAGGGACAAAATGTATGTGAAATTGGTTGAGACAGCAATGTTTTACTATGTAAAATGTAAAAAAAAAAAAAAAGACATTTTTTAAAATTTTTAAATTTCCCGCCGCCAGCGGCGCCCGTACGTCCCGACGTCACAGGGACAGGACACAGAAGCCGGATGCCGGCATCGGCCGGAGGAGATGGCCGGGGACGCTGCAGGGGACACATCGTGGGAGCGCAGGGTAAGGTAAGTGAAGAACAAATGTCGGAGCAGTGCCGCATGGTATTCCCGAGTGTAGCTCGGGGTTACCGTTTGTGGTACTGAAATGTTACCCCGAGCTACACTCGGGAATACCGCCAAGGAGGTTAAACATGTCCAGTAAAAAATTTTAAAAATCTAATTTCTTCATAAATTTAGGCCAAAATGTATTCTGCTACATGTATTTGCTAAGAAAAATCCCAATACATGTAAATTAATTGGTTTACATTAAAGTTATAGTGTTTACAAATGGGGGTATAGATACTGGGATTTATTTTTTAATTTTTTATTTTTCTAGTAATGGCAGCAATCAGCGACTTATAGTGGACTGCAGCAGGCATTCTGACCCTAAGGGGAACTGACTTGGTGTCACTGACATCCCCAGTGACACCAATACAGTGATCAGGGCTAATAAAAAGCACTGACACTGTACTAATGGCACTAGGCAGAGGGGGAAGGGGTTAACATGTGGGGCGATCAAAGGGTTAACTGTGTGCTATATGCTGTTTTACTGTGTGCTGTGTGTTTGTGCTTCACAGTAAGCACACTTCTATGCAGAGCAGTGCAAAGCAGTGTGAAGGAGCTGGCAGGGGAGAGTGCTGTATTGTTTACATACAGTTTTCTCCCTCCATTGGTAATGCTCCTCTATCACCTGGTGCTGGCAAGTAATCACCGACCGGGAACTTGTGATTGACAGCCGAGGCCGCAAATAGCGGTGTGGATAGGGCGCGCATGCGGCTCGTGCGCGTCCCCTACCCGGAAGTGCAAAATCACATATATATACACGTGGTTGTGCGCACCCCTGCAACCCTGTATGAGTATATCTGCTATAGGTGGCAGGAAAGCGGTTATAATAAGTGAACATTTCATAAATGGTACACTATGGTAGTGTTTGTAAAGAATGGGTATCTTTATTCTAATAAGCTGCTGAGTTATCCTGCTCAAATTCATGCTTACTCAAAGCAGATATCGATTCCACGTAATGGTCAGCCTTGCGATAAGAATAAAAGCCCAAAGTATGTCTAAACCCAAGAAAAAAGATCTAATTTAATTGCAGCTTTTCCAGTGGTAGATGTGGTGGCTGTTTTTTTTCTTTCAGGTTTCTCTTCCTTTGTTATCATTGTTTTCAGGATTGCAGAGTGTTCACAATGATATCATCCCTCTTTTTGCGAATGGCTGAAATATTTTTTCTATTGGCTGAAAGTTTACAATGAGCTGTAAACAAATAGAAAAAAATAACTCCAACCAACCTGGAGAAGAGACATAATATACTTGTATCTGTGCAGAATTATGAAAATAAAAATTATTTTTACCCAGAATTTTCACAGCTGCTATCTAGGAATCATTGGGGAGCTGTGACATGAGAGAGGATGCAATAAAAACCCTACAACAGGTACCATTAAATGGGAGAGAAAGGGGAACAGAACCATCTTTAATAATGAGAATGCAGGGGCACTAGAATTGCTTTGTATCAGTAATCTTCTTCATTCAAAAGAGTGAAACTTTCACTGCATGTGTGCCCACAGTTTCATTACTGAAATTGCTGCTCCTCTAGGCCAGCCATAGCCTTTCTCCTAGGCTCAGGCAATGGCAAACCCTAGTCAGGGCTATAACTAGGGAACAGCAGAGAGTTATCAAGTTACAGAGAAAATAGGGCCCTCATATAAAATTAGTCAGAAAAACACTTGGCAAGTGTAATCACATGCTAGTATTGTATATTATTGGGGTCTCCTTTGACTCATTTAATATTGACAATTCTGTCCAACTGTTGCCAATTGAAGGCATTACCCTCTATCTCAGGGGTCCTACCAATTTTTAATCCAAGAACCCAAATAGGGGAATTGCTACTCTACTGGGATCCAAAATGAGAATTATTATCAAAAGATCAGAAAAGGCCTAACAAGATTACCGTAATAACATTGGCCGTCTAAAAAAAAAAAGAAAAAAACACTAACAGTAAAGAAATGTGTTTATTTCAAGTATTGTTTTTAAAGTTTTCTTATTTGTGAATAATAAAAGTGAAAGCTAACATATTGTTAATAAAACAACTATATTTCAAAACAGGGAATAGATTCCCGAGCATCATTCATATGTAAATGCTCATACATATACAAAAACTATTTAAAGTGGAATTCCCAGTAGATATCAAAGACATAAATTAATGCAGCTCTGAAATCATAATACATCAGGGAAAGTATTAATTATTATTATTTTTTTTTGCAGGCTGAATGTTACTTGTTATCAGCATTAGAGATGAGCGAAGAAATGAAAAATTCGATTCGACTGATTCGGCGAATTCGTGGACAATATTCGATTCGAGTCGAATAAATTCGCTGTGAATTTAACTTAAAAAAGGGTGTTTCTAGGCTTCAGAGAGACTTAATATTAGTGCAGAACACTGTACCTTTAATTTAAATGCCCTTGGAGTCTGCTGGGGAAGAGAAATAATACTGTCTGTCAGTATGACATGCAGATGAGTGCCGTCGATCTTAGAATCACTGCACACTTCACTCCTTTGGCCAGTCACGGGGCCAAAACCAGCGTTTGGAGCCACAGTGTGGCGGTGGAGGCAGCAGCAATGGGAGGCCATACAGCAACCTATGACAAAATGGAAACCAGCAGGAGCGTGAGGAGACCTGAAAGTGGCACATGGCAGAGTGGGAGCAATGGGAGGCGGTACAGGGACCCAGGTCACACTATGGGCCCAGCAGCAGCGTGACCAGGCGGTACGGGGGCCCATGGCCGATATGGGGCTTGGTGGCACCTATGGAAGGCCTGTAATCTGCCAGCAACCTATGACAAAATGGACAACCGCAGGAGTGTGAGGAGATTTCAAAGTGGCACATGGCAGAGTGGAAGCAATGGGAGGCCGTACAGGGACCCAGGTCACACTGTGGGACCAGCATCAGCGTGAACAGGCGGTACGGGGGCCCATGGCCGATTTGACCTCATTCATCCCATAGTCCTGCCGACTCACGAATAGCGTGGCCTCCTCAAAGGGCCTGAGCAAGCGCAGGTGTCACACATGAGCTGCCAATGGCTGACATCTAAGTTACACAGGGAGTACCTTTATCCGCTTTTAACATCAGGAAATCTGTGATGGCCTTTAGCTGTTCGTAAAGGCGGTCTAACATATGTAGGGTTGAATTCCACCTTGTTGCAACGTCACAGCATGAGGAGTCGGTACGGGGGCCCATGGCAGATTACATGTCTGGCAGCAGCTATGTGAGGCCCGTAATCTGCCTGCACCCTATGTCAAAAAATTTAACACACCAGCAGTGTGAAGAGACCTGAAAGTGGCACATGGCAGCAGAGTGTGGCGATGGAGACAGCAGCAATGGGAGGCCGTACAGGGACCCATGAGAGACTCTAGACTTGGCAGCAGCATGAGGAGGCGGTATATAGGGGCCCATGGCAGATTAGGGGCCTGGCAGCAGCTATGTGAGGCCCGTAATCTGCCTGCACCCTATGTCAAAAAATTTAACACACCAGCAGTGTGAAGAGACCTGAAAGTGGCACATGGCAGCAGAGTGTGGCGATGGAGACAGCAGCAATGGGAGGCCGTACAGGGACCCATGAGAGACTCTGGACTTGGCAGCAGCATGAGGAGGCGGTATATAGGGGCCCATGGCAGATTAGGGGCCTGGCAGCAGCTATGTGAGGCCCGTAATCTGCCTGCACCCTATGTCAAAAAATTTAACACACCAGCAGTGTGAAGAGACCTGAAAGTGGCACATGGCAGCAGAGTGTGGCGATGGAGACAGCAGCAATGGGAGGCCGTACAGGGACCCATGACAGACTCTAGACTTGGCAGCAGCATGAGGAGGCGGTATATAGGGGCCCATGGCAGATTAGGGGCCTGGCAGCAGCTATGTGAGGCCCGTAATCTGCCTGCACCCTATGTCAAAAAATTAAACACACCAGCAGTGTGAAGAGACCTGAAAGTGGCACATGGCAGCAGAGTGTGGCGATGGAGACAGCAGCAATGGGAGGCCGTACAGGGACCCATGACAGACTCTGGACTTGGCAGCAGCATGAGGAGGCGGTATATAGGGGCCCATGGCAGATTAGGGGCCTGGCAGCAGCTATGTGAGGCCCGTAATCTGCCTGCACCCTATGTCAAAAAATTTAACACACCAGCAGTGTGAAGAGACCTGAAAGTGGCACATGGCAGCAGAGTGTGGCGATGGAGACAGCAGCAATGGGAGGCCGTACAGGGACCCATGACAGACTCTGGACTTGGCAGCAGCATGAGGAGGCGGTATATAGGGGCCCATGGCAGATTAGGGGCCTGGCAGCAGCTATGTGAGGCCCGTAATCTGCCTGCACCCTATGTCAAAAAATTTAACACACCAGCAGTGTGAAGAGACCTGAAAGTGGCACATGGCAGCAGAGTGTGGCGATGGAGACAGCAGCAATGGGAGGCCGTACAGGGACCCATGACAGACTCTGGACTTGGCAGCAGCATGAGGAGGCGGTATATAGGGGCCCATGGCAGATTAGGGGCCTGGCAGCAGCTATGTGAGGCCCGTAATCTGCCTGCACCCTATGTCAAAAAATTTAACACACCAGCAGTGTGAAGAGACCTGAAAGTGGCACATGGCAGCAGAGTGTGGCGATGGAGACAGCAGCAATGGGAGGCCGTACAGGGACCCATGAGAGACTCTAGACTTGGCAGCAGCATGAGGAGGCGGTATATAGGGGCCCATGGCAGATTAGGGGCCTGGCAGCAGCTATGTGAGGCCCGTAATCTGCCTGCACCCTATGTCAAAAAATTTAACACACCAGCAGTGTGAAGAGACCTGAAAGTGGCACATGGCAGCAGAGTGTGGCGATGGAGACAGCAGCAATGGGAGGCCGTACAGGGACCCATGACAGACTCTGGACTTGGCAGCAGCATGAGGAGGCGGTATATAGGGGCCCATGGCAGATTAGGGGCCTGGCAGCAGCTATGTGAGGCCCGTAATCTGCCTGCACCCTATGTCAAAAAATTTAACACACCAGCAGTGTGAAGAGACCTGAAAGTGGCACATGGCAGCAGAGTGTGGCGATGGAGACAGCAGCAATGGGAGGCCGTACAGGGACCCATGAGAGACTCTGGACTTGGCAGCAGCATGAGGAGGCGGTATATAGGGGCCCATGGCAGATTAGGGGCCTGGCAGCAGCTATGTGAGGCCCGTAATCTGCCTGCACCCTATGTCAAAAAATTTAACACACCAGCAGTGTGAAGAGACCTGAAAGTGGCACATGGCAGCAGAGTGTGGCGATGGAGACAGCAGCAATGGGAGGCCGTACAGGGACCCATGACAGACTCTGGACTTGGCAGCAGCATGAGGAGGCGGTATATAGGGGCCCATGGCAGATTAGGGGCCTGGCAGCAGCTATGTGAGGCCCGTAATCTGCCTGCACCCTATGTCAAAAAATTTAACACACCAGCAGTGTGAAGAGACCTGAAAGTGGCACATGGCAGCAGAGTGTGGCGATGGAGACAGCAGCAATGGGAGGCCGTACAGGGACCCATGACAGACTCTGGACTTGGCAGCAGCATGAGGAGGCGGTATATAGGGGCCCATGGCAGATTAGGGGCCTGGCAGCAGCTATGTGAGGCCCGTAATCTGCCTGCACCCTATGTCAAAAAATTAAACACACCAGCAGTGTGAAGAGACCTGAAAGTGGCACATGGCAGCAGAGTGTGGCGATGGAGACAGCAGCAATGGGAGGCCGTACAGGGACCCATGACAGACTCTGGACTTGGCAGCAGCATGAGGAGGCGGTATATAGGGGCCCATGGCAGATTAGGGGCCTGGCAGCAGCTATGTGAGGCCCGTAATCTGCCTGCACCCTATGTCAAAAAATTTAACACACCAGCAGTGTGAAGAGACCTGAAAGTGGCACATGGCAGCAGAGTGTGGCGATGGAGACAGCAGCAATGGGAGGCCGTACAGGGACCCATGAGAGACTCTGGACTTGGCAGCAGCATGAGGAGGCGGTATATAGGGGCCCATGGCAGATTAGGGGCCTGGCAGCAGCTATGTGAGGCCCGTAATCTGCCTGCACCCTATGTCAAAAAATTAAACACACCAGCAGTGTGAAGAGACCTGAAAGTGGCACATGGCAGCAGAGTGTGGCGATGGAGACAGCAGCAATGGGAGGCCGTACAGGGACCCATGACAGACTCTGGACTTGGCAGCAGCATGAGGAGGCGGTATATAGGGGCCCATGGCAGATTAGGGGCCTGGCAGCAGCTATGTGAGGCCCGTAATCTGCCTGCACCCTATGTCAAAAAATTTAACACACCAGCAGTGTGAAGAGACCTGAAAGTGGCACATGGCAGCAGAGTGTGGCGATGGAGACAGCAGCAATGGGAGGCCGTACAGGGACCCATGACAGACTCTGGACTTGGCAGCAGCATGAGGAGGCGGTATATAGGGGCCCATGGCAGATTAGGGGCCTGGCAGCAGCTATGTGAGGCCCGTAATCTGCCTGCACCCTATGTCAAAAAATTTAACACACCAGCAGTGTGAAGAGACCTGAAAGTGGCACATGGCAGCAGAGTGTGGCGATGGAGACAGCAGCAATGGGAGGCCGTACAGGGACCCATGACAGACTCTGGACTTGGCAGCAGCATGAGGAGGCGGTATATAGGGGCCCATGGCAGATTAGGGGCCTGGCAGCAGCTATGTGAGGCCCGTAATCTGCCTGCACCCTATGTCAAAAAATTAAACACACCAGCAGTGTGAAGAGACCTGAAAGTGGCACATGGCAGCAGAGTGTGGCGATGGAGACAGCAGCAATGGGAGGCCGTACAGGGACCCATGACAGACTCTGGACTTGGCAGCAGCATGAGGAGGCGGTATATAGGGGCCCATGGCAGATTAGGGGCCTGGCAGCAGCTATGTGAGGCCCGTAATCTGCCTGCACCCTATGTCAAAAAATTTAACACACCAGCAGTGTGAAGAGACCTGAAAGTGGCACATGGCAGCAGAGTGTGGCGATGGAGACAGCAGCAATGGGAGGCCGTACAGGGACCCATGACAGACTCTGGACTTGGCAGCAGCATGAGGAGGCGGTATATAGGGGCCCATGGCAGATTAGGGGCCTGGCAGCAGCTATGTGAGGCCCGTAATCTGCCTGCACCCTATGTCAAAAAATTTAACACACCAGCAGTGTGAAGAGACCTGAAAGTGGCACATGGCAGCAGAGTGTGGCGATGGAGACAGCAGCAATGGGAGGCCGTACAGGGACCCATGACAGACTCTGGACTTGGCAGCAGCATGAGGAGGCGGTATATAGGGGCCCATGGCAGATTAGGGGCCTGGCAGCAGCTATGTGAGGCCCGTAATCTGCCTGCACCCTATGTCAAAAAATTAAACACACCAGCAGTGTGAAGAGACCTGAAAGTGGCACATGGCAGCAGAGTGTGGCGATGGAGACAGCAGCAATGGGAGGCCGTACAGGGACCCATGACAGACTCTGGACTTGGCAGCAGCATGAGGAGGCGGTATATAGGGGCCCATGGCAGATTAGGGGCCTGGCAGCAGCTATGTGAGGCCCGTAATCTGCCTGCACCCTATGTCAAAAAATTTAACACACCAGCAGTGTGAAGAGACCTGAAAGTGGCACATGGCAGCAGAGTGTGGCGATGGAGACAGCAGCAATGGGAGGCCGTACAGGGACCCATGACAGACTCTGGACTTGGCAGCAGCATGAGGAGGCGGTATATAGGGGCCCATGGCAGATTAGGGGCCTGGCAGCAGCTATGTGAGGCCCGTAATCTGCCTGCACCCTATGTCAAAAAATTTAACACACCAGCAGTGTGAAGAGACCTGAAAGTGGCACATGGCAGCAGAGTGTGGCGATGGAGACAGCAGCAATGGGAGGCCGTACAGGGACCCATGAGAGACTCTAGACTTGGCAGCAGCATGAGGAGGCGGTATATAGGGGCCCATGGCAGATTAGGGGCCTGGCAGCAGCTATGTGAGGCCCGTAATCTGCCTGCACCCTATGTCAAAAAATTTAACACACCAGCAGTGTGAAGAGACCTGAAAGTGGCACATGGCAGCAGAGTGTGGCGATGGAGACAGCAGCAATGGGAGGCCGTACAGGGACCCATGACAGACTCTGGACTTGGCAGCAGCATGAGGAGGCGGTATATAGGGGCCCATGGCAGATTAGGGGCCTGGCAGCAGCTATGTGAGGCCCGTAATCTGCCTGCACCCTATGTCAAAAAATTTAACACACCAGCAGTGTGAAGAGACCTGAAAGTGGCACATGGCAGCAGAGTGTGGCGATGGAGACAGCAGCAATGGGAGGCCGTACAGGGACCCATGAGAGACTCTGGACTTGGCAGCAGCATGAGGAGGCGGTATATAGGGGCCCATGGCAGATTAGGGGCCTGGCAGCAGCTATGTGAGGCCCGTAATCTGCCTGCACCCTATGTCAAAAAATTTAACACACCAGCAGTGTGAAGAGACCTGAAAGTGGCACATGGCAGCAGAGTGTGGCGATGGAGACAGCAGCAATGGGAGGCCGTACAGGGACCCATGACAGACTCTGGACTTGGCAGCAGCATGAGGAGGCGGTATATAGGGGCCCATGGCAGATTAGGGGCCTGGCAGCAGCTATGTGAGGCCCGTAATCTGCCTGCACCCTATGTCAAAAAATTAAACACACCAGCAGTGTGAAGAGACCTGAAAGTGGCACATGGCAGCAGAGTGTGGCGATGGAGACAGCAGCAATGGGAGGCCGTACAGGGACCCATGACAGACTCTGGACTTGGCAGCAGCATGAGGAGGCGGTATATAGGGGCCCATGGCAGATTAGGGGCCTGGCAGCAGCTATGTGAGGCCCGTAATCTGCCTGCACCCTATGTCAAAAAATTTAACACACCAGCAGTGTGAAGAGACCTGAAAGTGGCACATGGCAGCAGAGTGTGGCGATGGAGACAGCAGCAATGGGAGGCCGTACAGGGACCCATGAGAGACTCTAGACTTGGCAGCAGCATGAGGAGGCGGTATATAGGGGCCCATGGCAGATTAGGGGCCTGGCAGCAGCTATGTGAGGCCCGTAATCTGCCTGCACCCTATGTCAAAAAATTTAACACACCAGCAGTGTGAAGAGACCTGAAAGTGGCACATGGCAGCAGAGTGTGGCGATGGAGACAGCAGCAATGGGAGGCCGTACAGGGACCCATGACAGACTCTGGACTTGGCAGCAGCATGAGGAGGCGGTATATAGGGGCCCATGGCAGATTAGGGGCCTGGCAGCAGCTATGTGAGGCCCGTAATCTGCCTGCACCCTATGTCAAAAAATTTAACACACCAGCAGTGTGAAGAGACCTGAAAGTGGCACATGGCAGCAGAGTGTGGCGATGGAGACAGCAGCAATGGGAGGCCGTACAGGGACCCATGAGAGACTCTGGACTTGGCAGCAGCATGAGGAGGCGGTATATAGGGGCCCATGGCAGATTAGGGGCCTGGCAGCAGCTATGTGAGGCCCGTAATCTGCCTGCACCCTATGTCAAAAAATTTAACACACCAGCAGTGTGAAGAGACCTGAAAGTGGCACATGGCAGCAGAGTGTGGCGATGGAGACAGCAGCAATGGGAGGCCGTACAGGGACCCATGACAGACTCTAGACTTGGCAGCAGCATGAGGAGGCGGTATATAGGGGCCCATGGCAGATTAGGGGCCTGGCAGCAGCTATGTGAGGCCCGTAATCTGCCTGCACCCTATGTCAAAAAATTAAACACACCAGCAGTGTGAAGAGACCTGAAAGTGGCACATGGCAGCAGAGTGTGGCGATGGAGACAGCAGCAATGGGAGGCCGTACAGGGACCCATGACAGACTCTGGACTTGGCAGCAGCATGAGGAGGCGGTATATAGGGGCCCATGGCAGATTAGGGGCCTGGCAGCAGCTATGTGAGGCCCGTAATCTGCCTGCACCCTATGTCAAAAAATTTAACACACCAGCAGTGTGAAGAGACCTGAAAGTGGCACATGGCAGCAGAGTGTGGCGATGGAGACAGCAGCAATGGGAGGCCGTACAGGGACCCATGACAGACTCTGGACTTGGCAGCAGCATGAGGAGGCGGTATATAGGGGCCCATGGCAGATTAGGGGCCTGGCAGCAGCTATGTGAGGCCCGTAATCTGCCTGCACCCTATGTCAAAAAATTTAACACACCAGCAGTGTGAAGAGACCTGAAAGTGGCACATGGCAGCAGAGTGTGGCGATGGAGACAGCAGCAATGGGAGGCCGTACAGGGACCCATGACAGACTCTGGACTTGGCAGCAGCATGAGGAGGCGGTATATAGGGGCCCATGGCAGATTAGGGGCCTGGCAGCAGCTATGTGAGGCCCGTAATCTGCCTGCACCCTATGTCAAAAAATTAAACACACCAGCAGTGTGAAGAGACCTGAAAGTGGCACATGGCAGCAGAGTGTGGCGATGGAGACAGCAGCAATGGGAGGCCGTACAGGGACCCATGACAGACTCTGGACTTGGCAGCAGCATGAGGAGGCGGTATATAGGGGCCCATGGCAGATTAGGGGCCTGGCAGCAGCTATGTGAGGCCCGTAATCTGCCTGCACCCTATGTCAAAAAATTTAACACACCAGCAGTGTGAAGAGACCTGAAAGTGGCACATGGCAGCAGAGTGTGGCGATGGAGACAGCAGCAATGGGAGGCCGTACAGGGACCCATGACAGACTCTGGACTTGGCAGCAGCATGAGGAGGCGGTATATAGGGGCCCATGGCAGATTAGGGGCCTGGCAGCAGCTATGTGAGGCCCGTAATCTGCCTGCACCCTATGTCAAAAAATTTAACACACCAGCAGTGTGAAGAGACCTGAAAGTGGCACATGGCAGCAGAGTGTGGCGATGGAGACAGCAGCAATGGGAGGCCGTACAGGGACCCATGACAGACTCTGGACTTGGCAGCAGCATGAGGAGGCGGTATATAGGGGCCCATGGCAGATTAGGGGCCTGGCAGCAGCTATGTGAGGCCCGTAATCTGCCTGCACCCTATGTCAAAAAATTAAACACACCAGCAGTGTGAAGAGACCTGAAAGTGGCACATGGCAGCAGAGTGTGGCGATGGAGACAGCAGCAATGGGAGGCCGTACAGGGACCCATGACAGACTCTGGACTTGGCAGCAGCATGAGGAGGCGGTATATAGGGGCCCATGGCAGATTAGGGGCCTGGCAGCAGCTATGTGAGGCCCGTAATCTGCCTGCACCCTATGTCAAAAAATTTAACACACCAGCAGTGTGAAGAGACCTGAAAGTGGCACATGGCAGCAGAGTGTGGCGATGGAGACAGCAGCAATGGGAGGCCGTACAGGGACCCATGACAGACTCTGGACTTGGCAGCAGCATGAGGAGGCGGTATATAGGGGCCCATGGCAGATTAGGGGCCTGGCAGCAGCTATGTGAGGCCCGTAATCTGCCTGCACCCTATGTCAAAAAATTTAACACACCAGCAGTGTGAAGAGACCTGAAAGTGGCACATGGCAGCAGAGTGTGGCGATGGAGACAGCAGCAATGGGAGGCCGTACAGGGACCCATGAGAGACTCTAGACTTGGCAGCAGCATGAGGAGGCGGTATATAGGGGCCCATGGCAGATTAGGGGCCTGGCAGCAGCTATGTGAGGCCCGTAATCTGCCTGCACCCTATGTCAAAAAATTTAACACACCAGCAGTGTGAAGAGACCTGAAAGTGGCACATGGCAGCAGAGTGTGGCGATGGAGACAGCAGCAATGGGAGGCCGTACAGGGACCCATGACAGACTCTGGACTTGGCAGCAGCATGAGGAGGCGGTATATAGGGGCCCATGGCAGATTAGGGGCCTGGCAGCAGCTATGTGAGGCCCGTAATCTGCCTGCACCCTATGTCAAAAAATTTAACACACCAGCAGTGTGAAGAGACCTGAAAGTGGCACATGGCAGCAGAGTGTGGCGATGGAGACAGCAGCAATGGGAGGCCGTACAGGGACCCATGAGAGACTCTGGACTTGGCAGCAGCATGAGGAGGCGGTATATAGGGGCCCATGGCAGATTAGGGGCCTGGCAGCAGCTATGTGAGGCCCGTAATCTGCCTGCACCCTATGTCAAAAAATTTAACACACCAGCAGTGTGAAGAGACCTGAAAGTGGCACATGGCAGCAGAGTGTGGCGATGGAGACAGCAGCAATGGGAGGCCGTACAGGGACCCATGACAGACTCTGGACTTGGCAGCAGCATGAGGAGGCGGTATATAGGGGCCCATGGCAGATTAGGGGCCTGGCAGCAGCTATGTGAGGCCCGTAATCTGCCTGCACCCTATGTCAAAAAATTAAACACACCAGCAGTGTGAAGAGACCTGAAAGTGGCACATGGCAGCAGAGTGTGGCGATGGAGACAGCAGCAATGGGAGGCCGTACAGGGACCCATGACAGACTCTGGACTTGGCAGCAGCATGAGGAGGCGGTATATAGGGGCCCATGGCAGATTAGGGGCCTGGCAGCAGCTATGTGAGGCCCGTAATCTGCCTGCACCCTATGTCAAAAAATTTAACACACCAGCAGTGTGAAGAGACCTGAAAGTGGCACATGGCAGCAGAGTGTGGCGATGGAGACAGCAGCAATGGGAGGCCGTACAGGGACCCATGACAGACTCTGGACTTGGCAGCAGCATGAGGAGGCGGTATATAGGGGCCCATGGCAGATTAGGGGCCTGGCAGCAGCTATGTGAGGCCCGTAATCTGCCTGCACCCTATGTCAAAAAATTAAACACACCAGCAGTGTGAGGAGACCTGAAAGTGGCACATGTTTGAGGCATGATTCATGGCGGATTTAGTCAGTTGTGTCAGGAACTGGTGGTTTGAAATCCAGACTAATCCACGCCTGATTCATTTTCACAAACGTGAGTCTCTCCACACTTTGGGTGGACAGTCGTGTCCTCCGCGGAGTTACAATACCTCCTGCCGCACTAAACACGCGCTCCGATGCCACGCTACTGGCCGGGCATGACAGCCTTTCAAGGGCAAATTCAGCTAGTTGGGGCCAAAGGTCAAGTTTCGTTGCCCAGTAGTCAAGGGGATTGTCTACCTCGGTTGGCAGGGTGCTGTCCAAGTAGGCCCAAGCCTGTTGTTTGAGCTCCTGCTCCAGGTCCACCTGATGCTGCTGCTGCTGCTGCGGCTGGTTAGTAGTTTCCTCACTGCGCTGGTGAAGAAAGCTACTCATCATCGACTGCAGACTGAGGCAGCCGCTGCTGGTGGAGCTGCCACTGCTCCTACCACCCCACCCCTCCCCTGCTGCCATGCCAGCGGAACGCGAGCGCACAGGGCCCACAGTGTCTGAGGATGGACGTTGGCGCACAAAGGCAGAGACCAACTGACTACATAGGTGGTTTTTATAGTACGTAATTTTGGCCTCCCTCTCAGCAGGTGTGAAAAAGGCCACCATTTTGGACCGGTAGCGAGGGTCCAACAAGGTGGACAGCCAAAAGTCATCCCTCTGTCTGATGGTTATTATTCGGCTGTCGCTACGCAAGCAACCGAGCATGCTATGGGCCATTTGTGCCAAGGAATGCGAGGGACTCCCTGCCTCCATCTCCACAGCATACTGCCACGGTGCGTCTGGGTCCTCTGTCTCCTCCTCCTCCTCCTCTACCAGATGCTCCTGCTCCTCCACTCCTGTCCGCTGAGTGGAAAAACCACCCATTTCACTCAATAATTCCTGAGCACAAATGTCCTCCTCTACCTCCTCCTCTTCTTCCTGTCCTGCCCCCACAGGGGTCATGTGGCGTTGAGATCTGTGCGCCACGTCTACCGCACCCTGACCAGCCATTGTTAACAGCATTTGTTCCAGGACGTGCAACAGAGGAATGACGTCGTTCATCCCATAGTCCTGCCGACTCACGAATAGCGTGGCCTCCTCAAAGGGCCTGAGCAAGCGGCAGGTGTCACGCATGAGCTGCCAATGGCTGACATCTAAGTTACACAGGGGAGTACCTTTATCCGCTTGTAACATCAGGAAATCGGTGATGGCCTTTCGCTGCTCGTAAAGGCGGTCTAACATGTGTAGGGTTGAATTCCACCTTGTTGCAACGTCGCAGATCAGGCGATGCTGTGGAATTCCGTTCTGCCGCTGCAGCTCAATGAGGGTGTTCTTTGCGGTGTAGGAATGGCTGAAATGCATGCACAGTTTACGTGACATTTTAAGGATGTCTTGCAGTGGGATGGTGGATTTTAGGAACCGCTTGACAACCAGATTGAACACGTGAGCCATGCATGGCGCATGGCACAACCTTCCTTGACGCAGAGCAGACACCATGTTCTTTCCGTTGTCAGTCAACATGGTTCCGATTTTTAGTTTGCGCGGAGACAGCCATCTGTCGATTTCTCTGTTCATTACACTCAGCAGTTCCTCCCCTGTGTGACTACGTTCGCCAAGGCATACCAGGTGCAGCACAGCGTGACACCGTTGCGCCCTGCACATGTGATATGCCGGTCGGGTAATGGGACTTGGCACGGGGGTGGCGGCTGAGGACACGGCGGAAAAAGAGGTGGTAGAGGCGGACATGCTTGCTGGACCAAGGACGTGCAAACGTGGAGGCAAAAGCGTCGTGACCTGTCCAAGTTGCTGGTGCGGCTGTGCCGGCACCACGTTCACCCAGTGGGCCGTAAATGACATGTACTGTCCCTGACCGTAGTTACAGCTCCACACGTCGGCGCTGCCGTGCACTTTGGCAGAGACCGACATGCTCAAAGACTGGCCCACCATCTCTTCTACATGTGAATGCAGGGCTGGCACTGCCTTTTGGGCAAAGAAATGACGGCTTGGCACTCTCCACCGCGGCGCGGCACAAGCCATCATTTCTCGGAAAGGTGCTGAGTCCACCAGTTGGAAAGGGAGGGACTGCAGCACCAGCAACTTGGACAGGAGGACGTTCAGCTTTTGCACCGTCGGGTGCGTGCTCGCAAACTGTTGTCTCTTGGATACGGATTCCAAGAAAGACTGTTGACGGAATCCGAGAAGAGGAGTAGCAGGAGAAGGAGCATCTGAACGAGCGGAAGATGCCAATGAGCGACAACTCCCCTCAGCAGAGGTGTTGGAGCCTTGACTGGCTGATAGAGGGCGATTGACGACGTCGGGTGACGGAGCAAGTAACGGAGCGGGTGATGGAGCGGGGGCTGGGGCAGGCAGAACCGCCGTATGTTTATCACGGTTTTCCCAGGCCACCGAATGGTGACGCTGCATATGCTGACGCAACGCTGTAGTCCCAACATGGGCCCCCTGGCCACGCTTGCATTTCTGGCCACATAGTCGACATACGGCTACGTTTACTTCCTCGGGCGGCTTGAGGAAAAATTGCCACACCACCGAGTAGGAAACTTTGCCCCCGCTACTCTTCACTGGCTGACTGCTACTTCCTCCGTGCGCAACGGCACCACTACTGGCCGTGGTGGTAGGCTGCAGTGGAGCTGGTGCTCTACTCCGTGGACGTTTGGCTCCACTGACACTGATGCGACCCTGCTGCTGTCTCCTGGGCAACCCACCGACTGTTTTGCTCGCTGCCAAGCTGCCACCCTCTTCTCCTGATGATGCGGAAGAAATTGCCTGATGACGACGAGGCTGCCAAGTGCGATCAACCTCCTCATCATCAAGTAGGGTCTCCGCCTCACTACTAGCCCCCTCGGCTGCGTCTGGGTCAGGAGACAGACCTGTCTCTAGACCGGCTACCGAGCCACTCTCCTCGCCAGTACTTGTTCGCTTGGCTGCTGAAAAGGCCGATGTCTCCCCCCGTTCCTGACCGCTCTCTGTTAGCTCTTCCTCACTGTACAGTGGGGCTGAGCCCACAGCATGCGATACTTCGCTTGGTGAGGGAACAGCAAAGGACAGGGGCAGGTAGAGGACACGTGATTTCAGTGGGCTTGGTCCCGGGCCATGCCAACTAACGGTTGTGTCTGACGTACCCACCGACCGTTGGCTGTAGGTGTCAGAGGTGACCTGGGAAGAGGAAGACGACCGAGCCAACCAATCAATGACGGCAGGGTTGTCGGTGGAGACACGACCGCTGGATGACACCGGGAGCACTGGCCTCTGGCTGCGAATACTGCTGCCTCGACCCCTTCCTCTGCTGCCACGTCTGCTCGCTCCTAAAACATTGCCTCCTCTGCCACTCCTCTGCATGTTGTCTGACATACTATTTAATTCAACGATTAGGTGTCCCTGAGTAACAATTCTCTGGCACTCAGTAACAATTCTGTCTGTCCCTGAGTATGAATTCTGTGGCCCTGAGTAACAATTATGTGTCTGTGCGAGTAACAATTCTGTGTCTGTGCGAGTAACAATTCTGTGTCTGTGCAAGTAACAATTTTGTGTCTGTGCGAGTAACAATTCTCTGGCACTCAGTAACAATTCTGTCTGTCCCTGAGTAACAATTCTCTGGCACTCAGTAACAATTCTGTCTGTCCCTGAGTATGAATTCTGTGGCCCTGAGTAACAATTCTGTGTCTGTGCGAGTAACAATTCTGTGTCTGTGCAAGTAACAATTTTGTGTCTGTGCGAGTAACAATTCTCTGGCACTCAGTAACAATTCTGTCTGTCCCTGAGTAACAATTCTCTGGCACTCAGTAACAATTCTGTCTGTCCCTGAGTATGAATTCTGTGGCCCTGAGTAACAATTCTGTGTCTGTGCGAGTAACAATTCTGTGTCTGTGCAAGTAACAATTTTGTGTCTGTGCGAGTAACAATTCTCTGGCACTCAGTAACAATTCTGTCTGTCCCTGAGTAACAATTCTCTGGCACTCAGTAACAATTCTGTCTGTCCCTGAGTAACAATTCTCTGGCACTCAGTAACAATTCTGTCTATCCCTGAGTATGAATTCTGTGGCCCTGAGTAACAATTCTGTGTCTGTGCGAGTAACAATTCTGTGTCTGTGCAAGTAACAATTTTGTGTCTGTGCGAGTAACAATTCTCTGGCACTCAGTAACAATTCTGTCTGTCCCTGAGTAACAATTCTCTGGCACTCAGTAACAATTCTGTCTGTCCCTGAGTATGAATTCTGTGGCCCTGAGTAACAATTCTGTGTCTGTGCGAGTAACAATTCTGTGTCTGTGCAAGTAACAATTTTGTGTCTGTGCGAGTAACAATTCTCTGGCACTCAGTAACAATTCTGTCTGTCCCTGAGTAACAATTCTCTGGCACTCAGTAACAATTCTGTCTGTCCCTGAGTATGAATTCTGTGGCCCTGAGTAACAATTCTGTGTCTGTGCGAGTAACAATTCTGTGTCTGTGCAAGTAACAATTTTGTGTCTGTGCGAGTAACAATTCTCTGGCACTCAGTAACAATTCTGTCTGTCCCTGAGTAACAATTCTCTGGCACTCAGTAACAATTCTGTCTGTCCCTGAGTAACAATTCTCTGGCACTCAGTAACAATTCTGTCTATCCCTGAGTATGAATTCTGTGGCCCTGAGTAACAATTCTGTGTCTGTGCGAGTAACAATTCTGTGTCTGTGCAAGTAACAATTTTGTGTCTGTGCGAGTAACAATTCTCTGGCACTCAGTAACAATTCTGTCTGTCCCTGAGTAACAATTCTCTGGCACTCAGTAACAATTCTGTCTGTCCCTGAGTAACAATTCTCTGGCACTCAGTAACAATTCTGTCTGTCCCTGAGTATGAATTCTGTGGCCCTGAGTAACAATTCTGTGTCTGTGCGAGTAACAATTCTGTGTCTGTGCAAGTAACAATTTTGTGTCTGTGCGAGTAACAATTCTCTGGCACTCAGTAACAATTCTGTCTGTCCCTGAGTAACAATTCTCTGGCACTCAGTAACAATTCTGTCTGTCCCTGAGTAACAATTCTCTGGCACTCAGTAACAATTCTGTCTGTCCCTGAGTATGAATTCTGTGGCCCTGAGTAACAATTCTGTGTCTGTGCGAGTAACAATTCTGTGTCTGTGCAAGTAACAATTTTGTGTCTGTGCGAGTAACAATTCTCTGGCACTCAGTAACAATTCTGTCTGTCCCTGAGTAACAATTCTCTGGCACTCAGTAACAATTCTGTCTGTCCCTGAGTAACAATTCTCTGGCACTCAGTAACAATTCTGTCTGTCCCTGAGTATGAATTCTGTGGCCCTGAGTAACAATTCTGTGTCTGTGCGAGTAACAATTCTGTGTCTGTGCAAGTAACAATTTTGTGTCTGTGCGAGTAACAATTCTCTGGCACTCAGTAACAATTCTGTCTGTCCCTGAGTAACAATTCTCTGGCACTCAGTAACAATTCTGTCTGTCCCTGAGTAACAATTCTCTGGCACTCAGTAACAATTCTGTCTGTCCCTGAGTATGAATTCTGTGGCCCTGAGTAACAATTCTGTGTCTGTGCGAGTAACAATTCTGTGTCTGTGCAAGTAACAATTTTGTGTCTGTGCGAGTAACAATTCTCTGGCACTCAGTAACAATTCTGTCTGTCCCTGAGTAACAATTCTCTGGCACTCAGTAACAATTCTGTCTGTCCCTGAGTAACAATTCTCTGGCACTCAGTAACAATTCTGTCTGTCCCTGAGTAACAATTCTCTGGCACTCAGTAACAATTCTGTCTGTCCCTGAGTAACAATTCTCTGGCACTCAGTAACAATTCTGTCTGTCCCTGAGTAACAATTCTCTGGCACTCAGTAACAATTCTGTCTGTCCCTGAGTAACAATTCTCTGGCACTCAGTAACAATTCTGTCTGTCCCTGAGTAACAATTCTCTGGCACTCAGTAACAATTCTGTCTATCCCTGAGTATGAATTCTGTGGCCCTGAGTAACAATTCTGTGTCTGTGCGAGTAACAATTCTGTGTCTGTGCAAGTAACAATTTTGTGTCTGTGCGAGTAACAATTCTCTGGCACTCAGTAACAATTCTGTCTGTCCCTGAGTAACAATTCTCTGGCACTCAGTAACAATTCTGTCTGTCCCTGAGTAACAATTCTCTGGCACTCAGTAACAATTCTGTCTGTCCCTGAGTATGAATTCTGTGGCCCTGAGTAACAATTCTGTGTCTGTGCGAGTAACAATTCTGTGTCTGTGCAAGTAACAATTTTGTGTCTGTGCGAGTAACAATTCTCTGGCACTCAGTAACAATTCTGTCTGTCCCTGAGTAACAATTCTCTGGCACTCAGTAACAATTCTGTCTGTCCCTGAGTAACAATTCTCTGGCACTCAGTAACAATTCTGTCTGTCCCTGAGTATGAATTCTGTGGCCCTGAGTAACAATTCTGTGTCTGTGCGAGTAACAATTCTGTGTCTGTGCAAGTAACAATTTTGTGTCTGTGCGAGTAACAATTCTCTGGCACTCAGTAACAATTCTGTCTGTCCCTGAGTAACAATTCTCTGGCACTCAGTAACAATTCTGTCTGTCCCTGAGTAACAATTCTCTGGCACTCAGTAACAATTCTGTCTGTCCCTGAGTATGAATTCTGTGGCCCTGAGTAACAATTCTGTGTCTGTGCGAGTAACAATTCTGTGTCTGTGCAAGTAACAATTTTGTGTCTGTGCGAGTAACAATTCTCTGGCACTCAGTAACAATTCTGTCTGTCCCTGAGTAACAATTCTCTGGCACTCAGTAACAATTCTGTCTGTCCCTGAGTAACAATTCTCTGGCACTCAGTAACAATTCTGTCTGTCCCTGAGTATGAATTCTGTGGCCCTGAGTAACAATTCTGTGTCTGTGCGAGTAACAATTCTGTGTCTGTGCAAGTAACAATTTTGTGTCTGTGCGAGTAACAATTCTCTGGCACTCAGTAACAATTCTGTCTGTCCCTGAGTAACAATTCTCTGGCACTCAGTAACAATTCTGTCTGTCCCTGAGTAACAATTCTCTGGCACTCAGTAACAATTCTGTCTGTCCCTGAGTAACAATTCTCTGGCACTCAGTAACAATTCTGTCTGTCCCTGAGTAACAATTCTCTGGCACTCAGTAACAATTCTGTCTGTCCCTGAGTAACAATTCTCTGGCACTCAGTAACAATTCTGTCTGTCCCTGAGTAACAATTCTCTGGCACTCAGTAACAATTCTGTCTGTCCCTGAGTAACAATTCTCTGGCACTCAGTAACAATTCTGTCTGTCCCTGAGTAACAATTCTGTCTGTCCCTGAGAATGAATTCTGTGGCCCTGAGTAAGAATTCTCTGGCACTCAGTAACAATTCTGTCTGTCCCTGAGTAACAATTCTCTGGCACTCAGTAACAATTCTGTCTGTCCCTGAGTAAAAATTCTGTGGCCCTAATAACGTTTCTGTGGCCCTAAGTAACAATTCTCTGGCACTGAGTAACAATTCTGTCTGTCCCTGAGTATGAATTCTGTGGCCCTAACTAGCGTTTCTTTGTCCCTAAATAACGATTCTGTGGCCCTCATTAACAAGTCTGTGTCCCTGAGTAATGGTTCTCTGTCCCTAAGTAACTTCTCTCTGTCCCCAATTCTCGTTTCTGTGGCCCTAACTCTGTCCCTGTCCCTAGTACAGAGCGGTCTGCCTCTGTTCAATGACTGCAGGCAAATGAAGATTTCCAAAATGGCCGCTATATATACCTCGACCATTACACAGTGCTGGCTGGCTGGCTGCTGATTGGCTGATGCGATCACATGTCGTTGAGGAATGCATTATGGGGCAGCGCGCCTTGTCTGCGCGCCTTCCCCGACATCCCCGCTCCGTCGCCGCACATGTCAGCCGCCATTTTCGGAAAAATTTCGATTCGCGCGTCCGAATTAGGCTGTTTTTCGGATTCGGCACGAATCGAAATTTTTCCGATATTCGACTCGAATTCCACTTCGGATGCTTCGATTCGCTCATCTCTAATCAGCATCTTTCGGTCCCTGTATAGCAGAGTTCAGACCTTGTCTGTGTAGTGCTCTCTGCTCCCAGTCTCTGGTTCCCAATATGTCTATACTGTCATTATAGTCTTTATGCTAGTTCAATCACCACTCACCCATTTATTATGCTTTGGTTTCCGACCCATAGTTTTAGAAAGACTGTTGTAGCTAAAGTTAAATGAGACCTCCCTACAGAAAAGAATGAAATCATGGCAATAAAAATGCAAGCCCTATTCCATTTCTCCCTATTTACCGTCATTTTTTTTTTTTTTTAAATAAAGTCAAGCAATTATTTTGTAACATTTATTAATACAGCTAACATTTTTTAACCAAGGTTATTGTGTTCAATCTCCTTTACTAAATGACTAACTAGCAGTTTTGATAATCAATGATGGATCACAAGCTAATAAAGTTTGGAGTCCTTGGGTATGAAATATTTCAATCCCCATTGTGCAAACTTTCACGATCTATGACATGATGCTTAACAGAAAAACATTCATCTCAACAGAAATCTTTCAATAAGATAATATGTGCATTTAACATATTTTAGATGTTATGTACGTGTAAAAGCCTCCCTTGTGTAGACATCCAAAAGCCCAAAGACTGCTACTGAATGCCACCATATTGGTTGTGATGCCAGAAACCCTCAGAACTGTGATTCAAGTGACAATCTATAGCAGCCTTTCTCAACCAGGGTGCCCAGGCACCCTGGGGTTCCTTGAGGTTTCTTCAGAGGTGCCTTGGCAAAATGTCTAAAAGTTGCCCAAAACTTGTTTACAAGCCAGCAGGTGGAAGAAGCCTGCCTTTTAGTTACACAAAGCCACAGGTCTTCGTTGTGCGGCATTACAACCATCTAGCCATTGGCGTCCTGACAACCAATGACATCATCGGTTGATAAGGAGAATGTCAGTTGTCTGCACAGCATCCCTTTTTGACCGTCCCCCCCCTTTCAGTGCTGAGGTCACATTAGCTCAGTGATGGAGAAAAACTGAGAGAAACACTGGAATACTAGTCAGTACCCTTGTGCAAAGGTGTACTTGATTTGGAAGAATAAATTACCTCTAGCGTTGGGTGTCCTACGTGTGTGGATGCTGCTGTGTTATATAAAACTATTAGAATAGTTTTTACATTTTAGAATGGGGTGCCCCAAGACTGTCCATAATTTTAAAGGGTGCCTTGGGATCTGCCCATCATTTTAGAGGATGCCTTGGAATTATCCATCATTTTAAAGGGTGCCTTGACTGAAAAAAGGTTGAGAAACACTGCTCTATAGTATTCCCCTTTTTTCCTCCCCTGGCTGCTAGAAAAAAGGTTATATAGGGAGATGAAACAGATTAGCTGGGCCATCACAGATAGTAATTAGACACTCCCAATGAAGGAGAGGGCTACGATAGGTAAGAAGTGAAGGGACTTGTCAAATCTGCTTGCTGATTGCAGGTTAATAAAAAAATAACGTATGGAAAAGAAGCACTGCTAGTAATCATAAGAAATAGTTAAAGTATATGTGAAGCCTTACCTTGTAAAATAACCCATTCAGTTTAAAACAGAAATGAAAGGCAAAACATACATAAAAAAATATTTTTACCTCTTTTTTATAAGTAATCACATAATTTCTGCATAAGGTGCTCAGAGAGCTGTTTGTGGAGAAACAGCATAACACTGATCTTCCCAGTGAATGGCTGAGCAGGGGAGGCATGTAAGCACAAGTCTGACCATTGGAGGACAGGCAGGCTGCTCTTCCACCACAGACAGAAAACTGACCATGCTGGGATGGATGTGCTGCCATGCCTCACATGATCATTTTGAAATATGAAAGCTTGGGGACTGGTGGGACCTCCAGGTATTTCATGCAAAGAAAGCAATACTAAGAGAACAAGATACTTTTTAACAGAAGATTACAAATGCAAAGTATACAAGACAGATATGTACACGTCAGACATTTTTGTTTCATTTTGGATTAATTTGTTGAAGAATTTTGTTTCATCACATTCGTTATGTTGAACTGATTCGTTTTCGGAGTTCATTTTGTATCTGCGGCATTTGTTTCCTATATTCATTGGTCCAGGTAGATTCAAAAATGTTTTCTGGAAGATTGCTAGATATTCGATATATTATCAAATGTCACAGATTTGAATTGGAAGGATTCAATATTTTCGGACTCTAGTCCAACCCACCAAGAGAAATGGCATGAGCTGATTGGACAATCGACTGGCATCATGTGCATCCAAATTAACAAATGGAATGAATTTCAGTCTCATTCATTATCCGAATTTGAAAATTGAATGCATTTGCCCATGGGTCTGAACTACCATTCCATCATGTGGCATCATTTGAATGAAACAAATGCATTAGCTACTTTTGTTATACCTTCTTTACAAATTTGTTGACATTCATAACTACGTCCAGTCAAAGCACATATCAGGAATATGAAATGTTGGCTTACATAGTCTTTATTTTTTCTGCACTTTTACCTGCAATTTTTTTTAAATACATGACAGGGTCTCTTTAAGAAAAACAACCAACAAGTCTAGCTACTTTTCCATATATGCATCCATTATGGAGAAAAGCATTCGAAGGCAATTTAATATAAGCACAAAAACAATGTTTTGATATATTGCATCACTGCCGGATAAAGAGAGGGGAAAAAAAAACATTTACTTTGTGTATTAAAAGCCAGTTCCTCCAGCCTGTGGTTTATTGACATATGCATCCCTGTCAAAAGGCTTAACCCAATTTAACAGATCTATGGAATAATTGGAAGTCTTCTTGCAGCTCCAATTTAGACATTAGCAAACAGGCTTTTGTGGGTAGCTCTTTTTTTTCCAGACAAAAACAAGTGGCACATTAAAACCGAAATTAAAGGAATTCAGGGACGCAGCTCCACGTTGGACTCCCTGGCATTACTGGCAAATGTTGCATCAATTATCGCCTTTCCCGTTCTCAAGGTGAATATGTTTAATTTGCTTTATCTGCTTCTTTACCTTTAAAATTTGAAAACTCTCTGAGGATTTCTGCAACACACAGCTGGAAACAGCAGATAAACAGTCGCATTTATGATCAAGAGCAAAGAGGCGCTCAGATGTTCTGCAGAATGTGCTGTACAGTGACTCACTTCCACAGTAATGGGATTAGGAGCAATAGCCTACAGGGAGGCAGGTTCCAAACAGTGCCAGCTACTGAGGATTATAACTAAACTGGTGACATTATGAAAATACCTTGGAGTGAAGCTATTGGGCCCCTGAGTACTGCTTGCCAGATCTAAAGAATGTGCCTCATTAAAATGAATGGGGTAATCGAAAGCATCATTTTTTTTGGAATAAGTTATTTCACTTGTAGCTGATTAGCTGTAATTCACAGAGCAGGGCGATTGGCAAGGCGGACAAATCATTCTAGGTTTCTGAAAATAGTCATCTAGGCCCAGTGCATTGCATTCTAACTGGCTTTTACATCTCAGACATGCAAGCTATTGTACACGACTATGCAAAGCAATTCAGTTCTTTATAAATCAAGGTCAGTGCCTCTTACAATATATTTTCTTTTTGTTCTAGTAGTGAATGGCTTGCTTTAAAGCATTATTGTGAACAGCCTACAAAAAAAACAGATACGAAGAAAATGAAATATTGATGGATGAAAAAAATGGCCACAATAAAGCTTTCTTGTATAGATTATACAGGAGTGGGAGTGATACATTTTATTCTTTGGGTGACGGTTATAGGTTGCTCTGTGAGCGTGTCTGGTTTGTGATTGGCTGTGGGTGTCAGGTCGGTGTTTGGTCGCTTTTGTGCTAGGTAACTACAAAATGAAATCTCTTCATTTACGCTCAAATGAAAGCAGACTGCATTATATAATACATATAGCTTTTATAAGGCAAAGTCAGAGTGTTTTTAACCTCCTCATTACAGTGCTATAACCGAAAGATAGCTATAGCATGGTTCTCTCATTCTGGAAGGGCGTCTATAGACATCCTCCCAGAACACTCCTCACGTGCACCCCCTGGAACCCAAATTAGACATGCTCTGTGACCACTGTGTTCTTTGGACACAGCTAATCACAGATCACTGTAAAGGGCCAATCACAGTGGTCCTATACCATGTGATCAGCTGTTTCCAATCACAGATGATCACATGTAAACAGATTGCCAATTATCGGCTTTTCCTTTCCTCAACACTGTCACTGTGTGAGGAAAGGATAGCCAATAATGCAATCCTGACAACGCTTTGTTTACACTGATAATCAGGGCACTGATCATCATTCAGTGCCCATCAGTGCAGTCTATGAGTACCAACTATCAGTGCCCATCAGTGCCACTTGTTAGTGCCCATCAGTGCCACCTAGCACCTACCACCTACCATCTATTTTTCCTGCTATTATCTGGCTTTGTTAGAAGGTGGTTATGTTTGTTCTCCATGGTCCCACTGAATGAAAGAATGTAGCCACCCTCTCTTGCTCACTGCCAAGATAGGCTAGGGATTATGGACAATTATATCTGTAATGTGCATACAGTAGTACACAAGACCATAACTAACATGCACTGCTCATTTCAAACGGAAGTGAGGGGAAAAACAGGGGTTTGGGAACTCATGGAAGCAGAAAACACAGAAAGAAATTATGTCATGAAACACAGATTACAGAGCCATTAAAGTGATATTAAAAGCAATTAAGAAAAAACAAACAAAGATCAGCTCCAATCCTCCTTATCTCAGGTCCCCCACTTGTGCTTCTAGCCCTTCCCTCCCACTGAGTGCCCCCAGAGCAAGCAGCTTGCTATGTGGGCACCCAAGCAGGCTCACTCCCGAGCTACTGCTCTGTGTGTCCATTCACACACAGAGCCGAGATTCATCCCCATCCCCTCCTCTCATTGTTGGCCCAATGGCTGTGATTAACCGCAGTGGGAGCCAATGGCTCACTGCTGTCGCAGCCAATAAGAAGGAAGAGTCCCCAGAGAGCCAAGGCACATCGCTGGATCATGATGTGGCTGAGGTAAATATTAAGAGGGGCTGGAGGGGCAGCTGCATACAGAAGGTTTTTTACATTCATGCATAGACCTTCAGTCTTTACAACCAATTTAATTAGTAGATGTGTATGCATTAGTTTTGGAGAATATAAATATCACTTAGTTTAAATAATCCGGCTTGGGATGCTGGGAGATGTTGAAGACCAGCTAGGGTCATGACCAAGAGGTCTTTGTCCCCTAAACATGGTGAAAAGGTGACTTTCCAGGAGGGAAGATTTCCTGTAAGATATAAACTGTGTGGAATGAATGGGATGGAAAAAATGGGGCCTTACATGCAAGTACCTGTGGTCTTCTATGGAGACAATTATATATCCCAGCGAGTTCTGTTTCTTTTTCTCAGCCTGTCATTGCAGAGGAAAAAACTCAGGTTGCCTACGGCAGATGATATAAAAGTCCAATCTTTAGCCGTAGGCTGGCCGTTGAATACAGTCTGTGTATGGCTGACTTGATTGTGTTCCAGATCCGACCTCATATAAAAGAAAGTCTACTGGCTCACTTGATACCACAGTACCAAAAATGTATATCAAGAAAAAAGACTAACATTAATCTTGTATTTTACTAAATTTGTCTTAGGGCTGTTTGTAATTGATTTTTCCTTAGTGTGAATGTTTTTTAAGGGACGAAGCACTTTACTGGGAGCTAAACAGAAAAAAAATCATTATTTCTGTGTTGCTTAATGCTCTTTTCAAATCTTCCCATATAACTTTAAGATACCAACTTCCTTTTAAATGTATTAAATACTCTTCTAAAGGCAGTTACAAAACTTTTCTTTTTTCATGGGAACAAGCAAATAAGTTTTATCTTACTTCTAAAAATGTTTGATCAACAATACTCTGAAACCAACTGTTATGTCAGCTTAAAACCAAAGAGATGTTAAAAGGCTGAATAGAAATGCGAAGGAAATGGCAGAGTTCTGACAAGTTACACTAACACCCTCTAAGACTATGTTTTTTTTTTTCACACCATCTTTCTCTGCAGCATTCGAAGCTCATGCTGCTGTACCAGTAGCACAAGCTGTTACCTGAAAATGCCTTTAAAGTCATCAATCAAACTCTCTGCCCGCCTTTTGATATACACAAAAGCTGAAAATGTCTTACAATGTAAAAGTAAAAATGGAATTTGGGTATGTAAACACATCATCTTTCAGTTTGTTCATGGCAATGTGACCTTTCTATGCATAGTGGGAGTTCTATTTGGAAGAAAGCACATATCAGAATAGAATTGTACTTGTTTTGGTGAGCTGGGCCTAAATGAATCAAAAGAACCTCACTAAAATAGCTATTGTAGCCAGCGTGAAGCGGCATACATTTACACCATAAATCTTATTATCAATTCACGTTTAGACAAACCTAAAAGGAAAGGTAGAGGTGCTTGCACATGGAGGTAGTAGGTGTCAAGGAAGGGCACCCATTTTGAAGAGACAAGTACAGTAAATGGTGAGCTCTTATGAGGATAAGTGTCAAGATCCAGGTCTGAATCTGCAACCTCCACTGTGTATGGTGATGTCTCTTCTTCCTGAGCCACCTGCAATGCTGAACAGCTCCCTGGGCAATTAGCTTCTACCATGAACTTCCTATTTTAGCCATACCTTTGCACTTCCGGTGTGCCAGATTATTATGAATTCTCCAGCCAACATCTTGTTCTTGTCTCTCCTGCTACCATTTGTATCTCCACTACCACTCGTTACTAACCTTTGGCTTGTTTCTCAACTACAGTTCTACTTTATCCCAACATGCGACCACTTGTTACTGGCCTTTGGCTTGTGCTGACTACGCTTATTCTTGATTCCTACCTGCTATATCTGCTACTGGTCTCCCACTTGCTCACCTTCTGACGGGGCAATTCTGAGGATTGCAACCTGGTACTAACATGTAAAACCCATTTCCAACATCAGAAGCTCTGGTGAACACCGGTTTAGTGCTTAGACTCCACACCTCAGGTGGGCCTGCATCATCTGCCAGGGTGATCTGCTCGTGTATTTATCCTGTTGGTCAATGGGAGTCTCTTTACTGCTATAGCTACTGGTCTACGAGCCTAACCCCAGACTGTGACAAAGGGATTAGTGACAAAATGTATCGTGTTCCTCCTAGAACATACATGGTATGGTCTAATAAATAATATCAGTCACAAAAACTGCAACTCCTCCCATATTAAGTTTAAGATTCCTGGCTTAAATTAGCACATTCACACCTGCCATCACCTTTTTTAAACTATTTGCATTATTGACATAATTAAAAAGCTGTTGTTTTATTTATTGTTTTTCCTTGTAAGGCCATCCTTGACTAGGTCAAGTGAATGTGGTCAGCCTAAATGTTTTCAATATCCACAATTTAAAGTTGTGTTCACAGTTCCTGTTCGCAGGAGCTTGCAGAAGAATCTGACCCTGTAGTCTGTTCTATGGCATATTATGCTAGGGTAAGCAAGGAGAATAATATCCTTGAATAATACATGCTGAATAACAGGTGAAAACAGCCACCTTCCTACAGTTAGTAGCCTAGGCGAACCTACTGTAACATTTTCCCAGCCACCATAACTTTAACACACATTTTATCTACATACATACACTTTTTAAAACACATTTTGTTTACATTTTTAATTCTTGTTCCTTCTAAGGCATAGTTTACATTTGCAGTTTGGGGTCAGTAAAAATAGGCAGTTTAACCGTGGTTTTACTGTTCCTAACCACCTCCCTTAAGCTGAAAAGGTGAAAATTGACCCGTTCCTCTAGTTCATGAACTTGGCAGTCCCACATTAACATTCTCACCAGCCATCATAATTTTTTTTATGTTAAACATTATGTGGAGATTTACATTTCTTATACTTTTAATTTTTATTTTTTGGCTGTAAAGCCATCCCTGCCCTGGTGAAGCAAAACATGGGCAGGGATGTCAAGGCTGTAACTAAAACTCTTACAAGCAAGAAAATTATGGACTACTGGGTGTCAAGAATGTACCGATAGTTGGAGGTGGCCTAATATGTGCCCAAAGTACTAGCCTGCCTTGCTGCTGTGTCCTTTCAGAGAAGGCCTTCTGCACACAGTAGGTGTATTTATGACTGAGAAGCTGACTTTTATCAGATCTATCACTTAAGGCTTCCACTGTGCCACATCCAAAAATGTATCTCGACGCACAGGACAGATAGGAATACACCTAATACAGTAATGTTGGACACACATGAAACACTACATCATTGGTAAAAATGATACAAAACATCTTTCCTTAAAAGAACGACATACAATGTGTAAAATATAAAGCCAGTAACCTGGATGTGGATATCTGGTTTACATGGTACCCCATATAGGATTATAGACAAAGACATCTAAATACAATTTTTACATGATCTACGAGGTATAATTATAATACAGGTGTACTTGTCCAAATCCAAAATGTCCTTTGAATTGGACGCAGCAACTGCCTGGTGTATCCTGATCACCCCAAACTAAAAGTTATGATCTAACAAAAAAAGGGAAAACACCCCAATTAATAGCGAATGTAGCCAAGATGTTAACAACTGAAGAGCTATCTATCAATCAATTGTTGTGGACAGATATTGATCCTTATAGAAAACTTTATAGGAATTGAAGCACTTTTAAAAATGTGCTGGGTTAAAAGAGGTTAAGTCCAATGAGGTGCATACCATCTTGTGAACGTATCACTTTTATTTACTATTTAAATTTTTACTGAACGCTGGGTGTACAGCTTTTGCTATACTTCCGGTGCTCTAATACAGTGCATGCATGCTCTATGCCAGTGCTTCTCAACCTTTTTTTTTTACAATCTCTGGGCACTCCATTATAAAAGTATAAAATCTAAACTAGTAGTTTTACATATTGCAGTGACATCTACATTGGAAACAATTTATTCTTACAAAGTGAATGCACCTTTGCACACTGGTACTGACTAGTATTCCAGCATTTCTCTTCTCCCTCAATTTTTCTTCCACATTCAGCTAACATGACCCCAGTGCTGATGGAAAGAGGAGCAGGGGAGGGGCAAACAAGGCATCCTTAGGCACCTGATGTCCTCCTTATCAAACTATGCCATTATTGGTTATTAAGAAGCTGGCCTGCACGGTGCCCTGGGTTGTAATGTTGCACAATAAAAAAATGTGGCTTCGCGTAACAAAAATGGCAGGGTTGATCCACCTGTTGGATTGTTGGCTTTTTTTTTGGCAATTTGGAGCAATGTTTATGCATTTCGATATGTCACCTCTGAAGAACCTAGAAGGCACTCCAGTGTTTACATGTGTACAGCATAAAAAAACTGAAAAAACAAGGGTTTGGGCATTTTTATGCCCCTATTTTACGCTCTAAAATACAGATGATAACACCAAAATGAGTATGAGTGTATTGGAAATCTTAAAACTACATTTAGGGGGATAAAAGAAAACTCTAAATGCCCATGAAAGTGCATAAACCCTTAGGATGAATTGATTCACAATGTCCGCAGCTATAGAAGTCATTGAGAGCTTGTTTTAAAACATAATCAATGTTAAGGATGTGTAAACATTTAAATGCCCTAGCTTGGCTACAGTTCTACTTTCATTGAGGCAATACATACAGGAGTGGGGAATTTCCAACTACAATAATCCATAGCAGCTAATCAGCAATTATCACTACCCAATCTGATGCCAGAAAACAATAACCTGATTGGCTGTTGTGGCTTGCAGGACTTTAGACACCATTATGCTATTCTCTGTCCTGCCTTGTTCAATACATCTCTTCAGTGTTTATGATTATTCTGCATCACAAATAGAGCAATTTCAATTTGTTGAAAATCCAAAAGCCTCTCATTTTAGTCTTATAAAGAAAACATGATTTTTTTTTTTATCTTACACACAACTCCCATGTTCTGCTTATAGCAGATTAATATTTGAGCATTGGGGTTCCTTTGATAACATAACCAGATTAAGGCATGCTGATGTGATAGCTGAAGCAATAAGTCCACATTTGTTATATGAGGAAGTAATTTCTAGTCTTGGTCCTATAACTTCCCTGTAGAGAGAGGCTAATTTACAGCAGCTGAATTTCCTGCCTGTGAACAGTCACCAGTCAGCAGCGTCAGAGCTGGGTTTACCAGACAGGTTGTCTTTTTAATGTATCCGAACACATTTACAGTAGTGCCAGAGATTGCTCTTACTGTGATCCCAGGGAAGCTACAGATTGTTTCACTGCTGTCTGGATTTTCAATTCTGCCTGTACATAAACATTTGTTGACTGCGTGTCTTATACTCATTTGTTTCAGCTTGCAGTCTGTGCTGCCTTTCTCCTTGACTATCCTTGGCCATAATTCACTAAGCAGCAATCGTTCAGTCAAGACATCTTGTTCATTTAAAGTGGACCTAGCATCGGATATATGTTTTCATGTTAAATGCAGCATTTTAATGTAGAGCTATGGCCTCCCTTAAAATGAATAAGTGCTGCAGCACTTGATTATAAGATCATTATATATAGTTTTCTCTTAGACTCCCTGCAAAGTCCTACAAATACCTGTTGAGCTTGACAGTGATGTCAACAGAATACAGTTTTCTAGAATGGTGTGGCAACAATGCTGCACTGCTCCTGAATCCAGAGCAGAGTTGCCACTCTCATGTAGGATGTGCCTGTTTGTGCTGCAATAAGATTAAATGATGTTGCAGGGGGCGTGGCTATCAGCATTGGTATTGCTGATTCACAAGCCTGTAGCTTGTCAATCAGCATCTTGCCTTAGAAAGTCCTGCCCACTGCTTTCTGGATTGGTAGCATTGCCTCTATTAACGAAGCCCCCCTACTGTGAGCTGCAGTGCCTGGGAGGGGGAACATGTGAGACACAAATTAATGTAGATTTGGCTCATGTAGGTGTAGCGCCCTCCTAGTTAGGTCCTAGGATGTGTAAAGTAGGTTAAGCATAGCTGTGTTTCTCTGCTTACCAGAGAGGCTGTCAGGTAAAATCAGTGTGGTGTTCTGCTTAACAGAGTGCTGTGATTGATTGGTTAGGTTTGCTTATGCTGCTCTGGTGCTGTTGGAATTTGTCTGAGTTCTGCCAGTCTTCAGAAAGCTATGGGAGCCTTCCAGAACATGGGTAGGGGCTAGGCAAAGGAACAGCATGAATATGGATGCAGCCCTGGCTAATTTCAGGGGAAGGCAGTCCCATTGCATGCTGGGAGTTGTATTTATATTCTGAGAGCACTGGGTTCAGTGTCTTTTCCCGGGAGTGGGTTGCACCAGCCAGGCTGGAGGCAGGCTGCCTCACCTGGCACTTGTTACCATGAGGCCTCAGGTGGGCGACCTGAGGGCCTGAAGTTTGAGAGAGTGACCCTGGTTTTGCAGGAAGCTGACTGAGGGGAGCTGTCTGCCAAAGCTCTGTCTGGTATCACTGGAGGATTTTGCTTGGAATATTGGAAAGAGTCAACCATTCTATTCTTGGGCCTTGTCAGTACAGACATTGAGGAACTTGGGGACACTTTGTGCTAGCTACCTCCCCTGGAGTTTGATAGTCATCATGGGTCTGGAAAAAAAGGAACACTGGCTAGTGTTCTGAAGAGGTTGTCCAAGTGTTGCTACTGCTACGTTACCTTTGGGAAGTTGCAGTCTGTCATAACTGGCCTATACAAGAGGAGCTCAGCCCTGTAACTACTACTACTGCTAAAGGGACTTTGCTCACTCCTAAGCTACTTGCTTCTATATGTGACAAAGGGAAGTCTGCTGCCTACTGACAGTAAAGACTTCCTAAGTGTTCAATGAAGAGATCAGATAGATGTCTTGAATGTGAATAGTTTTGATTTTGGAGTATCCTACTACAATTCCCCAACTCTATCCCCAGTTTTACAATGAACTCCAAAAAAAACATCCCCTAGACTGGTCATTGAAGACAATGAGCTAACGTGTGTGGTGTATTTGGCTGAAGAAATACACTGTGCCTGGCTGCGGGGCGAAGTACGGGGAAACCGGGGTTAGCACTACATAGGAAAGGTAAAGAAAGTTATTTTTTTACTTTATCAGGCTTGTGTATCAGTAACTGGATTTGGTACTTGTTTAGATTGTCACACATATGCCTTTAAATAATGGGTTAGCGTTACACTTACAGGTATTTATTATCTGTTACAGAAATCACAGTACACCCTCTTGCAATGCGTTCATCAGTTTTTCTTTTCCCTTCAAAACAGTGGCATCTTAATTCAGGTATCATTATGTTGGCTGTTGTTGGTTCAGAGATGATAGATACTTGTATTTCCTGGTGCCTCCACTTGTAAGCAGGGGATAGTACCCCTTTTAGTAAGGTCCCTCCCTTGGGTGGAGCTGATGGATGGAGTACTGTAGCTCTATATGCTGGTGTGGGAAAAGTCTTTGTCAGAGGAGTAATGGGAACAGGCTACCCCTAAAATACACTATGTAAGTCTGTAGTCTGTGAAGGAGAGTACCCTTCAGGGTAGGCTGCAGAGACTCTTATTGGAGACCTGTGTTGAGGAGTGTGGGAGAGCTGGACAGATATTCAATGTTCATGTGTTGGAGGTGGACCTCAGGCCAAGAGAATGTAACCAAGATGGCAGAGTTTTTCCCTCTACATCTTCATCCTGAGCATGAAGAAAATGTGAGGTGCTCTGGCCTTCTTGGCGGGAGCTGGCAGTGAATCAGGGCTGCTAACATGCTGTTCTTGGCTGTGTTTACCGTGTCAGTCAGAAGTGCTGCAAAGCTACAATGTATGTTCTGAGTGATCCCTTGGGGAGCAGAGACTCTGCAAGTGCAATTGCTCCAGAGCTTTGTAAATGAGGTAAAGATTAACTCTGCAAGGAATATCCAATCACGTTCAAGGAAAATTGAAAAAAAAAAAAGCATTTTTGCTTGCACATGATTGGATGATGGAAGTCAGCAGAGCTTCTGCTCATTTACTAAGCTTTGGAGGAACTTTTGTAGAATGCAACTGCACTTAGTAAAGTGCACAGTCTATTTTCCTTTAGTAAATCAACCCCTCTATTTGCCTGTAGTAAATCAATCCCTGTGTGTCCTGACAAGTTTAGAAGTCTGGTTACTTGCACTGTATGTTAATGAGATGGAGCGCATCCTGTCCTTAGTATACCTTCATTCTAACATTCTTCAAAAATTGTTACAGTCAGCCATGGCACCTCCTCCTGAGAAACATTTAAAATGTAATATATATATATATAAATGTAAATTGGAGCATAAAACAGACCTATGGGGGTTGATTTACTAAAACTGGAGAGTACCAAATCTGGTGCAGCTGTGCATTGTAGCAAGTCAGTTTCTAATGTTCAAGTTCAGCTTGTTCAGTTAAGCTTTGACAAATAAAAAAAAAATGGCAGCTAATTGGTTTCGGAGCTGCACCAGATTTTGCACTCTCCAGTTTTACTAAATGAATCCCATCGTGTGGTTTTTCTCAAATTTGACTGCAAAAGTGGAAATACACTTTAAGTGTAATATTCAAACAGCAATCTAGATTATTACATCATTGAATAACCTTTGTAATGCTATTGTGTCTCTGGGGAAAATATTTCAAAGCATTTATAAATATATTTGATTTCATTACAGAAAAAAAAAACATAACATAAAGAAAATCATTTTTAAATAAATGTGTACATATAGTGGGGTCTGTTCAATGCCAGTGAATGAATTACTAGGAGAAGCTGCACAGAAACACTCAGCCTGGAGTTGATGCCAATAACTAGTGTGTTAGGCTTCAATATAAGCAGGTGCGGAAGCAATCAGCAGCTTGGTCCTAATCCATCACACAGAGTGTAAATGATACAGTAATCTCTTACAGTGCAGAGAGGGAGGAAATATGTGATTGCATGAGGCTGAGAGCACAGGGTTGGATAAACTGAATATACACATGAACCATGTGTGGATGTATTGTGAGGCTCTAACTGGCAGGATTGTGGATGGTGTATACATGTTGTTTAGGTTTGTCACCTACACATGGTAAGAGGCTCCAGGATTTGTGTTTTTAATGGAGGAAACAAACATGTTTTTATTTCTCAGACAGGGTCCTGGAATCTAGAGGCCGTGTAGAGCTTTGGTGAGGTAAAGCTTCCACTCCTGGGTCCACATCTTAACTATTAGCCATATCTCATTATTAGTCTCAACTGGCTGCAGGCATTTTATGTGTGAGCGGACTGATGCTGAGGGCTCTCATGCTGTCTCCACTGTAAAAGCCTAACAGAACATTTAAAATGTACATGTTTTTTTTAATTGTTGTTTTGGGGAACCCATTAGTCCCCATTCACACCCATACAATTTTACTCACGCTGGCGAACAAGAAACAATGTGCAACAAGAGGATTACAATTATTTCCAACGGAATTCATTCATACCTGTGTGTTTCTATTTTGTGTGTAATGCACATTTTTAGCCCTATAAAATGTAATGAGTGCCTATGAAAAAGGCACAAAAAAAAAACATGAATAGGCTGCCTTAAAGTATAACTAAAGGCATGACAGTCTAAACAAGAACCAAATCCAATTATTATGTGATGCGCAAATAACTTCCTTTACCTTCACTGACTAAGACAAATCCTCCTTTGTTACTCACTCACTCCCCCTCCCAGACACTGCAACTCACAGTAGGAGAGTTTTTACAACAATCAGTTCTGTCAATCCAATAAGCAGTGGCCAAGACTAGGTGTTGTCAGGCACTGATTTAAAACTACAGTATTTTGAATCAGCAGTTCAACACTATGTCATGTCCCATACAGCATTTTATTAACCCACTGTAATGTAAGCAGGCACAGCCTACATGAGAGTGGCAACTCTGCTCTGAATTCAAGAGCAGGGAAGCATCGTTGCCACATCATCACTCGAAGCTGCATGGGATGGATGACACTGGGAGGATCAACAGGTATTTGTGGGACTTTTGAGGGGGACTACGAGAAAGCTGTTAGGCCACATGCAATTATAATTAAGTGCTGCAGCACACATTTGTCTTTAATGGGAAGCCATAGTTCTTCGGCACAGACCTTTGTTCATGTGATTTTTGCCGAAGACACTCTATATAACTCCGCTCAGGGGCGGACTGACAACTAATGGGGCCCCCGGGCAATAGGGGATCATGGGGCCCCTGTGTGCTTGCCCAAACTCAAAAAAGCCTATGAAAAAGATACCAGGGGCATCTCATGGGGCCCCCTACTGACCCTGGGCCCTCGGGCAGTGCCCAAGTTTCCAAATGGTCAGTCCGCCCCTGACTCCACTACAGCAAAAATAATATGATAGTCTTTCTTTGTAATCTGGAACTATAGTCACTGTGATTTCATGCACTTTGCAACCTTGTATGACTAAACTGAACCTGTACTTTGAAAAGCAACGACTTTACTTTAATGCCTCTTTTTTCCCACCAGTAATATTCTTCTTTTATGGCCCTCCCACTCTTTTAAACTGAATCTATGAGTCACTCAAATTTTAGCTTACACAGGGCTATGAACTCTCCTCCTGTAACAACATGGGTGCATGGTCCTCCTTACACAGAAGTACTAGGGATTTTCTTTGCTGGTATTGGCTGAATTGAGCAGTGGAAAAGTAAGGTAAAGGTGAAAAGGTGAACATGTTCTACTGGGGAGGGGGGGGGGGGTAACAAGCTAAATATGTTGCTTTGCACTGCACAGGTTTGCTTCAGTTTATTGGATTTTTAATAGACTATAATTCTGAATTTATCTTATAATAATAAAGACATTCCTGTTATTATCCACCAGATCGCAAAGGTGGAAACCTAAATATGCGCATAGTAAAAATGTGATGTTTAAACTGAAAAAAACAATAATTTAATCTCTTAATTGCAATTTAGAATATGAAAAAATAATCCCTTGCTTGATTTTATTTCCTACGTCTTGATTAGTTTTTTCCACTATAATTAGCCTTATGGGATGATTTCACATAAATTGTCTTTCCTAGGAAGATGTGCAATAAAATACAGGGGGTACTTGCTTACATCTGTTCATTTCTGCCAGAGTTTTTTAAGCCTATTTAAAGTTAGAAGTTGCTAATAGCTCACTAGTTTTCAACAGACGTGTTATTTTGATGATGTATCTTGCAATATGCCCGGTGGGAACAAGTCTTCTTCAAATGATTCTATTTTTAAATCCCTAGCAGATGGATCTAAGATTAAAACTTTTTCAATTAAAAGCACTTTTTTCAGGCAAAATAAAATAAATACATGCCGAGCTCCCTACACAAATATAAAGAGAAGTCATCTCTCTGCAGAGTCTCTCTGCCGCTGTCAGCACTAGTTGATCCAATCGTTGCTCGTACAACAGGTGCATTTAATGAGGCTCTCAATGTTTATACAGGAGATGTTGTACATTTTCGTGCTAGACCTGACATGCCATCATAATTTAATGCTGCTATAAACACAATTAACACAGTTTAGATTAGCAGTACTTATTTGAGGCCTGGAACTCACAGTGCTTATTGTGAGGCCTAGAACGAGCAAGTCTGGTATGAGCCAGGACTGGTCTGCCCGAGAGCATTTGTAGCTAGTGTGGGCTTTCTAGGTAATCATCCTTGCTGTAACAAAAAGCAAAACTCAGTTTACACAGATTTTGACTTTGACCCCTAAATAGTTTGACGTTGGTGATATTCCCAATACATAAGAATTGTTGTGGGTAAAGTATGACAACATGCAAAATTATGAGCTGGTATTCTGCATTTTGTAAGGCTGTTTACTCTTCATCTGGCACTAGGTTTACTCCTGAAATAGGATTTTTATTAACCCAGCCACAGATGTATTGAATCTCGGCCGATTTAGTAGGGACTGTCCTAGATTCAATCCATCTACAGTATTGGTGGGCTGGTTGTACTCAAGTTGTTCCATTGATCAACTTGGCTGCAAACAGCCTGTTGGAATTTTAGCATTCGATTACACTCCCAGTGGCTATAGCCACTAGCAGTAATCATTGTATTCTGCCGGTTGGGAAAGCTCCCCCCCCACCAACTGGCAGATTACAATAGTGCTGAGGGAGGCATTCCCCCATCAACATTGACTGTGTTGATGGGAGAATCAAGTGATTTTCTATCCTTTCACCTTTGGTAAGGGTAAGGTTGCTCCAATGGGGCTTTAGGGAGAGAAATCTGGTCATTTAACAGCTTTTGAGATAAGTGGTCTTGTCAGCCACATTTAGGAGTCTATTTATAATGAAAAGTGGACCCATTATGCTCTGTTTGGCTACACACACCAAGGCCCATATTTTACAATCCATTCATACATGCAGGTGGTGGTATGGAGACTGTAGTACTCCATGGAGCTTTTTTTGGATGGGTCACAAGACCAGAGTCTCTACCTGGCTATTTTGTTAGTGCCTCCATTCACTTTTATTGCACTTCACCACATTTAGAGTCTCAAAGACAGAGGAGCACAGTACACATTTGTAGAGCACACCACTGTACTTCATAAATGTGTGAATTAGAGTAAATTAGTGTCACTGAGATGTTTCATTCATAGAACTGCATTATGTAGAAGTGACAGAAAAGCACAACTGTTGTGAAGCACTATTAAGCTTTAAGCAGTGTCTACATACTGCATGCAATCAGTAAATATGAGAAATATGGCTGCCTCTATATTAGATATTAAATATCTCATTGGTAAATATGGATGCTCCACGTACATACATGTAATTACAAATTATTAAAAGAAACAAGGTTTTAAAACATTGCCTCTAAGATTATTTATATCAAGCTGATCTTTTTTACCTGTAAAATTGGAAATATGATATATTCCTTTTAAGTCCTCCAAGAAATGTGAATGACAAAACAAAAAGGGTCCTGTTTTTCTTTTGTGTGCAGGATGGACATGCTGAGATAGCGACCATTACACAGAGTAAAACAGAGGGCAAATTTATCAAACTCATAGTTTTTGGAGTGATGTTAATGTTATTATGAAGCTTAGAGCAAAAAATGGATTCATATGACCAAATAAAAAATTAATAGAACCTCTATGGGTCTTCTATTGATGTATGTGACTGCAGTGGCATTCCCCCTTGTTCCTGTAACAGGAGACACCAAGGACATGAAGTTAAGAGAAATATCACAAAAGGGACCAGAAGCAGTCACAAAATGTTGACCGAGCTTCCAACCCTTCCCTACTTATCCCAAATCTTTTAAAACAATCAAAACAGACCCTCTTTTAGTTAAATCCTCTTTCAGTTGTCATACATCAATAGAAAGTGAAGTAAAAGTAAGATAAAAATTTTACCCAAAGCCCCATTTAATAGCCATCACTTATTGTAGTTATATATTCAATAAGCACACTTCAAGAGAGATTACAAATCTGTTTTAATAGTAAAAGTCCCATTCTATTACAGATTTTGAATAAACCAATGAAATGTTAAACTAAAGAAAATGCTAATAGCTTCTGAATAAAAGAAGAATGTAACAATTTAACACCAAACCATTTATGTAGAACGTCAAGTAAGAGGTATAGTTAGTCAATCATTCAACTTTAGATGTTTCTGAAAGTAGAAGAAATACATTATATGGGAAATAAAGGTATGTCTATTGTGACCCCAGCATTCAGCAATCTGTTCTTTTTCTTGTAGCTCATATGAAATGATCACTGGAATTCAACCTTTCTCCTATGCTCCGAGGGCCTACCTTATTAACATTCCAATGGCAGAGCACACTGGGCCACAGAAGTGAAGAAATTACACTGAAATCTCACCCTGAATAAGAGTAACTAAATTACTTTGATGTATTCTAGAATTAATTTAACATTTTGCCCAGATACTGCACTTATATTTTATGTTAAGGTCCGCATTGCTGATTAGAAATAAAAAAGAAACTATGCTTTTGGAGATTAATAATTTCTAGCTTCCTGAGAACAGAACAAAAATAAATGATTCTTGAGCTGCATTTATCTTTTAAAGTTTTATCTTTTGGGTTTGGGGCAGACAATGCGCAAAGTTTAGTACAAAAGACTGTAGGTGCAGATAGCGTTTTTTTACTTGACATTATGTTTGTAGCTAGCAGAACGATGGGCAATCTACCCTTGACACATGTTCCCTTAGATTTTATATTTAATAATTATACATTTGATAATTTAATGCAGCTCTAAATTTGTTAAAAAACATTTAATATTTTTAAACATGGCTTAGTGCCTGATTTTGTATTAGCTCCTGTAATCCCTGTATAGCAGCATGTAAAGAGGGATGTCCAGCATTTTCATCTAGTCATTACAAAGATGACTTGCATTGCAAGGTGAATACAGACATAAGAGAATGTTCACCTTATAAGATCATGTATAGTTTGATTAGGGTATGTCCATATGTCTGTATAGCCTACCTGTCTATGGCAGCAATCTCCTTTCTGATTTTTCTTGGGGGAGTAGGGGGTTGCTTAGCTAGGTTGAGTTTTACATAGCAGTCACTGTTCCCCACTGCTGGGAATGTCTGCTAAGTGATCTCTAGACTCTCTCCATAGGTACAAACAAAGTACATTTGCCCAAAACAAATATTCATTTGCATTTCTATTATTGTTTTATTGATGGACTGAGTATGATCCTTCAGCCAAATTAATAAAGCAAAATTTCAAGCTAAACCTAACTAGTCCTAAAAATACTCCCTCCCCTGTAAATACCTGTTTACTAACCTGTGTAAGAAAGATGTATATACATACCTATTTTCAGTCCTCTCTGGCCACATAAACCCTTGCATCAGCCAGTGGTGGCTGCAGGGAAGAGAAGAGAGTGCTTGACAACAACTGGTAAAGCCAAGAGTGGTGATGTCACCCATAGGTTCCAATGGCCCATCCATTGCTGGTGCTCCCTCCTCTCCCCTGCATCCTCCATTGACTAACACAAGGGGGCAGGGTTATTTGACCAGACCAGAGCAGCCTGAAGATTGGTAAGTATGAACCTCTGTAGCACTCACCCCTTATGGGCTGCTGAGAATATAACCAGGTCTCCCTTGCTAGTACAGGGTCTGCCACTCACAGGCACAATTCCCTACATGCTGAAGATACAGGCTCAGTCTAGAGGATGTAATTTTAGAATTTAATGCAGAATAACATGAAACAGGAGAGGGGTTCAGTGGTTTCAGGATACTCCAAAATGATAGTAACAATCAATAAGAGAACAAGCTTCTAGCACAAATCCGTATAGTAGCAGGCACACATAAAAGTCCCAACTAGGTCTTACTCACAATGTCCCAGGTGCTGTCTGCTACCCAGTCTCCATGGGCAGATCCTCATTTAGGAGGATAAAAGGTGCATCTCCAGACCAGGACTTCCGAACAGTGACCTCCAGCAAAAATCCATTAGAAATCTTCTCCAGGCCACCAGCTCAGCTCCTGCTGTAGGCCAGACTGCAATCTTTGTCTTCATATATCTGCCTCCCAGGGGAAGCAGCCCCAGTAGAACTGGAACCCTCCCCAAAGGGGAAAGAACACACTAGAAAGGCCTCCAAACTATATATCACCTCCTCGGTCACCTTCTGGACACTTCCTTCCCAAAATTGGTTGGGACACGATAAATATTCATCTGACTGTCCCTGCCCTATATTCTAGAAGCTTCTCTTGGAAGTAGGAGGGAGAAATCAAACAACCAGCTAGGAAACCCTGACCAGCCAAAAACAATAGATTACTGCTCCACTTACTAAAGTGAAGCCAACAACTAAATTTAGCCTAAATAGAGGAGGGTGCTACACACCTTCTTACACAGGTTAGTTAGCATAGGTGTTAGAAGGGGGTAGGGGAGAATTTTTAAGGCTGGTTAGGTTTATCATGAAATTCTACTTTAAGGCTACGTTCACACTAGCTTTGGCAGCATGCATCAGACAGGAGTTTGGGAAGCGTTTTTAACGCTTCTCAAACGCCTATGAAAATTCTGCACATGGCAGCACACAGTGCTGTTCACACTGAAGTGTTAGCGTTGCGTCGTGGCCAAACTGACGCCTCATGTCGAGTCGGGGGGAGTTGAAGCCTCCCATTCAAGCCTATGGTGCCGCTCCTCAAACGCCTGGCAGGCATTTGCGACACGGTTGCAAGACGTGTGCGGAGTGTTAATACCATTTAACTTCTTTATAGGCGTTTGTGGTGCGGTTTTAACACTTGACAAATGCTTATCAACCACCTCAAAACCGTGCATAGGGAGTTTGAAGAGCGTTTGAGGAGCATTAAAAATGCTTCCCAAAAGTCTTTCTAATGCCTGTCAAACACTATAGAGGCATTTGGCAAGAGTTAGAAATAAAGTCAAGTGTGAACAAGCCCTAAAGGATAAGTTCACCTTTTAAAAAAAATATTAAATGCACATTTTTTTGCAGGTAGGTGCATTTATTATTTTTTTGCTTGGAGCCTGTAAAGCATTGCACTCGCAATCAGCAGATCACAGGCACCATGAGGACGACTCCGGCAGACTTGTTAGCCTATCTTTCTGCTCGTACCTGATGCAGGCAGGCAGATACACAGTGACAGGAAGAGACAATGCACTATCAGAGCGCTCAACAGCACCACTGAGAACTACAAGATGACAGCCGTAAAGGCAGTTGGTACTTGTAGTTTCCCATTCACAGAACTCAAAATTCATTTTTAATTTTTTTCTTAATTATTGACAGCTAGCGGGGGCAGGGGGGGGGGATTGGGATTCACCACTTGCTGTTATAAGAGGCAGCAGAGTGGGTAGTGGTTGCAGGAGTGGAAAACATGTTATATGTTCCACCCTAAAAAACGTGTGGAAAATGTAACATGTTCCCAAAGGCGAACTTATCCTTTAAAGAGCAATTCCAGGCAACAAGTTAGGCATATTTAAGTGACCCTGTGCCTGTTTCCTGTTCCTGATTGTGTTTCCCTGCCCTATGTATATAACTTGTGTTTTGTGTAAAAATAAAGGAGTTAGCTTCCTGTTTTAAGAAGAGCTGGGTGCTGTCTATTTTCTGAGGGATTTCAAGGGTGTGGTCCGTGGATGGTGTTCGGACAGGGGAGGAGGGAGTATAACGGAAAAACTCAGTGCGGTCTGGGTTCCAGTTCCGTTACATTGGTAACAACTTTGGCAAAAACTACATTGTTAAAAACTGCAGCTGTGCTAAAATCTAAAGATGTTAGCCAGTCTTAAACTCTGTTCTCTGTTATCAGCTGCAACTATATTCCAGAGATAATACAGTAAAGTTGATTGACTAAAGCAACTGAGGATCTTCACACAACAAATGATGTGAAAATTCACTTAAATTATCTAATCCTCTGAAAAGCAAATTCCTGCTTACTTTGCTTACCTGCCAATGACTGTGTGTTCAAGGATTTTGCTTTCCACATGATTGGATAAATAAAATCAATATTCACTTAATTTATTGTGTGCAGATTCTTAATTCCCTTAGTAAATCAGCATCACAGTTACAACATCATTGGCAGCGTACTTCTCAAAGTCAGGACTGTGTAACATTACAAACTTTCTCTATGTGAGAGCAAGAAACCTGCATTGGGTGTGTTTGGGAATAGTTATCCTGGATGGCAAGCAGGGGTTCTAAGATCTCCAGATTATCAAATAAGCAAGTGCAGTGCTAATAGCATGGATGGAAGAATCTCCATACCCCGTTATTGTTTTCCAGCAGCCATAGCACTTGCAGGCAACTAAATTCCCAAACAATGACTGCATCTGATAGAACATAGTTCATATTTAACCAATAACATTCTACCCGGCTCAAACATTTTTTTGATCAACTTTTGCTTCTGCTTGCAAGACCACCCACAGGAATTGGACAACATTCAAGCTGTCTAAGGGGATCTGACTGTATTGCATGTTATGCATATTATATCAAGAGTAGGTCATGTAAACCTCAGAAGAAATGTGATGCATTTTGGGTTTCTATCTGTTAAACCATCCTAATAACTTAATTAAGGTAAAGTAAAAGAAAGTAATGCCTAGTGATGCATTTAACATATGGAAAACATATGGAAGTATTATATATATATAACTAAGGATAACAAATAAATAAACAAGCATCAAATGAAGGGGAATCTCTCCAATGAGACACAGATGGAATTTTAACCCTGACTTACTCTATCCAACACTAATCTAAATCTTTTGCCTATAGATATACTTTATGGATCAATCTGCACCTATAGTATATGTTTTAAAGCATGTCATTTAACACATATCAATGCGTGTGGAAAGGTTATAGAGTATATTGCTTTAAATTGTGCTATTTCTCATCTGTGTGATGCATAAATGCACATTATGAAACACGTATAATTGTTGATATGTAAATTCATCCTAAATTGCAAGCTCATTGAACTTTTTACCTTAAATTTTTTTTTTTGTTTTTTTTGATTCATCAAACTGTTTGGAATTGGATTTACAGATACAGTGCTTGTTCTTCCTTTCTATTGCCCAGTTTTAACACAAATGTTTCCTTTTAAAAGGAAAAAACAGATTAACTTTTAGATGCAAGCACAAATAAATAGTCAGTTACTTGTAAAACAATCATTTGTTAATTAAATTAATCAATATTTCATTCCCTAGATTGTGATAACACTCTGTGATAGCACCAAAACAGTGGCTGAATAAATTAACTGTTCTTTTATGTACTCTGATCTGCCGTCTAATTATGGATCTGTTTTTAAAGCAGATAAAGTGAATTTTAATTAAAATCTTAAATTCTCAGAACTTTACAAAAAATACTAATCCTGGCTGTAGATGTGTTGATTTTTCAGTAGGTTCAGTAAAAATTCAATGCCTTCCCATCCTTGGAATGATTCTAGATGAATAAAAGCTGGTATGCTATATTTTGCAATAGCTTTATGCGGCTTGAACAATTCATCATCGATCTGTGTTGTTTCTTATTATGTGCTTTATGAACAGTTGTAGATATCCTTTGGGTCGTACTTTCTCTGTAGTCTAAATTGTTCCTTGAATTTATGACATTTCTTTAAAAGGATCATCTGTATAGAATAATTTTCTAAGAAGATGGAAAATCATTTTGACCTTTATCTCCCATTTCAGTGATTGTTTTGTACCTATAGTGTTAATAGAAATAGTGTCTTTCACTCCACTAACCCTTCATCGAATCTTCTGAAACATTGCCCCTGCATGAATAGATGAAAACATTTTTGGAAAGCTCCAAGGCTTTAAACTTTCACAGTTTTTTTTCAAAGCAAGCACAGAAAGGTGGCTAAAAGTACCAGCTTATGCTCTTCCATCATCCCAATATGAAATATAGAAACATAGAAGGGTGATGGCAGAATTAAAGACCAAGTGGACCATAAAGTCTGTCTCAATTTATATATATTATATATATATATATATATATATATATATATATATACAGTATACACACACAAGGGGTCATATATATATATATATATATATATATATATATATTAGAGATAATAGCGTTTAAAAAGGAGCGGAAACGGTTTGAAGAACACACACACACACACACACATATATATATATATATATATATATACAGTTGTGACCAAAATTATTCAACCCCCAATGCTGTAAAGGGGTTTAGGGACTATAGTGTACATTTGGAATTGTATTCAGAATCAAATCCTACAAGGACGTTGTAACTACCCAAATGCAACTAAAATGACATCAATTGTTTATGTAATACAGTAGTAAATGGTTCTTATGTGGTTTCTTCATTGCCACAATTATTCAACCCCTTAAAGACTACCACTCTGAAGAACAGAGGTTCATACAGGTGCTTTCCATCAGGTATTGAAAACACCTGTGGATGTCACCGAGCAGCAATCAAGCATAATAAGCACCAATTAGGCAGCTTTAAAATGACTGTGATACTCAGCTCCTTCTAGACATTTACTGGTGTGGTTACAAACATGGTGAAGGCAAGAGAATGGTCCAGGAAGACAAGAGAAGAGGTGATTTCTCTTCACAGGAAGGGCAATGGCTATAAGAAGATTGCAAAGATGTTAAACATACCAAGAGACACCTTAGGAAGCATCATTCGCAAATTCAAGGCAAAGGGCACTGTTGAAACGCTACCTGGTCGTGGCAGAAAGAAGATGCTGACTTCGACTGCTGTGCGCTACCTGAAGCGTAGAGTGGAGAGAAGTCCCCGTGTGACTGCTGAGGAACTGAGAAAAGATTTGTCAGATGTGGGTACAGAAGTTTCAGCCCAGACAATAAGACGCACACTGCGTAATGAAGGCCTCCGTGCCAGAACTCCCAGGCGTACCCCCTTGCTGTCTCCAAAGAATAAGAAGAGTCGACTGCAGTATGCCAAAAGCCATGTGGACAAACCACAAAAGTTGTGGGATAGTGTTCTGTGGACTGATGAAACAAAATTAGAACTGTTTGGGCCCATGGATCAACGCTATGTTTGGAGGAGGAAGAACAAGGCCTATGATGAAAAGAACACCTTGCCTACTGTGAAGCATGGTGGAGGGTCAATCATGCTTTGGGGCTGTTTTGCTTCTGCAGGTACAGGGAAGCTTCAGCGTGTGCAAGGTACCATGAATTCTCTTCAGTACCAGGAGATATTGGATGGAAACGTGATGCAGTCCGTCACACACCTGAGGCTTGGGAGACGTTGGACCTTTCAACAGGACAATGATCCCAAGCATACCTCCAAGTCCACTAGAGCATGGTTGCAGAGGAAAGGCTGGAACATTTTGGAGTGGCCATCGCAGTCACCAGACTTAAATCCGATTGAGAACCTCTGGTGGGACTTAAAGAAAGCAGTTGCAGTGCGCAAGCCTAAGAATGTGACTGAACTGGAGGCCTTTGCCCATGAAGAATGGGCGAAGATACCCGTAGATCGCTGCAAGACACTTGTGTCAAGCTATGCTTCACGTTTAAAAGCTGTTATAACTGTAAAAGGATGCTGTACTAAGTACTAAGATTGAATGTCACTTGGGGGTTGAATAAAACTGATAATGCTGTGAGCACAGAAAAGACATTTGTGGTTATTTCATTATAACTGTTATGTTATATTTGTCTGACCTACAAGTGCCTCTTTAATGTAAATGTAAGCAAGATGACTGAATGATCAAAAGCAATGTCAAACTGGCCAAAACACTCAATTTCAGTGGGGGTTGAATAATTTTGGTCACAACTGTATATATATATACATATACATATATATATATATCCTAGATTGTAAGATCCAAGGAGCAGGGCCCTCCTATCCCTCTTGTATTGAACTGTCTTGTTGCTGTATTGTCTCCATTTATATTGTAAAGAGCTGAGCAAACTATTGGCGCTATATAAATCCTGCATAATATATATATATTTTTTTTTTTTTTCATTTATTTTTTATTTTATTTTTTTAAATTATTTTTTCTGTTTTTACATCTATGTTTGTCCTACGCATGTCTGAGTCCATTTATTGTTGCCTAGATCACTAACTCACTACGTATGCAATCTATAAAAATTACTTGATACTTCCAGGTATGGAGACTTGGCATTCCCTCTGTCTCCCCATAATTCAATTCTTGGGGCCTAAGTGGCCAGTCACTGAGAATGAATGCTGTCCTATAGTGGTGGGGATGGTACCTTCCAATCTCACAGTCCAGGTTTTGTCTTTCAGAAAAATGTGACAGGAATCTTAGGGAGCTCTGGTGGCAGATCAGGGTTAACCTGGATAAGGGCACATGTATGAGTAAGGTTCACGTAACCTGTTGGCGCCAATGGTGGGGCTAGGCTTTGACACCGAGTTGCCACATATTTGCGTGCCAAAATTAAACAAGCATGTGCAGAGAGTGCGCACCCTGTGCGCTTCTGCACATTCACCGACACCTCACAGAAAGGTCCCAATTGCCACTTGCGATTGGGACCTTTCCGATCATGTGATTGTTGTGACAGCCAATCACAGTGGTCACACGGCCCTAAGCCCCACCTCCCAGCATCACAAGCCCCTTAAAGGGCCGGGAGGAGCTGGTGTGAAGGGGTTAAAGTGAGACATGAAATATGAACAAAGCATATCCTTCTATAGTGTGTACTTGTCTGAATCCAGATCAGTAAGTGTCATTTCTGTCTGCTGCCTTGTTCCTCTTCTATCTGTATGATTCACTTCTAACACGTTTTCCTGATAACCACGATATTAAAAGGTGGCAGGGGATGGCACTCAAGACATCCTCAGCTATGTTACTGTGTGCAACATAAAGAGGAGTGTCCCTTTCTTCCAATCAGCTCTCAGAGTTCTCCTGCAGTGTGTAATTTCAGCTCTCTGCACCCTGCTTTCTGGAACCTCAGACAAGCTTTATAAATTCTGGAGTTTGAACAGATAAAGAGAAAAGAAGACTGCAAATAAAGACGTACAACATATGTCGGAGGATTCGTTTCATATGTATGTATAACCTGAGGCCAGAAAATCCACTGGGTTTATGGAAGACCACTTTAAAGATTTTAAATATCTCAATTACATAATCACACTACCAGAAATCTTTTAACTTGGCTGGTGGATGAATGCCTACTTGAAAATAGATTTTTAGATATTTCCTGTAGCAGGATGATGCATGGAGACTTCTGATTCACATAAGTTGAGAATCAAAGTTTATCGAGGTTTGTGATAGCATCACTTGCCTGGAACATAGGTATGTAAAAGCATAATGACATATGAAGCTGACACCAGTAAAAGACATACTGGTCAACTGATTTTTCTTATTGTTAATTTCATATCCTTTGTTTTAAAAAGTCAGGCCAAGAGCTAATAACATTACAAAACCAGACATACATGTGATTCAATCTGTACATTTTAGTACATGTAAGGAAAGGCAGTCCTAATACACCCAAATAGTCCATAGCTCCAAATGTTTCTATTGCTTAGGAATATCATACATGGTGCCCATATCACCTTTTTTTCTTTTTTTTAATTGAATATGCTTGTGAGGGTACCTGCCCTAATTTAAAGGATGGAAGTACCTACTTAAAATATTGGACTCCTGGTTCCATATTTTAAATTTTGGGATGTTATGCTAATAATTATACAATAGTGAATAAAGTGCTAACCAACTTTCTTAAGTTAAAAAAAATGCTACCTGCGAGTTTGCAGTGGGAAGTATTGCAGACATTTTAGACTTGAGTGCCATGTTGGTTTGTATACTTTAGTATGAGGTGTATAAACATTCTCTCTAGGGAAAATATAATCTTTATGGTGCTGGGATGGCAGGGTCCTGTCTTGTAATGATATAAAAGTGAAGAGTGGTCTAAACGATGTTAGTAGCAAAGAAAGTGGGAGTTTGGAGATCCTGGAAAAGAAAGGGTGGTAGGTGGACAAGTAATGGAAAGGAGAAAAAAGTGAATGTAGGTGAATGCTGGGAGGAAGAGGGGGCATGAAGCATTTAAAAAAAAGAAAAATATTAAGGGTGGGGGGAGGAGAAAGAGTAGGAAAGAGAGTGGTTGGGGCAGGGGGGGGGGGGAGGTTGGTTAAGACATTGCATATCTGCCTCTGTCTGATGGGATTCAATAAAACCCAGATCGAGTAGTGCATTGTTACGTTCACAATGTATGGACAGCATGTCGCTGAAAAATTTGGTAAGTTACCAACATGTCTGAGTTTTCCTATATGCATAGTGGCATATGGCCGTTCTTTCTTCAAACGTAGCTACACAATCAACTGAGGTCTGAAATTCTATCAGAATAGGGTGAGTTTCACTTCACCAGTGTAGGTGGACAAGAGATTTAACACTTCATTTATTAAAAAGTTTCACTCATACCCCCCAATTCCTTCATCCTTCAAGGCATATGATATATGTATGGGCTTTTAGCGGGGGGCTTCATGCTTACTACTTGGCATGCTGGTATTAGGTGATTTAGTTAGCAAATGTAGACTGGTAGATATAATTTTAGAAGATTTTCAGATACTATATAAAACCAAACATTTGCAGAAAAAATTGAATAATAGGATACACCAAAGTGCCTATACATGAGCATGTGCGCTGGTAGTTTTCTAAATATAAATAACTGCTCTCAAATGTGTCAGGCATGAGAACAATGCTCTCTTTTTCCATGGGGACAACTGAATAATTTTTAAGAAGTTACGCTGACTATACACTAGTAGATTTTCAAATGAATGTTCATAGGAAAATTCTCATTACATTCAATGATCTGATGAATGTAGTTCAAAAGTACTTAAATTGCATTTGTTTTAACATTTGATTTTGTAATGGATATAGTTTTCAGAAATAAAACCACATATACTGTTAAAAATGTATTACTGTGAGAATTTTCCATCCTGCACCTTCAAATCTTTTCAATACTATGGTCAAAAAGAATTTTGATTTTATCCCAGTAACAATGAGAAAATTGAATGAGTGTTCTTAAAATGAAACATTTTGAACACAATTTTACTAGTATATGGACAACTTTACACTTGGCTGGATTTTGGCAATGTAATTTCACAAAGTCTATATAGATTACCCTGTATCTGCCAGGCACTCTCCTATGAAGGAAAACTTGGCAGTCCTGAAAGAAAGCTATTCAAGTTCTGCTTTTCCCACTCAAAGGTCTCATCCTATAGTAGAAGATCCTTACACTTCTTTCAATCAGGTCACACTGTCTCTGAACACTTGCTGTTATCTGTCTGCTGCTGACAATTCCACCAATGCCCCCCTATAGATCAATAAAGTGCAGAAACGTAACCTGTAGCTAGCACCTCTTCATTAGGGACAATTCCCTTCCACTTGAAACACTTAGACTAAACCTTTACTTATTAAAAAAAAATAAAAATGTCATTCATACTTTTAAAACAGGTGCTGAATAAGCGATGGAGCAGTGGAATGCAAATATTGACATTGCTCAAAAAAGTCAACTTGGCCCATCCCTTTCTTCTCCTTACTATTGGTTACTGTGCCCACCCATCAATGTCCCTCTTAAATCTAGCAAGCACTGGAACTGAACCTGTTCCTAGCACTTCTCCACTTCCACTTAGAACACTTAGCCCTAGTTCACAACAGTGTGACTTGTCATGTGACTTGTGAATTCAAATTCGCATGACAAGCTGCATCCCATATCTTTCCATGGAACCATTCTAATCACTGCTACTCAAGTTATGTGACTTCATTACAACTAGCATTGACCTCCATTATTCAAATCGTACTGAGTGGCAGCAAGTGGCAATGAAGTCACACATTATAGTTGGACTTCATTACAAATAGACCTCAAAGTCGCACAACTTTGGGGTCTCATTGATGTGAACCAGGGTTTAAAATAAACCTTTACTTAAAAAACTAGTTTTAAAAATGTAATTCATACTTTCAATATATTCTTCAGTAAACTCTGTTCTGAATAGGCAGGAGTTCAGTGGAATGCAAATATTGACTTTGCACAAGAAAGTCAATGCTTAGCCCATCCCTTTCTTCTCTGTATCATTGGTTATGGAGCCCACCCATCACATTTAGGAGCCAATGCAGAGGCACGAAAAGTGAAAGTAGGCCATTGCTAGGCTTTCCTTCCATAAGCCGAAAATTTAATATCAGAATGTCTTCAAAGCAAGAAGAGGTACTATGGCCCTCATTGAGGAGGTACAGGGGCCACTGAAGTTCCAATGCTGGCACAATCCATGTGTCAATATTTTTGCTTTAGAAAATGTTTCCTAAGGAAAGGTTTGTTTTAAGGGGAGTATACTCTGTTCAGTAGCAGAGCAAAACGCCTACTACCCTTACATGCACACTAATAAATGAGGTCTATTTAATTTGTCCTCATGGTAAATAAAACCACATCTGACAATGTCCTTTATACTAACAAAATAACATTACACTCATCTCTGCACAATCTTACCCAGTGACATTATTTGTGTATTGTTTAAATATATCTCCCTCAAGGGCATTGCTACCAAATTAAAAACAAGCAGTAGATCAGGGTAAGCACACTTTTGTGTGCACTTGACAAACACTGAGAAACAAGCCCCAATGTATGTATTATTTTTTAACTTTATCACCTAGCAGCTAAAACACTGTCAAAGAAAGAGACAGAAGTTATGACATCCTTAAATCATAACTCAGAAGCCTTCATTGCTGACACAATTTACTGTGCTTCCATATGAAGGCGACATAAAAACAATCTTCACATGTTTTAAACAACTACACCAAGTAAATTCTCCAAGGCTTAAAAATAGAAAGGAAAAAAAAACAGCTAAATCCTCTAGTATTTTATTCACAGCATGAATTTATGCATCGATCGGCTTGTAAATAATATTTTCAGTGTAAACACAGCAATAAAGCATGCAAAATATAACTCCTGCAAGTAATGTACATGTGATTGTGCTTTTATTACAAAGTGAAGATGTTGTATGCCATGCACACATAATACTTAAGGTCATAATTTATTGTAATATACTAATGACACACTCCTCCAGGCAGTGGCTGCTGAACATTTTGTAATAATATGGGGGAGGGATGATTGGAACGTACTAATTATGTGTATAACAGTGAATATGGATAAAGCTTGCATGTTAATGAGATATAGTGGGGGGGATGACTGCAAGGAAAGAAGTGGCTTGGTGCTTTAATGTGGTACAGTTTGGCCAGTATCCCAGTGTTAGTGCTTTGTAACCCGTAAGTTGTCACCAAAAGAAAAATTTAAATTGTAAAAGCCAACCAGCCATGATAATATGTATTAATATTTGTATTTATTAAAGGCTGAGATCATCAGCTTATACATATATTAGCTGATATGATGATTAGCTGGGCTGACGATTCCTAAGATATCAGGCTGACAAAGGGCAGTAAATTTTAACTACATATGAAATATTTGAAAAATTAATGCTGATTTGTTGTTTCAGGATGGTCAATGGCATCACAATTTTGTCCCCAGTTTAATGCCCAATACAGTTTTTGGCTTAAAGATTTGGTTATTTAGAGGATGAGTGTGAAAACAAAAGTGCAGCACCTAAGTGATCCAGAATGAATGTAACAATTTTATATTTAAAAACCAAGTGTAAATAATATACTTATGACAAGAATAACCAACAAAAACATGACTTTAAAAAGTGCATAAAAGGTCCCACAAACATGTGACTCTTCTTAGTGGTAAATATTAACTTCAATAGTTATCCATGTGTAGTATTCATCCATTAGTCCAAATATATCACCACTTGTTACTCTGAACACCACCTTCTCACACTCACCAACTATTAAGCTGTATCAGAAAAGCAATAGACAGCTTTGTAAGCACACTGTAATTCTCCACTACCACAGCACCACTGAAATATCAAGCCTAGCAGGAATGCTCACCACACTGGAGTCACAGAAAAGGTATATGGTGTAGTAATTTATTTGTAAAATCAGCTTCTATCCATCCATTAAATCCAAGTTTACAGGTATAGCAGAGTGTAAATTTACTGTGTGGGGGCATTCACTTACTAAGATGGCTGCCGGTTCCAGAAGCAGAAACGGCAGTGTGACGTCAGCACGTAGCTCCTCCCAATGCGTTTCAAGCACAAGCACATCTTCTGGGGACACTAGAGTGTTGAAAGTGTTGAAAAAAATCTGTGCAATCTGGCCAAAGTAAAGGATGATGTTTATTCTATGTTCACTGTTAAACCAGTACTGCAAATCTTAAGCCATTATCTCCGTGTATTTTATTAGTACAAAGGTGTGTTTGATGGAGCACTGGATCCACTGATCAATGAAAAATAGACTTAGTATACAGCTCTTATAGACAGCTGTCAGCTATGGTATTCTTAGGGCAGGGGAAGGCAACCTTGGCACTACAGTTGTAGTGAAACTACAAATCCCATCATGCCACTGAGTCTGGGGACATGCCTGTGGCTATCTCTGTCTTTCCTAATGAGGTTTGCAGTTTCACCACATCTGGAGTGTCAAGGTTGTCTGCCTCTGTTTTAGGGGTTCCTAGACTAACCAAAAATAATAAGTAAAAGGGTGAGTACCAGTGCTTTGTATCACACCCAGTGGTAAACCTCTACTGGACGTGATACAAACCTGTGGTGGTCTCAACCTGTCTGCAGCACCATATTTACTATTAGGCACAGTAGGCTTGTGCCTAAAGGTAGGAAAGGAAAAGAGGTTGTGTTTCTCCACAGAGTTATCAGCCCTTTTTAGAGGGCTGTCCCTTTGTGCACCAATAGTTTAGTTCCTGCTTGCTCCACTGATAAAAACACAGCCCTGTGTATACATCTATGGCTAGTCTTGCTGAATGAGTTAGTAGATCAAATTTTGGGTAATCCTGGCACACAGAAGAGGGACAGTTCAGGCAAAGAGAGTCTGGGCACAGCAGAGGGCAGTTCAGGCAGGCAAGGGGTAATCCGGGCACACAGCAGAGGGGCAGTTGAGGCAAAGAGAGTCCTGGCACAGCAGAGGGCAGTTCAGGCAGGCAAGGGGTAATCTGGGCACACAGCAGAGGGCTTGCAGGGACACTCAGCGGAAGTCCGGCTTGCAGGGACACTCATCAGCAGGCAGGCTTACAGGGACACTGAGCAGCAGGCAGGCTGGCAGGGTCGCTCAACCGCAGGCAGGCTTGCAGGGGCACTCAGCAGCAGGCAGGCTGGCAGGCGAAGATAATCCGGGTACAGCAGAGGGGCAGTTCAGACGGGCAATGGGTAAGTCCAGGCACACAGCAGAAGGCACACAGCAGAGGGTAGCTCTGGCAGGCAGGGTAATCAGGCCACACAGCAGAAGGCAGCTCTGGCAGGCAGGATAATCAGGGCACACAGCAGAAGGTAGCTCTGGCAGGCAGGAGGTCCGAGCACTCAGCAGAGGGCAGTTCACAGGGTAGCGATCCAGGGACTCACCAGCCAGCAGTTGCCTCAGCAGAGGAAGTCTAGGCAGATAGACACCAACTCCTCACGGGTCTTCAGAGGGCTATGTGTCTTTGGCTTCAGCTTCGAGACTACACAGGCAATATAGGACCACAGGTCCCAGCATTGCACAAAGCAAAGCACAGTTCAATGCATCTCCTAGTTAGGGCTCAGCCAGGAGTGGCTCTGTACATCCTAACTCAAGCTCTCCGATTCATAAAGAGACAGTATGGCCCTTTCAATTGACCAAGCCCCAAACTCCTGGTGCTGGACATGTCTGGCCTTTCGCAGCCACAAAAACACCATGCTGTCTGCGCTCCCTGCGGAGATCAATCTCATCTCCCACCCCTTGCGGGGCACAAAAACTTCAAATTATAAACAAAGCAGACAAGCTGACTGTTGGCCACAAAACAACGCAGAAATAAAAGAATATTTCTGCTGTCTGTCACATAAAGCCTGAAGGTTTTTTACCTTTATGCATTTTATGCATGAAGTTAAAAAACCCTCAGCATACAGCTCCCCGTTAGCCCCCTCCCCCCTTTCTTTATACATACCTGAGCCCGATACCAATCCAGTGATGTGCACAAGAGCAGAAGCTCTCCCAGGTCTTTACCCCGCATTTGGCTGAGAAACAGCAATTCAGGTCATCGGCTCCTGCTGCTGTCAATCAAAGCCAGTGAGTAGGAAGTGGGCGGCAGGGCTGAGCCACATTCTGTGTGTCTTATAGACACACAGAGGTGTCCCCAGGAGCAAGCATGTACGAGTGCCCCTAGAGCAAGCAGCTTGCTATAGGGGCACTCAACAGATGGGAGGGACCTGGAGCACCCGCAGAGGACCCAGATTGTTTGCAAAAAAATATTGTTATTAAAGAAAAAAAACAGGAACCTTTACAATCGCTAATGTTACTCTATGCACTACATGCACTACACTACTTACATGCACTAGATTCTGATTTGGGGTCATTTTCATGTTATATTCACCAGTTGTGATGTTAAACAGTTTTCTGCATTTTCTAGGGCAGGGAAATGTAACAGATATAAAAAAAGTTTACTGTTTTCAATAGAAAACATGGATGCTGGCATATTGTATTGAGATGCACTGTAGAAACATACTGTTTGTTGCATTTTGGTGTTTTGATCTGCAGACATTGAAACTGGATCTATCACAATTTGTGTAAAAGTGCAATAAAATCACTTCCAGACAAGTATATATTTACATTAAGTAACCTAATTTGAAGATGACTGATACTACAATATTTTTTGCACTCAGGCAGCAGAGAGAGACCATCACTGGCTCTTGGCAAAGCCATTTTTGGTGATAACATTATGGAGAGGTACCAGTCTTATATAATGAGCTGAAATGCCCACAGAAAAAATGATGATACTGACCAGCACATAAAACTGGGGATAGTGTGAAATCACACTCTGGCTTCGGTATGTAAGTGGCTAACGGCTTCTTACATGTTCACTATAGATTACATTTAAAGAGATTCTATCCCCATATTGTTCTCCCTTTTTAACACATTTATACATTGTAGTGAAGAGCAAGTAGAGTACCTCCACTGAGGTGTTGTCACTAAATGTTGACTCCTTCCCAAGCTCAAAAAATGTATTCCATTTGCTGCTGGGTGCCACTATCTTGCCACTGATGTATAATCCAATGCGAGCACCAAACCAACATCCAAGAGCCCAAAGTAATTTAATGATAAAACTGAGTCATAGCAGAAGAAATCCAATGTGTTTCAGAGCCCAGACACACTTCCCCTTCATCAGGGCATTCCCTCACACCCTCCTGAAACTGTTCCAAGCAGTAAACCACAGTGCTGTTTTATTTGGTATCTTCTCACCTGAGTCCATTTAAATGCAGTGAAACGTAAGCACTGTTGAAGGGGAGTGTGTTTGGCCTCTGAAATGCATTGCATTTATTCTGCTTTGAAACAATTTTATCATTAAATTACCTTGGACTCTTGGACATATGTTTGGCACTTGAATTTTATGTACGTGGACTCCCACCTCTGCGTCCTTTCCCTGTTCATGAGGTGGTCCCCATTTTGTGGAGTGCTGCTGAACCAGAACCAATGGCCCAGTGACAATTTAAGGTATATTTGGAAAATCTGAATCCAGCACTCTGTTTGTGTTTGATCATGTCTCTGATATCAGCAGTTATGGCTGTCTGCCATGCACCTCATCTAGTTTATTCATTCTAACATCCCTATAGATTGTGTCCCTATAATTTATTGCCATACATTATTATTTAGTGACTTTTACTAAATCTTGCCTTGGATGCCCTGGATGTGCTCTCACACACTGACAGCGCAAAGCTGTACTAGGGATAGAGAGGTATATAGTGGTGCAGAGAGAAGGGATGTGAAAGAAGACAGCTAGGGCAATCTGACACTCTTGGAAGTGTCCATTTCAGGTTGTGTGGAATGTTGGCTTCAGCAGAGGAAATACACATTATTTTGGAGCATAGTTAGTAAGTACAATTTTTACCTTCTTCCTGATCTACTCAGCTGATTGTCTCATAGATGTTGGCAGGGTCTCTTTAAGCAACCAAATAAACTATTATTTAAAAACTGTAACTTATAACACTAGGTGGAGATTAAAGATGCTTGGAATTACCAGATAATTGTCTGCCTATATATTTGTAATGATATTTTGCTGAATGATAAAGCTGAATTCTTTCCTGGTGATTGTTAAGCTTGACTCACGATAACCCAACATTATAGCGCTAATGAGCTTCTGAATTTTTACACATTTGCCTAAAAATGACAGGGCAAAGGGCAGCTCCAATCAAACAACGTACATACTCTAGTTATCATTAGAGGAGAGACAGACTGAAATAAGGAGGTTGGTCATTTTCAGAGCTTCCAATTCTGCTTTTTGGATTATATGCAGTTATTTCTGTGGCCATAGAGCTCCATACAGACACTGAGATGTGTTTTAGAAATGTGTTTAGCACTTTCAGGTTTAATAATAGAGAACAAAAAGGTAGCTTGGCCAAATAACCTGCCAAAGTCATGTGACCAGAATTTCCACCAATAACAGAGAATCCTCTGCAGCATTATGCAGAGAAGTCTTTCGGACGCTGCAGGCTTTACTCCATAGCTTGTATCTTATTATTGAAAAGTAAAGTAGTGGGATGTAAACACTGAGTGTCTAATGGAAAACAGATAGTGGTATCCACTCTCCACTACAAATAGGCCTCTAACCCTCATATAAAACAAATCATCTTAACCACTAGCCTACAGGGCACTTATACCCCCTTCCTGCCCAGGCCAATTTCCAGCTTTCAGCGCTGTTGCACTTTGAATGACAATTGCGCGGTCATGCAACACTGTACCCATATGAAATTTTTATCATTTTTTTGTGACAGATAGAGCTTTATTTTGGTGGTATTTAATCACCTCTGTTTTTTTTATTTTTTCTTAAACAAACCAAAAACCACTGAAAATTTTGAAAAAAAATTTTTTTTCTTAGTTTTTGTTATAAAAGTTTGTAAATAAGTGATTTTTCTCCTTCACTTTTGTGCGCTAATGAGGCTGTACTGATTGACACTGATAGGTGGCACTGATGGGCACTGATGAAGAGGCACTGGTAGGTGGCACTGATGGGCATTGACAGGCATCACTGATGGGCACTGAAAGGCAGCACTCATATATGGCACTGATAGGCAGCACTGATAGGTGGCACTGATAGGCAGCACTGACTGGCACTGATAGGCGGCACTGACTGGCACTGTTAGGTGGCACTGATAGGCAGCACTGATGGGCACTGATAGGTGGCACTGATGCACACTGATAGGCGGCACTGACTGGCACTGATTGGCAGCACTGATAGGTGGCACTGACTGGCATTGGTAGGTGGCACTGACTGGCACTGATGGGTGACACTGAAAGGCAGCTCAGATGGGCACTGATATGTGGCATTGATGTGCACTGGTAGGCACTGAAATGTGGCATTGATGTGGCACTGATGGGCACTGGCAGGTGGCACTGATGAGCACTGACAGCTGGCACTGATGGACACTGACAGGTGGCACTGCTGGGGCTACACAGATCATCAGGGCACACTGATCATCAGTGCCCTGATGATCAGTGTACATGTCCCCTCTGAGGGATGCCGATTACCGTCTCTCCTCTCGAGCTGTCAGCATGACAATTTGGCCAGCATCCACTTAACTCAAAAGCATGTCTTTGGAGTGTAGGAAAATCCCAGAGTAAACCCACACAAGCACAAGGAGAACAGGTAACCCCCATGCAGATAGTGTCCTGACCAGGATTTAAACCGGGGAGAAAGGCTAACCACTAAGCCACTGTTCTGCTTTCTTTTAAAGATACTGTAATTGAGATAAGTGTGAATGAAACTCAGTAGACAGACACAAATTACATGCACAAAATACATTTCAGACCAATGAATCTAAATATTTAGAGGTAAAAGAACACAGTGACTGAATAATTGCAGGTAGGCTCAACATGGCAATTTACTGCAGCCTCACATATGGGAGGCAGATCAGTGCCGGCCTCAGTGTGCCTGGACAAATGACAGCAGCAGCTTATTTCTGTGGGTCTGACCCATCTTGGCTTTGGGTGCTCTTGATACAACAGGAGCTGAACCTGCTAATTAGTTTGGCATCCGTTCAGACATTTGGAATGTAGGTAGTGATAAAGCAGAGCAGAAGGTAGCTCTTGGCATGTGTGGCTTTGCACTCATTATGCTTACTGATGTATTCTAGTATTCAGACATTCTAAATAGTAAGGCTGCTACGGAAAATTAATTTCCATGTTATTTTCAGTGTAGTATCACAGAGACCATAGAAATGCAGCCATAACCAGCATTAAAGGAAAGGTCAGTGAAATCAACATGTAAATAGAATTAGTTAATTGGAGATGCCTGTAGATATTTCTTTTTAGAGAGATTAGGGTTAATGACCATGATTCGATTTGAATAATGCAATATCCCAGTATGCAGCACTATTATGTTTATATAAAGCTGAATTCCAGGCAAAGAGCTAAATATACCACTAAAATATATATGGGAAGCAGTTTTACCTGTCAGGATTTATTTCTCTCCAGCACTAACAGAACAGCCAGCCTTTTCTCCACAGCAACACAGCTAGGTCACCAATATGCTCCTAGGCTGTGATTGGACAGTTAAGGAGCAGCAGCAGATAATGATGTCATCTCTCTGCTCTTCCCTTTTCAAGATGTTCTTATAAGCACAATCCCTTCCCTTTTCTAATGCTGCGGTACAGAGCATTAAAAACACAAAAATATAGAAGAGTGATGGAAGAAAAAAAGACCAAGTGGTCTATTGAGTCTGCCCCATTGTTTTAACTATTTTGGCTGAGTATAGATCTATGTTTTCCTCAAGCATATTTGAATTCACTTACTGTTGCCTGACCCACTGCCTCTGCTGGAACTCCATTCAAAGCATCAAACGCTATTTGTGGTAAAATAATACTTTCTAAGTTTCATTTTGAACTGTCCTCATGCTAATTTGGGGTCATGTTGCTGTGTTCTTGATCTTAGCTTCATATTGGTAAAATTACTCTCCTGAACCTTATTCACAGCCTTAATGTATTTAAAGTTTTCAATTATGTCTCCCCCTTCTCTTCTTTCCTCAAGACTGTACAGATACTTATATGCAGTATATGTACATATCCTGATATTATTTCTAGTATTATACAGAATTTATATATCGCCAACATTTTACATAGTGCTTTACAACATGAGGGCAGACAGTACAGTTAGAATACAATTCAATACAGGAGGACTCAGAGGGCCCTGATCCTTAGAGCTAACAATCTAAAAGGGAGGGTCAAGTGATACAAAAGGTAATAGCTGTGGGGGGTGAGCTTATGGAGAAAGTGAAAGTACAGTTGTTAGGTGGGAGCTGGATAGGCTTCTCTGAACAGAAGGGTTTTCAGGGATCACCTAAAAGCAGACGAGTAGGAGTAGGAGAAGTAGGAGATAGTTGGACAGAATGAGGTAGGGTGTTCCATACGATGGGAGAGGCTCGAGAGAAGTATTTGAGGCGAGCATGGGAGGAGGTGACAAGGGAGCTAGAGAGCAGGAGGTGTTGGAAGGATTGAAGAGAATGAATTGGTTGATATTTTGAGACAAGATTTGTGATGTACTGTAGCTGATATGTTTTCTCCTCCAGACCCTTCGCAATTGTCATTGCTCATCTCTAGTTCTGTTCTTCTAACTAGTTCTATTGTATCAATATCCAGAACTGGACACACTATTCAAGACAGGGTCTAACTAAAGATCTATATACAATAATCAGGGCCTCTTTCCTCCGGCTGGTGATCCCTCTAGTGATGCATCCTAGAATTCTATTAGTTTTTCCAACTGCCTGGACACACAGCTCATTTTGCAATCATCTGTAATAAGTACCCCCAAATCCATTTCCTCTGTAGTACTGGTCAACATGGTAACCCCATATTGTACTGTATTAGGGTTTTTTTTTTCATTTTAAAACATTGAACCGCAGCTTCTACTGATTTTACCAATCTTCCAGCAATGCTAGGTTCCATGTTACAGACACATCCAGGAATATGTACCCTATTGCCCACCTTTGTGTCATCAGCAAACGACATACCCTACCAACAACTCTGTACTGTAGTTATATCACTTACATATAGATTAAATAAAAAAGGACCTAGTACAGAGCCTTGTGGTACACCACTAGTGAATGACCCCTATTCCCAATAAAACTCCATTTACTATCACACTCTGATATCCAGCCTTTAGCCAACTGTATATGCACTGAATCACCTAAGGGTTAAGTCCTAGCAAGTACAACTCTTTATAAAATCTTTCAATGTAGATACTTGCTGAAGTGACAACTGTCTACGAGAACGTGAGCGAAAATTTCCCTAGTGGTTAATTGGCTCCTGTCTAAAAATGTACCATAGTATGTGCATATATGCATGTTAGGTAGAGATTTTAGCTCCTTGAGGGCAGGGGCTGTTGTAAATTTACAATATGTAAAGTGATGTGTAAATTGCTGACACTATAAAAAACACCTGTAAATATAAATAGTTTATAGTGTGAGAGTGCTATCTTAGAGCCAGTGGGGCCCGTGGCAGGTGCGGGGGGTGCAGTCCGCACCGGGTGACACCGACCACACGGGGAGACTCCAGACCCGCTCCACAAAATCCGATCTTACCTTTTCTTGGAGCGGGTCCGGTGTCACCCCGTATAGGTTGCATGCCGACGATCCTGCGGGGATCGTCGGCATGCAAACTATACGGGGTGACACCGGACCTGCTCCAAGAAAAGGTAAGTTGTAAAGAAAGCTGAAGATCCCCGCAGGATGGATCGGATCTGCGGATTGAGCATAATGGATCGGAGTCCGATCCATCATGCTCAATCCACAGATCCGATCCTTTCTGCGGGGATCATCGGAGGGGGTGTCACCAAGTGTAACCGCACCGGGTGACACCAACCCTAGGGACGCCTTTGCTGAGTCTGCTCAGAGCTATAAGTCTCTATAATCTCTGCATCTAGTAGGGGACATGTTTGTCAATTCACTCTGTGGCTAAAGAAAACGGATTTTAAGATTTTTCACACTTTTAGTTTTGATGCATCTGGAATGTATTTTGCTGATATCAGCTGAAAGTTCAGTTGGGCTTTAACACTAAATATGTATTATATTTATATAGTTGAAAATAAAGTAAGTATATGTTCAAGTAAACATGCATCTGGGACAAGGGGGAGATGGGTTTTTTTGTTTGTTTGTTTAACCACTTAACCTCCGGAAGTTTTTACCCCTTTCATGATCGGCATTTTTTGCTATTCAGCTCTGTGCTACTATAACTGGCAATTGCTCAGTCATGCAGCACTGCACTTAAATTAAATGTTTATTATTTTTTCACAAAAATAAAGCTTTCTTTTGGTGGTATTTATTCAGCACTGGGTTTTTATTTTTTTGATACAGTATATACATTAAAAAAATACCAAAAATGTAAAAGCAAATGCTTTTCTTAGTGTCTGTTATATAATTTTGCAAACAAATAATCTTTCTTCATAAATTTAGGCCAAAACTTAGTCTGCTACATTTCTTTGGTAAAAATAACCCAATCACAGCATCACAACAGTAAGCAAGCTGTCGTGAATGGAAAGCCATTCATGACAGTTTGTTTACATAATGCCATGTGATTGCTATAATTGGTCATAACAATCACCACTCCCAGTGACCGGGTACTAAGCACCGTGATCCGCTGTATGTCACCTAGCCTGGCTGTGCCACCCACCCACAGTAAAAGTATTGTGGATAGGAGGTTAGTGTTTACATGATTCATTAGATATAGTGCTTTCTTATTGCACAGGTATAGTTTTAGTTGCCAGTTTCAAGATATCCCCAATCACAGATATATAAGATTTTAAGCATTAGAACTTATATCCGTATTAAACCCAAATGCAAACATTTATTATATTGCAGTTTACTCATTCTTAGATGTGATGGCTGCATTGATTTTCTTTTCAGGCTTTCTTTCCTTTGTTTTCACTTGGTGATCCAGCCAGTAAGTGTGCTGTTTTTCAACAGACCAAATGTAGCAGTTTAGGGTGTTGAGGCAAACTACTTAACATCGACAAGACGCTTACAATGATCTGCTTTTATTTATTCATATAAAAGATTTATCCCAATAGAAAAAAAACTTTTGCAGTAACTACAGTTCTTGTGTAACCACAGCGTTAGACTGAGCTTCGCTTCATTTTGTTAGTGTATCTAGATCTGCTAGTCCATCTAACACTCTCCTCCCTGCTAAACTGACAATGCTGCTGTCCAAAGGTGCCCCCTATACTCCTTCATCCAGAGTTGGGACACTCTAATACAGGCAGTGTGTTACTGGACAGAAAACAAATGCAGCCACCACTTCTAACGTATAGTAAGCTGCAACATATTATATTTTTGGTTTTGGCTTTGATACAACTTTAATAAGGGTGAGAGTTTGCTCTGCAAAGTGATCATTCTCTGCTCCTTTTATTGTCTTTTATTGTAACTATCTATCTATCTATCTATCTATCTATTTATCTATCTATCTATCTATCTATCTTTCTATCTATCTATGTTTGTGTAGATAGATAGATAGATAGATAGATAGATAGATAGATAGATAGATAGATAGATAGATAGATAGACAGACAGACAGACAGACAGACAGATAGATAGATAGATAGATAGATAGATAGATAGATAGATAGATAGTATATACATATTGAGCAACTATGAAACTATGATATATATATATATATATTTATTTATTTATTTATTTTAACGATACATTGATACTCTTATTTACATTAAGATGATCTCCTTTTTCAATAACTACAAAAAAATTGAACTGGAAAGAGAAAAAAATTAAAAGACTATACATTCCCTTTAAACTGATCTTATGAATGTTTGGTTATGAATGAATGGATTCGCAAAATCTGGTGAATTGTGAATTTCTTTGTTCGCTTGGACACAAGCATGCTGATTTTTTCTCTCCGTGGAGAATCATACAATTCATAAATCATGATTAGCTGAATTCCTGATTTGTGAGATCTCCAGGGTCAGAGAGATCTGCATGTGGATATCCATATGTAAAAATTGACTATTCTCTTGATTCAACCATTCCTATGTGCAGTATATCTCAAGAACTTTAAAAAGACTATACATTTCCTTTAATGACGACCTTCCATGCTCAAATTCCCTGTGTGTTAGCTCTTTGCAAAATATTTTTTTATATCAGTGATGCTTTATAATTACAAGTTTGATGCCACATAAGGCTTGAAAAATTCTGGTTTAATGAAGTGCAGCCCTGTTCTCTTTAAATGCCACTGCTGTAAACATTCTATTTATCTTGTTTCTTTATAAATGAAAATCAGCAACCAACTAATCTATCATCTATGTCTACATGATTCAGTTCCGTTTGGAAAATAATCAGACACAAGATAAAGTTCCAACCAAGAGAGATATGAAAAGATGTTAAATTTCACAGATGTTAATTAAATTTTTAATTAAATTGTGGGTGCTGACAGTGTAAATATATCCATAATAAAAAAATAACCTCATCTATTAGATATTGTACTGATCTCTTCTTAGCAAAATTACTTGTTTTAGAAGGTTATTTTCTTAAGGTAAACATCCCTTTAAATCCTCACAATAAAACAATCCTACAATCAAGAAATTTGTGTGCTGAAAAAAATGCCTGTTTTGTAATCTATGTAATTCTGCGATTTCCCCAATGCAGTGGAACTTGAGTAGTTCCTAGGACTCCAACCCCACCAAGTGGACTAAGTGAGATTTGATTCTTTCCATTCCACTATTTCTGCAAACTGTAGGAAGTCAGTATCCATGGCAACAAAGCCATGTCTTCCAAATTTAGAATGGATGCTCAACACACCACCCAAATACTTTAGGCAACATATTTTGAATTCTTAAAGGCAGATCTCTACAAGAATTAAAAAAAGACTTAAGCTTAGGAATTACCGTATGTTGTCAAAAAGAGCAATATAATATAAATGTTGTCATTTTTAATTACAGTGTGATTATTTTTAGAAATATATTTATACTTTTCAGATTTTTTTTTATTAACTGTCGGTTATGACAGTTTAATAAAATGTAAAAGCTAAATCTTCGCATTATACATAAGTCTACTTTCAGGGAGAAATTTCAGCAATATCAACAAAACTAGGTCATATTTGATCTTGCTGAGTTTCTATAATGGTAAAAAAAATCCCTTCTTTTACATCATAGAGTGTTTTTATACAAAATTCAGGATTGAATATTAAAGTAACCCTGTAAAGTAATTTAAATAACATTGATGCTGTTTATAGCTGGCACTGTCCTTTGGCAACTGCAGCCTGCCAGGCATTGACCATCTCCATCTCCGGTTCACTACAGGGGCCCTCCACCTTCCAGCAGAAATATGTAACTCCTGACTTTCTGAAAAGTTGAATTTGCATAGGGCTTTGCATAAACTCTCCTGCCCCAATATAAAAGTGCTTATGTCTAGAGATTGGCCACTGAGCTCTACATTCTAGGACCTATGGGGCAATTTTATTGTGTGTCCCATCCATAAACATGGTGGGTATTTGGCTGTGGTTGATTTGGTAAATTGGGTTACCAGGTGGCACTCTGTATGTAGCGGTACATTCCTTACTGTACAGCTTTATCATTTGATTACTGTTCTATGTATCATCATTGTATTGAGCCATCTATTGGATGTTCATTTCAACTGCACCTGTTTTTATTATTCTTTGCAACAAGAATAGGGAGTGTCTTGTTAATACAGATTTTCCATCTACCACTGCAGCCATTTTAGCTTCCTAAAGAACATCAGTGAAGACCTCCTCCATTCTCCCTTTGATATACATATGCCTATAAATTCTTTAATTGTGTTTGTTAAGTACATAGCTAGATAGCATTTCAATGTATTCAATGTGATTTATAGGTAGCTGTTTGTAAGAAATATGTTCATTGTAAGCATTTGTGAGAGACATGTTTACAAGCATATTGTAACTTCAGTTTATGTAATTGTATTTAGAGTATTAGAGTAGGATATGTCTAGAAGCACTGACAATGTTTTATTTTTGTTTATGTCTCTGTTGCAGATTTTCCTCACTTCCTGTCTAGTAAAACAGTAGGCAATATGACATGAAATGAGAAGGAATCTCTCGAATACAGCTCCAAATAACAGTAAAAGCCTGACAGGAGTTCTAACTGTTCTCCAAGCTATCAAAATCTATAACACAGAAAAACTATTTAATTGCACTTTACTGGTACAAAATGAGAACACACATATGGTTTATTAAAACAATATCCTTTTATTCCATCACAGTTAAAATCCAGAAATTAGTCATATGATCTTAAAATGTGTATATCTATTACCCTGCAGTATAACATAACATCAAGTAAACATCTAGTAGATGTGGGCCATAAGAGAAGCAATCACTGGAAAAAGTTTATATATAACATCCTATAATGTTCTGGATGCTCTCCCCCCCACACTTTAAATACCATGCTTTCAATAGGATGCTCAATAGGCCCCCACACCATCTGAGTATTATATACCTTTCAAATGATTGAGTGCTAGTATTTGCTTACAAGTGATGGACCGAACACCCCCCTGTCAAACATTCAAACCTAAGGAAAGGTGGTAAGATACGACACAGCTCCTAAAATACTGCATGAATTATATTATTAAGTCATGCAGTATTTTAGTAGTGCAAAAATTCTTTAATGTTTCAACTGTCAGTGGGGTTCCCCGCTGACAGCTAGATGTAAAAAGAATTTAAAAAATGTGTACCACCCCATTCATACCAAGTCCTTTGGGCCTGGTATGGATTTGAGGGGAACCCCCGCATTCCAAATTTAAAAAAAAAATGATGTGGGGTTCCCCACCAAAATCCATTCCAGACCCACATCTGAGCATGCAGCCCTGCAGGTCAGGAAAGGGGGGGACGAGCGAGCACCTCACTCCTGAACTATACCAGGCCACATGCCCTTAAGATGGGGGGTGATTTGGGGCAGGGGGCTTCCCCTCCAAAGCACCTTGTCTCCATGTTGATGGGTACAAGGGTCTTTTCCTCACAACCATCGCTGGTGGTTGTGGGGGTCTGCAGGTGGGGGACTTATCAGAATCAGGAAGCCCCCTTTAACAAGGGGGACCCCAGATCCCGGCTTCCCCCCTATGTGAATGAGTATGGGGTACATAGTACTGCTACTCATTCACAAAAAAAGTGTAGTGTAAAAAATGACAGTAGACAGTCTTTGAGAAGTCCTTTATTAAAAACTAAAATAGAAAAACATGTCCCCTGAAGTAGATTCAACATCAATCACGATGCCCGCCGCCACCTCCAAATTGAAAAAAGGAAAAAAAAAAAGATCCGCACTTGACGCTGGCTCCCGCGGTCTGACAGCTGCGCTGGGATGACAGTTTTTAAATACTGTGATGACGTCACACCTTGTGATGTCATCATGTGCAGTGATTGGCCAAAGCATTACACCTGACCTGTGGTCAGGTGCATTGCTTTGGCCAATCACAATGCACTCTCAGTGTGCAGTGTATTGTGGGGTGCAGTGGGTAAGCAGCCTGCCGAACACCCTTACCATTCATGTGTTCATCGAACGACCGATGTTTGAGTCGAACTTATGTTCGACTCAAATATCAAGCCCAACACTGTTGACTACATGCATACATAGGCTGCCTGCTGATCATCTACCTCCCTGAAAGATCCTCAACTGGTCCTCAAGAAGCTATTTGAGAAATGCGTTGACTTGAGGGAATTCACCATCATAAGGCCATATGTTAATTAATGACTATACTGGTTAAATACTGTATTTAGGCCTACTTTGTGTGTGGTTTATGTTATTTGCAGGGAAGTAGATATCCATATTTTAGGGTCATATGGCTCATTTCTGGATTTTAACTATCATGGAGAAAAATATATGAGTATTCTCATTGTGTACCAGTAAAATATGAATACATTTTTTTACTGTGGTAAAGTGATATAATTTTGGATGTGGCACATGGGTGGTCTTTTCTCTTAATTATTCTATCCAAAACTAGAAGGTATTGGCTTGACATACACTTTAATTCTGCATGCAGGAAGGCGTTTCCCAAACACCTATTATGTGCACTTGATTTGCCTGCATTTCTTTCACTTTCAGAAAGCCTGATAAATTAAATGTTTAACACCTTCAAAAACACTGCCTCCCTGGCATTAAAGCCTAATTAAAATGTGGCTTCTCTACCATGTGACTACTGTGATTGGCTCCCACAATGGAAACATGATTGGGAGCCAGCCCCATTGGTTCCCAGTTAGAAGCCATGACCAAGGGCTGTTGGTGCTCTCTAAGTGAACAACCTCAGTTCACTGTGGGCGCATATGTGTGAAGGCTAGGCTTTAAAGCTGAATTTGTTTGCCATTGCATACTGTGTATACATTATAGGATGGAAAAGAGGTCAAATTAAGACATTTCTCAGATTTGCCAGTGAGCTTACAGGTCTTGTCCCTCCCCTAGGAGCGGACTGACACCTCATGGGGCCCCCGGGCAATAGGGGATCATGGGGCCCCTGTGTCCTTGCCCAAACTCAAAAAAGCCTATGAGAAAGGTACCAGGGGCATCTCATTGGACCCCCTACTGACCCCGGGCCCTCGGGCAGTGCCTGAGTTTCCAAATGGTCAGTCCGCCCCTGCCCTCCCCTAGCCTCTGACTGGAAAATAAAAGGAGAAACAGCAGATTGATGATCTTTCTTTCTATTAAAATGCTCCTTGTTAGTACATGAGCACTACAGAAAAATGGATTTGCTCTTTGTGCTGCTTCTCCGTCTACAAAGAGAAACAACAGAAAGTTAGTGGAAATCTCTCAAAGTGAAGGGAATTCCCCTCTTAGACAGTTGTTAACAATAGAAACTTTTCCCTAATCTCTTGTTTTGGGGACAACTCTAAAATTGTGGGTTTCCCCTTACTTTATGGTTTTGTAACAATGGTTACTAGTACACATGAAGGGCTAAGTTCAATAGCACCTAAGAAAAAAAAAAAACATTAACAAAAGGTCTTAACTTCCACCAAAGCTTTAGCAAGAAAAATGTAGTAAATGCAGCAACACTGATCCTATGATCAATGCACATTTTCTACTTTTTTGCACTGATCATGGGTGCAATGCACAGGCTCCCTAAATGTTTATCTTCAGCCTTAGGTCTGTACATGACTCTGGTTGTAGGGTGTGCTGCTGAACTACAACAGCACATCTGCAGTGGCAGATGGTACTTGTAGTATTGTTGTTAAACATTTGATGACATTGTGTGGATGGAGCCATGCAGAAACATACTCATTTCAAATAACATCAGAATCCTACACCCTACTATAACCTCAGGATTTAGGTAACGGGGACATTTCAGATGCAGGAGGTGTTGTATGTGACCATGTTCCATGGTATAACCTAAATTTGGGTGTAACATTAAACATGGTCTAATGGGTGCATTAAGCCTATATTTTTAATATATCTAATTATAATTTGTGTCTTTTATGGCTTCCTAAACGCTTTGTCATCATTCCAGTACAACTAAATATTTCCTGGGCATTATTAGCAATTGACTAATTAATTTTGCTTTTTGCTTGAGATGACATTATTCTACATTACATTATGCAGTAAAGTATGACTAACATTACATTTCTCTAGTTATCGTCATAGAATGGTGGCTTTAATGCAGTGTTCCTTTATACAAAATGGGAAGCTTTTTAGTCTTATGTTAAAATAAAAGAAAAGACTAACTATAACTATTTTTAAAAACAGTCCATAACCCCCCCCCACACCCACCCACCTTACCTATCTTGCCTGACCTGTATAAAAAATATCTGTGTACTTGCCTACTTATAATCCAGTCCAGCCGCATGATCTTGCAGTTCCAGTTTCCCTGTGTCAGTAAGCAGCTGCTTCAGAGGACAGGAAATGGCACTGAAAACGGCTGGACCATTGGAGCCTATGGGTGATGCCATGGCTCCCAGAATTCACAGGTATTGTTGAGCGCTTCCTTACACAGAGCTGCAGGATCACATAACCAGACCAGAGTGGAATGAAAATAGGTAAGTATACAGACATTTTTCTACAGGTAAGGCTGGATAAGAAGATGGACGGGGGAGAAAATATTTTTAAGTTTAGTTGTAGTCAGGCTTTTTTTCCACTTTAGGTGATTCCCGTTTGATAAGACCACTATTGATACACTACTGAAATACTGCTCACTATCCCTCAAGGTCGACTGTCTAATACCTCTACCCTCCTACTGAATGTAACTGACTAGCTTTAGCTTGACACTAACAGGATCAGACTTCACAGCCACATAAGACACACCGAGGGCAGAAAGGCTAAACATGAAACGCTCCGTAATTCACCTCTGCTCCAACAGGATGTCTTAAAGTCATGGCATTTACCTAACCACTTGTTTGCCTGCAGTGTAAAGCATGTTTCCAATGACAATAATATTAACATGAATGAAGATAGATCTATACTGTACATCTAAAATGTGATTGTCTAGCAAGGAATAATAAGAACAGGCTAAAATAACCAAACAATAAGTACAAAAAATTTAACTTTTGCATATTATTTCTGTTTTTAACCAGTAGAGGACTTCCACTTATGGAACAGAGCCTAGGCATGCGCTGTTCTTTTACTCTTAGAAGAAACTATTAGGAGGTTTACTTACCCCACCCATTCCTGTCTCTAATAACTGTATTACTGTATATTGATGGTATCATCAGGAACAGATAGCACTGTTCCACAAGGACACTGTGCAATGAAAGAAAAGCGGGACCTTAGCAAAACAGCAGCTGCAGAACATATACTGTAAGTGCTGCATCATTCACAAATGACTTGTCTCACACTGTTTTAAAGGATAAGGTTGTCTTAGTCAAGTTCCACTTTAAAGAAAAGCTTGGAAAGTAACAAGAGATGTTTATAAAATGTGGACATGATATATCTGCACTTTGGAGCTGAACTTCCCTAAATATAGAAACACAATGTTTGTATTCATAAAAGAATTACATACAATGTCAATAAGCATCTGAATTTGTCTTACTACCAGCCTCATATGATCTCCTGTACAGCAGTGCTCAGACTTGGAGACGGAGGATTATAATTCTAAACCTTTCAATGTCCTATAGCTATATGCTGACTTCCTTTGTGAACATGTCTAATGCTCTTGCTCCTCCTTTGTTCAACATAGGGGCTCTTGGTTACCAACTGCAACTTCATTAGAGAAAAGTGAATAAATCTCACAGGTTTTAACCTGCATGCGTTTTTTAACTATCAGCTTATGTAAAAATGAAATATATCATTTTTGCATAGTGCAAATCATATATTGCATATTTTTAGCAATATCCCTTACATACATAGACCTGCTTGTACTGATTTACTGTGTACGTGTGAAATGCCTACACCTACAATTGGCATTTATTAATTCATAAGCCTATCTAACATAGATAATTGAATTTCACCCTAGAACCTGGGATTTTCAATTCCAAACCAAACATTTATTCTAAATCCACCACACACACACACTAATTCTGCATATTTTGGGAGTTTTCTGTCATATGATCAGATCATATCTGTGAAAATGTTATGGCTATTGCTCAATGTTTAAATTTGATAAAATTGTATTGAACATTATGCTTTCTGTTTTAGTAATTGCAGGCTGTAATAGATATAAGGACATATGCTAAAGGCCAGAAAGACAGCTGTCTTTCTGGATAATAACAACAATGAAAGTTCTTTTTTTAATTCTTCCCAAAATGTAATTTGCAAATTGTTAAATAAAGGTAGCAATTAGATCAGCTATAGTATGATAGAGACAATTCATTCATTCAGAAACATGGCTAGGTCTAATTTTCATGTTTTTTCACTCCAACCTAAGAAGTTGCTTGAGTGGCATTAAAACACATATTCAGGGGGCGCATGCGCAGAGGCTGAAGATGGCGGTCGCACACTAATCCCACTCCGCTTCACCACTTTCAATTCCAGCTCCTTCGGAGCTCACACTAGCCAATTCCTGTAGAGGAGCATCAGTACCAGTCTCAGCATCATTTGCAGATCCCCATGGGTAAAATCCGGCGTCATAAGTACCCTCCGTCGCCTGCCAAGCAGTTGCGGCCTACACATATGGATAAGTATGTGTCGCGGGCCGCATCCCTGGCCTCGAGTGAACAAGCAACCCAGATGGCAGAACCGGATGATCGGTCGGGCAGTGAGGCGGCGGTAACACACCACTCTGCTTTGTCTCCCCCTACCCCATATCTCACAGCAGACAAAACCACCACTGGGAGCGAGACCAAGAAACATCATTGTCCGGTTTCATTACTATGATAGCAGGGAGTCTTTGCTGAATTCCACACGTAACACTACCTCGGTTTATTTCAGAGGCGAAAAAATTCAAATCTATAGTGATTTGTCTCCTATCACTTTGTCTAAGAGACGTACACTTCGTCCACTTACTCTCCGCCTACAGAAGCATTGCATTATATACAAATGGAGCTTTCCGTTCAGATTAACAGTAACCAAAGATGGCACTCAACACACAATCAGAGATCTTCAAGAAGGAGAAGCATTTCTGCATAACTTAGGCCTACCTCCTCTCCCCGACGAAGTCCTATCACAACCCTTCCCAAACCAAGAGCAGCCAACACTCCCAACAAGTTGTGGACACCAGCAAGATCCAAAAACAAGACACACCTTCTGATACCTCAATGGTCTCCTGCTTTGGTCTCCTGCTTCCCAGTTAACTTCAGTCTCCTGATGACATCATGCAAAACGCAGCTGAAGCCACTTCAGTCTTTACGTCTATTGATATGTTTTTGACCGACAATTCGTATATCCCCTTACGGATAAATCCAATACCCTATCGGGATCTTTTCAGATAATGTCCTGTTAGCTGCTGTTTATTTTGTAAGAGAGAAGTGAAGTCACTGCCTGACTTTCACCCTCCCTATGTCATCCCCAAACATCTACAGCTATTGCTCAGGCCTTCTCCATATCCTAGTCTCATATTAAGTTTGCAAATCCTTTTTGGATCTGTTTGTTCTGTGTCTGCTAGTTTTATTGCGACGCACTGGATGCGTCTTTCTCAATGTTTTTTGGGTTATTCCTTATTGGAACAGCATGGTTCATTTGTCATATTGTCCTGCATACATTTGCTTCATGTTGAGATTACACCAACATGTCTTTATGACTGTACTCTTGCAATGTTAAAGGTTTAAATTCAATGAGGAAGAGGTTGATAGCTCTTAGGGAATTCCATCAGTCTAAGGCTGATATTATCCTTATCCAGGAAACACATTTCAAAAAGGGAATCTCATTTAACTTTGCCCTCAGATGCTTTCCTATAGCATACTCCGCTATGGATAGCACAGATAAAGCAGGTGTTTCTATTCTCATCAAGAAAGGCTGCCCTATGCAGGTGGTATCCTTGGTACTAAACACACAGGGTATATTTATACTACTGCAATGTCAATACAGTGATGTCTATATTACAATCATTAATGTGTATGCTCCAAATGCTAATCAATTGGTGTTCTTTAGAGATGCTATCTCCCTGCTTTTAGTTTCATCCCACCCTTTCACGATCATTGGCAGAGACTTTAATTTATCCATATCAGCTGCACGCGATAGGAGATCCCTTCGAAGCCAGTTACCCTCAAAACATGTTTTGAAACTATCTTTATCCTTCCGTCAATGGATCAGAGAACATAAGCTGTTTGATATTTGGAGAATACAACATCCGAGTCCTAAACAGTTTTCGTTCTTCTCTCCAGAGCACCACATCTACACCAGACTAGATTACTTTTTGCTTTCATCCCCTCTACTTAAACAGACAGTTAACTCTGATATTGTCCCCAGCTCCTGGTCAGATCATTCTTTTTTGACTTTAGATCTGTTTTTGATCGATCAAATTCTCGCACTTGCCATTGGCACCTGAATGACACATTTCTATGTCAAGCAGATGTCAACGCTTCTATTTCAAAAGCATTGCGTGCATTTTTTTTAACTTAATACAGGATCTGTGTCAGCATCCTCAACCCTATTGGAAGCTCACAAAGCATTTATTAGGGGTCATTTTATAATGGAAGCTCACGTCTTAAGAAGTCCATGCTTCGTCAGAAAACTGACCTTATGAACCAATTATCTCAAGCGGAAAAAAAAGTATCGCTTTGCCCTCATTGCCTAAACTTGGATTATCGGTACAACATAAAGATCACTTAAAGACTTAAAGACACTTGAAGCTAGTTCTATAGCAAAGAAATGTCTATGGATGAAACAGAAGTTTGATCAATACGTTAATAAACCTCAGGATGTTAGTTAATAAACTGAAAACACATTCGACTACTTCCGCTCTTGAAGTTTTGTTTCAAGTGGATGGCACTCCTACTTTCTGCCCCCAACAGATAGCCCAAGTATTCGGAGACTTCTATCATAAGCATTATAACTGTTTATCACTAGACATACACCCCCCCTTTCCATAAAGATTGCTTTGACAGCTTTTTTTCAGCTCTTCATCTCCCTAAATTAAAAAGGGAAGATAGACTAACCCTGAATGCACCTATTACGATGGAGAAACTGTGTACAGTTGTTAAGGAGCTACCGTCGCACAAAGGGTCGGGACCAGGCGGGTTTTCCTACACCTATTATAAGCAATTCATAGTGGATATTGGCCCTGCTCTATTGGAATTTTACTCCTCTCTGCTGAGTGGAGAAAAACCTAATTCGCAATTTCAACATTCTCATATAACAGTCATTCCAAAACCGGGCAAAAACCTAATGACCCCAGCTAACTACAGGCCCGTAGCATTATTAAATATGGTTTATAACATTTTTATGAAGCTCTAGCAAATCATTTGGCTCCTTTGCTTTCCAAAATCATCCATAAAAATCAGGTGGAATTTGTCTTGGCAAGACAGGCAGGAGACAACGCTAGACATACGATCAACTTAGTTGACATACTTCATGGCTCACGAACACCGACACTATTGCTAAGCTTAGATGCCCAGAAGGCATTTGACTGGTTGGGATGGCCCTATATGTTTGAATTACTGCGACATGTGGGAATACAAGGGCCTTTTTTAATGCTATTGCTGCGCTGTATTCATGGCCTACTGCACAAGTTAAGCTTCCTTTTGCCACATCCGATACTTTCCCCATGCTCAACGGCACTAGACAGGGATGCCCTCTGTCCCCGCTCCTATTTGTGTTATGTTTTGAACCACTAGCAGTAGCAATCAGAACACACCCTGAATTTCTATTGACTATAACTAAGCCTCACTTGTCATTATCTGCATTGCATAAACTTTTACAAACCTTTAGTGACTTATATGGCTATAAAATAAACACTTCAAAGACAGAAGCTATGCCCCTTAATATCCCATCCCAATAACTCTCTCACTGCTCCAACAAAACTACTCATACCGCTGGTGCATGTCATCTATTAAATACCATGGTACTCATATAACCCCAACTTATGCTCAGTTGTTTGAAGCTAACTGCCCCCACTGCTAAAGCTTCTTTACCGTTTTGAGACTCTACCAATCACGATCCCTCAAACTCAACTGCAAACTCTACAACAAGCATTTCTTAGATTTATTTGGCATGCCAGAAAGCCCAGAATAGTGAGAATGGTTCTTTTGTCATCTAGAAATAACGGAGGCTTAGGGGTACCAGATATTACCAATTACTATTTAGTCACTCATCTGAGAAAAACGCTATCATGGTTCACCTAAAAACCTCAGAATAGATGGTCAGAGATTGAATTAGGCTATATCTATCCAATCCACACATACTCATTGTTACGCCCTTTTCATTATGCATCACCTCTATCTCTCTCCCCCCCCCCTTTGCTTCAATCTATGAAATTTACCCTCAAAGTTTTGTCAACTTGTGTGAAATCTTGACAGTTACTGTCTGTGTGCTCTCCATTGTTAAACGTTTTATATAATCCGGAGCTCCCAGATAGTCTGTCCTTCCCACAGAAGAGCCCTTGGGCAATTAATGGGATATTTCAACTCCGTCATCTGATCAATCCGGTCTCGTGCAGGATTCGGTCATTTGAGGAGATTAGGGTATGGAAATCCACAATTCCTGTATCAGCCAGATACACCTATTTACAGTTCCATAATTTCTTCCATTCCTTAAATTCTTCTTTAACGCTATATTGCACCACAGATTTCAAGAGGATAGCTATTAAAGGTCCTTCCTGACAACATCTTATCACCTCTTTATATAAACTACTTCTCAATAAAGGTTCTCTTATTGATAACCCTCACCGTTATATGAAGAGATGGGAGGAAAAACTCCAATGCTCAATCTCTTTGAAATGTTGACAGGTGATATGTTGCTAAAACCTCTCGTTGTGTTGTGTATAAAGAAAACTTATATAAAATATTGATGCATTGGTACAAGACCCCTGTAGTGCTTCATGCAATCAACCCGAATCTGTCTGACAAGTGCTGGAGGTGCATGGAAGGAGTAAGTACCTTGGCACACATCTTTTGGTTTTGTCCACAGATTGCGAATTATTGGGCTATGGTTAGAAAAGTCTTGGAGAAAGTGCTCAATGTTATCCTGCCCCTAGACCCACTACATTATCTTTAGGGGCTTCCCTTTAGGGCTATCTCTAAGCAATCTAAGAGATTGGGAATGCACATTTTGACGGCCGCTAGACGGGTGATAACATGACTCTGGAAATCAGTTAATGTTCCCACGCTAAATCATCTCTTAACAGCGATCTCTGCAATCAGGGAAATGGAATATCTTACAGCTCTAGTGGGTGAACACTCAGGTCCCTTTCGCTCTATTTGAGATCTATGGGATCATTCTCCCTTTGGTAGACTTCCTTCCTCTCCCCATCTTCCCCCCCACCTCATATACTTTAGACACCTTTCCAGGTAACATATCTTTGACAAATAATGTAACCAAATGCTGTGCAGGATTATGTTGATTTATGCCTTTGTATTGTGCAGGTTACCATGCTGTCTATTTATGTTCATATTTCTTCTGTTTTTGTTTTCTTTTATACTGATGGTAGTTTTCTTTCATTGCAAGGTTTACACCCAAAGTGTTATTGTTGTTGTAACTATGTTCTGGAAAATATGGGCACTGACCCTTAATAAAAAATTACAATATTTAAAAAAAACACATATTCAGGAAACTCTAGTAGTAGTAAATCAAACAGTTGTAAGTGTAAATTTGAGCTTTAGCTATTGAGCTTTGTGAAAAACAGCATTTTTTTTTTTAGCAAAGCATCTTACTAGAGCACCCTAGTAAGCAGATATTACCATTGCTAGAGACTGTAGTCACGCAACCTTTGGCTCCCCAGAATACTTTTTTTTAGGATTTATTTTACACATTCTGGTGAACGAGAGGGACAACATTGCTAATGGGGCAAGAGGGGAGGTGGAGCTTCAAAGGAAGAAACATATGGGAACTTTATAATGGGGGTATGCTACAGGCCCCCAAACCTGAAGGGTGAAAAGGAGTTGGATCACCTATCACAGTTAGAAAGGGCAGGCAAGGCAGGGTAATGTTATCATAATGGGGGACGTTAACTATCCAGATATTGGGTGAGCAGAACAGGGGCGGACTGCCAACTCATGGGGCCCGCAGGCAATAGGGGATCATGGGGCCCCTGTGTCCTTGGCCAAACTCAAAAAAGCCTATGAAAAAGGTACCAGAGGCATCTCATGGGGCCCCCTACTGACTCCGGGCCCTCGGGCAGTGCCCAAGTTTCCAAATAGTCAGTCCACCCCGGGGGCAGAAGGAACAGTTCACTCATTAAAGGCTTGTCATTTCCTACATTGCAGGCCAGCAGTCTAACATCTATAGCACGTAAACTATTGGAAGGGATGATAAGGGACTATATTTAAAAATTCTCTGATGAAAACAGTATCACTAGTAGAAATCAGCATGGATTTCTGAAAGGTTGTTCTTACCAAACAAATCTGTTAACATTCTATGATGAAGTGAGCTGTCAGCTAGATATGGGAAAGGCAATGTACTTGGTAAATCTGGATTTTACATAAGCATTTGATACAGTTCCACATAAACACTTCATTTTTAAATTGAGGTCTGTTGACATGGACCACAACATGTGTACCTAAATAGAAAACTGGTTTCATGGATGCATTCAAATGGTGGTGATAATTAGTAAGTACTCTGACTGGTCTGGAGTTGTAAGTGGGGCACTACAAGGCTCTGTTCTGGGACGAATTATGTTTAATTTATTTATAAATGACACAGAGGTTGGTATAAATTGTTTAATCTTAGTGTTTGCTGATGATACAAAGCTAAGCATGGCAATAACCTCACTGCAGAATATTGAAAATGTACAACACGATCTCAATAAAATAAAGGGTGGGCAAATACATGGCAATAAGGTTTATTGTTGAAAAATGTAAAGAAAAGCGCTTTATGCCACTTTATAAAACTTTGGTTCGGCCACATCTTAAGTATGTCATCCAGTTCTTGTCTCTGATCCTCAGGAAAGATGTGCTAGAATTGGAGAGAGTCTAGAGAAGGGCAGCCAAGCTAAAAAGGGGACTAGAGAATCTCAGTTATGAGGAACGACTACAAGCATTATCCTTATTCTCCCTGGAAAGGAGACGTTTGAGAGGAGGTATGATAGCGATATACAAGTATCTAAATGGTGATTCTAACATAGGGAGTAAGCTATTTAGTTTCAGGGACTGTAAGAAGACACTGGGCCACTCAATGAAATTGAAGAAGCAGCTTAAACTTAAACTGAGTAGGGGGTTTTTCACTGTCAGAGTGGTAAATGTGGAATGTGGAACTCCAAAACCAGTGGTGTCAGCAAGAAGTGTAGATAGTTTCAAAACACAGTATACAGTAATATGGGAAATGATATTTGACATGAACACACACTCACACAGGTTGAACTGGATGGACTAGTGTCTTTATACAACCTTACCAATTATGTAACCATGAAATGCTTCCCTTGTTTTTCATGCCTAGGCATAAGCCTCCTGTTCCTAATGGGAAATCTGGCCATGTTAGAAAGCATCTGAAATGGAAACTAAAGCTCCACCTGCTGGTCAGGAATCTAAATATAACATATTCATAAGAAATATTTCATAACTATCTGACCAAAAAAAGAAAGTATTCTTTTAAAATCTTTCTTTAATCCTGAAAATAATGATAAAATACAAGCGAAGCACTATACATTGTCATAAAGATACATGTTTAAACTGACTTGTGGAAACTCAGAATAAAAATTGTTTCAGTCAAATAACTAGCCCCAAAAAATTCCAGACTTTTGGAAGAATGCATCTGTATAGTAAAAGGTGTTTTTACATATATAGCTGGAGTACTTCTTAATGTAACTCACCTACTCTCTTCATTCAGCCTTGCTAATTCAAGAAAGACATTTTAATTTAGTTTTAATGTAGTAACACCAGGGACCTAGAACTCGGAGCTTTCTTGCTGCACACTGCTGACGTTTTAACATACACTCTTCAATTATGTATTTGAGATGACTCCTAGTACACTTTGTGATTCATCATCTTTTATTTAAGCCTAAATGCCCTTATTTGTATGCTTTGTTATCCTCTGAAGTTAAATCACATTTTACTTACATGCTCCGTTTAATTTGCCGAGCACAAAAGCTGTTTTAAATGTTGATTTTTTTTTTCTTTTGTCTTTAAACTGAAAGTAACATTTCAACTCCACTCTGCTTACTAGAGCATTAAAATAATGAAGGTTTCAATAGTAAGGGAAGTTCTTTTGAATGAAAATGGTAAAATTAGAGGACTATTAGAGTACTAAAGTGCTTGAGAGAAGCGGCTAATGCAAATGAAGTAATAGCTGAGTTCAAATTGTACACAGAAATAGAATTGAATAAATATAAGTACATCTGATTTCTTTGCCTGGCAAAGATAAATAACATCAGTGAGCATGGTCGTTCATCTTGGACAGTAATTTGTTTTAATGCACAACCACCCACATAATAAAACGCTTCCACTGTCTTCAGCTAAGGATTCTGGGAAGCAACTGATAAATCAAGGTGTGCTACTTAAAGCTCTTATTGATGCTTTCGAGTTTGATAAACTAGACAAGTAAGCTGGAAATACAGTTGCCTTTTGTTTTCCTAATTCAGTTGCAAGAAATCTAGGCATAGTGTCGCCAACAAGGTCCAATAATAGTAAAGTGTAACTTGCTTTGATCACCCTGCCCTGTAGTTTGGAACAGAATGGCAATAAGCGTTTCAAAGTATCAGATGTGCTTACTATTGCATGTAGAAATGTTTAGACGTGTTGAAAAATCTGTCTGCAGTTGTTCAACTAATCCCTTTCCTAGGGAGAAAATAAAACCACATGGATCCACACAGGACACGCCTGTATGTTCATTCATTTGGTAAATGAGGGAGAACCTCCACAAGTCCTTTTGGTGCAAGAATCCCAACTAAAATGAGCAGATTTCTTATGAAGCATTGGTCTAGGTTAAAAGAATTCAATCTCTCACCACCCTTATTGAAGACAGAAGAGTAACACAATGAGCATATGCACTGTTTTGTAACCCCTACAAACCAATCAACTTTTTGTTTACTGCAGCCAAATAACAATTTGAACACTTTGATTGGATCATATGAGTTACCTATTTGCAAACTGTCCTTGTTTTGTGCAGGCTCATTGAAGTGTATCTATAGCCCATTTTTTTAAAGCTTTGAATAGAGTAGAAAATAGTTAGGGCCTTCGTTAGGTTTATATTGCTGTCTAGATCTCTGTTGGGGTAGATTTACCCACTTTTGTCTTGCTGACTGGCAGAGATGGTAGATTTAAAGTGGTACTAAACCCTAAACATTTTTTACCTTAATGCATTCCCAGGTACTTGCCTGAGCCCTCATTCAATCCAGCCCTGTGACAGCCTGCAGCAGCCTTCTCCCCTCAATTCCTGGCTTCACATGCTTTGCTGCAGCAGGAGCCTGCCTCAAGTGGCTTTCTATGGATGCACTCCCAGAAAAGTATGACCCAGGAATGCTGGCAGGGGACCTGAGAGGAGGAGGTTTGGGGCCTGAGTCTAATGACTCAGTTCTTAGCTCTCGTAAAGCAAATATAGTCTTGCTCTTTTGCCATAAAATGATATAATACAATTCAAGAGGAATAGTGGTTGCTAGGCACTCTTGTTTTATTTAAAATAGTGATTTCACTGCTTTACATTTACCATATTTTTTGCTCCATAAGACACACCTGACCATAAGACGCACCTAGATTTTAGAGGAGGGGAACAAGAAAAAAAATATATACCAAGACTACAGACATAGTACAGGAGAAGACCAGAGATTACGGACATAGTACAGGAGATGACCAGAGACTACAGACATAGTACAGGAGATGACCAGAGACTACAGACATAGTACAGGAGATGACCAGAGACTGCAGAAATTGTACAGGAGATGACCAGAGACTGCAGACATAGTACAGGAGATGACCAGAGACTGCAGACATGGTACAGGAGATGACCAGAGACTGCAGACATGGTACAGGAGATGACCAGAGACTGCAGACATAGTACAGGAGATGACTGCAGACACACTACTGGAGATGACCAGAGACTGCAGACATATTACAGGGGATTAACAGAGTTCTTTCAGCAATGCACAGATGCACAGTTTGTGAAAAACAGCTCAAGGTTTGGTATAACAGTCCAAAGGAAGTCTATGGGGGGAAGGACATACCTGGCCAGCCAGGCTCAGCATCATCTCTGAGGTCCGGGGGGCGGGGCTCCCACTCGCATCACAACTTCTACTACAGCAGCTCCCTCTCAAGCATACAGGCTGCATGGGGCGGGGTCAGTGGAGCTTCCAGACCTGGCCCCGCCCCCTCCCTGCTGACTGTCCCAGTATTCTAACACAGCGATGGCGGCGATGGGGAGAGGCCTGGTCAATATTCACTCCATAAGACGCACAGATATTTCTCCCCATTATTTTGGGGGGGAAGTGCGTCTTATGGAGCAAAAAATACGGTATATATATATATATAACTCTTTCGATGGGAAGACATCTATATGAAGGGCTTGTGCTTGTAATCTATGTTGGATTTTTCGCTAGGGTTATTTGACCTAGCATCTATTTCCCGTTTGGGCGTTCAACCAAGTAGGTGACGTCTTGAAGGGGTGGATTAATAGATAACATTGTCTTTTTTAACTTTTCAGGGGGAGGGTACTGTTGTTTTTTGTATGTGTAATTTTTAATACTAATACATATTTGCTGTTTCCTAAAGTTGAGGCCACAAGTGTCTTTTAAGGCAGTTTCTGTATGCTTTGGGGGCCATAATCTCCAACTGGGTTCCTCTGCTGTTTTTTTTCAGCTTTTTTTCAGACACTCAGCAATACAAATCTGACAGGGGCTCTAACCCTTCTACATGTTATAAAAAAACAAAAATATACATTGGCTTTAGAAGCAATGTAAAGATTTTGTACTGTTACGCCAAATTCAATCTGCATGTCTAAATAGCCTCTAATGTATATTCTTCACTCATTGAGAGAAGAAGAGTAAGGATTAGGTTGTACCGGACATGCTTTGTTGTAGCAAGTATTATTCAGATATCTATCCAAATCCCCCCCACACACACACCATCCCCCTTCCCCATCATTCTTGAGGAAATATGTGTCCAATTATGACTAGCCTAGGCTGGGATGTAATTAAACAGCATAATCAAGCATGATATGGTGAGCAGGTAATGGTTTAGTTCTTTCAGGTTTAAAAAGCCATAGGTTGTAATATAATACATTCACTTTAACAACTCTATTTATATTTCGGTCTGTTACTCAATATGTGTTTTTACTGATAGGTACCGAATTTATAACACAGCCTGTAACTTGCTTATACTTTTAACAGGATCCTTCCCTGTCTTTCTGGTTCAGTAAGGACAAGTGCAAACACAGCCTGAGATTAGCACAACACCCTTATGTGTTCTTGATTGTTTATGCAAATTTTCGTATCAGTGCTGAGCTCTATTGAATTGGCCTAATTTTAATGGCTTTGAAGCTTATCAACCTTTTAATCATTTCACAAACAGATGTAAGTTATTTTAATTTCCCATTTAACAAAGTCAATTTTTAGAGTTATCAAGGGAACTGGCAGAGCAGACAAATCAAATATATTGATCTAATAAAATCAGCTTGAATTAGGGACAATACGCTGGAATTCATTACTAACATGGTTGGAGAGGGCTCATGGAGCATTACCTTTGCTAAGTATGATGTTTATTGATGCATGACTTTTTGATCAAATATTTAGCAGTGTTTCTTCATATCGTTATGTAAAACAACAGGTGGCCAGCGAGCTAAAGGCCAAGCATGTGCCTGATAAAAGAATGATGGAGAAGCCTAGAATGAAGTTTTACTGCACTGCCTCTTTACTTGAACCATTCATTTTACAATACATAGATAACTGTACGTGATACTTTTTTTATTTGCACTAACATACAATTTTGAGGACAAGCTTTTGGGGAATGTCCCCTTCTTCAAGGTCTAAGCAGTACTACTCACAAAGTTAGCAGAATGTTAGAAGAGATGAAAGAAAAAAAAAAAAAAAGGCGGCTATAGATAAGATGTAGTCAAAGCAAGGGGGGAGGGGGGGGGGATAATACACTCACACAGAGGGAGTCAAGCTACAGCTAACAGTCATAAAAATGTCGGATAATGATTGAGGAATCCCATGTCCAAATTAAGGCCCTTATCTCCTGTGTCAAATAAAATTATCTATTTTTTTTTTCTTTCTTCTCTTCTAACATTCTGCTAACTTTGTGAGTAGTAATGCTTAGACCTTGAAGAAGGGGACATTCCCCGAAAGCTTGTCCTCAAAATTGTATGTTAGTGCAAATAAAAAAAGTATCACGGACAGTACTCAATTGTTTCTGTCGCAAATGCACTAATACGGCTACAATCACCTCAAACAATACATAGATGGAAGAACAGGGCCATACTGGGTGATCTGCTTCTCGGAACCAAAGTGTTAACATGCACAATATTCATAAAAAAACTAGCACCTAACTGTACACAGTTTATTACAAGATGGTTTCTCAAGTCTAATGTTTGACTATTCAACTCTTACAGAACATCCCATAGGATAGGTTTACCCTGTCAGATACATTCAGTTTTGTGTAGGCACTGGATTGGTAAATTACCTAGCATTTTCTTGTAACTTTTTCTTAGACTCCAGTATTGACTCCCCAATTATTTATCCATTCTGCATTATAAAGTATCCAATGGGGGGCACACTAACAGCTTTGCAATAGCTACAGTAGTCAAAAAGAACTGGAAATCATGGCAGATCTGTGTCTCTTCTGCGGTACCCAAGACATACTTTATGAAGTCATAACGCACTTCAACTTTTAAACAGGGTGATAGGGTAAGTAAAATTACAAGCTAGCACTTCGCTGAAGATCAGGATATTTTTTTTTAATGTCAGCATTTTGTCAAATTACATTGGAGTCAATAGAAAAGGTCAATTTTCAGATTTCTGCGCTCTCACACTTTGAATGACAATTGTGCGGTCATGCAACACTGTACCCAAATTAAAATTTTATTATTTTGTTCACACAACTAGACCTTTCTTTTGGTGGTATTTAATCACCACTGGGGGTTTTATTTTTTGCTAAATTAAGAAAAAAAAATGAAAAGTTTGAAAAAAAAAACATGTTTTTCTTTGTTTCTGTTATAAAAGTTTGCAAATAAATAATAGTTCTTCATAAATTTAGGCCAAGATGTATTCTGCTACATTTTTTTGGTGAAAATAACCCAAATCAGTATTTATTATTTAGTCTGTAGGAAAGTTATAGAGTTCACAAACTGAAAATTGATCAATCCTGAAGTACTGACAGACAATCTAATTTCTTGAGGCCCAAAAATGTCAGAACAGTACAGATATCCTCCAAATGACCCCTTTTTACAAAGTAGACAGTCCAGCGTATTTCATAAGAGGCATGGCAAGTTTTTTGAAGTTTTAATTTTTTTGTCATAATTTCTCGGAAAATTAAGAAATTAAAATAATTATTTTCACAATTTTTTTTTTAACATACTGTCACCAGTGCAGTACAGTGTCATCATATAACTAGTGTAGCAGTGATCAGGGACACTGACTGGTGACAGTACGAAAAAAAAAAAATTATAATTTTTTTTACATTTTAGTTTATTTTTAACTTTTTTAAATTACATTATTCTCTTATTTTAACGATTTTGATTTTGTATTGTATTATGGCCAAAGTAATATAATGCTACCATTTTTTTAAACAATTTGATTGCTTATAGCAAAGAATTTCTTTGCTATTAGCAAGCATTTGACTGAATTAAATCAATTAATTCAGGTTTTTTTTGTTGTGATTAGCTTTGGTTGGCCATGGTTAATCACATGACACAGATGTGTCACAGCAGGTTACGGTACTGGCAATGGGGCCGGTACACACATCTGTCATTGGTCGTGTCCGAGGTACATGGCCAGTGACAGATCTCGCCACAGCACGGCCCTGCGGGAACACGCAAGGCAAAGTTGGGGATGGACGTTATATGATGCCCTCCCGGAGGGACGAAGTGTTCGCCTGGCCGTCATTTGACCATAGGAGGCAAGTGGTTCTGTTCTGGATTTGCTGGGGTAGTCCCATTTTTAAATTAGCTGTCTCTTGAAGGTTGTGTTCTGGGCAGTGTCTCTGGATCACATCTCCCATCACCTTACTCATATGCAAATTCCCCCCACCCCACACCAAGACCATTTAGCACATTACTCATTGGAACAGACCTCCTCAGGTCTTTATCTGACACTGGAGCAGTGATGAGAAGAGGAACTTGCAGAGATACTGCTCATTTGCACTAGCCACACTGTGCACCCACTCAAACACCTGGGCACTTTGGGGTCCTTTATGGGGGGAGGCAAAGAGGGGCTAGCTTTTTTAAGTAGGAGGTGGGTTTTTTTACATCAAATTCTTTCGCTAACTTTTGGGCATATGTTCTCCAATTGACCAGCAACAAGGGGGGACAGACCACAGTTTTGTATCTCACACAGTCCAAACTGCATTAACTACATTGTGCTATATACTTCTGAGTTCCACTGTACACACTATGTTGTGAATTTTATTCCTAACCCTTGCTCTGTAAATGCTATATTGTATGCTATACTTCTGACCGACCTCTGCACAGCATTCAGTTTGTTATATATTACTCGTCTGACTCTTGCACTGTAAATACTTTGCTGTACATTATACACCTGATCCTTGCACTGTATACATTATGTTGTATGTCATATGCCAGACCCCTGCATTGTATTCATTATATTGCACATTATAGGCCTGATCCCTGCAGTGTATGTGTAATGTTATACTCCAGTCCCCTGTACTATATATGTAGCGTTACCCTTGTGAGGGCTGCTGTATTGTGTGTATCTGTAAGCTCCCCTCCAGATATTTCTCACACAGACTTGCATCCAAGGACAGTGACCTGTCCAAGAACTTGGATTATTTGTTTTATTAAGGGACTTCAACTTGGATAGGGTAATAGGAATCATGAGATTCCCAATTTGGCTTGAGACAATGGAAGGGGGACTGTCAGGGATCCCGGCTCCGTCTGCCGCAATCGCGGCTCTGTCCCCCGCGCATGCGCATTGGCGGCAGATCACGCCGGGACACAGGAACTAGGTCCCGGCGAGCCGCGGCTGACAGGACGCCGCGCATGCGCAGTAGAAACCGCGGGCGCGCCTCAGGCGTCCAATGACAGCCGGGGGCGCGTCCTAGCCAGCCAATGACAGTGCAGGGCGCACTATTTAAAGATGCCCTGCACTGTCACAAATTGCCGCAAGGTCTATATGTGATCCTGAATACCTGCTCCTGCTGTGACCCTGTTTTTTGACCCTGACTACGCTGCCTGCCCCTGAGATTGACCCGGCTTTGTTCTGACTATTCTACCCGCTCCTGTGATTGACCCGGCTTTGTTCTGACTATTCTGCCTGCTCCTGCGTTTTGACTCGGCTTATCCTGACTGTTCCTACGGATTGATTTACCTGGCTGACCCTGCGTGTGACCCGACTACTCCTAGCCCGCCGAATCGGTACCCCGCTTACCCCACGGGGCCACTATCCGTACCACCCTGCTGGGGCCGCCATCCTCTTCACAGCTGGCTCTCCTGGTACCTACATACATCCCCGGAGGCCTCCTCGGCCGCTGGTGGCCCGCTCAGAGGTCGTGACCTGGCACGGGACTGTTTCAAGTCCATCCCCACCATCAGGGGCCCTGGTGAAAGCACAGCCCGGGCTTAGACCCCACGCTCTGGGTAGGTCTACCAGCTGGCAGACGGAGGGCTCCGCCTGGCGGATCCTAACAGTACCTTGCGGCCATGACAGAGCCAGGAAGTGGACCGGCGTCCCTAGAGGATATTTGCCAGCACCTGGCAACTTTGACCCAGGCTTTCCAGAACTTCCACAGTCGCTGCGCCCGACTGGAAGACCGCATGGAGACATTAGCCCCCCAGACTCCCCCTGCTCAGAATTCCCCGTCTGTGGAACCTCCCGCTACCCCGGTATCCGGAGCGGTTGCCACACCCTTAGCTCCTGAACCCCGCGTTCCCCTGCCGGAGCGGTTCCGTGGGGACCGGAGCCGCTTCCGAGCCTTTCGGAACGCTTGCACACTATATTTTGACTTGCAGCCTCGCACATTCTCCTCCGAGACCGTCAAGGTGGGGTTTATAGTCTCTCTCCTTCAGGATGAGCCCCAGGATTGGGCCCACCGTCTGATGGAGAGGCGCGACCCCCATCTTGACTCCGTGACCGAGTTCTTTCAGGCCATGGCCGTTTTGTATGACGACCCTCAGCGGGCTGCTTCCGCAGAGGCTACCCTATACTCTCTGCGACAGGGCCGCCAGGCAGCGGAAGAATACGCGTCCGATTTTAGGCGTAGCATGGGAGACACCAGATGGAACGATGCGGAATTATGTCACCAGTTCCGCATTGGACTGTCTGAGCCTCTCAAGGACGAACTCGCACGAGTAGGCCTACCTGACTCCCTGGAAAGATTGATTGAATTGGCCATTCAAATTGACCGTAGACTAAGGGAACGTCGACAGGAAAGGAGCGGCCAGGGTCAAAGGGTGGCATGGATTCCATCAAGAGATACAACTCCAGCCCCAGGGAACCATCCGCGAAACACGGAGCTGGGAGACAACTCGGAACCCATGCAACTGGGACTGGCCCGTTCCCACTTATCGGTCGAGGAACGCCAGAGGATGCGCTCACTGAACCTGTGTCTGTACTGCGGGGAAGCTGGTCACCAGGTGCGCTCCTGTCCTGCAAAAACGAGTAAGTCCACGCCCGTTTCTTGTTCCTTACCTGCAGGCAGGGATGATCAGTCTAGTTACCTGGCCATTCCTGTGTCTTTACAGCTCCCCGGAGGAATATTGTCGGTGACCGCGATCGTTGACTCAGGAGCCTGTAGCTGTTTTATTGATCTGACTTTTGCCCACCGGCAAAAAATCCCTCTCCAGACCAAAGAAAGGGGGTTCAACATTTTCTTGGCAGATGGGTCCAGTATAAAATCTGGGGTGGTGGACCAGGAGACACCACCCATTTTCACCACTATGGCAGACCATCACCAGGAGTTCCTCCGTTTGGACGCCATCACCTCCCCCCTTTTTCCAGTCATTCTGGGGCTCCCTTGGCTGAGGGCCCATAACCCCCAGATTGACTGGGAAAAGGGAACGATTCATTTTCGGTCACCCTATTGTTTGAGTCACTGCCACGTCACAGGACCCATGGTTCCCCGGTTCCTCCTGTGCTTGGACGGAGACACCAATCTATCCCAGGTGATTCCTCCGGCCTATCATGACTTCTTGGACGTCTTTAGTAAGCGGGGAGCTGACGTTCTACCTCCACACCGTCCCTACGACTGCCCCATTGACCTCCTACCCGGGTCGGAAATCTCTTTCGGCCGTATCTTCCCCTTGTCCGAAATGGAATCGGGGGTGCTGAGGGAATATATCGACGAAAACCTTCGGAAGGGCTTTATTCGTCCTTCCACATCCCCAGCCGGGGCCGGGTTGTTCTTTGTAGAGAAGAAGGACAAATCGTTACGGCCCTGCATAGACTATCGTGACCTAAATAAAATTACGGTAAAGAATCGTTATCCCTTACCCCTAGTCCGCGAGCTCCTCCAGAGACTGAGATCAGCAACGATATTCACTAAATTAGACCTGCGGGGGGCCTATAACCTTGTTCGTATCAGGGAGGGGGATGAGTGGAAAACGGCGTTCCGTACAAGATTCGGTCACTACGAATATTTGGTGATGCCGTTCGGGCTCTGTAATGCCCCGGCGACTTTTCAGCATTTTATCAATGATGTTTTTCGCGATTTTCTTGATATTTTCGTGGTAGTTTACTTGGATGACATCCTAATTTTTTCCCCCTCACTGGAGGTTCATCGGGGTCACGTGTCACGGGTCTTAGAACGGTTGCGCCAACACGGGCTATACGCTAAGGCTGAAAAGTGCTGTTTTGAACAGCACGAGATCACATTCTTGGGACTGGTTCTCTCTTCCGCGGGGGTCGCGATGGATCCCCAGAAGGTCACGGCGATCTTAGATTGGCCAATACCCGCCGACAAAAAGGGGGTACAGCGCTTCATCGGCTTTGCTAACTTTTACAGAAAATTTGTTAGGAACTTCTCCGGTCTGGTCTCCCCGATCACGCAACTGACGAAACAAGGGGTCCGCTTTAAGTGGACCTCCGAAGCTCAGTCGGCCTTCGATAAGCTCAAGAGACTGTTCACCTCTGCTCCCATTCTCTGCCATCCGGATTCTTCGCTCCCATATGTGTTGGAAGTTGACGCCTCCGAAAACGCGGTAGGAGCGGTTCTGTCCCAAAGGAATGGAACCAAGGAACTACTGCACCCTGTGGCGTTCTTCTCCAGGAAGCTGACACCAGCGGAGCGCAACTATGACATTGGAGATCGGGAGCTCCTGGCCATTAAAACCGCTCTGGAAGAATAGAGGTATTTACTGGAAGGGGCCACTCACCCCATCCTAATATTTACAGATCACAAAAACCTAGAATATTTAAGGACGGCAAAACGACTGAGACCACGCCAAGCGAGATGGGCTCTTTTCTTTTCTCGATTCTCATTCCATATAACGTACCGACCCGGTACTAAGAATACCAAACCAGACGCCCTGTCCCGCATGTTTGAGGACCCCGACGACGCTGCGGTACCAGACACCATCCTGCCTTCTGGAAGCTTCCTCGCGCTACAAACGGAACTGCGCTCCCGGCTTCTTGATGCTTCGGTAAGACTACCCGTTCTGTCTGGGTCACCCCTCCAGAGCCACGGTGGCCTGTTTTGGAAGGAAGACCGAATCATGGTCCCAGAAGAGGTGCGAACCTTGGTCCTAGGGCATTGCCACGACCATCCAATGGCAGGTCACTTCGGGGTGACGAAGACTCTAGAACTGCTACGGCGCTCGTTCTGGTGGCCGGACATGATCAAGGATTGTGAGCGTTACGTCCGGACGTGTCCCACCTGTCAAAGGAACAAACCCTCCAGGAGTAGGGCATGGGGATTGTTACGTCCATTACCTATACCCAAGCGGGCCTGGCAAATGATAGCCATGGATTTTGTGGTCGAACTCCCACCATCCCAAGGCCACACAGCGATAATGGTGATCGTCGACCGCTTCTCGAAGATGGCGCATTTCGTGCCCCTGGAGAAGACCCCATCGGCACCGGAAACGGCACGGATCTTCATTCGGGAAGTGGTAAGGCTTCATGTAGTCCCCGAAGACATTGTGTCGGATCGGGGGGTGCAATTCACCTCCAGGTTCTGGAACGCCCTATGTAAAGCGCTGGGAATCAAGCTGTCGCTCTCATCCGCCTACCACCCGCAGACCAACGGTCAAACCGAGAGGACCAACCAAACGCTGGAACAGTATTTACGATGCTACACCTCCTATCTCCAGGATGACTGGCTGACGTTGTTGCCTTCTGCGGAGTTCTCATACAACAACTCAAGTCACTCAGCTACGGGTCAATCGCCATTCTTTTCTAATTACGGGTATCACCCCACATTCCTCCCTGATCTAATGCCTGAAAATCTGGTACCGGCGTCGCAGGACATCTTGAACTTCTTTTCCGTCAACAACAAGACTATTCAGGAAGCCATCGCTAAGGCCCAGGAGGACAGTAAGAAGGCTTTCGACAAAAGAGAAGAGGAGATTTACTGCTTCAACCAGGAGATCTGGTTTGGCTGGCAACAGCCAACTTGAAGATGCTGTGCCCCTCAAAGAAGCTGGGACCCAAGTACATTGGCCCATTTCCTGTTAAACGAATGGTCAACGAGGTGGCCTACGAACTCGAGCTTCCGCAGACTTTCAAAATACATCCTGTGTTTCATGTATCTCTCCTGAAGCCGTCCAGACCGGATCCCTTCCCAGACCGAGAATCCAGGCCTCCCGAGGCAATCGCCATAGGTGACCAGGAGGAATTTGAGGTGGAGGCTATCCTCAGTTGCCGAAGGAGGGGGGGCCAGACTCAGTTCCTGATAAAATGGAAGGGTTATGGTCCTGAGGAGAACTCCTGGGAACCCGCCCAGGACGTTCACGCGCCCAGGCTCATCCGGGAGTTTTTTCGTGCTCACCCGCGGTGGAGAGATCAGTGGGGCTCCCGGAGGGTGCCCGTTGGGGGGGGGCAATGTCAGGGATCCCGGCTCCGTCTGCCGCAATCGCGGCTCTGTCCCCCGCGCATGCGCATTGGCGGCAGATCACGCCGGGACACAGGAACTAGGTCCCGGCGAGCCGCGGCTGACAGGACGCCGCGCATGCGCAGTAGAAACCGCGGGCGCGCCTCAGGCGTCCAATGACAGCCGGGGGCGCGTCCTAGCCAGCCAATGACAGTGCAGGGCGCACTATTTAAAGATGCCCTGCACTGTCACAAATTGCCGCAAGGTCTATATGTGATCCTGAATACCTGCTCCTGCTGTGACCCTGTTTTTTGACCCTGACTACGCTGCCTGCCCCTGAGATTGACCCGGCTTTGTTCTGACTATTCTACCCGCTCCTGTGATTGACCCGGCTTTGTTCTGACTATTCTGCCTGCTCCTGCGTTTTGACTCGGCTTATCCTGACTGTTCCTACGGATTGATTTACCTGGCTGACCCTGCGTGTGACCCGACTACTCCTAGCCCGCCGATTCGGTACCTCGCTTACCCCACGGGGCCACTATCCGTACCACCCTGCTGGGGCCGCCATCCTCTTCACAGCTGGCTCTCCTGGTACCTACATACATCCCCGGAGGCCTCCTCGGCCGCTGGTGGCCCGCTCAGAGGTCGTGACCTGGCACGGGACTGTTTCAAGTCCATCCCCACCATCAGGGGCCCTGGTGAAAGCACAGCCCGGGCTTAGACCCCACGCTCTGGGTAGGTCTACCAGCTGGCAGACGGAGGGCTCCGCCTGGCGGATCCTAACAGGGACACTTTCCTCCTAGGTAAAAATCAGATCCTGGACTGTTCTTTTCTTGAAAGCCTTCAGTCAATCTGCATCAGTAGAGGCTGCTCCTTACGGGCGAGGAACTAGCAGCCCCTCAAAAATGAAAAATCATTTCACTTCTCATAGCTACATGCAGGGACATCTTCTCTTCCCCCCATGAGCTGCTGCCAGCTCCCCAGCCTGCAGGCACTACCAATACTCCTGGCTTCTCAGAAGATCTCCTGGATCAAGGATAAATGATTTAACTTTAATGCTGTCCTTGGAAAGCTTGTTAGGTTTGGCAGTCTTATCCCTTTGTAGATCCCAAAGTGTGCTGCTGTACTCACACTGTCCTCTTTGCTCCTTGCTGCTCTAGGCCTTATCCCATCTGTACCTCTTTGCAAAATGTATCCTCCTTAGTTAGCCCAAGCCCAGCCTACAGGCCTTCCTCCCCAGACCTAGAGGACCCCTCCTAGACCCCAGCAGTCTCCTTAGCATTCCATCTTCCACCCAACTCTCCTGTCAGCGTAACTCTCCCACACTTATAGGCCAGTTCACCACTCTATCAGGGCCTCCAAACCTGGGATTGGCTGCAGATTCTGCATCCACCCCTCCTTCTTACTGACTTCTGGAAGGTTCTATGGTCCTCCAGAGTCAGGAGGAGGTAATAGAGCCACAACTTGCAGAGTCATTCAGCTGATCTGTAATAACCCAACATTAATCACATTACCCACACAACTAGCATGAGTCACACAATGATTTTACCTATAATTTACTACACTATTCTAGTAGCACACTAGAGGGTGCTACATATACACTATATTGTTTTTTATACTCCTGACCCCTGCTCTATATATAGTATTCTATGTTTCACATTATATTATGCTGAGTGAGTCCTAATTAGTTTTATTGCACAGGATTTTTTACATTTAAAAACACTTTCAACCCAACATCAGCCACGAGTGGTTTCACATTACTCCACAGAAAAGTAAATGTAAAATGGTGTTTTCTAATTTTAGCAAATGTGTGTGCAGTGTAATTGGTGTTCATTTCTGCATTCTCTGCAAGAGTTGATGGGTTATCACTCTTACTTAGCTAACCTATACGGACTAAAAGTTGTATCCTTCTAAAAAAAACACATAAATAGTTTTACTAATGAACATCATCTTCTTGACTGCATTTCTGTCCTTATGATAATATTTCCTGTATAAACAGCATAAAAAAAATTTGCAATAGGTTGACATGACACTTGTGGAACCATAGCCATTTTAAATGAATGCTGCGCTTCTTATCTAAGCAAAAAAAGTGCCCTTGATGCATATAGGTACATGGTTATCCGCCAGATCTTTGGATCGTAAGGCCCCTTTTTCCTGTGGGGGGGACTTCCATTGATCCTCTTCTGATCAGAGCAGAGCAGGTGGATGACAGGTCCTTGTCCACGCAGTCAATGCAGAGTGGTCACTGACAGAGCCTGCTGTAATCTATGGGCAGCCAGGAGTAAACTGATTCCACTGTCCATTTTACACTCGAATGCCCTCTGATCCTACTCACCTAGATGGAGGGGGATGGATCCCCCTTTGTTTTTTTAGTGAACCAGATCAGATTGGAGGTAGGTGGGTGTTAACAACACATGTCCATTTACACCCATGGGTCCATATGGCTGAATGGAGTTTTTGATCGGGTCTGCCTGAAACTAACAGCCTGTGTGAAAGGGGTCAAAATTAGATTTTTGGGTTTTTTTTTTTTTTTCATTCATTGCCAGGTAAGGAGGCTGGATTCAGAGCGGTGACTTGTACAGCTGGACCTGGAAGTAATAGTTTCATCTGCCTAGCTGTGCAGTGTGGCACACGTCTGATTCATAAAATCACCTTAACAGGATTACAAATCTTTTGGCAGATTGGCCCACATTATTTACTGTATGTAGATGTTTGCCTGAGGTTCCTCTGTAAGAACCCCTAGACTGTAGATATCTGCGGTCCAAAAAATGTCTGAAATTTCATCAGGATGGCTATGTATGGGGTTCAAAGAACTCCACTTCTAAGTTGGTTAGGTTAGGTAGTTAACCGCATGCCGCCCAGCCACTGTACATATACGGCGGCAGGGCGGCACTCACAGGCAAAACCATGTTTTAAGACGTGTGTTTTGTAAACAAATAGGGGGCGCGGGCGAGGCGCGCCGCCGCCCTATTTGTCCTGCGGATCACCGCTGCAGATGTGAGTCGCCGGGTCACAGCCGCTCGTTAGCGGCTATGTTCCGGCAATCGGTGGCAAACAGTGACAGACAGCACAGCTGCAGTAGCTGTGCTGTCTGTCACTTCCCTGTCAGCTCGAGTATGAGCTGATCGAGAAAGAAGAGTTTCTCTTTCTTGATCAGCCTTGTCCCATGCAGCACACACCCCCGCCCCCTAGTAAAACACTCCCCTCACTCCTATAACCCTTCCCTGCAAAATAAAGTTAACCCTCCCCATTGCCATTAGTACAGTGTCAGTTTTTTTTTTTGCACTGATCACTGTATTAGTGTTTTTGGGGATGTCAGTGACCCCAAGTCAGTACCCCCCAATGTCATAATGTCCGCCGCAGTCCCGCCATAAGTCGCTGGTCGCTGCCATAAGTCCCTGATCGCCGCCATAATTCGCTGATCGCCGCCATTATTAGTATGAAAAAAAACCTAAAAATTGACAGTGAAATCAGAAGTTTTGCAACAAAATTAATTTCTCTAAAATCCACTCATCCCTAGATGTGAACATATACTGTAGGTGTGTGTGTTGGAAAAAAAAGATCTTTTATTACTTAGTTGATGAATAATCTCTGATCTGAATTTAGCATCAGGCAAGAAGAAACAAGCTGAAAAGTGTTACATTTTTAACTAATTAGATTCATGCAAAGGCCTGCAAAATGTCACACACAGTCGTTTATAGGACAGAAATGTTACAACAGCATAGGTCACCAAATTCTTGATGGGGATTAAGTCATATTCGGCTCCGTACAGCACAAGACATTTTAAACTTTAAAGTGACATGTATATTTAGCATGCAAAGCACAAGGCCAGTTGTAGCATTGTCTTATAATTCCCCCTCTGAATAATTCAACAAGACTGATACATGAAACATAAACTTTCTCTGATTATATTAAAGTAACTTCAAAGTCAAATAAAAATAGCAGAATGCCAAGGCAAGACATTTGCATGTTCAATGCTCATTAATTTCATGAGAGCTTTTTCTTTACACAGATATTGGAGATGAACAAATTCAATACTGACCTGTTTTAACATGAAAATAAAATGTAACAATAAATAAAAAAACAAATCCAGGATGTCCATTATTCTTACATAAATTCTCCAGTTTAACGTAGAATTTAACTTTTATGAAAAAATATAGCTAATTAAAAACAAGATATATAGCTTTTTCAAATTGCTACACGAGCCATATTGTAATTTAAAGTTAATAATTACCTTTCCTATTCAATTTGCAGTGTTGTACTTTTCTGTAAAATGCAATGCAGTATGGCAACCTTGAGGCCTTTTGTACACAGTTGGTACACAGAACATCTCCATAAATGTCTTTTTCTGCTTTTGTGATTGGTTCAATGGTTTTCCCAGAAGTCTGCACTAAGATGCAAATACGATGCTTGGCATCCTCTGCAACAATAATTTCAAATTTCAAAAATTTCACATTTTGGTGACATGCAGTTTACTCAAAGAGTTCATTATTTCTAAAGAGATGCAGACCCTGCAACTTTCCTCATTAGAACACTGCAAGTGTATCAGCTGATTAAGGGTCCATTTACATGGGGCACTTAAATGTGTGACCAGTGCAGGTCTGTGTTTTTCCAGCATAAGGATGCACAAGTGTTACATGCTTCCCCATGCCAGCAGTCTATTGAAGTATATTAGGACACACAGCTGCAGCCACTGTGTTGGATTGTCACAACCATGCGGCTGTGGGTGCACGGCCTTGAACACACTCTGGGTGAGTGCAAGTACACACATTTGCACCCGCATGGCTGAGATAATCAGAAACAGTGGCTGTATCTGTGCAGCCCTGTGTCCCAATAGACATCTATGGACTGCTGGCATGGGGTTGCACCCAACACCCAGGGTCATTAAGGGGCCCCATGAGATGCCTCTGGTACCTTTTTCATAGGATTTTTTGAGTTTGGGCATGGACACAGGGGACCCATGATCCCCTATTGCCCGGGGGCCCCATGAATTGTCAGTCCAGCCCTGCTTGTGCGTCTCCATTCTCAGAAAACACTGACCTGCATGAGGCACACAGTCAAGAGCGCCATGTAAATGGACCCTAATAATGAAAAAAGTCACTCCCATTCAGATTCACTCTGCTCACAACAGACAGCTATTTCTTCAGAGCAGGAACAGGTAGGAATCTGCAACAAATTTTGTTAAACTCCCTGCAATGTACACTGACACTCACCCAAGGGGAACTGTTTATTTTGCTCAGCAAAAGTGGAGTTACTTTTTAAATATTAACTTTGAAAGGGGTTGGGTGCAGAAAAGTCTCTGTTATATTAGCTCTGGAATGGAGTACAGCAGTCTGATAACTCCTTCATTACTCAATGCCTGATGAACTACCTGATGGTTGAAGGGCACTTTTCAGGTGACTAAATGGGGTGTCAAGTGCTCCCATTTGAAGGCCCTAAATACAGCCTGATGTGAAAGGGAAAAGCAGAATTGTTTTTTAAAATGAGGAGCTATAGGTAAGCAATACAATAACTAAGCATAACCAGTGAACACTTTTATCTCCGTTCTGTACAGTGCAAGAGATGCTCATATCCCTTCCTTTAGATTGTAAGCTCCATGAGCAGGGCCCTCCTATTCCTTCTGTACTGAAATGTATTGTAATTGTACTGTCTCCCTTATATTGTAAAGAGCTGCGCAAACTGTTGGCGCTATATAAATCCTGTATAATAATAATAATAATATGCAGTTAAAGGATAAGTTTACCTTTTTGGACAGAATTTCACTTTTCATAATAAATAGAAGCATTTTCCAATGCCATTTCTGTCCCAGCCATCCCAATGTGCTTTTCTCTCACTTACCTCATTCACAGGACTTTTAATTTTTTTGTCAGTTTATGTGAGATTTTTAACTGATTTTAAGATTGCATCATTTCCTGTCAATGGTCTCTCAGCATTCACTTCCTGTAGGCCATCTCCCAGAAGCCTTCACTTCCTTGTTGCATCACAGAAGAGGGTGTGATAGGGTGTGTTCACCACTCTGGACCACACCTCCCTCATTACAATACTACCTTCCTCCCATCAGCTATGTAGCACAAGGACCTGTCTGATTTGATATCAATTGAATAGATTGTTCAGGTGTGTCCTCCTATTCCATAGTTCTGGTAAATATAAAGGAAATTGTACAGAGATTGTGCAATCAGATTGCATAGTGTATGGCCATCTTTATACAAGTACATAGGAGGGAGTGGATGGAGACACTCAGTTGTCAGGCCCCGTTCATATCTCCACGTAGTGAAGACTCATATTCCCGCATGTTTGTTTTGGATGTTTTGGAGCGTTTTCACTCGTCACGTATAGGGCAGCCCATTCACTTGAACAGGTTGCCATACATGTAACAATCAACCCAGAAAAGCTCAAAAAATTTTTTGGAGTGGAGCACAGTGTGTTATTCCAGTTTTTGGTGCGGTTGCTGCACTTGGGGTGCCTTTAACATGCAACAACAACGGAAACACGATGCATATTTGCAGAGTGCCCATTTTTCCATGCATTCGAACCGCACAGATGCTAATGGAGCTTCATTGTTCTTGTGTAAACACACCAATTTTACTTTCTGGCCTCATTCACACCAAGCATAGAGGGAGCCAACACAACAAACACTTTACTCCTGCACTTGGAAAGGACTCAGTAGACCCAATAGGAATGTTCTGGAATTTTCTGGAATATGCACTGCTTGCTGCCCTCAACAGACCGGGGTGGTCCGAATACACTGGATACAAATGGAGAAACAGAAAAAGAAGGGAGCGCATGTTTTATGGCTTGTGTTTCCAGTGACACACATAGGGCAGCTCATTGATTTAAATGGGCTGTGCTACATGTGGCAAAGTACCTCATGGGACATTTTGGCATGGCGCATGTTTTTTGCTGCATGTTTTGATGCACTTGTCATCCATCTTTTCATGTGGCAAAATGTGTGTTTGTTTCTGTGTTTTGTGACCCGTTAACAATTAATAATACTAAAAGCGCAACTAGTTAAGTTTAGGTGGCCATACACTATGCAATCTGATTCTACAGTCTCTGTACGATCTCCTTTAGATTTACCAAAACTTTTTAATAGGAGGGCACGCCATCTATCTAATCACTCTATATCCAATCAAGCAGGCCCTTGTTTTACATCAGGTGTCCCGTGGGCTGCATTGGGGGCCCAGGGAGTTTAGCATGTGGCCTGAGCCCGTCGGGGTAGCCAGGCAAATGCACATGGGGAGAGACCCCAGGGATGCTGTGAAAAAATAGTTGATGAGTGAAGGGTATGTGTTTAATGAGGTCAGACTAGGATGTGTGTGCTAATGAAATCAGCTGTAATCTGCTTTCAGGTCTTACTGGCTCCTCTGTCCTCTGTTGACGTTCCAGGATTTGAAAAAGCTTTCTAAGAAATTTACCAAAGGCTAAGGTAAGGCCTCGTTCTCCATATCAAAGAGAGCTTGTATATTTTTGCAACTGAGGTACATTAATGGTATATTGGTGCATAGGGGAGTGGGATTTTATAAAAAAAAAAGGTGAACTTAGTCTTTGAGCCTTGTACACATTGGGCCGAAAGTCAGCCAAAATTGTCCAGGTTCAGCAGGAACCAGATGATTTTCGGTCCTTGTGTACAGCGGTTTGATCTACAGAAGTCAGTCTCATATGGTCTCGACCCTTATCTTATCAACGCTTGCAGCCAGTGGCCATTGTGTTCTGGTGGGGGGAAGGAGAGAATACAAAAACAGAGCGGGGAAGGTTGCTGTATGGCTTGTGCTGGTACGGTTTTTATCTGTTTAGTTCCGATAGGTTGAACGAAAAAAAAAACCTAAATTAATGTGCATACCCAACTTACGTTTTGGGAGAAGTTCCTCTGGCACCTAAGGTAGGAGTACCACACTGCTCCAGCCCCACAAAACTAATATGGATGGAGTTTGCACATCCACATACTGTATATATTGTCTGGGATGGGACTGTGCATGATACAAAAAGGAGACAGGATGCTGACTAGCCCTGTGGTTACCACTTTTTGGTCCAAAAGTAAAATGGCCATGGAAGAGATATTGCAATGTGATTACACTAGTCATAAGCAGCATGTTAGGCAGATTTATAGTATGGCCACCAAAATGTGTCCTGTAATCTAGAAACTAAAGTAGTTTATAACTGGAAAAAAGACTGGCCATTAATAACTCCACCCAACATAAGTTTAACTCCTTATGGTCCAACTGGTTACAAAACCCTAATTGCTCCGTAAACCCCTGATACCTTACAATCAATCGCTCTACTTATCCATGTCAGACTGGTACTCCTTCCCTAATGTACCTCAAGTTCTCCCCCCCTCCCCGCTACCTTTCCCCTATTATTCTCCCCCTGTTTATTACCCCCTTACTACTCACTACTCCTCCTCACGGTTCAGTCCACCCCTAACATATCTCTGATGTCTATGCAGTAACTTTATATCCAACCCTAGCCAAAAGGTGGGGTAACATTTTAATACAGCTGTATTGTATGTTTACATTTATATTGAACCAAATGTTTTCTCCCTGTTTACCTTTTGAAAAACTATCAATAAAAATTATTGAAACATAAAGTAGTTTATAACACCTCAAAAGTTCAAATTTTAATCTGCAGTTTGTTTCTTTTAGCAACAAAGACATTTCTCCATGTGTAATGTACAGAACTGAGTGTTAGACTGACAGCAGCCAGCTCTTTCACCCCAAGCACATTACTACAAGCAAGTGTGTGATTTCAATTGATGAAAAGCCAGTAACTGCTCTGCTAGACCCTGGTAGTGTTGTGATCTTAGTCAACGGTGATTTTGTAGACCTGCAGGGTTACACCCTAGCACTATTGGGGTTATTTGTCTAAATGGTGATACACGACTACCAGACTACTATGGTTGAGATTGATACTCCCTGGGGTCCTGTGACAATTCAGTGGGAGTGGTACCCTCACTACGTCATGAAGTCATAGTGGGGAGAGATTTTCCCCATTTCTGGAGGTTGTGGGAAAAGTCAGGAGGACCGAGCTCCCCCTGCTGGGGAAACATCTGAACACACTCCTGACCCTTTTGACTGTAAAGTCGAAGGGGAAACTGTTGATGTGTCCAAGGAAGGGGTAGATCCCTTCCCTTTCTCTGTAATGGCTGGGGAGCAGGAAGAGCTGGATTCCAACCCAGAGGTTGAGTATACTGAACAAGAGATTGTCTCTGGCTCTAATGAGAGTGGACAAAATGTGGTGCCTGACCTAGAGGTCAGAAAAGAGGATTTTTGTACATAACAACTGAAAGACTCAACACTTAATAGATCCCGAGAAAACTTTAAAATGATTGATGGGTAAACGGTTGAAACTGATGTATGGGGTGTCTTTTCCCTACATGGCTCTTAAAAATAGCTTGTTCTATCAAGTGGTAAAGCAAGGGAAGAAGGTGGTGGAGCAGCTAGTGGTTCCCAAACACTATCGTCGGATGGTACTAGATTTTGGTCATATAATGAGTGGACACCTGGGTATAGAGAAAACTAAGCAGAGAATAATCCAGAGATTCCTTTGGCCTGGTTTATATGCAGATGCCAAAGAATATTGTAAGTCATGCCCAAAGTGTCAGTATTCTGCACCTTTGCTCCATTTTCACAGTCCACTGGTACCTTTACCGATAATTGAAGTGTCTTTTGAAAGAGTGGGCATGGATCTAGTGGGACCAGTCATAAAGTCTTCCCATGGCCATCAGCACATATTGGTTATACTGGACTATGACACATGGTATCCTGAAGCCATTCCCTTGCGTAAGACTATTGCCAGAGAGCTTGTCCACGTATTTGGTCGTGTGGGTATTTCAAAAGAGATATGACCAGATCAGGGCATGCCATTTATGTCCACAGTCACAAAAGAATTGTGTAAGTTGTTCAAAATCTTCCATCTCTGTACCTCTATCTACCACCCCAAACCGATGGTCTTGTGGAGATATTTAACAAGACGCTCAAAAATGTGTTAAACAAAGGTGGTGGACAAAGATGGGAGAAATTGGGATTTTTTGTTACCATACCTCATGTTTGCTATATGAGAGGTACCTCAGACTAGGGTACTAGCCTTTTGAACTACTGTATGGTAGACATCCCAGAGGGTAGCTAAATGTCACAAATGAAATGAGGGAGGGAGAGACCACGCCCTATAGAAGCACCGTCAAGCATATCTCACAGATGCAGGATAGAATTGCAGCAGTCATGCCGCTTGTACGGGAACATATGGAGCAATCCTAGGAGGCCCACAGAAGGGTTTGTAACCGAGGTTCCAGGATCCTTACCTTAAACCCTGGGGATAGAGTGCTGGTGCTAGTTCCCACAGTGGAGAATAAATTCCTTGCAAAGTGGAAGTAGGGGAAGTAAATTATAAAGTTTACCAGCCAGGGAAAAGGAAATATGAGCAAATATATTATTTTAATCTCTTAAAAACTTGGAAGGGCAGGGGGATTTTACTGGCAGTACCCAGCCCTCAAAAGGACATGGTCCCCATGACACCTCAGGTACCTATAACTGAAACTTTGTTAGTGGCCCAACATAATGATGTTGAGGAGTTTGTGAGAAATAATGGAGACTTTTCTCTCAAATACCCGGACAAACCGCAAAAATACAGCAGGACATAGTTACACAGCATGTATCCGTGTAAATGTAAAATCCTATAGAATACCCGATGCCAGGCGAGAAACAGTGGCAAATGAAATAAAAGCCATGTTAGAGTTGGAAGTGATCAAGGAATCTCACAGTGATTGGTCAAGTCTCATAGTGTTGGTCCCAAAGTCAGATGAAAGCATTAGATTTTGTAATGATTTCAGAAAATTAAACAGTGTGTCTAGATTCGATGCTCACCCAATGCCTCGGATGGATGAGCTCATTGACAGGTTGGGAACGGCCCGATACATAACTTCCTTAGATCTGACTAAAGGCTACTGGCAGATAACCCTAACAGAATCTGCAAAAGAAAAGACAGCTTTCTCTACCCCCCAGGGGTCCTTCCAATGTAAGCGAATGACGTTTGATTTGCTTGGTGCATCTGCCTCATTCCAGAGAAGGATAAACAGAACATTAAGACCACATCGCCAATATGCAGCTGCCTATTTAGACAATGTAGTCATCCACAGCACAGATTGGGAGTCTCATTTGCCCCGGGTGCAATCAATAGTAAATTTGCTTAGGAAAACAGGTTTTACCACCAACCCCCAAAAGTGTGCCATAGACTTGGAGGAGGCCAAATACCTTGGCTACATTATTGGTCGAGGACTAATTAGGTCTCAGATCAATAAAATTGAGACAATTCAAAAGTGGCCCCAACCTATAAATAAAAAGCAAGTCTGGCATTACTTGGGATCACAGGCTACTATAGTCGGTTTATACCCAATTTCGCCACCATTGCAGCCCCACTGACAGATCTGACAAAAGGTAGCGGTTCGGTTATGATTGAGTGGAATCTTGAGACAGGGACAGCATTTCAAATGTTGAAACAAGCTCTCTGTGCACAACCTGTACTCGTGACCCCAGATTCCACAAAAGACTTTGTGGTACAGACAGATGCCTCTGATGTGATGTGATGTGCTGTACTGTCCCAAATTAGAGATGAGGAGGAGCACCCCGTGGTCTTCCTGAGCAGAAAACATGGGAAACATGGGAAAAACTATGATGAAAAACCACTCTCCTAAAAAATTAATTAAATACAATTCCCCACAGCACTACCAACACCTTCACCCCCAAAGATGTACAAAAATCAAAACACAGAAAATGCTGTACAATAGACCCTCAAAAACTATGTGCAGTCCAAAACCCACAAGTCCAATCTTTAAATCAACTTCTTCTTGTGTTCAAAAAATTCCTCCGTTAATGTACCTCAAACAAAAAAAATATTCACATAGTGCATTATCCTTTTATATATATCCAAATAATAGTGACTTTATACAAGTGAATACCCAATCACATTAAATCAGTGAAAAAGTGAACAAAATGAAAAAAACTGTGAAGCCAAAAAGTGAAAAGCCACGTGATTGTGAATCACTCTTCAGTGCTTTCATTCAACCAGCACTGTAACACTTCTAGATAAGGAATGCATACCCTTACCAATATTCAGAAAAAAAGAAAGCTTTTTCATATATCTTTCCCAAAGGAAGGTGGGAGACAATCCTCCTATTGATCTTTACTCCATATAGTCTGCCTTCATATTACCACCAAGATCCACCAGCCTTGGAACTCCATATATCCATTCCATATAAATATAAGCATACAGGAAACACAAATAGCATAATACCGCCAGAACCAATCTTAAAAATAACTTTAATTAAGGTGCTCACATTTTGACAGTATAAAAACCGCTTTAAAGGTATTTAAAAATGTTTAACAGCAAACCAGGAAGTGTCCAGAGGACAATCAGACGATCCGCCCTCATCCAAAATGGCCGCCGGTCAACTTCCGGTTCTCGTGTGCGCGTTGACGTCACTTCCCTTGACGCGTTTCGTCATCGACTTAATCATAAGGGATTCATAAGATCCCTTATGATTAAGTCGATGACGAAACGCGTCAAGGGAAGTGACGTCAACGCGCACACGAGAACCGGAAGTTGACCGGCGGCCATTTTGGATGAGGGCGGATCGTCTGATTGTCCTCTGGACACTTCCTGGTTTGCTGTTAAACATTTTTAAATACCTTTAAAGCGGTTTTTATACTGTCAAAATGTGAGCACCTTAATTAAAGTTATTTTTAAGATTGGTTCTGGCGGTATTTTGCTATTTGTGTTTCCTGTATGCTTATATTTATATGGAATGGATATATGGAGTTCCAAGGCTGGTGGATCTTGGTGGTAATATGAAGGCAGACTATATGGAGTAAAGATCAATAGGAGGATTGTCTCCCACCTTCCTTTGGGAAAGATATATGAAAAAGCTTTCTTTTTTTTCTGAATATTGGTAAGGGTATGCATTCCTTATCTAGAAGTGTTACAGTGCTGGTTGAATGAAAGCACTGAAGAGTGATTCACAATCACGTGGCTTTTCACTTTTTGGCTTCACAGTTTTTTTCATTTTGTTCACTTTTTCACTGATTTAATGTGATTGGGTATTCACTTGTATAAAGTCACTATTATTTGGATATATATAAAAGGATAATGCACTATGTGAATATTTTTTTTGTTTGAGGTACATTAACGGAGGAATTTTTTGAACACAAGAAGAAGTTGATTTAAAGATTGGACTTGTGGGTTTTGGACTGCACATAGTTTTTGAGGGTCTATTGTACAGCATTTTCTGTGTTTTGATGGGAAAAACTATGCCATTGTTGAGAAGGAATGTTTTGCTATCAAATGAGCCTTAGAGGCTCTGAGATATTACCTGTTGGGGAGACAATTCAAATTGGTTACTGATCATGCCCCTCTCAAGTGGATGTGCGATAACAAGGAGAAAAATAGTTGAGTGACAAGGTGGTTTCTTGCGCTACAAGCATTTAAATTCACAGTGGAGCATAGAGTGGGGAAACTTCAGGATAATGTAGATGCCCTTTCCCGTGTCCATTGCTTGGTTGGGACAGTAGCTCAGCTTCAGTGGTTTGAGCAGAGGGGGAGAATATGCAACATTTTGAAAGGCGAGGTGATTGATGGACGCTATGTGCCACCTCACATGCATTCATATCTAGGAGACTAAGGTGGAGTCCAGTCCGGGTTTTCCAGGCCACTTTGGCAGGGTTGGTCCAGGACTGGATTTTGTGGTCCACTGATGACCACCAGCAGGTGGTATAAATAAAGCAGGACTGGAGCAAGAGGGGGTTCTTGGCCTGGGACTCGGGAAGCCATACCTGAGGGAGCTGTGGATGAGAAAGTTTGCTTTATACAAGAAAGAAAAAGGTTTGCACACCGTTTTGGTTTTGTTGGTGGCAGAGAGAAGCCCTTCACCTATTTAGTTAGTGCCTGGATGGTGAGGTGTTTTTTCTGTTCTAATTTGTTTATTATGTATGCAACCTTTTAAATAAAACTGGCTACAAGTCAGATTTTTAAGAAAGACTTGCCATCTGGACTACCTTTTTCCCAGGGCAGGTGATCCCCCTATATATATATATATATATATATATATATATATATATATATATTCACAAATGGAGGGTAGGCATCTGCATTGTACTCACTGCCTAGCTGTTTGTCAGAAGTAAAATGATGAGGCCATCATTCACCACTCTTAGGGCTTCATACAGGAGACACGTACATGTATATACTGCATTTCAAAAATAACAGTAAAATACTAAACTAGCAAAGGCAAAAAATGTATACTTTTCTCAGACATGCTGTAATAAAAATTCTGAAAACTAACCGTTTAACATTTCTTGAGCACTCTTAATTTGCAGAGTCATTTAGACCAATTATCCGTGGAGCCGTTATCCCGAAAACATATTTCACGCTTTCCACTCTCTTTTAAAACAGCGATAATATCTAAATAAATAATCCAAAAGTCTCCTGACAATTTGATAAGCCCAATATGAACTTTATTTTTAAGTTACAGAACATTAGTATGGAAAACAGTCTATCTATCAGCAGCACAGCGTCTCCAAGCAGTCAAAGCTATCATATTTAAACAGACATTTGCTGTTTTTATAGATAAATTGCATTCACAGAAATACTGACCCCATGCTGTTCTCCCCCTATTTTGCTGAATAACTTGTTATCCCACTGCAGCAAGTGGTAATTCCCTAACCTCAAACTTAGTACAAACTTTTTAATTTGTTACAAAATTCTGCACTTACCTTCTGCTATACTGCATTTAAAAAGGTGATATGATTTAGGTTAGGAGAAAGTACAAAAAAAAATTATCAGCTCTTAAAGCCTAGTTGAAAATTCAGTTCAGATGACCTAAAAACTTTCTAGAATTATTAAATCAAAAGATGTGTGTAGGCAGGCGCAGTCTGTTTTCCCCACTGTAGGAGGAGCTCGATCCAAGTGGTACCACAGCCTGGAGAGGAAGTCTAAGGAAAATGCTGTTTCTCTGTAATTTTCTGGGTCAATAGAGCAGCGTTCCAGTTGGCTGTGGTGTGGGTATGTGACTCTTGACAGACATCTTGGGTCAACAGGGTCTATATAAGTCCCTGTCCCAGGGTTTTGGCATGCATTCTGCAAGTGGCTAGTGGGGGGAGAGAGACCCACTTGTTAGGGAAAGTAACAAGCAGTGGGTAAAGGTTCCTGATGAGAAGGGACAGACTAGGGATTTGGCATCCAGGAAAGGAACCTCCCCATTGGGACCGCAACTGGGCAGGCCACACTTCACCATCTCAGACAGACACTGATGGCATCTCTCCTCAGCCACATTGTTCAATGCATTGAACTGTGAGTAATTTCCCTCACGGTGCTCTCCCACCAGGGTGTATGTAACTTTGGAATTCTGTTCAATACAAATCTCCAGCTTACTGGATCTGGACTGTGTATTTACTGCCACCACCATGCTGCCCATCCACACACATTCAAAGTCTTTTTTAAGATTTTCTTTAAAAAGCAGCTGAGTAGAAAAGCCTGTACCCTGCCAGCATGCCAGCATGCTGCAAATTGGGACCCTTGATTTCTCTGGGGAAGCAGTGATCTCTTTACAGAATTCCAACACACCCCCTGCTGAACTAGAGTGCTTCAATCAGCAAAGATTATAGCTCAGTATGGGGGGTGTTGGACCTCTTCAAAAATCCATGCTTCCCCCTAGATCAAGGGTTCCACTGCTGGCAGGGACAGGCTTTCTGCTCAGGTTGTGGTTGCTTGACAAAGAAAATGAACTGTAAGATACTGAACACTTTTTTATTGAGGTACTTGGAATGTATTTACCAGATTTAAACTAAAGGTTCAATTGGGATTTAGGTAATCTGAAAATCTCTTTAAATAAAAAATAATGTTCTAATGAATTCAGGGCCCTTATGTTGCAAGGGATGTGGCAGATGTAAGCACATGACAATCGTTAAGGCTAACAAGCGTCTGAGATGTTTCAGAGGTGTTCTATTTGTGCAGGTTTAATTTCAACCTGCATGCAAACAGAGAAGCATAGCAATGCAAGAGGAGAGGGGAAGACACATCATTGCCTGTTGTTCCCATTGAAAGATATGCCTGTGTCTTAAAGTCCAGCTCCAGACCTTAGGTTTGGATAAAGTGTGGAAGGATTAAAATCTCTGCCAGGTCTTCAATGCCATCTATTTGCAGCTGTCTTAAAGTTAAAATGTAGAAAAAATGTGTCCCTTATAAAATAGCACTTAACCTATTTCCTACCCCCCAACCCTAACAGCATGCGGTTCATTCAAAAGGAAAAGAAACAAAAAAGAACATGTATATAGCACAGTGGTGTTCTTTATGAATACGCCTAGCACTCCACTGGATACTTGACTATTAAAATTCATGAATACAAAAAAAGTACAAAGGATATACAGTATATCCCTGCTCTGTTATAAATGGGCCCCCAATTCTTACCTGTAAAGGCAGTAGTTAGCACTTAGGGACTTATTTCACAATGTTTTTATCCAAGATTTACGCAACTTTCACCCACAATTCACACATTTTTCCAAAAGGATTTGATTAAAAATGTGTAAATCTTAGGTGAAAACAGTTATACAAAGACAGATTAATCTTTGTCCCAAAATGTAACCCACAATCTGTCTTTTAGCCCCATTGTATAGCACAGCGTTTCTTAATCAGGGTTCTGCAGAACCTTGGAGTTTCTCTAGAAGTTGCTAGGGTTCCATGAGCATTGCAGTAACTGAACTCTCAGTAACTGCTGATATAAACTCTTATCTTTTCAATCCCTTCCGCTTCTGAGGAAGTCTTGTTGGACTTAATGCATAAAGGTGGAGCCTGTGAAGTCTTAAGGCTGATTGACACCTGTTTCTGGCAATCTCTGCAGAGTATTTTAGAACATATACTGGCTGAATATAGTACTGATTCTTCTGTTTGTTAAATGGTTTATGAGGTTTTTATCAAGTTGCATGATTTACCTTCTTGTAAGTGTTGCTAATTGCACTCTGACTGTGATAACTACTAGCAGCAAACACTATTGTGTAGTTTTGCTCTCTTCTATGAACAACTTACCACTGGAAGTATTATAAAATGAATTCTGTACTACTATGTCTGTTACTACATCTGAATCTGTCTGTCGAAGCTGTTAACCCTTTATACATCAAGCAATATTAGACCTACTATAACTTAAAGGGTCTGTGCTTAAGGTGGGCAGTTTGACTGGCAAAAGGTGAAGTTGGGAGAGCGTTTGTTTTGAGAACATCAAGAGTGTTTCACAGAAATCACAGATCACAGAAAATGTTTAATGTGAAGATCACGGTGTGGATTGTCATTATATTTATACACAATCTGGGAATTTGGTCTTAGAGTTTTTTTTGGGACTGCACTGTATGTTTTTTTTTTTTCATTTTGTATTATTTGTTTTGATTGTTGCATGGCACCATGGCTCCTGCTGTTGTGTGAGCCAGTGAGGGCAGAGAACCCAGTAGAGCCATTGCTCTCATGCAGATCCCCGAATCGAGATGGGGTTCAGGTAAGTATAGAGGGGGCTGGGGGGAGAACTGCATCTAGAAGGTTTTTTTACCTTCATGCATAGAATGCATGAAGGTGAAAAACCTGCTGCCCTTAGTATCACTTTAGACCTCTAGTCTGCTACACACTCATCTTGTCCTGCATTGGAAACCCAACATTTGGTAGGTCTTGCCAAACTCATTCAGCACCAAGATCCTGGTGCCCAACTCAATTATATATAAACCTTTTTATTCCCTTTAACTCCCATTTTCTACAACCCCCCACCCCAGGCTCTGCTTTGTTATATAGAACACGCTGCTCATTTGTCTCATCAGCTGTGAAATTTGCTTGGATGGCACTTGAGAGATCATATGTCCTATTACAGGTGGTAGTTGATTAGGCTTCCATGGGTTTCTTCCATGTCTATATCCTCCAGCTGCTACTGACTAACAGTAATAGCACATGTGGATGGCAGAGGACTGCTGTTTGATGACAATAGAAGGTGGGCATTCCAATCTGTGACACCCTAAAAATTAATTATTCTTTCACAAAAATCAGAATATCAAATAGAAATTCTCAGAAAACCTTTTATAAAGAAAAGAAACTCCAAGTGCTGGCACTCAAACCGCAAATCACTCATAACTTCTAACTGTTAATCGGTGACATCCATTACAATAATTGCACAACATTATGCTAAAACAGTTTACCTTTATATGTGTTAATAAAATGATGATCTGATCGTGCTTTTACTGCTCTATAGACAAATATGTTGGCGTAGAGGGAATTCTTAAATCAGTATGTAAAGTGCTCTTCATAATTAACAGACAACTTCTCTTTGATTTCCTGCCAAGAATATAATAACTTTGTTGCTCCAGAATGTAAAACTTTCACAAAAAGAGCATCTATCTATTTCATGGGCCCTGTGGTGATTAGTTTGGCTCTAATTAACAGTGGATTTTCAGAGTGAGAGAGAATTGCTGACATGCTTAATGCGGAGGGTTCAATAATGAAATGAGAAGGAATAACTAATGGCGCTGAAAGTTCTGTTACAAATATCCGAGGTTAAGAAATGTTGTACATGATATGATAAGAGGTGTTATTGGGTTATAGGTATATTCTTGTCTTGCAGTGTTTGGGTCCTGGGTTCAGACTTGACAACATCTGCTTAGAGTTTGTATGTTTTCTCCTGTTTTGTGAGTTTCCTGGGAGTGCTCGAGTTAGCTTCCACAGGTAACAAATATACTAGTAGGTTCATCAATAGTCACCAAAGCAGGTTTTGCGTGTGTCTGCAGGAATGTGGTAGGATTTGTTAAACTGTTTCTAAAGACAAAACTTTTTTTTTGTATAGAATGGTAAAGAGTTAGAATCCCCAATTAATTTTTATTGCTCTATTCCCAATAGAGATATTCACCCTTTCTATTTTTTTTATAAATTCTTTATTTAAATATCCTACACCTAACAACAAGGGTGTCAAACTGGCGGCCCTCCAGCTGTTGAAAAACTACAAGTCCCATCATTCCTCTGCCTTTGGGAGTCATGCTTGTAACTGTCAATCTTGCAATGCCTCATGGGACTTGTAGTTTGGCAACAAGAATGTGCCTTACAAGAATCAGCATGTATCGCTGAAGGAATATTCAGCAGATATAAACAATATATATTTATATATATATAATTCACCATTGCAAATAAATAGGCAAAGGTACTTAATATGAAAATTGCAATACAGCGTTGTGATTAAAACACCAAGATAATTCTTCCTTGCTACTAGGCTCTAATAGGTAAGGTGTGAACACAGTCCTATTGGAGACCTTAAAATGGTGTTAAACCCAAAAGCCAACATTTATTATATTGTACCTTACAATCCTTAGATGTGGTGGCTGCATTCATTTTCTTTTTTTTTAGGCTTTCTTTCTCTTATTTCCCTTATTTTCACTAGGTGATCTAGCCAGTAAGTCTGGTGATTGCAACAAAACAAGCTGCAGATGTAGCAGTTAAAGAGATGAGACAAACCATTTACCACTGACATGGGTGCTTATGTAGTGCTCACTCCCGGAGCGGCCACTGAGAATATTCCAAGGTCTTCCCTGCTAAAACAGAGGCTGCCTGCTGCAGTCACAGTTTCAAGCACACCGACAATACAAACTCTGTCAAGGGAATGTCTTTTGTGGATTTTGTGGATTTTATTTGCAGTATCTTGAACAGGAGGGGATTTAAGGATTCAGGATACTCCAAAAATGATAGCAGAAATCAACAAAAGGACAAACATCCTACATAATCCTCTTGAAACAGCCTTGATGGGAGGTAATAGGGAATGGCCAGTTAATCTAGAACTCTATAGAAGCAGCTCCCATCCTCACAACAACTTCTGACATTTACTTCCCTAACACACGCACACCTGGGATCCCTTGTCTAGTCCACACAGTCCAAGGACAGCTGTCTGCCACCCAACTTCCATGCAACACTCTTCAATGAGGGAGGAAATAGTATCATTCTCCAGACCAGTGTTCCCAGCTTATGCCCTTAAGCAAATTTCTTTAGTAAACCTTTCTGGGCCCTTGGTACAAGCTGAGGCCAAAACAGCCACTCCATTACACAAGCTTATGGGCAGCAGCCCCAGGGCAAGATTGCTCTGAGCAGGCATCCCAAACATTTATCACCTCCCTCAGCCACCTTCTAGGTCCCCCTTCCAGGGATAGGCAAAGGTCTAATAAACTTTCATAAATCAGTTGGTGACCCACTTGTTCCATTTCCTGGAAGCAGAAAGGAGCAATCGACCACTGACTTTAGGGAAACCTGTCAGACCAAAAAAATATAAATTCTCCACTAAATACAATAAAACAAAAAAACAAAAACTCTAAATGTATCCTACCTTTTGACAGGGCTCTACACAAACAATGAGCAGCTTTTATTTATTTGTGTAAAATCTTTATTCCAAGAGGAACAAAACTGTTGCCGTAACTGATTATAACGTGTGAGCTGGAGTTTGCCTTCAATGTGCTCCTGTATCTAAATCTACTAGTACATTTAACACTCCCTCTCCCCAGATTAACAGTGCTGCTGTCCAAAGGTGCCCCTGTGCTCCTCCATCCAGAGTGGAGATACACTGTAATACAGGAGGTGTGTTACTGGCCAGTTTTAATGGAAGACAAAACTTTTTTTTCATATGTACGTATATATATATATATATATATATATATATATATATATATATATACAGGTGAAACTCGAAAAATTAGAATATTGTATAAAAGTTCAATTATTTCAGTAATGAAACTTAAAAGGTGAAACTAATATATGAGATAGACTCATTACATGCAAAGCAAGATAGTTCAAGCCGTGATTTGTCATAATTGTGATGATTATGGCTTCCAGCTCATGAAAACCCCAAATCCACAATCTCAGAAAATTAGAATATTACATGCAATCAATAAAACAAGGATTGTACATAGAACAATATCAGACCTCTGAAAAGTATAAGCATGTATATGTACTCAGTACTTGGTTTGGGCCCCTTTTGCAACAATTACTGCCTCAATGCGGCGTGGCATGGAAGCTATCAGCTTGTGGCACTGCTGAGGTTTTATGGAAGACCAGGATGCTTCAATAGCGGCCTTCAGCTCTTGTGGATTGTTCGGTCTCATGTCTCTCATCTTTCTCTTGGCAATGCCCCATAGATTTTCTATGGGGTTCAGGTCAGGAGAGTTTACTGGCCAATCAAGCACAGTAATCCCACAGTCATTGAACCAGGTTTTGGTGCTTTTGGCAGTGTGGGCAGGTGCCAAGTCCTGCTGGAAAATGAAGTCAGAATCCCCATAAAGCTCATCTGCAGAAGGAAGCATGAAGTGCTCCAAAATCTCCTGGTAGACGACTGTGTTGACCCTGGACTTAATGAAGCACAGTGGACCAACTCCAGCAGATGACATGGCTCCCCAAATCAACACAAACTGTGGAAACTTCACACTGGACTTCAAGCATCTTGCAGTGTGTGCCTCTCCATTCTTCCTCCATACTCTGGGTCCTTGGTTTCCAAATGAGATGCAAAAGTTGCTCTCATCAGAAAAGAGGACTTTGGACCACTGAGCAACAGACCAGGTCTGTTTTTCTGTAGCCCAGGTAAGACGCTTCTGACGTTGTTTGTTGTTCAGGAGCAGCTTGACAAGAGGAATACAACATTTGAAGCCCATGTCCAGGATCCGTCTGTGTGTGGTGGCTCTTGATGCACTGACTCCAGCCTCAGTCCACTCCTTGTGAAAGTCCCCAACACTTTTGAATGGCCTTTTCCTGACAATCCTCTCCAGGCTGCGGTCATCCCTGCTGCTTGTGCACCTTTTTCTTCCACACTTTTCCCTTCCGCATAACTTTCTATTAATGTGTTTGATACAGCACTTTGGGAACATCCAACTTCTTTTGCAATTACCTTTTGAGGCTTTCCCTCCTTATGGAGGGTGTCAATGATGGTTTTCTGCACAACTGTCAGGTCAGCAGTCTTTCCCATGATTGTGATTCCTACTGAACCAGACTGAGAGACCATTTAAAGGCTCAGGAACCCTTTGCAGGTGTTATGGCTTAATTAGCTGATTAGAGTGGGACACTTTGAGCCGAGAATATTGCACCTTTTCACAATATTCTAATTTTCTGAGATTGTGGATTTGGGGTTTTCATGAGCTGTAAGCCATAATCATCACAATTATAACAAATCACGGCTTGAACTATCTTGCTTTGCATGTAATGAGTCTATCTCATATATTAGTTTCACCTTTTAAGTTGCATTACTGAAATAAATGAAGTTTTGCACGATATTCTAATTTTTCGAGTTTCACCCGTGTGTATATATATATATATATATATATATATATAAGAATAGAGTGGTGAGGGTTGTAGTTTTTTTTTCTTTTTTGCTGTCCTGTTAGATCAATAAAATACAGCCACCCATATCACCTTTACCGAAAATTTGGAAGCTGGCTGATCAAAACTGAAACAAGTTCATTGCAGCTCCTGAGCTTGTTTTAACCTTTTAAAGAACTGAATGTACTAGACACATCCAAAGGGCTGAAGAGGGTAAAACACAAACTCCATTTCTTTATATGTGAAGTGGACCTGATCTACCCTATGTTCTGGCAGCTGCAGGTCCTCTAACATCATTGAATCTAATGTAGAGCCCATAGCCCTGCATTGCACATGAGTACTCCTAGGTACAGTCCACTTCAGAGCACATGGGAGCAGGGGGGAGCACCAACTCATGGAAGCAGAGGATGGGGTAAAATAAAAATGCTTTTTTGTGGCTGCCTAGATCTAAAGGAGCTTTGAATTTTTGCAATACAAGGGCAGCCTAACCCTGTGGGAGCATTTTTCCATTACCCAGAGATGAGCTTTAATTGTGCCTATGCATTAACCTGCAAGATTTAACTTTCGTCTGCTAAATCATGGCAGAGTACTTTCTGTGCATAAATACAGTACCTCTCATAGATATATGCTGCAGTGTAACATATAAGGCACTGCTGCCTTTGACTGCTAGTATCAGGAGATTTTTATAGAGCTTTGGTGACATCACTACTGTGCTAATCACTTTTCTTATTGCTGGAGAGAAAGCTGCATTTAGGGACCTGCAATGCAAGCATCTCCCTGCTTCTGCTTTTGTCCTTCTGTGTTTTTTACACCTCTCTTGCCTCTGCTAAAAGGTCCACCTCCACACGAGGAAGAGATCAGTTGCAGGAAGACCACATACTGGTGTATTTGCTCTTTTATTGGCTTTCTTGAGCATAGTGTTCATAGTACAAGTTCTGTTTGACATAATAATAAAAATAGGAAAGCACAAACTTGTAAACTGTGCACAGCATGTCAGTAAATTACTTACATTTACTGAAATACACTATACTTTTCTTTTCAGAATCCTAGCCCATTTAAGACTAGCTCCCTTTAAGTAAAAACTGTGTCTGTGTATTTTTAAATGATGTTTTAAGCTGCTTGGCCAAAGTTATCCTTTAAGTCAGGAAGTTCTTCCATAATGTATTCTTAGATGCATTTTTGACCAATGAGTGGTTAACGTGACCTGATCTCTTAAGCATATGTGTCTGATGGTTCATTTAAATGCTACAAGGCAATGGAACGTAGCATCATTAAAACTTAACAGAGCAAGGGGAACATCATTTAAGCCATCAGATATACACATAAAAAGGTTAAAGCAGCAACATTATGCTGTCTCCTCATCCACTCTGTGCTCTAAATGGTTATTACCGTCTTTTCTTCTTATTACAACCTTAATTTAGGCTAAATAGTTTTCACCTCTCTGAATATCTAATATTCTATCAAATCTAATCAGATAATCATTTCTGCATCCGCTCTCTCACTATCTTGGCTTTTAAGACATATATTTTCCACACCATCTTGTTTATGTGCATATATTGCAGCTTTATTTGAAAGCTGCATTGTTTGTGCTGCTTTTGATTTAAATTCTGTTTTTAGTAAGTGGTATTTCTGCCCAGTAAAATGTCATTCTTTTTATAAATGCTTATTTTTTTGCTCTGGTAATAACAAAGCAATAAAAAATAGAATTAGTCAATGTTTAGACCTTTTTTAAAGCAAAACTACAATATGGAGTATTTTCTGTAAGTACATATTTTGAGTTTCCTATTGGTTTTATCAAGTATAGCGTAGTTACAAGTTTGTTTTAACCTTTTCGTGACCACAGCTTATTATGGTATAGATACCCAGACCATCTAGGACAGCGTTTCCTAATCTTTTTACCACCCTAGAGGAACCATTGAAATTTTCAGGTTTCGGGGTACCCCTGATAAAACACATTTATTTGGTTTCAGTAAGAAGGATATTACCCTTACAGATAGCTACAAAAGATTATTTGTGTCTTTCTGGATGACTTGTCCAAGTTGCATTGGTCCCGGAACTATGTAGGCAGTATTAAATGAGAGGTGAGTCACCTAAACACCTAAACATCAAAAAAGTACCAGCAACCAGTGAAGGAACCCTAAGGTTTGGCTGAACCCTGGTTAAGAATGGCTGATCTAGGATAAGGGTCTGGTATAGATGAGGGGGTCCCAGGCCATTTTGTTTGCAAGCAGAACAAAGCACCTGTGAGTTGATATTTATCAGAAATTTAAAGTAGTTATAAAGCCTTAACATTCCTTGCATTAAGGTAAAAAATATGTAGGCATCGGTATCGCCCCCTCACCCCCCCCCCCCCCCCCCACTTATACTTACCTGAGCCTTCATTCGATCCAGCACTGTGCCTGCCTGCCGCTCTTCTCTCCCTTTGCTGAGGCAGCAGTAACCATTGGGTCCTTCTGCTGTCAATCTAAGCTAGTGAGGAGGGAGTGGGGAAGTCCCACTATCTGTGTCTATGGATGCAGGCAGCAGGGCTTAGGAGAGAGCCTGCACAAGTGCCACCATAGGAGTCGGCTACCTATGGGTGCACTCACCAGAGAAGAAGAGACTGGAGTGCTGAATGGGGACCTGAGAAGAGGAGGTTCAGGACTTCTCTGCAGGTAAGTACAAACTTGTTTGTTATTTTAAAAAAATAATTTACAATCACTTCAAACTGTGTTTTTCTTTCCAATTGCCAGTTTTACTGTAGTACAGTAGGTTGTATACACCATCAAGATGTGACACTTGACAGGAAGGTTAAGGGAATCCCCCAGGTATGTAATTTAAAGGAATTTTGCATTTTTAATGTCTCACTTTAAGCATTTATAAAATCACTGGTCCCTGCCAAACACATTTTTATTTTTATTTTTTGCTTTGGTACATGCCCTCCACAGAAGAGTCCAGCCGCTTGTATCATTTATTTGATAATCCCTTGCCTATTATCCTAGAAAATCGCCATAACTGATTTTTACGATTTGGCTCCCAGTGACTGAAATGGGGTTTTTATTTGACATTCATACTTTAGTGGTGAGCTGAATGTACCTGGCTTTGTTTCAGGGTGGGTTTGACAATATTTACTAATCGACTTGTGCTTTGATGCAACTTTCATACAACTTTGATGTGTTGTGACTTTGGCTTAAAAAACCCTTTAAAGTTGCAGTCAGAGTCACAAAGATAAGACAAAGATATGTCTACCTTGCAACTTTTGTGATTTTAACATTGCAGTCTAGGGCACTTGAGTCACAGCAATTAAGATGGCACCCATTGAAATTAATGTGTACTTTCTGTATCGCAGGTCGCAGCAAGTCACACCAGAAAGTGCAGCAGTGTGAACCAGGGCTAAAAGTAATTATACAACATAGGAATTTATTATAACTTCTAAAAAAATATTCCTTAAATAATTAAAATAAGTATACAAGGATCTCAAAAAAGGTTGCAGAAATTATGCATTTTTATTTTTCAACAGTGTCCAAAGTGTTTCTGCAAAATGAGGAAACAAAATAGTCTCAGTATTCAACTTGTCTCATAACATTCTACTGCCATAAAAAAATGGTGGATCTGACAACAAGATTAAATGGATTGTATCCAAATAGTTTTTAAAACTTTTCTGTGAATGTTTGGAGATTAGTTCTATTCACAAATAAGTCCATCATTTTAGCCACAGATGGCAAAAAAAACCCTCGAACAAATGCTCAGCAGTTGACAGTTGGTGTTCTGTCCTGATTATGTGCATTTTTTCTTTGTTGTATTAAATTGCATAAGGTTGCTGTTGTACTGTATTATGCTGACAGCTAGTGGCATTTTTTTGTCCACTACAAGTTGTTTATTTATGTGATTTGGTACTTCTCCCCATCCTCCACTCCTGTTTAATGCTAGTTAGTTTAGTGCTTTCCAGACCTGCCCTTTTTTTTTAATGTTTCCTTGGTCAGTGGTATTACTTTGCAGAAACAGGACTTAGAAAAGTTATTATTATCTTATCCTTCAAAGAACAGGAAAAAACATCCCCTGTACTGCATATAGCTGAAGTAAAATTGCATTGGATTCAACTTTTATGTTTTTTTGAAGAGTTAAGCTGCCTTTGGATGATGCCAGGTCAGTAGGCAACCATACCCTCTGAACAGACTGGGTCTAAGAAGGTATGTCAGTGAATGAAGTGGCATTCGAAACAGAACATTTAGTGGCTTTGGGATGCCAATTTCAGGCAGAGGATTAGACCAAAAAGTTTCAAGGGTCCTCAAACTTCTTTTTTGTGATCTGAAGAAAATGAGAATATTTGAAATCTCAAGCAAGCATTAAACCCATTGAATCATCAGGAAAGCAAGGCAACTAGTATTTTCCCAAGATACCAGGAATGGCAGCCTTCATAGTTTCTCTGTACAAAACTTCTCTGTACAAAAATCTCTGTGGTAGCCCTGGCCTAACTGCAACATGCAAAATAAAGTTCCTCTGCATTAAAAAAAATGAAAAACAAACACACAAAAAACCCCCAGCAAATATTAGAACCATTAACATAAACTGGTGCAATCCCTACACCCAGCAATACACACTTAACTTTATACATGATATTCCTAATTTAATTTAAAAATTATAGTTCCCCTGATCTCCCGACAGGCTGACACATGCATGTACTTATAAAGAAATATCTTTATTTAAACTCCTGAAATATTCATGCAGAAAAAAATGAAATGAGCAACAGAATAATGTAATAATGAATAGTATTACTGTCTGACAAGTCTAATAATATGTTCTGGCATGATCCATCATTAATTGCAATAAAAAAGTCAAATGAACTGATGTGTGTATGCATACATAAACTATAAAATGCAAAATATGCCATCAACAAGCCTTTTGGATTTTTCAGTTTTGATTATCCTTTCTAAGCAAATTTGGTAAATAATTTATCAGTTAAATATGTGTATTAAAATGTGGAGTTTATTGAAATTCATAAAATTTGCAGCAAATACAAGAGAACGTATCTCATGAACAGATATACATGTAGATAGTCCAACCGAAATATTCACTGCTGTTGGAAAACTGTTATACTAAAACTGGAGAAAAAAATAAGACCATCCATAATTTTTTGATAATACCACTAGAGATGAGCGAATTATTCAAAAATTCGATTCGGCTGATTCGCCGAATTTGCGGGAGAAATTCGATTCGATGCGAATTTATTCGCCGCAAATTTAACTTATTTAAAGGGTTTCTAGGCTTCAGAGAGCCTTTATATTAGTGCAGAACACTGTACCTTTAATTTAAATGCCCTTGGAGTCTGCTGGGGAAGAGAAATAATACTGTCAGTCAGTATGACATGCAGATGAGTGCCGTCCATCTTAGAATCACCGCACACTTCACTCATTTGGGCAGTCACGGGGCACGACGAAGAAGAAGAATGAAAAGAAGAATGAAAAGAAGAAGAAGAAGAATGAAAAGAAGAAGAAGAAGAATGAAAAGAAGAATGAGAAGAATGAAAAGAAGAATGAAAAGAAGAAGAAGAAGAGTGAAAAGAAGAATGAAAAGAAGAATGAAAAGAAGAATGAACTATATTACTATATCAGTCTCTAATGGATGCTGGAGAGTTAAACCCCCTAACACCTGCTGTGCCCATTACTAGGGGTTCCCACCATCCCTGTGCTGAGGTTCTGGGTATGCACACCTGCTGTGCCCATTATGAGGGGTTCCCACCATCCCTGTGCTGAGGTTCCAGGTCTGCACACCTGCTGCGCCCATTATGAGAAGTTCCCACCATCCCTGTGCTGAGTTCCTGGGTCTGTACACCTGCTCTGCCCATTAGGAGGAGTTCCCACCATCCCTGTGCTAAATTCCTGGGTCTGTACACCTGCTGTTCCCATTATGAGGGGTTTCTACCATCCCTGTGCTGAGGTCCCAGGTCTGCACACCTGCTGCGCCCATTACTAGGGGTTCCCACCATCCCTGTGCTGAGGTTCTGGGTATGCACATCTGCTGTGCCCATTATGAGGGGTTCCCACCATCCCTGTGCTGAATTCCTGGGTCTGTATGTACACCTGCTGTGTCCATTGTGAGGGATTCCCACCATTCCTGCACTGAGTACCTGAGTCTGTACACCTGCCAAAAGAAAGTTTCAGGATTTTGAAGGAGCAAAATACAGTAATACTGGAACAAAAATGAGCTGCGTGGTGGAGTTGCCAGAAGAAGAAGAAGAAGAAGAATGAAAAGAAGAATGAAAAGAAGAATGAAAAGAAGAAGAAGAATGAAAAGAAGAAGAATGAAAAGAAGAAGAATGAAAAGAAGAATGAAAAGAAGAATGAAAAGAAGAATGAAAAGAAGAAGAAGAAGAATGAAAAGAAGAATGAGAAGAAGAAGAAGAAGAAGAATGAAAAGAAGAAGAAGAATGAAAAGAAGAAGTATTCCAGTACAGCAAAAAGTGTATCTGCAGAGAGCTCCGCTATTTCTGACAGTTCTCTGACAGTTCCTTCACATTTACAGCGGTTGAAACATTGTATCTATTTATTTCCGAATAAAAACATCTGTATCCTAAATGGAAACAAATAGATACAATGTTTCAACCGCTGTAAATGAACTGTCAGAACTGTCAGAAATAGCGGAGCTCTCTGCAGTGACACTTTTGCCGGCTGATCGGGAAAAATTCGATTCGTGCACCCGAAGTTGGCTAAAATTCGGATTCGATGCGAATCGAATTTTTCCCGATATTCGAAACGAATTCCACTTCGCCTGGTTCGATTCGCTCATCTCTAAATACCACCATCAGCCCCACCACGCAAGCCAGAGTACTAGGTGTCATTCTAGACTCCAATCTGTCTTTCCAGCCCCAGATCCAATCGCTGACAAATTCATGCAGACTCCACCTCCGCAACATCTCCAAAATACGCACGTTCCTAACTCTTGAAACTACAAAGCAACTCATTCTCTCCCTTATCGTCTCCCGACTTGACTATTGCAACTCCCTCCTCGCCAGCCTACCCCAGCACAGGCTATCCCCACTTCAATCTATCCTGAATTCTGCGGCCAGACTCATCCACCTTACCACCCGCTCCATATCCGCCACCCCTCTCTGCCAATCCCTCCACTGGCTTCCGATTGCCCAACGCATAAAATTCAAAATATTAACATTAACGTACAAAGCTGTCCATAACACTGCCCCAAACTACATCACCGACCTGATATCCATCTACCACCCAAAACGAACTCTCCGCTCCTTACAAGACCTCCTTCTCTCCAGTTCCCTGGTCTCCTCCTCCCATGCCCATCTCCAGGACTTCTCCAGGGCTTCCCCCGTCCTCTGGAACTCACTACCCCAATCCATCAGACTGTCACCTTCCCTCCTCACCTTCAGGCGCACCCTGAAAACCCATCTCTTCAGAGAAGCCTACCCTGCCCTCACCTAATTTGCTGATCTCCTCAGCTCTTCCCACCACTCCATCCCCCACAGCTATTTCCTCCTGTACCACTCTCCCCTCCCTCCTAGATTGTAAGCTCCAAGGAGCAGGGCCCTCGAACCCCTCGTGTATTGTATTGTATTGTTACTGTACTGTCTTGTGTACTGTCTCCCATTATATTGTACAGCGCTGAGCAAACCGTTGGCGCTATATAAATACTGTATAATAATAATTATATATATATATATATATATATATAATTTATACATAAAATTAAAAGTGAATTCTGCCTGTGGAGGTTCTCATTCATCCAGGTCATCATCTAGGTCATCATCCAGGTCATCATCCAGGTCATCTACAATGTTAACAATGTTTTACTACTCATCCAAGTAGTTGGCCTACTTGGAACTCCTTCAACACTATAGTCTAGTTGAATGTGCCTAACTACTATTAAAACAGTAGTAAACTAGATAAAAAAAGAAAATCTTCACCCTGCAAGTTAAGAGCATAATGTGCTAGTCTGCATTGCATAGTAGCACACTATGAAAGACTTACCTTAAAACGAAGCCCTCCAGCGGCGTGCTGTCATCTTCCGTCTTCACCTGCTCTTCCTTCAGGGTGCATGGGCTCCAGAGGCTTGAGTGGCCGAGCCTTGAGGAAATCACTCCCGCACATGCACTCAGGAGTCATGACCACGGCACAGCTCTCTCAAAAGACAGCATGATGATGTCACTGACTGCTGTACAAGTAAATATCTCCTAAAGAGTGCACATTCACAGTCATTGTCTCTGATCACCACTACACCAGTTATATGATGAGACTGTACTGCACTAGTGATATTAAGAAACATTGTGAAAATACAATTGTTTTAATTCCTTAATTTTTTTAAAAACTGCGACAATAAGTTACAATTTCAAAAAGCTCACTGTACCACTTACTAAATACCTCATTCTTTCCAAAAAGGGGTCATTTGGGGGATATTTGTACTGTCCTGGCATTTTCAAGCCTCAAGTATTGAAACCATCAGAACATCAGGATTAACCTGTGGCCATGGGCGGACTGACAACTCATGGGGCCCCCCGGGCAATAGGGGATCATGGGGCTGCCCCAAACTACCTCACTGACCTGATACCCATATACCACCCTACCCGTACTCTTTGCTCCTCACAAGACCTCCTACTCTCTAGCTCCCTGGTCTCCTCCTCCCACGCCCGACTGCAGGACTTCTCCGGGACTTCCCCCATCTTCTGGAACTCCCTACACCAATCCATCAGACTGTCACCTACCCTCCTCACCTTCAGGTGCACCCTGAAAACCCATTTCTTCAGGGAAGCCTACCCCACCCTCACCTAACAGCCGTTCTCCTCCACTCCTCCTACCACTCCATCCCCCACAGCCACTTCCTCCTGTACCTCTACCCCCTCCCTCCTAGATAGTAAGCTTGAAAGAGCAGGGCCCTCGAACCCCTTGTGTATTGTATTGTTACTGTATTGTCTCATGTACTGTCCCCCCACTTTAATGTACAGCGCTGAGCAAACCTTTTGGCGCTATATAAACACTGTATACTACTAATAATAATGGGGCCCCTGTGTCCTTGCCCAAACTCAAAAAAGCCTATGAAAGAGGTACCAGGGGCATCTCATGGGGCCCCCTACTGACCCCGGGCCCTCGGGCAGTGCCTGAGTCTCCAAATGGTCAGTCCACCCCTGCCTGTGGCTCTACAATTATTGCTTTTTCTCTAGTGTACATGACGATACCTAATACATGAGAAGTAATTGCTGTTTTCGTATGTACATACAACCAACACGCATATATACACATGCTGAAATTGTTTTAGCTTCTTTTTTTTACTGTGTAACTTTATTTTTTGTAGTTTTTGGGTTTGTTTACCTAATTTTATTGCTTTCACATAAAGGGCTGACAAGGTCACATACTCCAGAATTACACAGGTATTTTCTTCACTTTTGCCAGCTCAGACTAGCAGTGGAGGAGGCAAGGGGATGGTGTGTGTGTGTGTTAAAGCAGACCTGTTGCTATTCCCTGCATTGGCAAAGCATAGGTTTGCTTTAAGCAATGTGAAAATCATGATGATGCAAACATATAAACTAAAAATAAAAGAAAATTTACAGTGCCATTATCATCAACTGTCCCTTTACTTTAGAATCTTTTTTTTTATTGGAAAGGATCTCCTGAAATATACTCTAATGACAAAATTTATATGACTTGCGCACCTCCATAACTTTGTTAGACAAAATGAATTATGAAAATGTAAAAAGATATTTTTCCTATTAAGCCTTTAATTTATTTATGTGTGATCAGAAGCGATCCATTAGATAGGACATTTTATAATCCATGGTGTGTTTGCCCAGAATAAATAGAGTCCCTAAATTCAATTTTATTTATTATTCAGTTCATTTTTTCCTAGGTGTTTATCCATCAAGTGTGGCATTCCTATTGCCCATATATTATGCAGGATGTCTAATGAAACCACCAATGAGAAAATAAATACCACTGTCTAAAATGATCTCTGGGCCAGATTGAAGAACCAGTTGAATGTTAAATGAATAAAATATTAATAAGGGACTTAATAAACACAGACAAAGCTCCAACAGGGTTCTGAGGCAGTTTTCCACCTTGACACAGGATGTGAGTTGGGTCTCAGTTGGCACTATAGGATGTGTGAGACATGACTGTCACCTGGCTCTATAGTTTTCAATTATGACATTTTCCTGTAAACCCTGAGGAGACAACACAGCACTTTCCCAACTTTTAGAGGGATTTGCATGAGACATGGGTCAGGTCTCATAATCAACCCCATCTGAAGAATTAAATATCCCACAAACCTATGTAAGACCAGAGGTCATTAAAGCCTAGATGTCCCAACCAAATTTAGAGGAGCTTGTATTTGTCAGCTGACTTCACAATAATTCTTTAACATTTGCCTACCTACTGTAGATATATTAAATTGTTTTAATAAATAAGGCTATCATTTAGTGCATTATTTTCATAAATGTCCTTATGTTTTTTAATTCTAAGTTGGTAAAAGGACAAAAATGTGTTAAAAATGCAGTTTTCACTTAAGTGCTCATAATTGTTTAAATTTGTTTTTCTAAATTTGTTAGTTACTTATGTGTTTATTGAAGCAGGAGTTCTGCTTTTAACCTGTTCATGCAGATAATATGCATATATGTGGTATCTCGGTGGATGGGCCTTGACACCGAGAGGACGCACATATGCGTACCAAAATGTAAACAAAGCTGTGCCAAGAGCACACGCCCTGCTCTCTCCTGGCACAATTACCAGCGCCTAAATGAAAGTCCCTGATCGTTACTTGTGATCGAGAGCTTTCCAATGTTACCACTGTGACAGCCAATCACAGAAGTCACATGATCATAAACCATGCTCTGCCTCCCAGCATCAAAAACCCCTTAAAGGGCTGGGAGGCGCCGGCCTTAAGGGGTATAAGCAGTAGGTAACTCTATTTGAACGTGTACCTACAGATAAGCTTACAATCAAGCTTACCTGTAAGTACAAAAAATATCTCCTAAACAAGCACTGTTTAGGAGATATTCACATGAGGACATCACCCGTGCATGCACAGTGATGCTCTGATTTCAGAGGGAAGACCAGTTGAAGATGGAAGCCCTACAATGGTGGCCAGTTTACCACCAATTTTGTAACCCAACAGTTCTATATAGCTCTTATGGAATCCAGGGTGAGTTCCCATATAAGAAGCCAGGACATACTCAGGCCACCAAACTCCACCATATAATTAAAAGTGGACTGAAACTTTGTAGAGAGATCCATGATGCCAAGAAGCCAGGTCAGCCTTTGGCCTGTACTCTTCTGAACCTTTCTGCTTACCATCCCTTGTCCATGAACTAGTAGTCAACGGAGAGATGAGGGGAGCTCAAAGGGATAGGTCACTGCTGGGCCACGGCTGCCATGGTTGATGTTTCTATAACAGCACTTTTAAGAGTATTGTGCACAGTACCAGGACAGCCTTGTTCAATACCTATGGTGGAGATGCAGAACTGCGTCTTCTCCCCCCACTACAAACACGTATAATAAACAGACTGCCCTGTGCCCACTCTCGGTACACTGTAGGTGCATGGTGGATCATTTGTTTCCTGACAGCTAGAAGGTGGTTGCACAAGCGCGGTATGCTTTTTGTGTTTGCTGCAGGTGGCTTTGATGTTAGTGTTTTAGCATGGGGTGACAGCAGTAGCAATTAGAGCAACTGTCCACTGATTCCCAGCCACAGATCTGTGGTAAGGATTATGCTGTTCACCACATGGCACCCCCCTTTCTCACATGACTGTTCTGCATCGGGGGAGTTGCCCGTCCTGCCTCCCCCTCCCCCTTTGTTTCAGCCATGACTGTGCACACTGTCCATTAGCTAAGGTTGATTCCAGTTTTATGCACTATAGAGAGAGAGGAAGTTTTCTAAAAGAAAAATTCCCACGAGATTGATTTAAAGTTAGTAGGCGTTGCATTCAAACTTTAACACATGTGGCTAGCTTTAGATCTGCTGAAGGTTTGCTTTCATCTGGTACATCTCTACTTATAATCACTAAAGGGGAAAGACTTCCAACCGTTACGAGATCTAAAATTTTAAGACAAAATTATATTCTGACCTGATGCTAATAATGGAAGAAGCGATTGAATGTAATTAATAATATCTGTAGCTTTTATTTTAGTTGTGCGCACAATATAATCATATTTCACTTTCCTTTCAAATCAGTTTTATATAGATGTTTAATCTGTGGGAAAAGACATTAAAAACTCCTTTTCAGGTCAGTGAACTTGTATCAAAGAGAAAAGGAACATTATCTGCAGCCTTGGATGTGCGGTGAGATTAAGATTTAGTAACCTATTTCACCTGCAGTATGATGGAGACATTCTGTTTGAGATAAAAATAATCTCTCATTTAAACATGTACAGCACTACATTAAAGAGCAGCTATCAGGAAAATAAATAAGTCTATCTTTCTACAACATAGCAACTCGAGTACAGTCAGCCATTATTGTGCCCATTTTTAAATATTTGGCATTTTTTTAAATAATTTTGCTGTTATAAACAGTGTTCGAATATTGGATGTAGAGGAGCTAATCACTATTATGAGTGATAAGGGGTGTCTATTGAATTTTAAAAAGTAATGGTTCACAGGATTGTAAGGGACCTGGATTGGACAGCAGTTCCTGCCAAGCTGGCCCACGTTCTGCCCTGCTTGTTTCTCAGGTAGGGCACACACATACCTGCCTTTAGGAGCAACTCTGCTGTGTTGTGTCACTCACACTTTACTCTCCTCTGCATACTCACATAGGTATGGCCCATAGCCTGTTTTCTGGAATGAAGTCCACATGAAAAAGTCTCTCCAACATTTTACTGTTGAACAACTCACGTAACAACCTGGTACAATTTTATCTCTTCCTCTTTATATGTAACAGAATAGTACCATTAACATACATTCTTGAGGTTCAGCCATCTTCCCAAATGTTACTTTATTCATCCCCCAACCATGGGTCCTTCTGAAAGGGGACACTGGACATACACTTGAGTCTGGGTTCAAATACAGTATGTGCGAGCAGGTTTTGACAGTGCGATTTCAACCCCATCCAGTGCGACTTTCAGTGCTTCAGGTGCAATTCTAAAGCAAATTGTTAAAACATATGACATTGGAAATTGCACCTGAACTCGGCTAAAAATCATATCTGACTCTTTTTTCAATCACACTGAGGGTGGCCCACATGTAAACTGGCTCCATAGAAATGGCTGCAGGTTCATGTCATGAAAATCGGATGTGGTTTAAAACACATCAAATTCTCATATACTGTATGTGAACCAGGTCTTAAAGTTTACCTGCACTTCAATGCTTTTTCATATACTTTATTTTTTTTAATTTTCAGTTTTCCTGCCCTCAGCCCCATCCCCCAATGTGCAATAGCAAATGTAATTTGGTTTGTCTAGTTTGACAGGTGCCTGTCAAAACTGCCCATTGAAGTCAATGGAACTGTACCACAACTGCAAACCAAATGTTTAGCTCATAGTTGCTGTGTGATTCCAGTTTCAGCTGCAAAAAAGGGGGGCATTCAGGAGGTGGCAGGATCACCACTAGAATACCTGGAAGTCACTACTCCACCACCCTCTGAAAAGGGAACCACCAGAGGTCAATTTGCAGAAGGACTGCAGAAGAGGGTGCTAATTGTACCTAAAGTGCAGTTAAGCAGCCCATAGATGTCTTTTTTTTATTTTATTCAGGCATAGCTGAATGAAAAAATAAAGACTCGATTCCCTCATCTGCACACTTGATGTGAATGGGGGAATTCTACTTGTTTAGCCTTTGTATTCTGACAGTGTGGAGACTTACCTGCATATTGACATCAGTCCCTGCCCTCAAGGTGTTTGTTGAGTAGGTACAGTGTGGTGTGGTGGGCAGTTTACCAAAGGCAATGTATTGTAAAAGTAATTCAACCATACAAACAGTCCCAGCGGGGAGGCTCACCCAACCAGGAACACTCACAGGACTGTAGTGCAGCAACAGCGGTAGAAAGACTCAGTGATGCCAACAGCAGCCTGGCCAATCCAATCCAAAAGGAAAGCTTCCTTAGAAGGTAGACTTAGTCTCTGCTCTTTCACTACTCCTCCAGAACCTTTCCCTATTGCTAGTATTGTCCCTGACAGATGGGGAACCTGCCCCTACTCTAGCCTCATGCAAAAAAAGTACCAAAACCTAGGGTCGCCCACTTGGAAGAAAAATATATTTGAATAATATTTTTAAAATATGCTTCCCAAATATATTGACATATATTTGAAATACTACAATTTTGGCCATATTCAATGTATTTAAAATATATATTTCAATATATATAATGTATGTTGAAATGCATTTTTTATATATTAAAAAATATATGAAAGATTTTTTAAAAATACATTTTCAAATTTATGTCTTGAAAATAAATTTAATCTACATTTTTGGAATGCATTTACAAATATATGTAAAAATATATGTTAAAATTACGTTTTTATATGTTAAAAAAATCTGAAGAATATATTTAAAATATATATATATATATATATATATATATATATATATATATATATATATATATATATATTTAAATATATGCTTTTAGAAAATATATTTAAATTTCAATTTTTTAGAATACATGTTAAAATATATTAATGTAGGCCAATATATTGTAAATATATGTCAGATATATCATTTATTTTCTAAATATATTGGAAATATATTTTTCTTCCATGTGGGCAGAGCCTCAAGTAGACTCTGCTTGACCCAAGATGTCTCCCTGAGTCCCATGGGACCAGAGCATCCAACCAGATCACTGTACTGTGTGGCTGAGGAAGTCATACAGAAACATTGTTTCCCTCCACCTCCTCTCTCCTCTGCATTGCCACTTTGGTCCACCTACAGTGGAGACTACAGACTGCACCTGCTTACAGTCTAAGGTCCTCATCTCAGATACAACTGTACATACACAAATACTAGGGCCAATGTAGACAGTTGGCAATTACCATCTAGCATGTCTTTGAAGTCTGGGAGGAAACCCAAGCAAACACAGGGAGAACATGCAAACTCCATGCAGATGGTGTCATGGCCAGAATCCAAAGCAAGGACCCCAGCGCTGCAAGACAGAAACACTAAGCCACTGTGCTACTCTTGAATGATGATTAGGACCCATTATTAAGCTGATTTCTGCTTAGCCGTGCTGGAAAGTCATTGCTATTACTGTTCCCCTCTATGTTCTCTAGGTGTCTAATTGATTTGATCCTGGCAGTTGTTTAGTAGCCATTCAGCAAGGATACTGGTCACTCTTTATATAATTAAATAAAATCATCAATATATTAAGCAGTAATCATATGCCCATATGAAAGTCACATCAAACAAATTATTTTAGCTAAAGATGACCAGAATATCTAAAAATGTGTCTAAAAGCTGAAAACAAATGTAGTTTTTCTCCTGGTTATTTTTTTAAATTAAATAAAAGGATGCTGAAATTAAAGAGTAACATATTTCCAACCTTGATGTCACCAAAGTGGTCATATATTTATGATGTGTCGCACCTAGTGTCCCTGGACAAATGTTCAGAGACTGAAAATATTCTAATAATTCTAAATGACTGCAGAGTGTATGACACAGGCTCACCCTTCCAGGAAAGAGCGAGGACCGCCGGCCAAGCCAGTTCCATCAGCTTGACATACAACATCATTCCTTTCCTGCCTTCAACCTAAGGAGTGAGGTCTTGAAGTTATATTTTTCACAATCCATAAAAATCTCGGCTACTGCAGATTTTATTTTGTTTCCGGTAAAGGCATGTCATCACTTCAATGGATTGCATGAGTCTGTTAATGATAGTGAAGCTTTATAGGCATAAGAGACACAGTCATGTACATAACCAAGGGCTTCATAGGGAGCTGACATATCTGACAAAGGATTTCAAATTTCTATCTACCCAGTCCTGAGATTTACACAGCTCTGTCAGTCAGCAAACACAAGTTGGTAACCTGATATTTTTCTCTTGCAGTTACTCAATGATGATAGGTCATCTCCTTGCAGCCAGCTTGTGCCAGCCAGCATCCCTCTGTTCCAGGGGCGGACTGACAACTCATGGGGCCCCCGGGCAATAGGGTATCATGGGGCCCCTGTGTCCTTGCCCAAACTCAAAAAAGCCTATGAAAAAGGTACCAGGGGCATCTCATGGGGCCCTCTACTGACCCCGGGCCCTCGGGCAGTGCCCAAGTTTCCAAATGGTCAGTCCGCCCCTGCTCTGTTTTCTCCCTTTCAGCGTGCTTTTTCTCACCTCATTTGCATGCAGTATGCTACTTTGCCTCCTAGTCTGTACAGGGGGCTCTACTGTAGAGGGGATTACAGAAGGCTCATACTAAGGCAAATTTAGGTACTTGTAAAAAACACAAAAAGAGGATGCACCAGCCTCACTCATTACCATAAAACTGTTTTATTCAGGATAAAACATTCAAAATGTAAGTATAATTAGGGACATCAATAATAATCACAATCCAATATGATGTGCAGGTGGCACCCATACGGATGAAGCACAGCTTTCCTGTTTCTGGGGTGGAACTGTCTTCTTCTGAGCTAACAAGTGTCAGTTAGGTTTGATGAAGAGGGTTCTGCCCTAGAAATGTGTAAGCTGTGCTCCTTGTGTATGGGTACCACCTGCACATTGTATTGGATTTTGTTTGTTGGATCATTGATGTGCCCAAATATATTTACATTTCTGAGTATATTTGAATGTTTTATTTTGAATAAAGTGATTTTATGGTAATGCATGATGCTGGTGCATCCTCTTTAAGTGTTCTTTATAGGCACTTTAAGGATCTCCTCTTTCTGAAGAAGGCAGCAAAGCCCCTTCATCACCAGACTTTTGATAGAACATCTGATATGGAGATTATATTGGAAGGTTTCCTATTTCTGCTATTGTCTGTATTATGCATGCAGGACCAGTGGGCATACTGCTCTTTACTGCTGATGGTTTTTCTCTGTGTAGGTACTTACACTAGATGTATTTGGAAATAAGTGCAATAGTTTTTTTTTTTAAATCAAACTATGAGAACTGTCTTTTTCCCTTTCATGTGTCTGGCATTAAAACAGCTAATAATTTAGTGTTCACTTTTCTTTTTTAATGCAGTGTAAGATCCGCTGTACTTGTGCTTAAGGGTGCTGTTCTAAATTAATGGCACTGCAATGGAACACAAGGTCTACAGTATTTATAAATAATTTGCAAAGCCAGGGGTGGACTGACCATTTGGAAACTCGGGCACTGCTAGAGGGCCCGGGGTCAGTAGGGGGCCCCATGAGATGCCCCTGGTACCTTTTTAATAGGCTTTTTTGAGTTTGGGCAAGGACACAGGGGCCCCATGATCCCTTATTGCCCGGGGGCCCCACGAGTTGTCAGTCCACCACTGTGCATAGCTATTTGTCCAGCAAAACTTCACGTACATTCATTTTGTGCAAACTAACCAGGGAAAATGTTGAAAAACTCCCAATGTTCTTGAGCTATTTCTTCTTCTGGTTGAATGCTCTTAAAATATTATAGCTAGTAGTAAATATTCATTCATAAAGAACACACAGTGAGTCAGAAATATCCAGCATTTTGGTCACTATATGGAGCTGAGCATCACAGAAAATAAATACATCTAAGCAAGAAGATCTACAATGTAACAATTCCAGAGAAACCTGGAGGAAAAGAGAAAATAAACAAGGATCCTATAGTAGCAATGGTGACATTTTATTTGCTAATTTCCAACAGCATACTCTAGAATTGTTATATTGTATCTCTTCTTACTAAGATGTATTTCTTTTCTATCATCCTCAGCTACATCTGCTGGCCATAATGCAGTATTTTCCAAATTCAGTTTTTTTGAATTACCTCTCTATTACTGGCCATAATATCTGAAGAATGTTGGACCAGAAGAGAAAACAACCTAAGAACATTCCAAATGGACCATTCTCACAACAGCTGGTTAGTTTTCACAGAACGAATGTACATGCAATTTTACTGGTCGAATAGCTTTCCCAGGTTTTTTGTAGAACTATACCCCAAAAAGTGTGATGCATTACTATGTGGTGCAGCAAGATGCACATTACCACAATACATAGGTCTAAAGCTAGCCAGACACTTTTTCATCCTTTCCCTGTAAACAGGATCAACTGCATAGGGGCAGCTTTATTTTTATCATAGGAGCAAAGTAATTTTTTATGTTTTGCATTTTGTACATGTGAGTTTTTTCTGCATTTTTATCAGGTTTTGCATTTCTTTCAGCTTTCATTTTTGTTAAAGTGGAAATTTTTGGTTTCTTGGTAGAAAATAAAATTGCAAAATGCAACACATGGCAAAAATGCAGCAAATACACACTACATGCATTTAAGCAGCTTCTCCATTGAACTCTGTTGTAGCAAAAATGCTGCTTGTTGCATTTAAAAAGTTCCTGACCCTAAAAATGCAGCAGCTCAAAAAAGCATAAATGTGAACATGTCCCATAGGAAACCCTGTGAAATGGACTGCAGTGCATTTCTCCAAAAAGCACTAAAAAAACACATTGGTGTGAACCAGGGATAAGGGGTATGACTACATACAAATAAACCAGTATGTGAGGGTGGCAGTTACAGACACAAGGGTACAATAAAAATAAATTTACTTTACAGAAAGAATTTACTTTTGTCAAGACCATTGTAGGCACAAATAGTGTTAAGTGGAGTTCATCATTAATATATGTGTGTATTATATAACAGATGTAAAGCATAATAAAGATGTTGCACCCCTATAATGACAGATCCTTCCTAGTTCAGCTGCCATAGAACCAGGTGCAGATGGTTTGTGCTGACTCGGCAAAATGTCATTAATTGCTGGACATTGATTTTAATTGATCTGCAAAGTCTTTCTCAATTTAACAGCTGCTGCTCAGCATAACTTTAAATAACCTATTATATATCAGTTACCAGCCAATACTGCTGTCAGATCTCTTCATAAGCTGACATGCGCTGTCAGTGCCATACCATATTGCTTAAAGTGGAACTTTACCCATAACAATTTGATCAAAAAATAATGTTCCTTAGAGGGACCATGCATTCCATAATATTAAATATGCTACCAAAATGAGTGTGTGCTGTAAATTGCCTCCAGCATTTTTCCTGTTTCTTCTTGCCATGGGCTGCCATTTTATTGAAGCCCAAAACCCTGAGCAGTAGTAAATCTTTAGGCTATCAGCAGATTGGGCTCTAGTGGCTCTGATTTTTGGCACAGTGTCTAAAAATAGAGAACAACTGAAAATGTGCAGAGCAGCGTGAGACAGTGTATTACTGAATTTTAAAAACGGTAGTATAGGCACTTATTTGTAACATTTTACATAGCTATACCTGCAAAAGGGGCCAGCCTGAAGTGATCTCTCAAGAGTTAATTTTATGACTAAAGTTCCAATTTAACGTGTTGCCTTTACTAAAAAAAATGTTCCTATAAACAAAGCGTAAGGATTCAGTAATAACCAGTAACCAATCAGAAATCTTTTCTGTGTCTGAATAAACCAATTTATACAAAGTTTTGTGACTGGCTGCTATAAGCTACACATTATTCTTTGTACTGCATTAAAGGTAGCTCCATTTTTTTAGTTCTGAATAGAGTTGGGACGAGATGAAAATTCTCTCAGATTTATACTTCTGAAAAAAAAAAGAATAACTAGCCCATTATAGAAACCTCAATCAAGTCAAATACAGAATCTCTGTAGACCAGATATCAAAAAGAAAGGACCCCAAGCCAATAATAATAATAAGTACTACACTGTACAGCAAGCTTTAGGAGTTTCTCCAGAAAGAAAAATCTGAAAGAATCAATCACAACAATTCTAATTATATCAAAAAATGTTCCCAAAAGATTTATAGGTCCCAACCCCCCTTTCCCCACCCACCATTATATAATATAATTTTGCTTAAACTTCTATTAGTAAAGATCAAGTAAAATTATTGCTTATATATTATAGGGTAATGGAATAAACTATTACTCAGCAGAATAAAAAAAACCCAACAAATTAATGTGTGGCACCCAACCAGTATGCCAATGATAGGCACTGCTTGCCTTAGCCATTAGCCTCAGACACCACATCTGACCATCTTCCTAGCCATTTGTCAGACAAAAAAGTGGCACTTAACCCTTTGAGGACCAAGGGATGTATTTGTCCCATGTATTTAATTGCGTGTATCATCTGCTTAAGAACTTAAAACTCTTCTTTTTTTTTTTTTTTGGTTTGAGTCAAAATATTAGTTCTTATCAACAAACAACAAATGGATCTAGCTTTTTGCCAATTATTTCATGAAATGGCTTAGTTACAGCAACTGAAGTGTACAAACTTTAAAAACAAAAAAATTGGTTCTTTTGGCGTTCCAAAATCTTACAGTCCTCAAAGGGTTAACAACTCTTTGGATTGGGCGCCTCTGATCTGGTGAAGTAGTACTGCCTTTGTATGACTGAAGCAGCAAAGATAATTACTTTGATCACTTGGACATTTTACTGTGTCCTGTTTTTTTGGCACAAATTTGCCAAGGGGTGATTTTTGGCATCTGAACTGAACTTACTCTGGTCACAGCTTTGGTTAGTGCTCCTCTATTTCAATTCTGTTGCAGCAAGTTTATTGTGTGCAAAGTTATACCATTCAAAGCGGACTTTCCCCTGTTGAGGCAACTATTTTCCAAGAGTGGTGTGGTTAATGCAGCCTTTCTCTACCCAGGTGAATGGTCTAATGCAGCCTTTCTCTACCTTGGTTCCTCCAAGGGTTGTTAGGGGTTCCTGGAGTAATGAGCACGTTCTGCCTCCAAGATGAACAACCACTATCAACAATGATCTTTTTAGCTATTTGTAACAATAGGGGTTCTTTTTCCCGATGACCATAAATTTAAGGAGCATTCTTCTAAATGACAATCACACTAATGTGCCTTGAACGTTTGATATAATTATTAGCAGGGGTTCCCTGAGCTCAGAACATTAATTCAAGGGTTCCTCCATGTTTAAAAGGTTGAGAAAGTCTGGTATAATAAGTGGATTAGGGGACCTCATTATGTGCATTTGGACTAAATTTCCTCGGGTCACACTCCTCCACAGTCTTGCCACAGTAAGTCTATTATTTGTTGAGGTGTTTAGCTTCATTGAAGAGGACCTGTCCTCAAAAAGGCATTAACTATTTGGAGTCCTGTGTTAAACATTGACAAGTCCTTTATTAAAAGAAGGAAAATAAAATAATGTTCACCGAAGTAGATCCAATGTCAATCACGATGCCCGCCACCGATACCCAAAAAAGGAAAAAAAAAAGGCTCCACACCCAACACTGTCTCTGCGCCGACTGACTGCTCCGCTGGCTTGACAGTTCTTAAATATGTAAGGGGCAGGGCCACCCAGTGACATCACCTATGTGGCCGCGCGCAACATCATCGACCGGGGCATGCTGGGTCAATGACGTCACACAGGGGCGGGGTCACATGTGTGATGTCACTGGGTGACCCCTCCCCTTACATATTTAGGAACTGTCAAGCCAGCGGAGCAGTCAGAAGGCCGCGAGCCAGTGTTGGGAGCAGAGTGGCGGACATCGTGATTGACGTTGGATCTACTTCAGGGGACATTCTTTTATTTTCCTTCTTTTAATAAAGGCCTGTCTCCTGTATATTTTCACACTACAGGTTTTTTTTTGCGAATGGTACGATGTACCCCATACTCAATCACATGGGGGGGGGCTGGGATCTGGGGCCCCCTTGTTAAAGGTGGCTTCCAGATTCCGATAAGCCCCTGCCTGCAGACCCCCACAACCACAGCCCAGGGTTGTGGGGAAGATGCCCTTGTACCCATCAACATTGGGACAAGGTGCTTTGGGGGGGAGCCCCCCTGCCCTAAAGCAACCCCCCATGTTGAGGGCATGTGGCCTGGTATGGTTCGGAGGGGCATTCGCTCATCCCCCCTTTCCTGACCTGCCAGGCTGCATGCTCGGATAAGGGTCTGGTATGGATTTTGGGGTGACCCCACATCATTTTTGAAAAATTTTGGTATGGGGCTCCCCTCAAAATCCAAACCAGACCCAAGGGGCTTGGCATGGAGGGAGGTAGGAACCCCACATCATTTTTTTTTAAACAGTCAGCTGTCAGTGGGGAACCCTGCCGACAGCTGATGACTCATAGGTTGTTAAGGACTCGGCAGCCACCTGTTCCCTAACAACCCATGACAGTACTGACAGATAACAGTACATTCCGCATGCTTGGACCACTACTTAATTACTGCGTGCATTTCATTATTTATTTCCTTTTGTGAATTGACTTTTTAAAAGGTCTTTTTATGCGGTGTTTACCGATTGTTTGTTTTTGCTGTTTTCGGTAAATACCGCATACTAGGCATAGTGAATTGACATTTTCAGTATCTCATGTGATATGTGGTCATGTGACTGACTTAACTCATGCAATAAGCATTAGTGAATTGTGCCCAATGTGCAGTCACTTCCTGGATGTCTTTGTCTTTTGGATTGACTTGACTGCACATTGATGCCGCATGCTACAAGACATGTATGTATGAATGGCATTGCAATGTATTTTACTTGCCTTACTACGCGTTGCAGTAATGTGCACAGTAATTTACACAGTACCACAACATGAAAGTGTAAATGGGCCCTAAATAATTGTGTTTTGAGGTTGATGTACTAAGACAAATAGGCAGTTCAGTTTGCAGGGAAACATGCACTTTGCAAGGGAATTTACCTGAGAGCTCAGTGAATGTAGTGAAGTTTGCAAAGCATACCCAATCACGTGCAAGGAAAATTTAAAAAAAACTGCATTTTTGCTTGCACATGATTTTGGAACTGAAAATACACAATATAATTATGAAAGTTGGACACAGTATGAGCTGTAAGAAATATATCCTAATTTTACACGTGAGGCAAGATCATAGTATTGCAGAAATATTAGTTACTTGGCTGTTCTTATCACTTAATTCACTAACTGCTGGCCACTGCATCACTACAGGACTCAATAGTGACATAGAGGATCAGCGCATGAAACCACAGAGCACCAGGAACCAGATATCTGTTGCTCCTGGAAGTGTGTTGAATTCTGAAGATACTTCAGTGGTTGTAGCTTTTAAATAGAATGAAGTTCTGAGTCATTCCTGCTGGACAGGTAATGATTATTTGTCTTCTTTTGCTGGGAACTTCTTTTTGACATGTTTCAGATGGTGATAGAGTCACTTTAGTGTGAGGGTCAGCAACCAGTAGATCATGATCTACCAATAGATATTGGGCAGGTGTCTGGTAGATAATTATTTGGGCTTGCTGACCCACTATCCCAGAGCAAACAAGAGTGCAATGCAGAGGGACTACTTGTAAAGTTGGAACTGTAGTAGGGAGCAAGAGCCACATAAGCTGATGCCTCCTCTGTAGTGCTGGCTCCTGTCCCATGCAACTGCACTCCACCTGTTATCCCAGCTAGTGATCTCCAGAAAGGTGGCAGCAGCAGGAAAGAAGAGATATTCAGGTCAGTGTGAAACAATACACTGGGCTGCTTGCACACTGATGCGCTGTGGTTTACCCACACCATGGGCGCAGTGCAGTTTACCTGCAGCTTTCCTGTGGGTTTGCTGTGCTTAGACATAGACCTCTTTTATATCCTGCGTGTTTGGCGCACTTTCCGAAATCACTACAAAACTCCATACAGTTGCGGAGTGATTGCAGAGTGGCCCCATTTACTTGAATGGGTCGCAATGCACACAATTGCGACACAGTCGAGGTCTAAGACAGGTGTGAGGAGGCGGCACTGTGCCGGGTGATCTTTGACTTCTCCTATGTTGTTCAGGCAGACCTCCACCTCTTTAAGGTTGCCCACCCCTGCTTTAAAGCAATGGATTACAAACCCTTGAGGACCAAGTTCTAAGCTCCATGAGTTTGAACTGCATTAGAGCTTTAACTGTGGAGTATCAACTGTCCCTTGGTCTTCGCATGACATCACTGATGTCTGGGGAATGGTTGTTCAGGTAATGAGATTGTGGTGATGTTGGGGAGTCATGTGAACCTCCATACTAAAAGTACTTTTTTCCAGCTGTGTTGGGCAAACAGGGCTGAGAGGAGCGAGTGAAAAGCAAACGATAGGGTCACTGTAAAGTGTATCTAAAAACACAAATGGAATATATTGCTTCTTACCAGTCCTTAGAAGTGTTGGCAGCTATAATTTTCTCTTTTTCAGCATTTTTCCATTATTTTACCTAGTGATCCTACAGGTAACACAGTTTCTGCACTAGGGTGACAGTGCTCACTCACCATCTATAAAGGGATAGTGTTGCGACCCCTCAGGACAGGAGGTGTATTAGGACTACAGAACACCTCCCCCTCTCCTCTTCTCCATACCATAGGGGCTTGGTGTTTTGTAGTTTTGAGGGAGAACTGAGCTTGAGATAACATTGTACATGAGTACACTTGAGTGTCCATGAAATTCAAGCTTGCTGGGTTTCTGGCAGGATCAACAGGTATTTTATTTGCACTTATCAAACAGACATAAAAAAAGCATTCAATGGTGTATCTAAAGGAACAAGAAGGAACAAACAATGTAAGGTCATTGTTAGGTTTTAAATGTTGTTCTCAGAAGTCTCTGCAATGTAAATGAGTTAAGGTGGTGTTTGTAATGCATTGCTTGTTGCTTACAGAGCACCTTGTGAAACAGTTTTTTTGTTCTTTGTTTTTTTTTAAGAAAAGAAAACTGCACAGTCTGAAACTCTTGCTGAACCCTCATGAGTGTTGTAGGCCCCTTTCACATGGGAGAACTCTGATTTGATCAGCAGGGGATCTGTCCTCTAATCCTCTACTGATCGGAGCAGAGCATGTGGGTGACAGGTCCATGTTCGCTCTGCACTATGGGTGGCCAGGTGTAAATAGACTCTACAGTCAGTTTACATCCAACTGCTCTCCAATCTGATCCTCCAATCTAGATGGAGGGGGGGCGTATCCCCTTCTTTTTGTTTTTAGTGGACTGGATCGGATTGGAGGTAGGTAGGTGTAAATTGACACAAGTCTGCTTACACCCCCCTGGTCCATAGGAGTGAATGGATAGTCCGATCAGGTCCACCTGACAAACTGACAGGCAGACCTGATTGGACCCTTCATGTGAAAGGGTCTTAATGTGTGTTTAAAAAATGATTGCAGTGTGCTGCTCTGGGCCTGATTTGAGGCCTTTGCCAAGCTTTCCAAGATTCCAATCCCTCCCAAACAGTGCAGGCAAAATCAAAATCAACATGAAGCAATGCAAAGTGAAGCAAACATGCTGTAAATTCCTAATATGTACTAAACCATTCACTGTTGATATAAAGTACACACATTGGCTTTATGCCAGTTTGAGTGTTGCCTTAGGGCTTCGAAAGGCCAAAATCTGGACATTTTTTGCCAGATAAATGCATCATGATGTAACAACCTATATATTATTTCTTATATTTTGCTTGGGTTTCTTTTTCAAAAAGTCACATTTCATATTTTCTTATGCAGGAGTTCATCCTATACAGGGGTTGTAGCCCTGAAAAGTGTCGGCTCTGTCGTAAGTAAATAACTCATTCTATTTACAAAGTTGAACTTCATTCTGGTGAGTGTCAGTCTAATACTGTGAAGGATAATGTGGCACTTAAATGCTTTCAATTTGATAACATGAGCCGTATCATTCGTCTAATAGTAACAATTCAAGGATAGAAAGCAATTACCCTCTACTTTAGGATTCAGTTCCAACTACAGTGGATCAATATAATGGGTCTTTTAGTCCCAGGAACTGTCAATCTCAGCGCATTTATTTTGTGGCACTTGCTAACATACAGCAATATCAGTTAAGGCTCTGAAGATTGTTACTTATCTATCTCTATTTAAGAGTACTAGTAGAGATGAACAGAAAATATGTACCTTAAGACAAGTAAATGACTAATATAACCCATATATTTATGTGTCCTACGTCTCTTGCTCTGCCCATTGCCTTCATATATTTTATAAAGATGACTTCACATTGACTGCATGTATTTTCCAGATGTTACTCTGCTTCTTCATGGTGTAATACAATATTTCTTAGGTGCTAGAAGATTATAGATATTCCGTGTAGTCTTAGGTGGAAACAAGTTTTGCTAAGATTTTAAAGCTAAACTCCAGGGATATGTAAAAAAACACAATTTAATCCATTGATATATTCATCAAATGGATACTGTAATGATTTTATATCAATTTTATGCTCATTTTTTAAGGATCAACTATTTTTTTACCTGTTTGTTGGCCTGGTGATAGGCTTCACTGACCAAAACTGTTGCCATACTTTAGCTTTGATTTTTAAATTGTTGATTTCAGGTATTCCTAGTCAAGAGTATTATTGGTGCTACAACATGCAATTAATATAAATGTTTGTTTCCATCTTTGTGACAAGTTTGCAAAAAGTGCTTTTCTACTGCAGCATCTTAGTTCCCCTACGGAAAAAGGTAGCTCTATAAAAGCACGATTTTATGACTTTGTTGTAGGTGAACTCAAGTGGCTTGCACAGAGCCCTAACCTCAACCCTTTTGAATACCTTTGGATTGTACTGGAATGCCGATTGTGAGCTAGGTCTCTTCGAACAACTTGTTCTCCTGGCTGCATGAGCACAAATTCCCAAAAACGTACTCCTCATTTCTGTGAAAAAATGTTTGCTCATGATAAACAGGCTTTGTATCATGCTTCATATGGATTGTGCTTTTTGTACTCATTATCACAATACAAGTCTATGGTTTAGCATAGGGGTAGGCAAGCCTGGAGAGGTGGCGATCTACCCAAACAACACGGAGGAGCTCAAAGATCCCCAGGGTGCAATGCACTTTTTTTAAGAAGATAAAGAGTTCAGGGGCCAGTAGTAAGTAACACAGAGCTCAAGGGTCAGTAGTATATAACACAGAGTTCAAAGATCAATATATAGGCAGGTGTCAACAGGGAGTTGTGTATTTAGCCTAGCTAGGTGGTATGCCCAGGTTGGGAAGGGGTTAAAGGTTGGGACCTTGGTTCCTTGGCTTTATTATGGACCTACCTTCCACCCTGTGTTCTATATAAATTGGGGAAGGTCCAGGGGAGTTCCAGAGAGCTGGGAGTCTGAGACCGGGAGCCTGAAGAGAAGTTCTGAATCTAGCATGTATATTCCCAAGGGATACTGCAGTTCTGGAGAACACTACCAGCCGTTAGAGATCTTCAATAATAGACTATCACCTTTTAAGGTATGCCTGGGCAGCCATCTCCTTTAGTCAGTTTAGGGCCTGGACTATGCTGTGTTTGTTATTTATTCTACAATAAAAAGTTACAGTAAAGTCTCCAAGCCTTGTCTGAAGTTACTCTAAAGGGGTACATAATGGTCCCTGGTGTATGAAAGAACAGGGCCTGTAAAGCAAATGTGGGGTATGGAGCAAGTCCACTAAAATGGCTTGAGTCAGCAGAAGGAGTGGAGGAAAAAAATAGCTTCCACAGGTAACCGAGGACTGGTGAAATGTGTTTAGCAGCCTGTCATAATCATGGTTCTTTGCATGGCGGCACGTCTTCCGGTAGAGAGTGGGTCAGTGCTCTGACATCCTCGACAGTGATCTGTTCCCTAAAAGTCTGGGACCGAACCCACATTATGGAGACCCTTGTAAAGGCCACATGGCCTGGCCACATGGGATAGCAGATGGAATTAACTAAGTGTCACTGGCAGTGGTGTATTTTGGTTGTGTGCTGCCCTAGGCAACAAAAAAATCTGATGCCCCGCCCTTCCCCAGAGAGAGAGCCTGAGACTGACCAACACCAACCCCACCCCTCCAACACCCAAGACAGCATTCCACTAACATACAAGCCCGCCTTCCTGGCGAGAGAGACACTCAACTTCACAGCACCGGGCATCCCTGAAAACAAGAGTTGGGCTTTGCATACACCATCAAGCAGCCTGCAGCCTCTCTCAGATCCCACCTGGTCCCCATGCTGCATGGGCCCCTTCTTCTGTCCCTTCTTCCGGGGGCAGTGCTGCCCCCCCTGAAAATTGCCGCCCTAGGCAAATGCTTTGTTTGCCTTGTGGTAAATACACCGCTGGTCACTGGGAGTGAGGTGCAGAGGTACGCTGGATGGTTGGTGAGGGCATAAGATCTGCAGTGTCACTCCTAAATGCAACAACTCACAGAAAAGGTGTGTAGCAACATGGAACAGCACATTTCCCGTATGTTCTATTACTGCACATGGTGTATGGCTTATCTTTAATTCAGAGTACTGCCATAATGTTGATCTCACATGAATTGCAGCCCCACCTGGTTCCAGTCATTGACAAGCATGTGCACAGACTAAAGGTATACTCACATGTGTGGGCACAGTAGCCCGGCCCACAAGTATATGCAATGCACAGTTTAGAGGTTAGTAGGCTGTAGTAAAAAGTAGTAAGGCTGAATGTAGGGGCCAGAATTAGGTAATGCAGAGTTCAGTGATCAGTAGTATGTAGTGCAGAATGTAGTGCAGGGACTACTGACCCCTGCACTTTGCATTACATACTATGGACTGCTGAACTCTGAGTTACTTACTCCTGACCCTGCTCTCTGCGTTACATACTACTGACCCCCGCACTCTGCGTTACATATTATTGTCCTTTAAACTCTGTCTATAACAGAAAAAAAATACTTGAAGATAAACACTTTAAGAATACCTCAAAATATGCACTCACAGAAAACAATGAGGACGACTTCTTGCATAAATAAGACTGTGTGCCCATTCAAAAGCAATTACCTATAAGGTGCTATAAACTTGAAATCTTTGAACACGGTTACATATATCGTAAAATATAGCTTTTAATAACAATGTTAAAAATGGACAAAACGCCAAAGATATACAATAAAATGCTCTGGGCTAGTGTGCTATTTTAGAAATTAGAGAAGGCACAAATAACAATATATCATAAAATTCTTTTCATTCTACACCTTTCTGGCCAAAGATCACACATGGGACATGTAAAATTAGATCTACTATACTGCGAAACAGACAGTCCATGAATCAGAACCACACTTTTTACTGAAGAAAGTTACAGTGTAGGGTCTTCACTATAGCCCCACTGCAAACCCAGATAAAAATTCCCAAGAATTGATATAGTTTATCAAACATAACATGTCAGTATTCATGAATTAAGTGACTCTTCAAGCCTGTAATTGTAACTGCAATATAAAATTAGACAACGTAACTCAGAACATCTATTGTATTCTTCAAATTGTGAAATATACTGTGATTCCTTATAAAGTGTGTAAACTTCATATTATTGCCATAGCAAGATACTGGAGTTCATGTAATAATAATAAAAAAAATCAGCAGCCGGTAATGTGTGCAACCACCCGCTTCTATTGCATTTGCATTATGGGACAATTTTGTTAATAAAAAACTTGGCAAAAACTGCATGCATTTATTTACTTTTCCCTTTTTGTGAAAAATTTGTATTCTACTACTCTGAATATTCTTTACCCCTTTTTGATTCACATGGGAAATAGCCAGGATCTGAGAGACCCTTTGTAGTTAAAGGGGGCTTCCAGATTCTGATATATACCCCAGCAGCAGACCCCCACAACCACCAGGCAAGGTTGTGGGAAAAAGGCCCTTGTCCTCATTATCATTGGGACATTTTACTTTGCCATGTGACCTGTAAGGGTTGAGAAGGGGATGGGTGCACGCCATGTGACCTGTAAGGGTTGAGAAGGGGATGGGTGCACGCCATATCATTTTCTGGACAGCAAGGCTGCATGCTTGGATAAAGGTCTGGTAGTCATTTCGTGGTGCTAGCACTTTTTTTTTGCATAGGTTTTTTTTTGCCATTTTCGGGTTTGGGTCTCCCTTTGACATCCATACCAGACCCTCATCAAGGATCTTCTCAACCGCTAGGGTGGTCATGTGACCATACCAGAGTACTCTCAGAATAGGTAAGTATATACATCTTTGCTTTACAGGGTTGTTATAATAGTCTTAGAATGAGGGTGGGAGCAGTTTTAAGTATAGTTAATATTTGACTGAACTTAATAATAAATGAATAACAATAATCCCCCATTCAGAAATGTTGTGCATCTCCTTGTTCTATACACATAGGCATGAATATGGAGTGTACCAGATGTGCCAGGGCACGCCCTAATCACCCCATGCACATCAGCATTGTAGCCAGGAGCCCGCTGAATAGGGGAGTGCTGTGGGTTTTTATTTCTTTGCTCCCCTGCTGGTGTTGCTGTGTATCACTGGCTCACTGAAGATGGAGAACTGAGTGATCAGTGGTCACTCAGTGGTTCTCAGTCTTAGAGGCAGTGTGGGGACAGATGCAGCATCGGACCGATGCTGCATCCACCTAGGTTAGTATAAATGTTTGGTGTTTTTTTTATTCCCACACTTCTCTTTTAATGGGGAATTTCCCTGCTCACTGTTTGAGCTTTGAGGTACACACCCTAATGCAATAAGCTGCACACACCTACAGAATGTCTATACAACAAACAATCAATCTAAGTGACATCATACTTTTGCAATTTTCAAGTAATGTTCATGTGTTAGTCTGGCCAGACTCTTTTCAGTAATTGTATAGATATGACTAAAGAAGTGAGATAATGAGCAAAAAAAATCTTCACTTGGGCTGCAAAAATTTTCAGCTAGTCTTCAAAACCTTTGAAGGATTTGTTCAGCAAAAAAGCTAATGTCAAGGTTTGAACTTTGAATTTTAGCTGAAGGAAGTTTCATTATTGTACGGTGGGCCTTTGCTGAGTAATTATTATGTAAAATCCACCAAATTTTGTTAAAAGTGATTTAGACATGTTACACTGCTATTATAATTTGTCATCAATGTATCTGCCTAGCATTTACAATAGAATCCATTATTTTATGCAAACCGCAGCAGAAAATGTTAGTAATCTCCAGCTAATCCCCACAGAATACTCCCATTTGTAAAAAATGTCTCCTCTGTAAGCGTATTGAAATAAGCGGAGCTGCTTTCCTGAGCTGACCCACTTTTTTGCTCCACTTTGGCATTTTTCCCGCTGTCCTGTGGGGCCTGATTTGCAGAACATGTCTCTATATATCAGCTTATAACATTCTGTTTGAAAATCTAAGTAATGTCAACTGCAGTCCTTTCATCAGCCATCTTTAAAATAATTTGTAATGCAAAAGCAACGATAGGAATCCGAACTGATTTTTTTTTTACTTTTCTTTTATAACCTTCTGCTTCAAAGTAACTGTGATATATTGCTTATGCACAAATTCTTGAAGAAGCCTTTAAATACAGTGGTTAAGATAAGTGCCCTATAATTTCAAGATATTATTTCATCTCTTTAAGTGTTATTCGGGTTTCATTACCATATGACATATTTTCCGATTCCTAATATTAATATTCTCTCTTCTAACAAGCCATCGAAATGTTCACAGCTGTTAAACCTCCTTTTTGCAAGGTTACATGTTCTGTTCATTTTCTGTTCACTTATTTGAACTGTATTCACTCTTTTCTAGCTGAATTTTATTTTTAGATGGCGTTTCTTGCAAATGCATCATAATTATGTAAAACAAATTCAGAGGTAAAAGTCTACATTGCATAGCAGGAAAAGAGAAAAACAAAAACGTAATGACACCAAAAATTGTAAAAGGCTCTTCCTAGTAACAGTTGAACATTGGTAAACTTGCTGTTGACTAATGGATACTCAAGAGTAATAAAAAAGTCACATAAAAAAAGTGCTTAAAAGCTGCTATTAGGTGTATAGTGCAGGCACCTGCAGCAGCTCTCATTCCCCCCTCAAATGGTCAGATACTCTTTTTAGTTTTGGAACTTGCCTGTTGCCTCACACCCCCACATTCCTAATGGCTCATCAATGTATTGGGCTGTCTCCTTCACCAATAGGCATGCTCCATTATTACCTGGGTTGTATGCACTTTGCACTTAGAACAGCTGTAGAGGAAGAGAAGGAGCATTACTTCAGGTATGTGGCCCTGCACTTTATACCCACTGGCAGCTATTTTTCTAAAGTGGAAGACTTACATTAAAATGCAACTCGGGAGTTGGGGAGTGGGGGAGGGTTTGAACACAACAATAATAAACTCCCTTTTTTTGTAGCAGAATCGGGGATTCTGGGGGCCACTAAAGAGTAAGTACACTGATCTTTTTAGTGTTGTAAACCCTTGCATATACCCAGTGAAGTGGCCTCAGAGATTCAACAAATCCTCCTACATAAGTTGTACCTGTCTATCTGCAGTCTTCTCTTCTCTACATCTGTTCAAAGTCCTGAATTTATAAAGCTTGTTTAAGAGTTCAGAACAATGTGGTTGAAAGCTGAAATTATACACTGCAGAGCTCAGTGAAGAGAGCTCTGAGAGCTGACTGGATGGAAGAGACTCTTATGTCACCATTTTTCTCCCAGTCTTAGGAAAAGTTAGAAGTGATTCACACTGACAGTAGAGGAACAAAGCAGCAGACACAAAGGACAGTTAGGGGGTTATTTTCTAATAAGGTATATACTGTATATATGTGTTTTTGTTCAGACTCTAAAAACTCAACCAAGGAGAGGGATTAGTCATTCCTTGTTCACTTGTGCAAGTTTTAGCTTGAGGTATTGAGCTCTGTAAACAACCTATGAAGAAGTTGGATAACATCTGAAAAGGAGATTGGAGCTCCTGCTGGCTTTATATAAAGATACAAAACAAAAATATTCAGTATTTGCTATTTACCATGAAAAATATATTTTTTAATATTTACAAAATCACTAAACATTCTACCAAAAAGGATTTTTTAGTTACTTTACAAACACGTTATCAGCCCTGCCCACTTAATTTCTGATGAATTACAACGAGCACTTTTCATCTCCTCCCCCTCCTCATTTCATTTTCTTCCCCCTCTTCATCGCCATATCCCTCCCTTGTGCGCAGGCAGAGAGCACAGGACATTATCAGCTCACAAGATTTCTGGCAAAATCAAAAATATTTTTTGCACTTAATGAACAAATATTAAAAACACTTTCAATGGTATATTCAGTGTACTATAGTGAGCAAAAAAGATAAGTTCATTGTTAAGGTTTGCTTATACTTTATGTTGTATTTATATAAAGTTTATGAACAATTTGCCCAGTGAAAGCACATGTACATTCATTCTGTGTGAATGGGGCAAAAAAGGACCGTTATTAGGCAATTTCCTGCGCGGGATGAAAGTTTTCCATTAACATAGAAAATATCACACATGGTTACTAGATGGCATTAAGTATCATAGGAAATTCCTAGATGGTTCTAAGTATCATAGAAATTTTTCCTTTTTAGTGCCATCTAGTGGCCAAGTGCAATTTTTTTTTATTTTAAATCAATGAAAAACATTTGACCAGCACAGTCAATTGCCTAACAACGTTTATTTTTCGCACCATTTACAGAGAATGAATTCATGTACTTTTGCTGGGCGAATTGCTATGCAAATGTTTTATAAATGCACCATTAAGTGTTCAGGTTGGAAGGGTTAAGGCCCAGTTCACACCTATGAGATTTTCAGTGCGTTTTCAGTTTTGCAGAAATGCACTACACTCCATTTAACTTTGTTTCCTATGGGTCACGTTCACATCTCTGAGTTTTCCACCGATGTGTTTTTTGGAAAGGGTCAGGGATATTTTTCTCACAGCTGGTTGCATTTTTGGTTCTATAAAGCTGAATGAAAATGTATCAGAAAGGCATCAAAACACATAAAAAATACAGTGATTGGATTTTAGATGCATTTCTATTGCTCTTTTTGCTGGTTCCTCCAGCAAGTCAACAGACACCTTCCAAAAATGCAAAATGCATCAAAAACACATTAACGCGAGGGAAAATGTATCATCTGGTGTGAACCAGCTCTAAAGTTTAAAAGCTTAAGAGGGTCTTTTAGCATAGGGCATATGTGCCCAGTGAAAGCATTTATACATTTATTGTGTGTGAATGGGGCATAAAATGCAGCTTGAATGTTTTCCATTAAAACAGAAAATATCACACTAGGCCACTAGATGGCATTAAGTATCATAGGAAATTCCTAGGTGGTGCTAGGTATCATAGAAATTTCCTATGATATTTAGTGCCTTCTAGTGGCCAAATGTGGTATTTTTTGTTTTAAATCAATGAAAAACACCAGCAGAGAAAGTTATCTAATAACATTTGTTTTCACAGAGAATGAATGCATGCACTTTTGCTGGGCCAATTGCTATGCAAATGTTTTACAAATACACAACTAAGTGTTCCGGTAGGAAGGGTTGAAGCCTAAACGTTAGGAGGGCATTTTAGCATAGGGCATTTGTGCTTGTATTTGCTTGCATAGGGCATACTTTCTTGTTTTCTTTTCCTAGCTTTCAAGGCCGGGAATCGTGTAATTTGGCATTGGCATTGGCAGTACAGTGGCTAACTGGTTAGCACTTCTCCCTGGCAGTAATAGGGTTGTTGGCTTGAATCGCAGCCATGGCACCACCTGTCTGGAGTTTGCATGTTCCCCCTGTGTCTGTGTGGGTTTCCTCCGGGAACTCCGGTTTCCTTCCACTCTACAAAGACACGCTGGTCGCTTAATTGGCTTCTGTCTAAATTGCCCTAGTTTGTATATGTATGAATGTGAGGTAGGGACCTTAGATTGTACACCCCTTGAGGGTTAGGGACTGATGTGAATGTACAATATATCTGTAAAGTGCTGTGTAAATTGATGGCGCTATATACATACCTGGAATAAATAAATAATTTCAAGGCCGGGAATCATGTAACTTAAACTACCAACTCTTAGACTCCAGCACCAAGAATATATGCCCGTCTTTTAGAAACTGATGGATGATTCATCCCCCCTGAGTCTGCCAGCAACTAAAATCCATTTCAACAGCGCTCACTATAATGTGTGTGTTTGATGACACAATGTAGATGACATCACAGATCACTTTGTATACATTTGCACTGAACAGGATACAGAGATGCTTCAAATTACCGCTCAATGTGATGGTATTTCTCTTCAACCAGCAATGCACAATTCCCCAGTCAAAATATTTTTTTTTTTTTAGGATTATATTTAGTTTCAGCTGTCAAAATGTATACTATAGCATTTCATGAATAGCGTTTTAGTCTATTGTGCTTCTGTTTCCTTTGTTCCAGCTCTGGAGTGCTTTCATTTCTGAAATGACAGCTTTATTTTCCTCGCGGATCTGCACTGAAGATTTTCCTCTTTGCAGCAAGAAGAAATAAAAGTTTCATAGGTTTAAATCTTCTCGATTTAAGCAAGTGTTTAATCTTCAAGTAGAACTTTATATTGCTTTGCATGTTTGCTGCCAGTCTTTAAAGTCTGAGAACTGCACATCATTCTTTATTAACCCCTCAACGCCATCCTTTTGGGGCCCCTCCTGGTGGCCCTTTAGGTGGATTTTAATGTCAGGGGGGCAGCACAGCTTTTCTATAATTTGTCCAGTGTTATTGGCTCTCACAGTGGTCACATGATCAGGAGCCATGACTGGGAGTTGTTGGTGAAAGCCGAGAGCGTGCAATGAGCATGCAACCTCAGGCCACCATGGACACATATTTGCAGCAGATGGGCATTAAAGCCCACTTTCCTTATTTCCATTTACATGTGTTATGTGGTGGGCAAGAGGATAATAATAATGGACTGTCCCTCAGTGTCCTTATGTCCAATGCAGGGCTATGAACTCTTCAACAGTCTTGATGAAGTCAGGACCTTAGACTGCTCGAGCATAGGGTAGAAGAAGCTGCAGAGACCAGAGGATTAGGTAATTAAATTTAGTTTTTCATGCTCCCCCACCAAGACCTAACCCTTGCAGCCTGGGAGCAGCCCCACTGCAAGACAGCATTTTCAAGCTTCATGACGTTCACCTTTGAAACTGGTGGAGATGAATAAAGCCAAGATACTGAAGCCACAGCACTCATTCATTAAAACATATCTAGCATCGATCTGAGTTTAACAATTACAGTAAAAAAAGGACTGTAGCTGGAAGGACCATTTTTCAAATGCCAAGGGGTTTAAAGCACATTTCCACTTTTGTAATAAATATAAGAAAACCCCGCTATGTCTTTGTTATGTGTTCCCATTCACACAGCATGCCTAAAAATGATATATTTCCTGCCTTTTACATGTTTCTCAGGAGGAGGTGTCATGGCTGACTGCTTTTTTGAACAATGTTAGAGTCCTAAGTCTGTCCTCATTAACATGCAATGCAAGAAGCCTAGCCTCTACACCTTTAACTTTTTATTAGGACAGACAGTGTTCAAATCTAGTTACAGCTGATAATGAAGATCTGCCTGCACAGTACAAACAGGATTAATTATGGCAAACATAGCCCCCAAGCCTTCTCATAAACAAAGAAAACTGTGTAGGATTTTTCCTTGCTGGAGGGTCCAGAATAGAGCATCTAAAATGGTACTGTATGTGAAATATGCTCTGTGAATGGGAACATGTAACAAATATAAAGTGGGTATTATCCCAATTTGGCTGCAAAAGTGGAAATATACTTTCAGCAAATGCTTGTTAAGTATAAAGTGAAAGCAACTCCATATTGCCTTCCCTTACCATTTGTGTATTTTTTCTTTTACCACTTGAGCTCCGAAAGGTTTTATCTCCCTCATAACCAGGCTATTTTTTGTTGTTCGGCACTATGCTACTTTAACTGGTAATTGCGTGGTCATGCAATGCTGTACCCAAATGAAATTTATATAATTTTTTTCACACAAATAGAGGTTTCTTTTGGTGATATTTTATCACCACTGGGTTTTTTTTATTTTTTAATACTTAAACTAAAAAAGACCAAAAACCACCCAATATTTTTTACTATCTGCTATAAACATATCTATTAAAAAAAAAATATTTCTTTCATAAATGTAGGCCAAGATCTTTTCTGCTTCTACAAACTATGGTATATACACTTAATTTTAATTTATTTACTTTTTTATACTAGTAATGGAGGCAATCAGCGACTTAGTGGAACTGTGATAGTGTGGCAGGCAATCTGACACTAACAGATGCTGGATGGGAGGTACACTAACTGACTATCTGACACTGACATCACCAGTGACACTAATACAGTGATCATTGATAATAATATACAATGTCACTGTACTAATGGCACTGGCTGGGAAGGGGTTAAAATCCCGGGGTAATGAAGGGGTTACGTGTGTATCTAACAAGTGTTAATGTGTGCAAATATTCTGCTTTTTAATACATATCTGTTTGTTCTTTCTCTGATTGTTCCCTCTATACAGAGCCCTGGGTGTTTGTCAACACAGGGCTCTGGGCTGTGATTGGACACAGCCGATCAGCAGGTCTCAGCCATAAATCATTGGCTGAAACCTGTTGATAAAATCCTGCTGTGTCCAATCATAGTGGGAATTTTCCAGGGTATGGGTGAGGGGTAGAAATGCGCACTTTGAACCTGGAAACTCCTGCCGACCTACTGGTATGTGATTGTGCCTGTATGAGCCACCTACCTATAGTAAAAAGCAACTGGTTAAGGCATGTGGCTCGGCCTTGTGACTGTTGCATGTCACTCCAGCAACATGTGACCACCTTGAAGATTTGGGTAGCAGAAAAAAGGTGGTCAAAATATGTTTACAGACTGTCACCACTCTCATCTGACATTGGGTGTCAGCTGTGAAATGTTGAGGGTTCCTTTTATACTCTGCATTTCTATATTTGGGATAAACAGAAGACTGGACTTTACCCATCTTTATCTTGTTGAACTAGTACCCCCAAACACTTGTCCATGGAGATTCAGAATTGCATAACTTAAAAGTCTGCATAACTTTTCTAATAACTTACATAGGTCATTGAAGATTCATAGGTTTGTAGAGTACGTTTTCCTCTACAGTAGCTCATGTTCTTCTTGTTTTTCATTGCAAGTAAATAATAGATTCCAAGCAGAAGCAATGTGTCATCATTGAGTTCTTGATGAAGGAGGGATGCAGGCTGTCCAACATTCACAGAAGGTTACAAAATGTTTACAGAGATTACACCATTGCAAAAACCAATGTGTACAGATGGATGAAGAAGCTTAGAGAAGGGGGAAACCTGCATTGAAGACAAACCATGTCCATGAACATACTGCAGCCTTCTTTGGATGTTGGACAGCCTGCACCCCTCCCAGGGCTGGATCAAGGGGGGTGCAGGGGTGGGCTGTGCCCCCCTCAGATTTTAGTTGAGCCTCCCCCAGGTCTTTGAGAGTGCATTCACTTATCCATGAGCCTTATGGAGGCAACTAATGTAAGGGAGCACTCTGATGCAGACAGTTGATGTAAGGGGTACTCTTATTGGGACAATCCATGTAAAGGAACACTGTGATTGGACCTGCCTGAATTAAAGGGGCACTAATATTCAGACACCTGATATAAGGGGCACTGTGGTTTGGACAATCCATGTGAGGGGCACTGCGATGGGGATACCTGATGTAAGGGAACACTCTGATTGGAGCAAATCGTGTAAGGGTGCACCATGATTGGGGATATTTGATGTAAGGGGGCACTCTGATGGGAATACCTAATGTAAGGGGGCACTCTGATGGGGTAACTGATTTTATTTATAAGGTCGCACTCTGATGGGAGCCATTGGTGTAAGGAGGGCATTGAATGGGATACCTGATGTAAGGGGGCACTCTGATGGGGATACTTAATGGAAGGGGACACTCTGTTGGGGACAGCTGATGTAAGGGGGGACTCTGATGGACACCTGATGTAAGGGAGCACTCTGATGGGGATCCTGATGCAGGGGAGACTCTGGTTGGGACCCGGATGTAAGCAGGCACTCTTATGGGGACCTGATGTAAAGAGGGACTATGATGAAGACTTCTAATGTAAATGGAGACTCTGACAGGGACACCTAATATAAGGGGGCACAGTGTAATGACAGCCTAATACATACTAGTGTTTCCCAGGTCATGACACTGTGTGACAGACAAAGCTGACATTGTTCCCCCTGACTTTTCTTTACTGAACCCCCAGATCAGATAGGCTAGATCTGGTCTGCTTGGAATCCATTATTTACCTGCAATGAAAAAGAAGAAGAGTTAGTACAGAGGAACAGGTACACTACCAACATGTGAAATTCGAGCAACCTATGTAAGTTAGTAAAAAAAATATATCTTTCTTGAATATTTTACATATTGCAGATCTATGCAAATATGTTAACCGATGACACTAAACTATAAACCGAATATTTTTTAAGTTAACTTAACACATGTTGATAACATTAACTATATTATTATCTGCACAAGTCTGATCACCTTCACATATATCTACAACAAATAAAAAAAAAGATGACAGAATGCTTTCCAATAGTACAAGTTTTTCTTTAATATTGGAGCAATATTAGACAAACGCCGAGGTACAAAGCAATTTCCCCTCAGGAATCCAGATGAGCAATATCATTGTACTTGTAATGTTTGTCTTTTATTTTATAATCCTGCCATGTTATTGCCTCTAGAGGGCCTTCAAATTTTATCAGAGCCGAGTTGTGAGCAGGAACACTATAAAACACAACGTAGTCCCTGAATAAAGCAAGGCTGTCCATCACTCCTATAAATAACACGTAAAAGCTATTCCGATTCTTCCTCTCACCCTGGGCTCTAAGAACATGGACACTCAATACCTACTTAATGTAAAACAACTGGAATATGTCCTAATTGCACTTGTTCAAATCCCTAAGTAGATATTCATCCCATCATATTATATTTATTTATATATTTAGGATGTTAGATTATGGTTTGTCAAAATTACATATCATGACGTAAAATACAAATAAGGGCATGTCCACTTAGGCTAGTTTTACATCTGAGCATAGCGATATGTCACCTTTGGAGTCAAGCATTTTAACACGTTTTTCACGTGATAACCCATTTACTTAAATGTGCTGCCTGTTGGGTGACAAATGCGCCAAATAAGCTCAAGTATAACTTTTTGGCACTGAGCCAAGCATGCTTGTAATGCACATTTTTGTGCATTTATTGTGCATTTTGTAATGTGGAAAACATACTACTGCTACCCATGTTTGGTAGAGCTACGTGCGTTTTATCACATTCTTTGCACATTTCTGGAAACGCATACTTAATAAAGCCACAGATCAATGCTACATAAAAAGACAAATAAAACAACTAATTTAGACTATGTTCACACCTGAAATAAGCAACAAGTTGCATTTTGCATCACGTGTTTTAGCATGTTTTTGTTGCAATAGCCCATTGACTTTATTAGGCTGCCTGTCATGCGCCAATGTGCCAAAAAATCTCCAGTACCAATTTTTGGCACTGAGCCAATCGCGTTTGGTGCCGCATGTTTTTGTGCTTTTTTGCACATTGTTTCACGCAGAAAATGCATGACAAAACGCATCACTACTACTTGCATTTAGGGTGCCATTAGGAAATAATGGCACCACAAGTGTAATGTCTGTTTTAGTACATTTTTGCTTGTTTCTGGGCAGGAGCTTGCATTTCAGCCCTCATTTCTAAGTTGCTCACCTGTGAATGCAGCCTAAGTGATAGTTAGAAGACGAGCTAGGGGAGGAGATGGCAAAATCTAAGGTTGCATTCATATCTGAGCAAATTGGAAAAGCAGACAAAAATGCAAATTTCTGCCGATGCTTCCAGAATTGTACAAAGAAACACGCAAAAGTGTTGCACATTTTCCACGTGAACAAATGCAATGGAGGAGATTGCAAAATCTAAGGCTGCATTCACATCTGAGCAAATTGGAAAAGCAGACAGAAATGCAAATTTGTGCTAATGCTTCCAGAATTGTACAAAGAAACACGCAAAAGTGTACATCGCACTTGGCACCCCAAATGCATGTAGCAGTTGCACATTGTATTGCACATTTTCCATGTGACAAAATGTAAAAAGATTACAAAAACCATGCAGTGTAACAAATTGTGCAAAAAATGCACAAAATTGTGTGGGCCAAACACTCTTGGCTCAGTGCCAATCAGAGGTACTTGAGCTACTTTGTCTTGTTTGTTGAGCAGCAGGCAGCCCATTTAAGTCAATGGGCTATCGTGCTAAAAAAGGGCTAAGACATGCAAAACACAATGCACTGCTATGCTCAGATGTCAAAATAGCCTAAACAATTATTGTATTTGTCTTTTTTAATGCAGCATTGATCTATGGATTTATTAAATGCAGAGATTCACATCAGTCTCAGCAGTTAAAGAGCTTACAGTCTAATGCCCCCTACACCCATTATAGACACTTAGGCCAGAAGCCAGTTAGCCTGTCTGTATGTGTTCTGGGTTGTAGGAGAAAACCAAAAATCTCTGTCCCTCTTTGTCAGCTGTAGGGCTATTTCATACTATCTACAGTGAACTGCATTTTCCTGCACTAGATAAACGCAAGTCACAACAAGGGCACATAGAAAACACTTGTTTTCTATGTACCCTGTTCGCATTACAGCACTGGAGTGATAGTGTGGTGCAGGGAATGTCTGCAATTTTTTCACAGCACACATGACAGCTTCACATGTCACCACATGTTACCGCTCACAATGGCACAATGCAATACAAAGCACCACACTGCTATGCAGTGCCCTGGATAACCTTAACCCCCCCCCCAAAAAAAAATTAAACAATACAATACACTGAATTCACACCATTCTCTGTCAAAACTGACACTAGACTGCACCATAAACTGCTGCGTTTTACAGCATGATGTACAATCACTTAGATATTTCTGCTCCAGATCAGAGCAGGTAACTGCAAGGTCACATAGAAAATGATGTTTTTTATTTCCATCATTCACACCACAATGTTGTGTAGGTTGCATTAAAACGCAACCTGTCTGCATTTTACATCAACACATATGAAAGCATGTAAATACAATGGAATAGAACTACTCCATTGAGAACTACAAGCCGACAGCCGCAAAGGCTGTCAGGACTTGTAGTGTTTCATTCACTGAATTCTGTGAATGAATGACGCGGCCACGTGGGCAGTGCCCCGCACGGCTATTTCTTTTTTGAATTGTGACAGCAGACACAGGGAGAAGATCCCCAGTCTGATGACAGAGCGGGGACTTGAGGGGTGAGACAGCAGAGTCAACGGAGACCTGAATTCAGGTATGACATGTAAAATGTTAGAAAAGGTGACCTTATCTTTTTATTGAACAAGCTAAAGTTAGAAGCTGTTTGGCTGCCATACAGAGCTGCTCCAGATTCTAAATACTCCAGTTTTAGTAAATCTTCCCCTATATGTCCGACAATCCTTGGTCTAGTGCTGTCTAGTACAGTCTAGGGCTGGTGCAGGTGAGAGATAAACAGTAATTAGATCTGACAAAGACACAATCAAGCTCTGTACACAGACACCCCACTGATGTAGTTAGAAGATGTTTATTTTAATTCCATTAGCATTTCCATATTTGTGATGCAACACAAAGTGAATGGCAATGCATGTATTGGATGCTGTGTGTCAGGAATGGACTCGCCAATGGTGGTGGGACTCACCTGCCTGTGGGCTGCAGTACCAGGTCTGGCCAGCGGGTGCTCTCAGCAGCCAGAAGCTCACTCCTGCAATCAAGCCATCACCTGAGGCTGATTGCAGGAGTTATATTTAAGGAATGGCCAATCCTGCAGTCAGGGCCTTGGTGTATTGTTCCCATGAGCCCCTGTACCTGCATCCTGTCTGCTTCCTGCCTGATCCTGACTCTGCTTGATTCTGACTCTGCTTGAACTCTGCCTGCACCGACCTCGGCTACTCCTGACCAATCTTCTGCCTACTCCTTGTACCTTGTCTGCCCGTTAGCTACCAACCCGGCTACGTTGTGCTCCATATTTATATATATATATATATATATATATATATCAGTTAAGGTTTGGGTTTGTTGCACGTTGTTGTACGTATTTGTGTTAGTTTTGGGTTTGGTTTGTTGCACTGCGTTTATGTTTGTGTTGCCCTTAATAAATTATATTGTTTTACACGCTATACCTGACGTCTGTGTTTCCCTGTGTCAGTCCACACACCTCTGGTCATACCCAGAGCCCTGACACTATGTGACCCGGAACAAGTTGTCCTGTCCTCTTGGTAGATAGGGACAGGCTAGTTGTAGCAATACATGAACACAGGGAAATCATTCAGCCATGACACCACAAACTGCAGGCACAACATGTGAGACAATCATTACAAGTTAAAACATTAAAATATACAGGGCATGTAACTAAATGAATACCAAGTAAAAACATAAAAAATATTTGAAAGTCTACAGTGCCTTTAAGCCTTCATAAAGGAACAAAAGAGCCACCGCTGTGGTGATGCTGAGGCAGGTACAGTGACACAAAGCCAGCACAATTGCAAGCCCTAAAAAGTGTTGCCACCCTCCTTACTCTATATAGTTCAGCAGGTATAATTGGATCATAACAGTGCCTTACTTCACAATCCGACTGCCAGGTCTAACTGATCTCTGATGTCTTGACTCTTTTAGCTTGGTTTTAGTTGTTTAGCTGGAGCTTACCTTTAAAAAACAGACTTAGCAGGAATTGCTTACTATAGAGAAAAAAGGGATAATAAGGAGTAAAGCACCAAATTACCGTAAAATAAAAAAAGAGAGGTCACCTTGAAATTTCATGACCTGTAAGACCTGGCCCTGCAGTGCTTTTATATGGCTATGAAAAGCATCAACGGCCTTTAATATCATTATATTTTATAGCGGGAAGGTACATTATTTCCATTATAACAATATAAAAGAATATAAGTGAATTGGTCAGAGAATCCCTGTTATTTATTGGACACATTGCATTCTGCTCCAAGCTGAGGGTCATGGATATTCTGTTTCAATTGTGTAGTCTGTTATTCTTTTTTATAGTGTCGGGACAGTAGTTTATTGAATGTAATAAAATGCAAAGTGAAGGCCACTGATAAGGTATAATGTAATTCTACATTCCGTGTAAACGTTTTATACAATGCTGCAGATGACAATGCTATACAAATACTGCATTTATTCAGTGTGGTCACTTAAGCAGGATATTTTTATATCGTTCTTAGGGCACCCATACAAACATCTATAATCACTACTGATATAGCTGATCGAAGAATAAAGCCAACAACCAAAGAAACAAACACAATGAGAGCACCATCTTAAAATGTTAGCACCCTGGCTGTCAGGCTGATTATGTGGTATCATTACTTTCTCAGTCAGAAAGCTTAAAATTATGAATTTTAGGACTAAAGACATAATTCTGACTTTATCTCAGAATTCTGACTAAATGAAAACTCCAAGATTAAAGTCAGAATTATTATTTAAAAGTCAGAATTCTGCTGCTGAAACTTCCAGGAATAAAAGTCTGACTTTATTATCTTAGAATTCTGACTTGATGAGTTTTAAAATCACAATTCTGAGATTCAGTGTCAGAATTTTGTATTTAAAATTCAGAATACCAACTTTTAAAGTCAGAATTCAGAGATTAATAGTCTAAATTCTGGGTTATAAAATTAAAATTTTGAGTGTGCCCCCTTCCCGCAGAGCATGCACATATATACAGCCTTGCGGAAGTGGATCTTTATTCATGGGGCCCCATATATGCACCACTGTGTTTGTGCTGAAAGCACCCTGCACAGCGCACTCCCAACAGAGAGGAGGCCTGGTTCCTGATCACCTGATCTCTGTGATAGTCTGTAATTGACTATCACAGTGATCAGTCACTGAACAGCCCACATCTGTGTTTATTTTTTCCCTTTTGAATGGAGAAAAATATACACTGTATCTTTTTCTTCTTGCCAGAGGTAAAGTTGTAAACAAAAAGTGCATGCAAAATAAATAGATAAATATAAAAAAAAAGATAAAATAGGTCAGGGTTAGGGTCAAAGGTCACAGTCCGAGTCAAGGTCAGGGTCAGTGTCATTTAGCCTGGGTTCACACTGATACGGTGCGGCATATCACATGTGATTTGTACAGGAAGCGCACCGCATTCCTGTGCAAATCACATGCAAATTCTGTGCGGTGCAATTTGAGCCATACATTTTGTGCGGGACCCTTTTTTTAGTCACTCACTAGAATCGGATCGCATAGGTGTGAATACGATCCGATTCTGCACATCGCACCACGTTTTGAAAATGGATTTTGGGGTGTTTTTCAATTCACATACACACCTGCAGCGGTTCGCATGAATGGCGTGCGATTGTGATGCGGTGTAGAATTTGCACAGACACCGCTGCAATTTCTGCACCGAATCAGTGTGAGCCCAGGCTTAGTTAGAATTAAAAAAAGCCTTTTTTAATTTAGTATCAGTGTCAGTGTTTTTCAGATGGATAAAAAAACAAAATGCACACTATTATTTCTAGGTTTTAGGCTATACTATGGGTACAGAAAGCAAATAAAATATCCATATGTGGTATCGCTGCAATCGTCAGGTGTTTGGGGTTGTTCTTTGGTGGTAGGTTATGGTAATAGCAGGAAATGAACAGCTAAATTTAAAAAAAAATATTTTTACTCGTTTGTGCCAGGTTTTTTTTTTTTTAAATCAGGACATATCCATTACCATTTACCACCAAATGAAAGCTCAATTTGTCCTAAAAAAGGTATAGTTTACCTAGATACACTAGGCAGTTGTGATGATATATTCCAATTCACTAACGCATTTCAACGCTGGTTTCAGGAATTAAGATTTGTTTTATTCTCCGTCATGAAGAGTAAGTCAAATTTTTGTTTCCTTAACCACTTCAAGTCCGGACACTTTTACCCCCTTCCTGTCCAGGCCAATTTTCAGCTTTCAGTGCTATCCCACTTTGAATGACAATTGCGTGGTCATGCAACACTGTACCCATATGAATTTTTTAGCATTTTTTTGAGACAGATACAACTTTATTTTGGTGGTATTTATTCACCACTGGGATTTTTATTTTTTTGCTATATAAATGAAAAAGTCCAAACATTTTGAAAAAAAAGTGTTTTCTTATAAAATTTGGCAAAAAAAAGAATCTTTCTTCATAAATCTTGGCCAAAATGTATTCAGCTATCTGTTTAGTAAAAACAAAATAACCCAAATTAGTATATAACCAAAAATTATAATTTTTTTATATGTTTTACATTTTTACCTTTTTTTAATATTATTATTTATGGGGTTTTTTTAACATTCCATCACCCTAGCAGTGACACTGTACTACTTGTGGGGGGTGATGAAGATTTTTTTTTTCTTTTTTTGCACTGACTGCTTTTACACCCATAAAGACTGTAAAAGCAATAATTTCTCATTTCCTCTGGCTGCATACTTGCAGTCATTGAGAAATACTGTGAGAGCTGTGATTGGTCACAGCTTGTCACATGGTACAAGGTTGTTGTGAATAGCCTTGTACCATGTGACCTCTGTGATCATTCACAGGTTTCACAAGTAGTAAGCAGTGATGTCAGGAAGTGACATCTTGCTTACTACTATTCATGTGCTCACTGATTGGCCAATCAGGGGTCGCATGAATTGGGATTTCACACAGAGGTCCGCGCACAGGCAGTGAATGCGGGGGCTGTTTATAAACGGCCACCCACTTCGGCACTGCTCTCGTCCGACTGTTTATGTACATGGGCCAGACGGGAAGTGGTTAAAGGATAATTTCACCTTTCATAACATGTTACATGTTACACCCATATTCATGTTATGAAAGCACCATCCCCACCTCTCAGCTGATCCCCCCCGCTTTGACAGCTAGCCTGCCTGGCCCCGTCACTGCTCTGTGAATGAGAAACTACAAGTCCCGGTAGCCTTAGCGGCTGTCAGCTTGTAGTTCTCAATAAATTACCATAGTCCTGTGGAGCGCCATGGTAGTTCACTGGATCTTCCTGTCTGTATATCTTCTTGCTCATACATCCCATATGGGCAAGCAGATATTCGGGTAGGTCTGCAGGAGACCTGCATGGGTCCAATGCTTTTCAGGCTCCTGCATATAAAAGTAATAAATGCACATTTTTTTACCTGCAAAAAATGTGCATTTATAATTTTTTACTAAAAAGAGAACTTATCCTTTAATTCCTTAGAATGTCCCCAAGTCAGTTCCATAATGTTTAATACCATCTTGTTGGAATTTAGGTTTACTGTTTGCTTGATGCCTTATGGAAGCTTAGAAAAACGTTGTAAAAAGGTTGCTGTACAGCTTGGTCTTTCACCTACAGAAGCCTGTGTGTACAATGCTTTTAGCAGCAGGTCAGCATTTGCTGCCTCGTATTTCTCTTATGATAGGTTTGCTTCAAACACAGGATCGCTTTGATGTAAGAGAGTCCAAGGCAAAGATCACAGACAACTGATTAAATGCTCATCTGTGACAAAGATGTTCAACCATGGCCTTGAAGATCTCCATTCACGAGTACATTGACCATAAATCACCCACCGTGACTGCAATAAGAAAGGGAAGATACAAGGCATGTTGAAGAATATGACAGCAAATTTGGCTGTCTGTTAGTGACTTAAATGTATCTATAGCCCAAACAATTTATTTTCCAGTTTTGAATAAAGTGGGAAACAGTTAAGATTCTTGTCAGATACTTACTGCTGTCTGTAACCAATAGATGGAATTTCCCTTCCCTTTCTGCCCTGGAAACACAACAGGAAGTGAAATAAATCTCTCCATAACGAAAGCTAATTTCTCCTTGGAAAAACTTTTACTGAACAAATGCTCCATTGACAACACTTAAGGCAATTCTTGAGAAGATAAGCTCACTCTCCCACACTTCAGTCCACTAGCTGCAAAGATACCCCAGAGACAATAACAGAGAAGAGATGGCCTCAGTGTCCGATATGAAGTAGTATCCACATTATACTTTTAGAATGAGGAAAAAATCTTATATCCTTATAGACACAGTACTGCAATGTTACGTATTGCAGCTTTCATACTTACTCTTATTGGCATAGCGTGGGTTGTCATCACCCGGGGCAAGGCAAGTCATTTGCATCCCCTAACCCATGGACTTGGGGCTTTTTTCCCTATTCTCTCTCTCTCTCCCTCTCTCTCTCTCTATCTATCTGTCTTTTTTGTTTCTCCTGTCCTCTCTTCTTTCTCTCCCTTTTACTTTGTTCCTATCGCCCCCCCCCCCCAGTTCCTCTCTCTTCCATGTATTCTCTCTTTTTATTCCTTTGTTTTTCTCTATTGTTTTTCTCTCTCTCACATTCTTTGTTTCCCTCCTCTCTCTCTATCCCTCTTTCTCTCCCTTGTTCCTCTTTCTCTCTGGAATGTGAATGGCTACGTGCACATTTATCGTTGAATGCATTATTGAATAGAATGCTAACCACACACACACTATATATATATATATATATATATATATATATATATATATATACAGTATATGTACGCATGCACTGTATGTATATTGCACCCAATGAATGATTGTCTTTGGGGGGAGGGGGGATTGCAATGTGGGATGTGCTTTTTGCAAAAGTATTTCAGTGTGTTTCAGATTATAATGAATTGTGGCTCGTTTACATGAGCTTCGCCATAGATGAGCAATCTGTAGTGGATAGAATCTCAGAGTGCTAAAAAATGGGTCCTCATATATTTTTTTTTTCAAAGAAAGAACTAAACAATGAATTTAAACTAAAAGGACACATCTAATGCAGACCCACACACAAAAAAAGAATTACAAAAAATGTAAATTAAATAAAGCTTCCTTAATGGCTGGTTCACACTATAGAAACACAGTCCAGATGCGTTCTGGATGTGTTTCTGCATGCGCGTTTTTGACGCGTTCTAGTGCGTTTTTTATGCATTCCAGTTCATTTTTCCCCCTCACTTTGTCTTTGTCTTCAATTTAAATAGGGTTGTGTGCATTCAAGTGTGTTTTTGATTAATTTTACCGCGTTCCAGAACAGTTCTGTGCAGAAAAAGTGCAGCATGTTCTACTTTTTGCTCTGCAACCGGAATGCACTAGAACTGCAAGCACTGATGTGAACTATGACATTGACAACCATGAAACCTACTTTCTGTGCATTTTGGATGCAGAAAAAAAGCAACTGAAACGCATGTAGTGTGAATTGGTCCTAAATGCAAAGAAATAATCCCTCTATGTAACAGACATAAAAATTGAGAAATTTCCACTCCTAATTTTGCCAAAATCAATAATTTTATGGTGAAGCCAATTCACTCAACTCTTTTCCACCATTCTTTTTCTAAACTAAACTGCTGTCAGACTGTGAGAAATCCTATTGGACTTTCCTTTTTATTTAATTAATGATGGCACACAGTGTAAATTTGGTCAGTGAAGTTACATTATATTTCCAGTAAGCATGTTGTTTAATTATATATTGGGTTAATGATGTCATTTTCAATATTGACATAATGATGCCATTTATCATAGTCATTTACATACCCAATGAATTTGAAGCAGTAAACCTATAAGAAGGCAGTCAGACATATTTCCCAGTTCACTTTATGGAAAAGCTAAAAAGCAAAATACAATTCACCAAAAATAAAACTAAATAAAAAGTGATAAAAATGACCCTATACAAACAAGGTAAGCTCTTCCTTATCTCTTGGGACTTTCAATTTTCTCACGTCACTGTTTTGATTTACATCTAGTGATCCTTCCACTTTGGTCAAAGTTAATTTTCCCAAGTGCAGTTTTCCTTTTCTTTAGTTATACCCTTTCTGTAGTATTCTGAACACATTTAACCAGGCAGCAGTCTCTACCTAGAATAAAGTGTATAAAATCCTATAACAACTCGCTGTATAACTCAGACAGCATTTGATTAGCAAAATGAATGTCGGGTAATGATCATTCCGCCAGTGACTGCTGCTAAGCCGCTTTTTGCCATTTCATTATTCATTGCACTGTTGATAACAAATACACTAATACACATTATTTCTGTGGTATAAATTAATGTTATTAAGATTGTGATCTCAGTGTGTGGTTTGTTTCCTGCCATAAAAACAAATGACCCAATCATGATGTTGCTGTAACAGTTAATGTGTGATGTTTATTATACTGGATGAAAAGTTTTGTGAAGTACAGAAAGGAACAATTGCCTCACATTAACATTTATAGGAAATGCCATCTGACACAAATTAGGCTTGTAGAGTATGGGTTTAGATCACTGTCATCAATAGGTATTATTACATGCAAAAGGAATAAATAAATATATGGTAACTATAAGAATATGTTTTTTGGTTTTTTTTGTACAATTTGGATTGGATTCTCTCCCTTACTTTCTGCATTGTCCTTGAGCCAGGGAACTCTCCCCAGTGAGACAATTATAAGGCATAAAAACCAACCCTATAGTTTTCTACTGTTATGAAAAAAAGTTTTAAAAAATGAAATAAGTACAGTTGTGGCCAAAATTATTCAACCCCCAATGCTGTAAAGGGGTTTAGGGACTATAGTGTACATTTGGAATTGTATTCAGAATCAAATCCTACAAGGACGTTGTAACTACCCAAATGCAACTAAAATGACATCAATTGTTTATGTAATACAGTAGTAAATGGTTCTTATGTGGTTTCTTCATTGCCACAATTATTCAACCCCTTAAAGACTACCACTCTGAAGAACAGAGGTTCATACAGGTGCTTTCCATCAGGTATTGAAAACACCTGTGGATGTCACCGAGCAGCAATCAAGCATAATAAGCACCAATTAGGCAGCTTTAAAATGACTGTGATACTCAGCTCCTTCTAGACATTTACTGGTGTGGTTACAAACATGGTGAAGGCAAGAGAATGGTCCAGGAAGACAAGAGAAGAGGTGATTTCTCTTCACAGGAAGGGCAATGGCTATAAGAAGATTGCAAAGATGTTAAACATACCAAGAGACACCTTAGGAAGCATCATTCGCAAATTCAAGGCAAAGGGCACTGTTGAAACGCTACCTGGTCGTGGCAGAAAGAAGATGCTGACTTCGACTGCTGTGCGCTACCTGAAGCGTAGAGTGGAGAGAAGTCCCCGTGTGACTGCTGAGGAACTGAGAAAAGATTTGTCAGATGTGGGTACAGAAGTTTCAGCCCAGACAATAAGACGCACACTGCGTAATGAAGGCCTCCGTGCCAGAACTCCCAGGCGTACCCCCTTGCTGTCTCCAAAGAATAAGAAGAGTCGACTGCAGTATGCCAAAAGCCATGTGGACAAACCACAAAAGTTGTGGGATAGTGTTCTGTGGACTGATGAAACAAAATTAGAACTGTTTGGGCCCATGGATCAACGCTATGTTTGGAGGAGGAAGAACAAGGCCTATGATGAAAAGAACACCTTGCCTACTGTGAAGCATGGTGGAGGGTCAATCATGCTTTGGGGCTGTTTTGCTTCTGCAGGTACAGGGAAGCTTCAGCGTGTGCAAGGTACCATGAATTCTCTTCAGTACCAGGAGATATTGGATGGAAACGTGATGCAGTCCGTCACACACCTGAGGCTTGGGAGACGTTGGACCTTTCAACAGGACAATGATCCCAAGCATACCTCCAAGTCCACTAGAGCATGGTTGCAGAGGAAAGGCTGGAACATTTTGGAGTGGCCATCGCAGTCACCAGACTTAAATCCGATTGAGAACCTCTGGTGGGACTTAAAGAAAGCAGTTGCAGTGCGCAAGCCTAAGAATGTGACTGAACTGGAGGCCTTTGCCCATGAAGAATGGGCGAAGATACCCGTAGATCGCTGCAAGACACTTGTGTCAAGCTATGCTTCACGTTTAAAAGCTGTTATAACTGTAAAAGGATGCTGTACTAAGTACTAAGATTGAATGTCACTTGGGGGTTGAATAAAACTGATAATGCTGTGAGCACAGAAAAGACATTTGTGGTTATTTCATTATAACTGTTATGTTATATTTGTCTGACCTACAAGTGCCTCTTTAATGTAAATGTAAGCAAGATGACTGAATGATCAAAAGCAATGTCAAACTGGCCAAAACACTCAATTTCAGTGGGGGTTGAATAATTTTGGCCACAACTGTAAATAAATATATATAAAAGAAATGTTCCAAGCACCTCTATAAACATACCCTTTAGTGTGAATGCTTTGTCAAAACTTTTTTTAGTTTTACATAAACTGTGGAAGGTTAAAAACCTTCCATTTTTTGTTCACTTCCCGGAGATGCAATAGAAAGTAATAAGGACCCTCTCCAAAGTGAGGAAAATTCCCATTTTTGACAATTATCACAGGAACAAGTGTCCTCATTGGCAGATTTACTCTCACCTTTTGTTTCGGCAACTGCAAACGTTGGATTATGATTTTTGTCACCTTTTGTAAAATGCCCTTCAGGACCACTAGGAGGAAAGTGGGGTCACAGACAAAAAGAAAATTATAACCTTAACCTTCCCTACTCTATCTCAAACCAAAAACCCACTGGTTGACTAAAGTTTTCTTTCTATTTTTCATAAACATGATTAAATGTACATTGTTGAACTGAAAATGTAAAAAAGCTCTCTAAACTACATGTGTATTTAAAAAACATTTTTGGGGAATTATGGTGCAGTCACCTGTATTTAGTAGTTCCCTGACTCTAACACTAAACGTGCAGTCACACTTTAATAAATAAGGACCCTGAAAGTGTCATTAAACCCACGTCAATTAAAAAAACCATCAATAAATGCAGTATTGCATGGTGTTCATATTCAAGCAGTCACTATGGGATTAGTTTTCTGTATTCTGCAAAAAACCCGGTTGATCCTGCTGTTTTCTGTCACACCCCCTCCTGACAATGCCCCCACTGCAGTTGGAGATTTGCAGAGCAGTGTTGGCAGCTATTTCACATGCTCAGTTGTCAGTATATTTCTACCCTGAGCATAAACACAGTTGTAAATGACAGCCCTGTCCCTCCCTCCTCCTCCATGCCCACTAACCAGCTAAACACAATATGGATGGGATATTACATCTTGATTGATGGAGGTGTCACCTCCCTGTTTTTTTAAGGCACAGGCTGGAGGGATGTGACACAGCTTGTGACTGGCAGAAATGCACTCACATCATGTTATTGCCAAAAAAGAATAAACATTTGATTTTGAATATATATTTGTATAACTATTTTGAACAGTTTATGGATATTAATTATTTATTTATACTCTGTATAGCAAAGGCTGTCCTTTTTTTGCACATGTGACCAGTAGCAGAGAACTAGAAGCTCCCCCAGCACCTGTTCTCCTGCAGATAGGCTGGGAAAGAACTGGGTCATGTGACACCTGTATATATATATATATATATATATATATATATATATATAAGGAAAAGAAGGTACTTCAATTATTTTAATTAAAATAATTACAGTGCCATTGTCCACATACAGAAGGAGAAGGCATAATATTCAGTAAACATTATATGTTCAGTATTACTTTACTTTTAACATTGTCCTTAAATGTTTATACGTTTTCATGTTTGTAGCTTACTCTGCAATATTTTCATGATAATATTACTTCACAGATTGTAAGCACTGTCATCATGACGCAGCTGTCAGATAATGTCGAGAGTGGAGCGTTTCTTTTTTTTTCTTTTTTTGGGTCGGCGGAAGGCATAGTGATTGATGTTGGATCTACTTCAGAGGACATTGTTTTATTTTTATTTTTAATAAAGGACATTGACAAGTCCCCAGTCATTTTTTACTACACTTTTTTTTTTTTTGCAAAAGTATACCGGTAACATGTACCGCATATTCATTCACATAGGGGGGCCGGGATCTGGGGTCCCCCTTGTCAAAAGGAGCTTCCAGATTCCAATAAGCCCCCTGCCTGCAGACCCCAACAACCACCAGCCAGGGTTGTGAGGAAGAGGCCCATCAACATGGAAACAAGGTGCTTTGGGGAGGAGCCCCCCTGCCCCAAAGCACCCCCCATATTGAGGGCATGTGGCCTGGTATGGTTCAGGCGGGGGGGGGGGGCACTTTCTCATTCCCCCTCCCTTTCCTGACCTGCCAGGCTGCATGCTCAGATAAGGGTATGGAATGGATTTTGGGGGGCACCCCACATCATTTTTATTTAAAATTTGGCGTGGGGGTTCCCCTCACAATCCCTACCAGACTCAGAGGGCTTGGTATGGATGGGAGGGGGGACCCTATGCCATTTAAAAAAAACAAATTTAATTGTTGGGCAATGCCGACATTTCTTTTGACATTCAGCTGTCAGCGGGGAATCCCGCTGAAAGCTGAAACATTAAAGAATGTCTTCACTACTAAAATACTGCATTACTTAATAATATAACTCAGATGCGGAAAGATACCACTAAATTGTCCCTGTTTGAAGTTCGTGGTCAAACCTGCGGTAGGTTTAAATGTTTGACCGCGAACTGAACAGGGGGGTGTTCAGCCCATCACTAATAATAAGTACACACAGGTGAGTATACACCATTAGTTAATATAAAGGAATTGCTTAACTTTGACACTATTTTCATTACTTGTCTTTATTACTGGTAAACAGAGGTGCTAGTGAATGTGTGTAAATCAGGGATAAACTTTGATTTCTATCATATACTAGCATCTTTATGCTGTGACATTATAGACTTGCTGAAATATACAGGCATTGATTACAATATTGTGCAATAGTTTTAAAAAATACAGAACTCAGAAAGGAATTTGAGGTTATATATTTCCAGGACAGTTTAAAGTATAAATGTACTCACACCATGAGTTAACTGCAGTCAGGGATGATATACAGGTGATGTTAGCTTCACACATCTTAAGCACTACCAAGGGAAACCTAAAACCATAATATGCAAATGCTGAAAACTGTGAGCTGGCCTTTTCCATCTCCCTATGGGTCCATCATGCTGATGGGTGGTCCTAGTGGTCAATAGAAAGTGTGGAAAGCAGGAAGGGATAGGTCAACTCTTAGCTTTTAAAAGTTGTGAAAGTTGCAAATTGCTTATTAGACCCCTTTGGGCTTGGAGTTTGTGGTGTACTTAAAGAAATTTGTAAAATTATATATGCTTTACTTTTTCCAGCAATTTATCAAGCTTATGATGAGTACACGTATAAGTTAAAAGATTGTTGTATATGTTTAAAATAATGAAACAATGTAAAAACCATACCTAGCAGCTGATACCACAAGTTGGCTATTATTAGTTTAATAAGAAGAAAAATCTATCCTGTGCTCCTCTCTGATTTAGTTTCACTTTTTTTTTTTTTTTTTACTGGGGAGCCTGGCTTTTCATGATTCATGTCTGATCTTCACTAATTGCCACTTCTTTTCCATTGAGAGTGCCCCTACTGATCACTGAAGTAGAATATCAGTTGACAAATCAAGGAAACACAGGCCCCTGTGGGAAAGTGTGAATATGGGAAAAAATACATATATGATGTAGTCTGTCAGTACCAACAACACAACAGTTTATGTATTTTTAGTCACCTTGTAATGTACGCTATTCTTGCATACTCTTCTACACTCCCAGCACCCCCCAATACTGCTCCTCTGGTATGCATCCAGCACCCTCTGTGTATTGCATTTGTCCCTCCAGTACCCTTCATTTCCTTCTTCTGCATCCTGCGTACAATGCCAGCCAAAGGCCAAGGAGACTGGGAGATTCAGGAAGACTTTGGGTTTGGTTGTCATACTGTTACTACGAGTAAAACTCAGGAGATAGTATATTATATTCTTTTTTTAAAATATTTTTGCTACTGGAATATAAGCAACTTATTGCATGCAAGTACCTTAAGTTTAAGCTCCCAGTAAACTTCAGGACATTCAAGGTTTTCAGATTTCAATCAGCAGTCTATCTGTACATGAAGCTTAATGTGATATTAACTGCTTCCCGATCTACCTATAGCAGAACTACTGCTACAGGGCGGCAGGACTGCTGATCCCCTGCTGATTTTGAATGCTTGCCCACTCACAAAGAAATGATCAGTATGAAAATCAAATGGTAGGTGTATTGTAACACTGAGAGACAGAATAGCAACAAAAAAATCAGAAGAAATGCATGTCTAACAAATTATACACTGATTTGCATGTTCATGAGGGAAATAAGTATTTGATCCCCTTCACAAAACATGACTTAGTACTTGGTGGCAAATCCCTTGTTGTCAATCACAGAGGTCAGATGTTTCCTGTAGTTGGCCACCAGGTTTGCACACATCTCAGGAGGGATTTTGGCCCACTCCTCTTGGCAGATCTTCTCCAAGTTATTAAGGTTTGGTGGCTGACGTTTGACAACTCAAAATTTCAGGTCCCTCCACAGATTTTCAATCGGATTAAGGTCTGGAGACTGGCTAGGCCACTCAAAGACCTTAATGTGCTTCTTCTTGAGCCACTCCTTTGCTGCCTTGGCCGTGTGTTTTGGGTCATTGTCATGCTGAAACACCCATCCACGACCCATTTTCAATGCCCTGGCTGAGGGAAGAAGGTTCTCACCCAAGATTTGAGGGTACATTGCCCCATCCATTGTCTTTTTTCAGTTGTTCTGTCCCCTTAGCAGAAAAACACCCCCAAAGCAGAATGTTTCCACCACCATATTTGACAGTTGGGATGGTGTTCTTGGGGTCATAGGCAGCATTCCTCCTTTTTGGCAGGTAAACCAACCAATCCCTAGATACAAATTTAAATGGAATATGTATTCATATATATATATCAACGTTTAAACATTTCCATTTAGAGGGATTCTATCATCAGAATGTGATCTGTTGAATGTAAGTAATTTTAAAAATGTGTTTGCACGTTTAAAGAAGATTTCTTTTCAGTGTATATATCCTTTTCAGTGCAAGTCTATAACACAGCTCAGGCCCATAAACTATGATTGAGTACAGTATAATCTATATATGGGTTATTGCATAATTGGATTAGTTCAGTAGCTGTTTAGCAAGGGAGCTGCTGGTATGTTTGTGAAAGTCATAGAAAATGAATTTACCAATATATTGCAAATCTTTTACCTAATAAAATGCTCAATAGTTTCCATTTGTTTAAGATTGTGTATTACCAGTAAGCTGCAGAAGGTGACACACCTAGACCGCGTTTTGCAGCATACTATAAAAAGGAAAGTTCATCTCAGTCTATTGTTATTTATAAACGCAGCACATGATATTACCTGCATTAGTCATTTTTTACAAATTGTTCCTCATCACTCTGTAGCAGAATTTAATGATATGCAGTTCAAGGAATAAGTGGGACGACTTCTGACTCCTTCAATTAGACTAATTCACAACACTGTTGGTTGCCCCTGGCTGCTTCTTCCTTACTATCACAAATAGAAAGTGTGCCTTGAGCACCCTTACCATCTATAGACTGCATAAGGGACTATGACATAACTGTGGCACCACCTTCCTAGGATTTATCCTACAGGAAGCAGCCTAAGCTTTGTATAAACTAAGTTTTTCTTTCTTTTATTAGCTGTCTATAGTTTCTATGATACTGGTTAAGAGCGTAGTATAAAAAGACAACATAGGGCACCTACATACCCTACTCTAGATGTACTTCCATAGTAAAATAGAGTTTATTTAAAATGCACCACATTTTTTAAATGTTATTTTAGTTTATTTTGGTGAATATTAAGAAGTTTGGAAACGTTGAACTTGTCAGGTTTTATTGTTTGTTGTCTGAAACCTCAGTGAGGTTTTCCCCACTTCCTATCCTAGTGAAAATGGTCACTGAGAAAAGAAGTTGTGAGAAATCTTTCAAGCAAGGACAAAATGGAACCTTGTCAAGTTTCTCATGCAGTTCATGTTCCTGTTGAGGAGACCACCTTGAATTCCTATGGCTGGCAGCAGAATGTAAACAAAGGGTGGGATATGTGTGAAAAAATGGTGTGGGGTTCGCCTCAATATTTATACCAGACCTCTCAAGTCTAGTATAGATTTTAAGGGGACCCCACACAAAAAAACCCTCTGGTCCCCCCAGTACTCATACCTTACCCAAAGGGTGGTGATTTTAAGGTGGCAGTCCCATACAGATACTAGACCTTAATCTGACCGTATAGCTTAGTTGGCTTGGAAAGGGAGGCAAGTGAGCACTCCCTCTTCTAAACCATACTTGGCCAAATGCCCTCAGCACAGGGGGGGCCCTCCTGGCAAATCACCTTGTCCTCATGTTGATGAGAATGGAATCTGGTGGGGACCCCACACTGATTATGGGGGGGGGGGATTTTTGCCTGAGGTCTCCCTTGACATCCATACATCAAGGATAAGGATCCCATATATATATTTTTATGGGGGACCTTGCCAATTTTTTCTATTTTGTATGGAGCCCCTCATTACCATCCATACCAGACCCTCATTTAGGGCAAACATCTGGTATAGCTGAAGGGAATCCCCATTCGTCTTTTTACAAACAGAAGTAATTGACTGGGAGTTGTCATTTGCCAGCAATTTGAACAGCACTTTTTTGTAAATGTCAGTTTTGCTGTACTAGATTGTATACATTGTACAGATACTCCACTTTACAACCCCAAGCATGTTATTTAACCTCTTCACGCCCACCTGCAATGTACTGCGGCAGAGTAGTAGCTACAGGCATAGCGACGTACCCATACGTCGCTCTGGCTGCATTAACACAGGGGGGTGCTGCATGCCTGAGCAGGCACACAGTGCTCCCCCCTCAGGACTGCTGTGTCCAGTGAACACAGCGGAATGAATATCCCGGTGAACGGGACCCTGTGATCATGTGATCGCTATGTAAGCAAAGCTGCTATGAATCAATCTCATTCATAACAGCTCTGCTTCTCTTCCTAGTGTGCTGTGATTGGCCCACAGCTGTCACATGATACATGGGGCCAATCACAGCACCCTGTACCATGTGACCAGCTCCAGCAAATCACAGATCACTATCCTGAGCTGTCAAAACTTAACTCATTCATGAGTTTATTTCTCCTGCAAAGCAAAGTGTAAAAATAAATAAATAAATAAAATTAGAAAAAAAAAAGAACCATATTGAGATATTTAAGAGTTGTTTTTTTTAGCTACTTGCCAACTGCTTACCTGCATTTTGCGGGCGAGCAGCAGCTCTTGGCAAAGTGATGTAATCTTGTGTCGCTTTCTAGTTTGGGGTGTGAATGCACCTGCGCCCCCCCACTGCCCCCTCCCACCCATTGGTCCAGGGAGAGAAGTGAGAACACCGCACCGAGTAAAAGCAACACTGCGTTTTACACGCACACATTAGATTAGCACATTTAACCCTTTGATCGTCCCTATTAACCCTTTGATCGCCCCATCACCCAACCAGTGCCATTAGTACAGTGTCAGTATATAGAATTTTTCACTGATCACTGCATTCCTGCCACTAGCAACATCAGATAACGTCAGGGTTAGTAAGCGTTAGATTGCCTGCACACTATCGCACTCATGCTATAGATCGCTGATCATCGCCATTACTACTATAGTCAATCACTAAAAAGTTAGTTACCAAAGAAATGTTCCAATAAATACAACACTTCTATTATACCAACATCATTGCGCCAATGTAATAAAGAGAGGAAATACACTCACTGGATGCTGCTATTATTAAAAAACTCAAAATAATAATAAAAATGTGAAAAATATACAAATCACAAATAATAGCGCAAACCAAATCCCACAACTAAATATAACCACCACCAAATAAGTGCATATTAATAGTGCAAACAAAAAAATCAATAAATAGGGAATCTCAATATAGTCCATTCAGAAAAGTCCATATAAACATGATCCTCAGTAAATGAAGTAATGAGATCCTCCTTCATAAGCAATGTGGTATTCAGTGCTCAAAAACACCCCATCAAAATGCACACTCACCATGTGCTAGTAATTAACCAGCATGTCAGTATATATAAAGCATTCACCAAACAGACTTCAAAGGATGATCCTCATGTGTTGGTAATTACTCAGCATACTACTGTGTATCCAGCATATCACCAAACAAACTCCAGAGAAGATCCTCTTGTATCCAGATTAACACTCCTGTTTGTACAGATCAAGATATTGATCATGTACAGAACTATACTAGTGCCTCCTTTGTAGTGTCCCCAAAAACGCAGAGTTAGCAGGATCGGCCCCGTTTGCTGCCAGCACTAGCGTTTAGCCCCTCCACTATTTTTCACAGAAGATTTGTACCAATTGATTGTGGGCCAAGTAAATTTATACGCTCAACAATACATGGCCGCCCACCCAAATTCAGCTCTTTCCAGCCATTCGCATGGAAACCTATCACAGTTTCTGAATTTAAAACTCTTTTGGGCCTAACCCTCATCATAAGCATTACAGAAAATAATGAATTGCGGTCATGTTGATCCACAGAGCCAATTCATTGTATGCCCATGTTCTCTGCTGTTACATATATGCCCAACATGGACCAGCAACGTACTGGTAAGTCACTGGACTCCAATCATCTCTATAGTCTAAGAGACCAGAAGCTACGAGCATTTCATCACTTCAGTTTCGCAGGATATAAACAGCGCCATTTGTAAATTGGGAAAGCATCTGATCACACCGATCTTGGTAATGTAAGGGCAGAGGAGATATCTAGAGTCTGATAGACCCCAGATTTCTCAAAAAAGAATATATGACGATGCCCATTGAAGTTATAGGGGGATATTTGCATTCCCTGTATGTGCAAGCGTGCCGGTATGTAAACAGCAGTTGCTCCATGCATGTGAGGTATCGCTGCAAACGTCAGATCAAGGGCAGTAATTCTAGCACTAGATCTCCACTGGACCTCCTGTAAATATAAATTGGTGACCTGTAAAGGCTTTTAAATTGTCGCATATCAATAATAAAAATGTATGTACTTTGTTGCCGTTGCACGGACATGTGCAATTTTGAAACATGTCAAGTTTGGTATCTATTTACTCAGCGTAACATCATATTTTATGTTATCAAAAAATTTGGCAATATATTGTGTTGTTGTGCTTTAAAATTGTAAAAAGTGTATTTTGCGCTGCACAAATACTGTGTGATGTAAAAAAATTCAACACCCACCATTTTTTTCTCTAAGGCCTCTGCTTTAAAAAAAATATATAACTTTTGTGGGTTCAAAGTAATTTTCTAGCAAAAAAACACTTTTTTTATGTGAACAAAAAGTGTCAGAAAAGGCTTGGTCTTCAAGAGTGGGTGATGTGTGGCAAAAAAATCATTTTTTCTTTTCTTTTTTTCTTTTTCAAAACCCTGTGACAAAAATGAGATCTGAAAAATACTAACCATGCTTCTTATCAAATTCCTTGGGGTATCTACTTTCCAAAAAGGGGTAATGGGGGGGGGTGTACTATCCTGGCATTTTAGAGCCTCCAAAACTGTGATAGGTAGTGGGGAAGTGATATGAGGGAATATGCCCTTTGAAAGCCTGTAGGTGGTCATTGGCTTTTGGGGGCTTTTATGTAGCTAGGCTGCCAAAAAGTCTCTTACATGTGGTATACCCATACTCAGAAGAAGTAGGAAAATGTGTTTTGGGGTGTTATTCCATATATACCTATGGCATGCATGAGCAATATATCATTAAAGTGACAACTAAAAAAAAAATAAATTGGCAAAAATTGGCAAATAATAAAATGTTCCATGGACTCTGCAAAATCTTTGGGGTGTCTACTTGGGGGGTTTATACTGCTGTGGCATTTTAGCACCTCAAGAAATGTGATAGGCAGTCAGAAAGTAAAAGCTACGTAAATTCCAATATATATACCATAGTTTGTAGACGCTATAACTTTCACACAAACCAATTAATATACACGTAGTGAGATTTTTTTTACCAAAGACATGTAGCAGAATACATTTTAGCCTAAATGTATGACTAACTTTGAGTTTATTGGATATTTTTTATAACCAAAAGTGAAAAATATAATTTATTTTAAAAATTAGCGGTCTTTTTTTATTTATATCGCAAAAATTAAAAACCGCAGAGGTGATCAAATACCACCAAAAGAAAGCTCTATTTGCGTGAAAAAGGTCATAAATTTTGTTTGGGTACAGCATTGCACGACCGCACAATTACCAGTTGAAATAGCGCAGTGCCGAACAGCAAAAAATGGCCTGGTCAGGAAGGGGGTAAATCCTCTGGAGGGCAAGTGATTAAAATAATTTTTCGTATTCCATGTGTTACTTGAAGCGTTATTAAAATCCCTGCTCCCCACCAAATGGAATTAAGTATAAAATGTTTGCTTTGGTACATATTCCCCAGGGCAGTACCCAGCCCCCAATGCCATTTGTTTTATAAACTCTTGACTGTTATCCTAGAAGATGGACATTACAGTTTTTTTAAATATGGCTCCCACTGTCTTCAATGAGGTTTGGATTTGGCACCTGAACCTTAGTCATATTCCGTGAACCCACATTGAACCCAATTCAGGTACATGCATTCATCACTACTGGTATCCCTAATATTTAATCCCCCCTGTAGCCTTAACACTTACCCTTGAACTAACACTCCCTTTAAACTCAACAGTAACCCTCCCTGTAAACCTACTTACTATTCTAATGTCAGGACATTTATGCTGCTGGTAACCCTATGGTATCAGAATCTACTAATTCCTTCGTAAAAGTATAATATATATATATATATATATATACACACACGCATATATATGTATTTTAAAAATATTCAGAATTATTGAGAGCTTAATTGTGCTCATCATTCTCACCAACATCTCCAATAATTATTCCTGCATTTATCATTTCATCCTTAGGTTTGATATCTAATTTTGAGAATAAGTTGTGTATTTTTTATTTACAAAATGATGCACAAAGTATCCTGCACATAGAGCATTACTTTACATGTGAACTGCTAATTTTAAAATATTTTTAGCTTTTTTATGAAAAGTAAGTTATGGCAATTAATGACATAATTATTCTTCCTGGAATTTGCATATGAAAGGGCCTCCAATGCATCCTACAGAAATACAAATACAGCTCTGCTATGCAAATTACTCTACTAAGTGTTTTTATAGTCGCTTGATGAGATACTGTATATTTCATATACTTTATGTGAGGGTGCCTTAAACATTTAAAGAAGAACTCTGGGTTAGATCATCTTGTCTTATCTCATCTTATCTTATCTTTGCTGAATTTATTTTTCTGTGCCTTATAGCTTATTATTCTGCATTTAGGGAATCTTTGTGTACTGTCCCCTGGCAATAGCTTTGTGGAAGCTATGTGACAGCTGCTCCTTGTGTTGGCCAGCTGTTGTTTTATCTCCCTCATATATTTCTCAGTACTACAGGGGTGACATAATGATGCAGCCGCCACAGCCAGGGGTCTTTACTGCTGGCTCAAACAGTGCAATGGCCACACCCTTGGCAGCTTGAACTGCACAGACTTCTATATTGTCCTTGAGTCACCGCTCCTCCCACTGCCATACACAGCAAGAACGGGACTCAAGCAGTCATGTGACCACTACATTACATTCCCAACAAAGGTATTCAGCTAGAAACTTAAGACAAAAAAAGAGTTTACATTGTCCAGGGGCAGGAAAGCAGATAGGGGGAAATAATAACTTTGATGCCTGAAGTTCTGTTTTAAAGAAAACTTGCAGTAAGGAAATATGGAGGGGCTTCCAGTTTTGATCTCCTTGTTGCTTGGCAGTCATCATAATATCTATATGTATTAGGAAGGTGGTAGATCCAAACGCATTTCACTGGGTAGGCTTCTTCAAGGGTTCAAATATGGGGAAAGAAGAGCGCTATGCTTGTAGCTGTCTGCCTAATATAGGTAACCCACAGGGAAAGGAACCTGAAAGATGAGACAGGAGCGCTGGACACCCAGTTCAGTCCACACCAGGAAGCCAAGAGATGACATGTGTGTGTGTGTGGGGGGGGGGGGGGGGGGCATTCAAGCATCTGAAAATGTTTTCTTGGAAAGGGAGATAGTGCTGCAAAGATAGATGTCCAGTCAATCAGAGGAGGAAAAGTGACCTTCCCAGATGTGAGAGTCAGAAAAATTCAGCAGGGCAGAGAAAAAGTCAAAGGAAGTAACGAAACGTGTCAGAGAACACGTGACATCTCATGCATCTACGTCTACCGGAAGTGCGATTGCGGCCATTTTGGAAGTGGGAACATGAGGTTGTTCCCTTGCTGCATTATCTCTGCTATGAGGAGCTGTTTTTTCCGTTTTGATATGTAAGTTACTGAATAAATTGATGTCATACTTTATCTACCATATCTAACTGCGGATTTATTTATGAGGGAAATGGAAGAGAGTTTGTGAGACTGAGTTGGAGTTGGATCCTGAAGAAAGACGTTATCCTAATCTATGATATGCCCTTCTGATATATTTATAGGGTAGTTACCCATCACTACACGAGTTAGAGTGTTATACTGTGATTTGTGGGGCTTAAGGTGATCACTATTCAGTATATAGTGTGGTTATTCACACAGGAGTGATTCACGGATTTGTTGCAGTGGACACAATTGGAGTGTTTTCACGTTTGAGAGTTTGGATATATATATGCGTTTATAGAATATATATGTGTATGTAGATATACACATATATTAATTTATTTTTTTTATTTTTTTTTCCTCTCACTAATTATGTGTTTTGCATGATGCACATGATGCACATATTAATTTATTTTATAAAGGGTATGACACTATTTTGAGTTTGTTTTTTTGAGGTTTATGGTCATTGGAAACTTCACGAACTAAGAAAGATATCTACTTTGAAAGAAGAAAAGATTTTTTTGTGTATGGTGTTTAAGACATTGGGTACAATTTTTGCACATTTTTGTATGTTTATTGGACATTTATATGTTCTTTGGATTTTGTATAAAGAAAAGTCTTTATATATATTAAGATTCAAATATGGCTGCACATACAAGCTTCTCTGAAAGAAGTTTAAGTGTCAATTGTCCAGGAGACCTCAGTCTCTAATGGCTCCCGTTTGCTCCAAGTAGAATCATGTACCAATGTTTTGCACCTTAAAAATCCCACATACCTTTTCTTCTTTAATTTTTGATATGTTATATAAAAAAGGAGGATTCTTATGTTTTTGCTAAAATTTCCCATTATTAGAATGCAGCACTAGTATTTTGTTCACGTGGTCACATGTATCTTCTACAAAGCTCTGTTTTGTGACCTTTGAACATACATAGATAAGGCTCAGCATTGATGTTCTGTTTGCCCAGTCTAGGAAAGGCTAGTTTTTATTAGAATAATGAATGACTGGATGTAATATAAATTCAGAATGGTTTTACAGGACAGTGTACTACAGTGGGGATACCTCAAACAAGAATTGAAAGACTCTTGGCTGGCTACAAAAAGCGTTTACAAGCTGTGATACTTGCCAAAGGGGGCAGTACAAGATATTAACTCTGCAGGGTGCCCAAACTTTTGCAGACGCCATTTTTTGTTTTCTGTTATTTTGAAAGTGTAAATGATGGAAATAAAATCTAACTTTTGTTGACATATCATAAGAATGTCTAATCTGTAATTTGATGCCTTTTGGAGATTTTTCCATCTTTCCTTGGCTTCTTTATGCACATTAATACAAATTGTTAGCTGGGGTGCCCAAACTTTCGATCCCCACTGTATATAATACTTACATACATAATTTAACATACTATAGATAGCTGCCATAGCCTTCAACATGCCAAATAAGAAAAAAATGACACCCTGACCAGCAGGACAACACATAACATAACTGCGGGGGTTATTTACTAAAAGTGGAGAGTGCAAAATCTGTTACAAATCTTCACAGAAACCAGTCTGCTTCCAGGTTTTATTGTTAAAGTTTAATTAAATAAGCTGATATTATCAACTGATTGGCTACCATGCACAGCTACACCAGATTTTTAGTGCTCCAGTTTTAGTAAATCACCACACAGAAACTGATAAAAGAATACAATCAGCAGCTGGAGAGTGACATATTTGGACCTCAGCCCTCTCATTCCAGGGTTGGCAGAGCTGCAATCCATATAATTGTGTACAGTTTTTTGTGTTTCATGCAGCAGTTTTCAAAGCATATGGTATTGTTGGTCCTTTACGATGAAAAGATTTCCTTTTCTTTAATTAATCGACTTTATTTTCACACTGAGATCTCCCTGCAGTGTGATTTTGCTCAGTCTCTGCTCCCAGCAATGGATCTCTTGAGAAGTCTGAGCCTTAACCTGAAATGCCTTGCACTGCAACTTTAGTCCAGGTAATGCCAAGTAGACAAGGAGTTCTCTTTACAGGAGGTAGATGCTGCTAGCTAAGCATAAAAATAGGACATAGAAAATTTAGTCTGTACAAAAAAATTGTAAAATGAATGTGGCTCTAGTTAGAAATTTTTTTAACTGAGATCACTGAGAAGTGAGACATCAACATCCTCAAAGGCATCACCACACTGTAATCATTCTTGTACAATCGTTGTGGAGTAATGGCAATTCACAAGCTTGTGTTCTGTAGGTCACTTGTAAAGAATGGGTTTTGCATGGAGAGCTATCAGTGCACTCGGCGTTCCATTGCTCCCCTACTGAAATGTGAAACGTCAGCAACCCATTTCCCACCTGCTGTACTAGACATCATCACTAAATTTGGATGAGTAAACTTTTGACTCATATGAAACCATCTGTATTGACTAGTGTGATCCTGAACTTATGGACTAACGCAGGCTTTTCTGGGCTACAGTATGTCATGATTTAACTCATCTGTTTTATCCAAAAAGAAAATTAAAGAACATCCAAGCAGCTTTTTCATTGCATATTTATAATTAAACGGTATTGCTTTTTTCTTTTATTTTGCTCCATTTTAGAAGAAAGGGATGAGGTTGAGCATAGCCCAATGGTCTTTATTTTGCAAATAATTAAAAAAAAACCAGTAAGTTTCTGTATTCACTTCTTAGTTGAGTCCATAAGGACATAACATGATTAAAATGTCTGGAAAGTGACAACAGACATTAGAAGATAGAAACAAATTCCTTTTTTATTTTAAATTTAGATGCACTGGGGGTTATTTACTAAAATTGTGTGCAAAATCTGGTGCAACTCTGCATAGAAACAAATGAGATTCCAAGTTTTCTTGCCAAATCTTAATTGAACAAGGTGAAGTTAGAAGCTGATTGGTTACCATGCACAGCTACACCAGATTCTGAATAGGGATGGGCTTGAAGTTCATTTTGAACATTGACTGTTCATGTGTTTGCCGAACACATGAACGGTAAGGCCGTTCTGCGGGCTGTTCGCCCACCATGCCCCACAGTGCACTGCACTCTCACAGGGGCAGCATCAGGGTGCCCCCTTATTCCTGAGCTCCCCTGCCCACAGGCCCCCACAACCACTGGGTCACGGTTGTGAGGAAGAGGCCCTTGTCCCTATCAGAATGGTAAGTCGCAGGGGGGGCACCCTGCCAGGGCTGTGCTCGGATCAAGGGTCTGCTAGAAATTTAGGGGGCACCCCGGACAATTTCCCCCCATTTTTTGGATTCCCCTTAAAAGTCTTACCAAGTCTAAAGGGCCTGTTATGGCTTTTAGGGGGAACCCCACACACTTTCCCCCCAATTTTTGGGAGGGGGTTCCCCTTAAAAGTCTTACCAGGCCTAAAGGGCCTGGTATGGCTTTTAGGGGAAACCCCACATACATTAAAAAATAAGCAAATTACTGTGGGGTTAATCCTAACCTTCCCACGAGACCTAAAGGGTCTTGTATGGATTGGGTGGGGGGACCTCACGCTGTTTTTTGTTTTTTTTGTATAAACATTTCTTTTTTTAAAAAATGTCAGTCCTGCTGCATCAGGTTCTATACATTGTACAGCTGTGCAACTTTGCAGGTAGTTTAAGGAGACTCCCCCAGGCATGATATTTAAAGACATTTTTCATATTTTATTTTTACTTTAAGCAATGAAAAATGACTGCCCCTTTAAAAACTGAACTTTTTACATTTTTTTTCACCAATTCATGTCCCTCAGGGTAGTACCTGAGGCCCCATACCCCTTTTATGGCCAATAACTTGCATATAAGCCTTCAAAATGGGCACTTTTGAATTTACAAGTTCGAGTCCCATAGACAAGTTCAAAGTTCATTAGGTTTGAATGTTCGACCACGAACCAAACACGGGGGTGTTTTTGGCTCATCACTAATTGTGAGTGCTCCAGTTTTAGTAAATCCACCATCCTCCACAGTGTGCTTACTACCATGAGCAAGTATTTTGCAGAATGTATCAGTTGCAGCCTTTCACTGTCTTCAATTCTTTCTGACAGATTGCTATCAGCTACAACTTTTTTCACATCATTCTTGTTGTTTTCTGTATCTTTTTCCATAAATCAAATATTCTCTGATACATACTAGTGGGTTTACCTGCTCTTTAATAATTTTCCAGCTGTCAAGTTAAAATGCATCTAAAGGTCAAATATGTCTCCAGTTGTCAACAGTTTTATTTTCATAACTGTTTTATTGCCAAAAGTCAATGGTATAAATATTCTGTGTGTGGCCGCAGACTGCAGCTGCATTATAAATACATTGTTGGAAGACAAGAGACCAAAACTGGAAAACCACTCAGCATAATAGACATTAATTAAACACGGCACCATCTGCCTGGAGTTTGCATGTTCTCCCTGTGTCTGCGTGGGTTTCCTCTGGGTACTCTGGTTTCCTCCCACACTCCAAAGACATGCTGGTAGGTTAATTGGCTCCTGTTTACAAATTAGCCCTAGTATGTGTATGTACGAATGTGAGTTAAGGACCTTAGATTGTCCACTCCTTGAGGGCAGGGACTGCTGTAAATGTACAATATATATGTAAAGTGCTGTATAAATTGACTGCGCTATATAAGTACCTGTAATAAATAAATAAGTTAATTAAATGTATAGATATATTATCAATACATTACCATTATTTATTAACAGAAAGAGCTTTAGAGAAAACTCAATTCACGTTAGTGTCACTTCAGTAGGCAACATACAATCCAACATTTCTAACTTGTTTACAGAGCTTTATACTCACACTAGGACCAATTTATGTAGAAGCTTATTATTCCACTGTAATGTTTTTAGGATGCCGGACTAAGTTAGATCATCCAAAGAAATCTCATACAAGCACCATGACTACAGAAGGACCCTGGCATTGTAGGCATGCCGAGATAAATAACAGTGCTGATATCATAGAAGAGTACTGTATGTAAAAGTTAATTAGGAACAAGATCATCTTTGTATTAATGGTGTACTGGGAAAGGCAGACGATTGGTCAGGTTACATTCCCTCAGTTACATTTATTCATTCTTACATTATACATATACATATACAAGGCATTTTCCTAAACTCTGAGATACAGGCTCCCCCCACCCAGTAACCACCTCCCCACTTATATACATAGTATATATATATATATATATATATATATATATATATATATATATGATTTATTTGACTACCCTTTATCTTCAATCCAACATCAATTTTTTACAAGAGCACATTTGCACAAAGTCATGGATTTTGTAGGATTAGAGTCAGGTGTATGATTAACCGATTATACCAAGCAGGTGCTAATGATCATCAGTTTATAGGTTAAAATTGGGTGATGAACAGACAAACTCTGCTACTGAGGTGAAGATGTGGAAGACAGTTTTATCTCATAGGTCATACACAATGGCAAGACTGAACTGCATCAGCAAAGTCTCAACTGGGCAAAGATTTCAAAGCAGACTGGGGTATCAAGATGTTTTGTTCAAGCTCTTTTGAAGAGGCACAAAGAAACGGGTATTGTTGAGAACTGAAAAGATACAACCAGAAGGTCAAAGAAACCCCATGGGACTTTGAGGGCAGAAAAGCGTAACACATACAATGTGTTAAAAGACCAATAGTCAATCTATTTGTAATAACAAATTACAAGTTTTCTTATCTGCGGATGCATTTGCATAAACTGTTCTGTCGTCTTTTATATTTGTTTACAACCTGTAATATACATTGTAATTTTCATTGTATGCATCATTTCAATTAAGTTATTGTATTGTAGTACCACAATACCAGTATTTTTCCCTGAGGAAGGAACTTCGTTCCGAAACATGTTGGGTGTTATGGGAAGAATACACCACTGCCAATCAAGACATGTATCTACATTGGTGTATCCATTTGGGTATATGTTGGCTCATTCAGTTGGTGTATCACGCTATGTTTCATCTTGCTGTACTGGGTGTTTGGCCATGTTTTGTTATTACAAATAAAGATTGACTATTGGCCTTTTAACATATTGTAAGTTTTTACACTTTGCTGCCTTCAAAGTCCCATGGGGTTTATCTTTTCTGTATTATCTACAGGGATGTTGACAGTATTTACTTATTTGATTTTGTTTTGGCTCATTGTCAATTTCAATGCTGAGAACTATAGACGCAGTGCTTGGCCAAGTAAACTTAATGCAGTAGATGAAAATTACTTCCCTTTGACATCAAAAGATATCCAGCAGTGCCATCAGCACAGAACTGGGGGAAATCAGTAGGCCTGATGAAGTCTACCCAGAAGTGGTCTTCATGGAAGAATTGTGGCCAAAAAGCCATATGAGGTATATATGTATTTCTCTGTACAGCAGAGAAATACACAGCAATATGTTTCCCTAGTAAAACACACACAGCACACTTAGTAAAACACAGTTAACCCTTTGATCACCCCAGATGTTAACCCCTTCCTGCCCAGTGTCATTAGTACAGTATTAGCATTGATCACTCTATTAGTGTCACTGGGGATGTCAGTGGCAGTTAGTCATTTCCCTCCCCCTTGTCAGAATGCCCGCCACAGTCCCACAGTCCCGCAGACCCGCAGCCCTGCTAGAAGTCGCTGATCGCCAACATTACTAGTATAACAACATTTATTTTTTAAATTCCAGTATTTATACTGCCATTCGTAGACATTTGTAGGCATTTTGGACTAAATGTATGAAAAAATTAGATTTTTTACATTTTTTATTGGATATGTTTTATAACAAAAAATAAAAATATTGTCTTTTTTTTTGTCTTTTTTGTTTATAGCGCAAAGAATAAAAAATGCACAGGTGATAAAATGCCACAGAAAGAAAGCTCTATTTGTGGGCAAAAAAAAAGGGCATACATTTCATTTATGTACAGCGTTTCATGACTGTGCAATTGTCAGTTAAAGTAATGCAGAGCCATATAGTAAAAAATGGCCTGGTCAGGAAGGGGGGTAAATCTTCTGAAGGGCAAGTGGTTAATATATAATATATATGTGTATATACAGTATATAGTTTCCCAGCTGTCTCTATGCCATGTTATTAGGTCATATGATGCACTGGGTCCTCTTTTATCCTTTTATATTTAACTCAGCAACGAGGGGATCCTCAGTGATACTAGCACCATTTTCTATATTACACTTTCTATATTATGTATGTGCAGGACACCATGTTGCCTACCTTTAAGGGACATGTCCTTGTAGCCTTGTGCTCAGTGTATGTCACCAGTCTTCCAGATTGAATGAAGCTCAGCTGACTGAAGACAACTAGTGGGAAACATTAATTACAGGGGTTGGGGCAGCTCTGCGTTGAAAGTGAGTACTGCAGCAAAAGCTGCTTTATTTTTCCACCACTGCTGGAACTTTTACAAGTCCTTTGCTGTATGTTGTATTTGCTTAATACTAAAACAGTCCCACTAAAACACTTTACTACTAAATGTTCACTGCAGTCCAGCAGGTGTCTACACATGTCAGCTTTTGAAATCTTTTGCTGATTTTGGAGAGAAATGTTACTTCTATTTTTCCACAATGTCATCTCTATGCCAGAGACAGATCGAAAGAATAGTGTCATTTCTGTAAGTCCACATTTTGAGTTATGGTTGTAAAGTTTACCTGAAAGTCATTTTTTACTTGCTTGTTGAGCCATATTTGCATTACTATGTTTCATTTCCAGATTTGTAGTAGTGATCTGTATGTATGTTAATTGAAGCATGGTAGAGATTAGATTGGGTACAGGATAGACCAGAGAGGTCCTTGTAGAATAGATCAAAATGTCAAAAAGTACCCCCCCCCCCAGGAAACAGATAAATTCATACTCCCATATTTCATATGTCATTTTCCTGGGTACGGTTACATTTGGTGTCTTAAGTGAAATAAGAACAGTATTATCACTATTATGATTGGCATACAGATGAGACCCACAAACCATGTATTGCTTCAATTAAATGTGAGCAGCACCTAAAGGCTACCAGTGACACGTGAGAGCAGTAAACCACAGCGTCATTCAGCGTCATTAAGCAGCATGTATAATTTGCAACAACAGCATGATTTGCATTAAAGTAAATGTAAATATGAAAATAACAAAGACCTCATATAAGTTTAACACATTAATGTCATTTAAAGAGAAAGTTTCAATATTTCTAAATTTGCAGCTTTCATTAAAGTAATACCAAGTGATCCTGCCATGAAGGCACATACATTATTATAAAACTAGTACAGTGGACTAAATTACAAACAAATGTCCATAACTCATAAAAAATTACATATTTTAATAATTAATACATTGTTAAAATAATACAAAAAATCCAAAACCAGTCCAACTGCAAGTGATCAGTCCAAAGTGCTGTTATTTCAAACCAAATCTTCCTCCGCTCTATATTGTGAGATCAAAGATTATCCACACCAGACATGCAAGTGTGTCCCACCACCTGTATGTCTATCAATGTTACATAGTTACATAGTTAGTCTGGCTGAAAAAAGACAAAAGTGTATCCAGTTCAACAATAGAAAATAAAAAAAATGTATAATCCTATACCCACAGTTGATCCAGAGGAAAGCAGAAAAACCCAGCAAAGCATGATCTAATTTGCTCCTGCTGGGAAAAAAAGTTCCTTCCTGATCCCCCAAGAGGCAATCAGATATTCCCTGGATCAACTTTACCTATAAATGTTAGTATCCAGTTATATTCTGTGTACCTAAGAAACAATCCAGGCCTTTTTTGAAGCAATCCACTGAGCTGGCCAGAACCAACTCTTGAGGGAGTCTATTCCACATTTTCACAGCTCTCACTGTGAAGAAACCTTTCCGTGTTTGGAGATTAAATTTATTTTCCTCTGGACGTAAAGAGTGCCCCCTTGTCCTCTGTGATGACCTAAGGGTGAATAACTCTACACCGAGTTCACTATATAAACCACTGATGTATGTTGATCATATCCCCCCTTAATCTCCAGAAAGACTAAATTTAGTTCCTCTAATCTTTCCTCATAGCTGAGCTCCTCCATGCCTCTTATCAGTTTGGTTTCCCTTCTCTGTACTTTCTCCAGTTCCCCAATGTTCTTTTTGTGAATTGGTGCCCAAAACTGAACTGCATATTCCAGATGAGGTCTTACTAATGATTTGTTCCGGGGTAATATGATATCTCTCTCTGGAGTCTGTTCCTCTTTTAATACAAGAGATGATTTTGCTCACTTTAGAAACCGCAGCTTGGTATTGCATGCCATTATTAAGCTTGTGATCTACCAGAACCCCCAGATCCTTCTCCACCATTGATTCCCCCAGTTGTACTCCCCCTAGTATGTATGATGCATGCATATTCGTAGCCCCCAAGTGCATAACCTTACATTTATCAACATTAAACCTCATTTGCCACATAGTTGCCCAATTAAACAGTGCATTGAGGTCGGCTTGTAAATTGAAGACATCCTGTAAGGACGTTATTCCACTGCACAGCTTGGTGTCATCTACAAAGACTGAAATTGGATTTTTAATCTCATACCCTATATCTTTTATAAATATATTAAAAAGTAAGGGTCCCAACACTGAACCTTGGGGTACACCACTGACGACCCCAGACCATTCAGAGTATGAATCGTTAACCACTACTCTTTGAATATGATCTTTTAGGCAGTTTTCTAACCATTTACATACAGATTTTTCCAAGCCCGTAGACTTTACCTTACACATTAGCCGTGTGTGGGGAACTGTGTCAAACGCTTTTGCAAAATCCAAGTTTACCACGTTCACCATCACCCCTCTGTCCAAGGTTTTGCTCAGGTTTTGTCATTTGTTTGACAACTTCTGTCTTTCATGAATCTATGCTGTCTGTTGCTTAAAATATTTTTTCCAGCAAGAACTCATCTATGTGGTCGTTTATTAAACTCTCCAATATCTTCCTAACTACAGAAGTTAAACTAACAGGTCTATAATTACTTGGTAAAGATTTTGACCCCTTTTTAAATCTTGGCACCACATTGGCCTTGCACTAATCCAGTAGTACAATGCCAGTCATTAAACAGTCCCTAAAAATTAGAAACAATGGCTTTGAAATGACAGAGCTCAATTCTTTAAGGACCCGTGGTTCGCTCACTGGGTTTGACTGTGTATCCTGGGATCCTTCAAGATGGACCTTCTCACTTGTACCTTGTACACTGTTGATGTTTAAACAGACATGGGATAGACTTTCATAGTGTAATATTAATAGTAGTAATGACCATTTATTAAGAGTATTGCACTAACAGAAACAATATGGTACAAGCATCTTTAATTTCTCTCTTGTGCAGCTGCAATTCAGCATCCCTGCAGCATCAGTAACACCCAGCTCCTCCCACGCGCTACATCATGCATTACATTACTTCATCAGGGAAAGAGTGGGTGAAAGCAACCAATATAGAGCAAATGGGAATAATGTCATATTGTGGAAGCCATTTTGTTGTAGCTCTCTCCTGGGGAAACATACAGCGGCCATGTTTTGAAAGTCCCTCCATAGGAAAGTACTATATGGTGGTCATTTCCTTGTAGCTCATCTATCTGAGTTGTTCATAAATACACTGCTCAAAAAAATTAAACACTTTGAAAACACATCAGATCTCAATGGGGAAAAATATCATACTGGATATCTATGCTGATATGGACTGCGTAATGTGTTAGGAACGTAAGGATGCCCCATCGTTTGATGGAAATAAAAATTATCAACCTGCAGAGGACTGAACTCAAAGACACCCTGAAAATCAAATGGAAAAAATGAGGCAGCAGGCTAGTCTATTTTGCTGAAATTTAATTGCAGCAACTCAAAATGGTACTCAGTGATTTGTATGGCCCCATGTGCTTGTATGCATGCCTGACAATGTCGGTATGGTGTTCTGGGGTATTTCCTCCCAGATCTGGACCAGGGAATCACTGAGTTCCTGGACAGTCTAAGGTGCAACCTGGTGGCGTGGGATGGACCGAAACATGATATCCCAGAGGTGTTCTATTGGATTTAGGTCAGGCGAGCGTGGGGGCCATTCAATGGTATCAATTCCTTCATCCTCCAGGAACTGTCTGAATACTCTCGCAACATGAGGCCGGGCATTGCCATGCACCAGGAGGAACCCAGGACCAACTGCACCACTGTAGGGTCTGATAATTGGTCCAAGGATTTCATCCCAATACCTAATGGCAGTCAGGATGCCATTGTAGCCTGTAGAGGTCTATGCGTCCCTCCATGGATATTCCTCCCCAGACCATCACTGACCCACCACCAAAACGGTTATGCTGAATGATGTTACAGGCAGAATAACATTCTCCATGGCTTCCCAGACCCTTTCACGTCTGTCACATGTGCCAATGGCGGACCTGCCAATTCTGGTGTTCAATGGCAAATGCCAATCGAGCTCCATGGTGCCGGGCAGTGGGCAGGGCCCTCAAGAGGACGTCAGGCCCTCAGGCCACCGTCATGAAGTCTGTTTCTGATTGTTTGGTCAGAGACATTCACACCAGTGGCCTGATGGAGGTCAGTGCTCATCCTGTTCCTCCTTGCACAAAGGAGCAGATAATGGTCCTGCTGATTGGTGAAGGACCTTCTACGGCCCTGTCCAGCTCTCCTAGAGTAACTGCCTGTCTCCTGGAATCTCCTCCATGCTCTTGAGACTGTGCTGGGAGACACAGCAAACCTTCTGGTAATGGCGCGTATTGATGTGCCATCCTAGAGAAATTGGACTGCCTTTTCAAACCTCTGTAGGATCCAGGTATCGCCTCATGCTACCAGTAGTGACACTGACCCTAGTCAAATGCAAACTAGTGAAAAAACAGTAAGAGAAGATGAGTAGGGAAAAAAATGTCAGTGGCCTCCACCTGTAAAACCATTCCTGCTTTGGAGATTGTCTCATTGTTGCCCATCTAGTGCACCTGTTGTTAATTTCATTAACACCAAAGCAGCTGAAACTGATTAACAACCCCCTCTGCTACTGAACTGACCAGATCAATATCCCAGGAGTTTAATTGACTTGATGATATGCTCTGATTAAAAAGTGTTCCTTTAATTTTTGTGAGCAGTGTAGATGTGGTGGCCATGCTTTCGTGGTTTCTCTATAGGAACAATCAGTATACTGGATTACTATGTATTGAATCTCAAGTAAACAGCTGTATTCATGAAGGTACATTTTAGGTAGGCGGTCAAAGGGAAGTAAAACCATGGCTCAACTTCCTTTTACTGCCCCCATGCTGTCCCTGTAAATGCAACCTTAAAGGGGAAGAGAGGCTGCCTTCAAATAAGCCTCTTATTTTAATGAATGGAAATTAGAGACCAGACTAATCAGAGATGCCTGAATACTGTATGTAAACTTCACATTTATTGTCAAATGTTTGCAACAAAACACTGAGATCTACAGAGAGTAACTGTTCTTTATAATCAGTAGAAATACACTACAGCTTCTCTTTAGTAGTGTGAATACTTTTTCTCCTCAATAATCTGTTTTCACTGTGAGCAGGCAATAGGTTCACTTTAAATACATTTTATTGCCGTTAGATTTGCTGCTTCATTGATCAGATTTTTCCCTCTGTAGAACAGTTTCTATTACTGGAAATTAGAAATTGGCTGAAAAGCCATGCAGTAATGTCGGGTATTCAAATACTACCTTCTAGAGGTGACTGTGCGTTTATTGCCAGTCCAATAACCTCTTATTGGCAGCAGTTAAATTAGACTGCCAGCACTGATTAAAGATGAAAGAGACAAAACTATGACTGACAGACATGTAAAAATTCTGATACGTGATACAGAAAGCTCTACATTACCGATTACAGTAACACTGGTAAATAATCATCTGTACATGTGAATGTTTCTTTTTATATTATCCCGCATGACTGTTAAAGAGAGAAGCTAATATTAAAATATTATACAAACATGATAAATGAGCATCCAAGGCAACAGATGCAACATAATCAGTGACTTGATTTTGCTTTTTAGCAAACAGAGCAACACTGCTAAAGTCAGAAAAGTGTGCTCAGAAATGTATGTTGCAATTTAGGAAGCTGAATGGCCTGCTGCTCTACAGCTACAGCTGTTCACATACAGGTGAAACTCGAAAAATTAGAATATCATGCAAAAGTTCATTTATTTCAGAAATGCAGCTTAAAAGGTGAAACTAATATATGAGATAGACTCATTACATGCAAAGCTAGTTCAAGCCGTAATTTGTCATAATTGTGATGATTATGGCTTACAGTTCATGAAAACCCCCAAATCCACAATCTCAGAAAATTAGAATATTACATGCAATCAATAAAACAAGGATTGCACATATCGGACCTCTGAAAAGTATAAGCATGCATATGTACTCAGTACTTGGTTTGGGCCCCTTTTGCAGCAATTACTGCCTCAATGCGGCGTGGCATGGAAGCTATCATTCTGTGGCACGTCTGAGGTGTTATGGAAGACCAGGATGCTTCAATAGCGGCCTTCAGCTCTTCTGCATTATTCAGTCTCATGTCTCTCATCTTTCTCTTGACAATGCCCCATAGATTCTCTATGGGGTTCAGGTCAGGCGAGTTTGCTGGCCAATCAAGCACAGTAATCCCACGGTCATTGAACCATGTTTTGGTGCTTTTGGCAGTATGGGCAGGTGCCAAGTCTTGCTGGAAAATGAAGGCAGCATCCCCATAAAGCTCGTCTGCGGAATGAAGCATGAAGTGCTACAAAATCTCCTGGTAGACGGCTGCCTTAACCCTGGACTTAATGAAGCACAGTGGACCAACACCAGCAGATGACAATCAACACAGACTGTGGAAACTTCACACTGGACGTCAAGCATCTTGCAGTGTGTGCCTCTCCATTCTTCCTCCATACTCTGGGTCCAAATGAGATGCAAAAGTTGCTCTCATCAGAAAAGAGGACTTTGGACCACTGAGCAACAGACCAGGTCTGTTTTTCTTTAGCCCAGGTAAGACGCTTCTGACGTTGTTTGTTGTTCAGGAGCGGCTTGACAAGAGGAATATGACATTTGAAGCCCATGTCCAGGATTCGTCGGTGTGTGGTGGCTCTTGATGCACTGACTCCAGCCTCAGTCCACTCCTTGTGAAAGTCCCCAACACTTTTGAATGGCCTTTTCCTGACAATCCTCTCCAGGCAGCGGTCATCCCTGCTGCTTGTGCACATTTTTCTTTCACACTTTTCCCTTCCACATAACTTTCTATTAATGTGCGTTGATACAGCACTTTGGGAACATCCAACTTCTTTTGCAATTACCTTTTGAGGCTTTCCCTCCTTATGGAGGGTGTCAATGATGGTTTTCTGCACAACTGTCAGGTCAGCAGTCTTTCCCATGATTGTGATTCCTACTGAACCAGACTGAGAGACCATTTAAAGGCTCAGGAACCCTTTGCAGGTGTTATGGCTTAATTAGCTGATTAGAGTGGGACACTTTGAGCCGAGAATATTGCACCTTTTCACAATATTCTAATTTTCTGAGATTGTGGATTTGGGGTTTTCATGGGCTGTAAGCCATAATCATCACAATTATGACAAATCACGGCTTGAACTATCTTGCTTTGCATGTAATGAGTCTATCTCATATATTAGTTTCACCTTTTAAGTTGCATTACTGAAATAAATGAACTTTTGCACGATATTCTAATTTTTTGAGGTTCACCTGTACATGAGGGGTCGGGAGCCAATAACTGGAGAAACTTGGGGATAATTTTGGCAAAGTTTAATAGCAACAGGCTTGAATTGTATTAATTAATAATATTGCCTTCTAAACAAAAAAAGCACTAACCTAATATTATGTATGCAAACAAACAAATGGAAAGTCTAATAAAACATGGGTAACAAATGAGCAATTGATACAATATGTGGGCAACTAGCAGTACGCACAATTCTGGACAATGCATGAGTAATGACAACAACGGTGGCATTAATGATGCACGGTCTGCCTCCACCCACATGGAAGAAAAATATATTTTAAATATATTTTAAAAATATTATTCCCAAATATATTGACATATAGTTGAAATACTACAATTTTGGCTATATTCTATATATATACATACATACATATATATATATATATATATATATATACACTGCATGCTGAAATGCATTTTTTATATATTACAAAATATATAAAAAATATTTTTTTAAATATATATTTTTTATATATATTCTTCAGATTTTTTTTAACATAATTAAGTAATTTTAACATATATTTTTACATATATTTGTAAATGCATTCCAATAATGTAGATTGAATGTATTTTTAAAGACATACAGTATATCTGAAAATGTATTTTTATATTTCTTATATATTTTGTAATAAACATGCATTTCAACATACAATATATATATATATATATATATATATATATATATATACAGTGGGGATCGAAAGTTTGGGCACCCCTGCTAAACATTTGTATTAATGTGCATAAAGAAGCCAAGGAAAGATGGAAAAATCTCCAAAAGGCATCAAATTACAGATTAGACATTCTTATAATATGTCAACAAAAGTTAGATTTTATTTCCATCATTTACACTTTCAAAATAACAGAAAACAAAAAAATGGCGTCTGCAAAAGTTTGGGCACCCTGCAGAATTTATAGCATGCACTGCCCCCTTTGCCAAGCTGAGACCTGCCAGTGTCATGGATTGTTCTCAATCATCGTCTGGGAAGACCAGGTGATGTCAATCTCAAAGGTTTTAAATGCCCAGACTCATCTGACCTTGCCCCAACAATCAGCACCATGGGTTCTTCTAAGCAGTTGTCTAGAAAACTGAAACTGAAAATAGTTGACGCTCACAAAGCTGGAGAAGGCTATAAGAAGATAGCAAAACGTTTTCAGATGTCAATATCCTCTGTTCGGAATGTAATTAAGAAATGGCAGTCATCAGGAACAGTGGAAGTTAAAGCAAGATCTGGAAGACCAAGAAAAATATCAGACAGAACAGCTCACAGGATTGTGAGAAAAACAATTCAAAACCCACGTTTGACTGCACGATCCCTCCAGAAAGATCTGGCAGACACTGGAGTTGTGGTACACTATTCCACTATAAAGAGATACTTGTACAAATATGGGCTTCATGGAAGAGTCATCAGAAGAAAACCTCTTCTACGTCCTCACCACAAAAATCATCATTTGAACTTTTGCAAATGAACATATAGACAAGCCTGATGCATTTTGGAAACAAGTTCTGTGGACCGATGAGGTTAAAATTGAACTTTTTGGCCGGAATAAGCAAAGGTACGTTTGGAGAAGAAGGGGCACAGAATTTAATGAAAAGAACCTCTGTCCAACTGTTAAGCATGGGGTTGGATCAATCATGCTTTGGGGTTGTGTTGCAGCCAGTGGCACCGGGAACATCTCACGAGTAGAAGGAAAAATGGATTCAATCAAATTTCAGCAAATTTTGGATGGTAACTTGATGCCATTTGTGAAAAAGCTGAAGGTAAAGAGAGGATGGCTTCTACAAATGGATAATGATCCTAAACACACCTCGAAATCCACGGGGGATTACATCAAGAGGCGTAAACTGAAGGTTTTGCCATGACCTTCACAATCTCCTGATCTCAACATAATTGAAAATCTATGGATAGACCTTAAAAGAGCCGTGCGTGACAGACAGCCCAGAAATCTCAAAGAACTGGAAGACTTTTGTAAGGAAGAATGGGCAAAGATACCTCAAACAAGAATTGAAAGACTCTTGGCTGGCTACAAAAAGCGTTTACAAGCTGTGATACTTGCCAAAGGGGGCAGTACAAGATATTAACTCTGCAGGGTGCCCAAACTTTTGCAGACGCCATTTTTTTGTTTTCTGTTATTTTGAAAGTGTAAATGATGGAAATAAAATCTAACTTTTGTTGACATATTATAAGAATGTCTAATCTGTAAATTGATGCCTTTTGGAGATTTTTCCATCTTTCCTTGGCTTCTTTATGCACATTAATACAAATTTTTAGCTGGGGTGCCCAAACGTTCGATCCCCACTGTATATATATATATATATATAGTAGTATTTCAAATATATGTCCATATGTTTGGGAAGAATATTTTTAAAATATATTTAAAATATATATTTTTTTCCATGTGGGCAGTCCTCTTGTTTTTCTCCAGGCCTCTAGTAACATAACATATCTTTTTCTCTCTGGCAACACATGGTCATGGAGAGAGGAGATGGAGTAGGAGAAAGCACAGCCTACACCTCGTCTTGGCTATCCTCTTCTATCCAGTGGCAGCTTACCACTCCTACTGCTGTTTAATAGCAATATCGACACCAAGGTCACTACTACTGCCAGCCTATCAACTGCAGAGGAGGAGGGAACTCTCAATGGTCGGGCCCTGGTAACTGAATGGATCAAAAAACATAAAGAGAGAGAACGTACCAGCCTAGTGCATTATCTCTAAAACCATTTATTTTAAAAAAACATAAATTAATCTAATCACAGACATCCAGACCTACAAAACATATCGAAGAGGTTTGGCTCTGATAAAGAAGATACAGCCTTAAAAACGTGTAAGCCATTAGGATCTCAGATCAAGTTCTCCTAAACCTAGGAGCAAGCGGAGTGGAGGACTTGATTTTATTACTTTCATATGCTTTGTCAGTCTAGACGTCTGTGAGTAGATTAATTTATGTTCTTTTGAACAAATTTTTAGAGATAACATGCTAAGTTGGTGCGCCCTCTTTCTTTGTGTTTTTAGTTGTCTTTGGGACAACCCCAGTCCAGAGAGGGCAGCAAGGCACTGTGTTCTTATTCCATACTGGGAGTGAAACAAATTTTGGAATTCATCCACCACACTCCACACATGTGCAGGAGGTGTTATGTTTTTATATATAAATTAAATGGATTAGCCAGAATCTCTAAATGAAATCTGTAGAGTTTACAGCTATCGCTGTGACTGACACCAAGGCAGTTAGGCTGTGTTTTTTAGGGCTTAAAGTTAATTTAATTAAAACCTTTTTGTTTGACTGGAAAGAGAAGGGAGTAATCAGAGTAATTAGAGTAATCAGAGAATTAGAGTAACCTCTACAAGGTTTTTTTTGGTCCCCCATGCCTCTGCTGGAAAGGTTTTCCTTCACCAGTCCCTAGGACAGAAAGTGAATGGAAATCTTCCTACAAGGACACAGAGAGTAATAAAATCCCGAAAGATGTCTTAACTCTTCCCCACCGTAGTGTACAAATTGCTATCTGTGTTCCAGTTAGGGACATTTTTCTTCACTATTGACTCAGTTGGCATTAGTCACAGGGAAAGGAGCTCTGGTGAAATCTTCTCACAAAGACATGGAGAAGACAAAGGCTCTAAGGCCTCATTCATGTTGACAGTGTCAAATCTGCCTTTATATGCATTTAGAGGAAATTTCTAAATATAGTACTTATAGATGCACATAATGTTTTTTCAGTGGTGTTATTCAAACACCCAGCTGATCAGGGATGCACTGCAGAGTTCATGATCTCTATGTTCCCACCTGCATTTATAGAAGGCCTAGCTAGGATAAGAAGTCTTTCTGTATTCTTCGTTCTTCAAACATCCCTTCTTCGATTTTCTCTGACCTGGAATGAAACCAGAAGTGATGATAATTTCATCACTTCCAGTTTCAGAGCCCTCATTCTCTGGCCGATGCTGCCAGGGAAGCGTGTAGCTGACAAGATCTCTGCTCGGTTACATTGGAGTCTCAGAGTACCTGAGCAGTACACGTTAATTGCAGTCATGTGCACTATTCTATGCATGTTACACATTCCATAGAATATAATTCTATCTCAGGAATGTGCAAGAGAGGGTGCCTACGTTCCTACATACAGTGTCACCTTTGGGAATGAACGTAGCCACCCTCAAACAGCAAGTGGGATCAGAGCAGCAAAAAAGGAATTTGGCCTTCCTCTCTGGCCTTTGAATCTACAGTTTTGGCCCTACATTACCTTTAGGCTTTTGGTTCAGAACCAACTTATAAACCAGTTTCTACTATCACAAGATGTCATTTTTATACCAATGGCTTCCTTGTCATCCAACAATTGTTTTATGTAACTGTACATTTTGGGCGTCTTTGATGCAAATTTTTTGTACATTGCCTATTCTCAATAAAGAAAAAAAAGAAAGTAAAAACAAAAAGAATTTAGATATTTGGAGGAGGCTGAAAGCAATAGAAGGTAATTTTCTACAATACATATTTGAATACAATTTTCTTTTTTTAAACTAGAGTTTACTGTCACTTTAAGTATGTGGGACTATATTCTGTTAGGTTGCTGTATGCATTTAAATGAAAAAAAAAATGAACTCCTCCCTTTAACATCCCACAAAGCATTCACCAATTCCTGAGAGATTTAACATTAAGCCCAATTCCAGTCATGTCAGTTGTTTTGCTTAACTGTCTGCAAATATCGCCTTCCAGTAAGTGTTTTTAAACCTTATAACTTTAGATACGTAAATAACAAGAATAGTACAAAACAAGTTAAGTACAACATTTTTAAATTCTCAATCATGTTTATGACATGGCACAAACAGATTTGACATGTATACATACTTGTTACATAGGTGAATCTTTCAGCAAATCTAGTTGTGGCAATGCAACATACAGTAGTCAAGAGTAACAAAAAAAGAAAAAAAGAAAGAAAATAATAAAGGAGTAAGCTATAAAACATTAAAGAGGAACTTTACATAAAAAATCAGAGAGTGCAATCAGGCTGTTTTTACATACATTACATACACATTTGCTGTCCTAGGATACTCACTCAATCTACTCTATCAATAGAGGTACAGTGTAGTCACCCTAATACAGAAAGTGTGTGTTGGACTATAAAACACCTTACCCCTTTCTTCTTCTCCATAACATGGGGGGTGTCCTGTAGTCTTAAAACACTTAATGATAGTATTGGTTGAGATAAGAATGCAGGGTGCACAAGACACAGGTCACACAACAAACAAACAAAGTAACACTGTCTGTGCTAAGTGACAGATAGAATCAAGACCACCAGCAGTGTGACCAAAAATGTTCTGGAGCAAATGGTGATTGATGAGTTTCTAAATATAATCCCAAGTGTTTGGTAAGAACTGAAGCAAAGTCTTCCACATTTGTCCCTGATTACACCATGCACAAGAGAATGCACTGGATCTGGGCAAAATACAAAGAGAAAAACAGGGAATCGCACACCTTACACAGTTAAACCTTTAGGGCCAGTTCACTCCATGGCCGCATCTGAATCACACAGGAATGTGCTGTGCTTTCCTGTGCGATTCAAACCACATGCAAAACACACTAAATTTGGAATCTGCTATGGGTGTCAATAGAAAGTTAACGGCACCTAGTTACATAGTTACATAGTCTGGTGAAAAAAGACAAAAATACATCCAGTTCAACCATTAAAAAAAAAAAGTTATAATCCTTTACCCACAGTTGAGCCAGAGGAAGGCAAAAAACCCAGCAAAGCATGATCCAATTTGCTCCTGCAGTGGAAAAAAAATCCCTTCTTGATCCCCCGAGAGGCAATCGGATATTCCCTGGATCAACTTTACCTATAATTGTTAGTAACTAGTTATATTCTGTGTATCTAAGAAACAATCCAGGCCTTTTTTAAAGCAGTCCACTTAGCTGGCCAGAACCAACTCTTGAGGGAGTCTATTCCACATTTTCACAGTTCTCACTGTGAAGAAACCTTTCCATGCTTGGAGATTAAATTTATTTTCCTCCAGACGTAAAGAGTGCCCCCTTGCCCTCTGTGATGACCTCAGGGTGAATAGCTCTCCATCGAGTTCACTATATGAACCACTGATGTATTTATACATGTTGATCATATCCCCCCTTAATCTCCTCTTCTCAAGAGAGAATAAATTCAGTTCTTCTAATCTTTCCTCATAGCTGATCTCCTCCATGCCTCATATCAGTTTGGTTGCCCTTCTCTGTACTTTCCCCAGTTTCCCAATGTTCTTTTTGTGAATTGGGACACCCCAAACAGAGGTCTCAAATACAGTGTATTTGCCTGGACATGCCCACACCGGATCGCAGGGTACTTTTGCACTTTTGATGTCATCGGTAAGGAGCACGTCGGGAGCCTGCACAGCATCGTTTGCCCCTTCCTCGCCCTAGGGTCACATTAGCTGACTGAGGGAGATAAACTGAGGGAGAAGAGAAACACTGGAATACTAGCAAGTAGCAGTGTGCAAAGGTATATTTACTTTCAAAGAATCACCTCTAATGTTGGGTGTCCTTCATTTGTGGATGTTGCTGCATTATGTAAAACTATTCGTTTAGGTTTTTTTTTAATTTTAAAATGGGGTGCATTAAGATTATACATAATTTTAACAGGTGTCTTCACTGGTTGAGAAACAATGGTCTATGAAATATGTGAGTGTAACAATTGTTGATTTTAATACTTTGACCATTAAAGGTTTAACTGAGCAAGGTCTGCACTTCCCTGTTTTTCTCTTGTTTGCCTTTTGCACTGGCAGGATCAATTGGTAATTTTTTTTTTTTCAGTTATGAAACTGATACTGTATAACAAAATGATTTCAAGGCTATATTTAAACCCTTAACGCTACATTCCGATGGCCCATTATGTGGGCTTTAATGCCAAGAGCAGGGAAGGGGCAAACAAGGATGCTGTGCACCCAATGTGCTCCTGATCAACCAATGACATCATTGGTTGTTAGGGTGCCAGCTGCTAGAAGATTGTTATGGTGCACAATAAAAACCCGTAGCTTTGTTTAACTAAAAAACAGGCTTGATCCACCCACTGGCTTGTGTATAATTTTTAGGCATTTTGCCAAGGCACCCCTGAGGAAACCTGAAAGCACCCTGGTTGACTGCAGCCCCATTTTGCTGAACTTTTAGAACTGCTCACATTGTAGCCAGTGATGTCTAGTGGTTATTCAGCATGAGATTTAGGTGACATGGCTTCTGTGTCATGGGATCTCACAGTAGTCACCTCCTTGCCACCTTTTAAGTGGGCTTTAATGCTCAGGAGGTGAAATGGCTTCTGTTTCATGAGACCTCAGTGACTGGTCACATGATTAGGAACAGGGGCGGACTGACAACTCATGGGGCCCCCTTGCAATAGAGGATCATGGGGCCCCTGTGTCCTTGCCCAAACTCAAAAAAGCCTATGCAAAAAGGTACCTGGGGCATCTCATGGGGCCCCCTACTGACCTCAGGCCCTCGGGCAGTTCCCGAGTTTCCAAATGGTCAGTCCGCCCCTGATTAGGAGCCCATCCGGTTGGCTCCCAATCAGTAGCCTTGGCCAAGGGCTGCCACAGGCCACCATGGACACTAAAGACATTAAATCCCACCTTCCTTGCAGCAACATACAGTATATGCGTTGCATGGTCATCAAGAGGTTAACAAACCAAAAATAGACTAATAAGGAATGTTCATTGTAAAGGTTTACATACACTTCAAAGAGCTATTTTTTTTACTATTCACATTTTCAGCTTGAATATGAAATATCTCAACAAGAAGTTTGGAGGACATGTTTCTGATATCATGAGCCAAACTCCTGCAATGTTCCTAAAGATGAAAAAATGGGTCAGTCATAGTGATGAGATATGTATATTACACTTTATGAATGAGTTAACATTGAACAAATCCATTGCATTTTAAGTAATACAAGACACAAAAGGGAATTCTATAATATTGTTAATTACTTTCCGAAGGCAAGTGTGATACATATGAACAACTGCAAAATGAAGTGAAACACTTCAGTATTTCTAATTATATCCTGTAGGAGAGAGATAAGAGCAGCAAAGTGCCTTCTACACAAACAGCAACAATTATAAGTACATAAATATGTTTCTACACATCAAATGGCTCCACTAAGCCTAATTTACTTGTTCAGTACTGTCAGTGCTCGATTATATATTAAAATGTAGAGATTTGTGCCCCACTTAACATATAAATATCCCTGTATGTTTCTAGTTAGATATAGTCCAAAAATATCTCAGCATAGCACAAATCTTGCAGTCCTTGCAGTGTAAAGAGCAATGTAGGCGCAGTAATCCTTAGCAATTAATTCAGTTGCATTACATTATACAGTATCTAGAACAGTTAAAGATACATTGACTAGATCAACCTTTCTCAACTATTTTCACGGAACCCTAATATTCCTCCAGAGGCTGCTAGGGTTACCTCGAGCAAGGAGCAATTTTTCCCTCTCAGACAAGTTCCCACTGACGATATTGATTTTTTTTTTGCTATCTGTAAGATGGGGATTCTTCCCACTGTCCACCAATGTAAGGACCATTCTTCTCAAAGATCACCAAGGTAAAAAGCATTCTTCTCACTGACCACAACACTAAGTAAACTGTAGATATAGTAATCATTAGCATGGGGTTTTCTGGAACCAGAAAGTTACTTCATGTTTAAAGGTTAGAATAGACTATCTGAATTTAGCAGAGTAGTGATGTTTCCTAGCACTGACTAAAAGATACCTTTCTTAATGTACTTATCAACCACTTTTACAATCTAGGTTTGAAAATCAATAAAATGATCTGATTGGTTGCCATGGACAGCATACATGTTGCTTTTTACAGTAAACTTAGTGTTGGTATTTTTTGGTGTTGAAGACAAATGAACCTAACAAGATAAGGCAAAAATAGTTAAAAAATAAGGGTCATTTTACATGGACATGTTCATAGTGACATATGTGCCCATTCATTTAATTTTGTCTGCTTTTTGGTGGACCCATGATGTCTCTGTGGGCAGCCAGATTTAAACAGGCTTGTATCTGTTTATATGAGACTACCTCAGATCCATCATGTTTAGTTCTGAAAAAATGTGAACTCCGAATCTGAAAGTACTCGGAAGTAGGTATTTACATCCACCTTCCCATAGACTTGCATGGAGCTTCCTATCAGGTTTGCTTGAAAAACTGACAGGTGGACCTGATCGAAAATCTCATGTGAAAAGACCTTACCATGATATTTCAATTGTTATTATGTGGTAGAGCAGTTGTGGTGGTTTCTTGATAGAGGGAGCCCTACGTGTGGCCCCTGGCATCATCAAAGGGTCACACATAATATTCAGTTAATGTAATGCTGTCAGAGACTGCAAATGTGCTGCAAGAGAAAGTCAAAGACTGAACATGATATAGGAGTTGGAATGTTGGAGACTGGAGACAATCACAAGATGACTAGAGATCACTGCTATTACAGTTTCTTTACAACGGCTTGCTTTCATATTTGTGCTCCCTACAGCCCACTTAAAAACTATTTCTTCCACAGCAAAGTGTATAATAAAATATTCAAGAAAAAAACATAAAACGAGAAAGGGGTGCACAACATAGGAAAAAAGTTGAAGAGCAAAGAGATAGAAGTAAACCAAACCATTTAAGTACTAGAATCCAGTCTATGTGTTTGCTTACCTTTGCAGTAGAGGGGTTTATAAACACACGTCTGAGCCCCATTTTGCCACCACCCAACTGCTTCCTCTTAAGCTGCAAAGGCAATAGTTGGGGATGTACAAATGGCTGTAGCAGGATTTAAACTTCCTGTTGCATTTGGCAGGTATTACAGTTGCTGAATTCAACCCATTCAAGGGAATGGGGCCATACTGCAACCTTCCTGCAACCATGAGCAATCTACATGATTGTGGCATCCTGTGCAGCATTTAGGGGGTCAAAACATGCTGTGAGAAGGTTCAGAAGTGCCTGTCAAATACATTTGAAAGGTGATTCACGGTCACAGCAGTTCTTGCTGCAAGTGTAATGAGCGGTTAAGAATATTTTTCCCCCACTGACCTTAATAAGCACATAGGTAAGGAAAACACATACCGTCTGCAGAGACCTCATAATAAGCGCCAAAGGGCTGCATTTTAACTTCAATAACACTGTTGGTTAGATAACTCTGCTGTGCTTCTGTATCTGCACACCTGCTGTGACCATTATGACAAGGCCCCACTGGTATTGTTGTATTCTTTTATTCATCTTACATGTAGAATGTAACAAGAGTAACTGAAACACACAAAGATGGACATAAGAACCCAGGTGGATAGGAACAGAGTTGAGAATTATGTCATGGAGATCTTATTGTTGGAGCATTCAAGACATACACTATATTACCAAAAGTATTGTGACACCCCTCAAAATCATTGTATTCGGGTGTTCCAATCACCTCCATGGTCACAGGTGTATAAAATCAAGCACCTAGGCATGCAGACTGCTTCTACAAACATTTGTGAAAGAATGGGTCGCTCTCAGGAGCTCAGTGAATTCAAGCATGGTACTGTGATAGATTGCCACCTGTGAAATAAGTCTAGCTGTTAAATTTCCTTACTAATATTTTAATATTACTAACATTTCCATGGTTAACTGTTAGTTATAACAAAGTGGAAGCAATTGAGAACAACAGCAACTCCAAGTGGTAGGTCACATAAAATGACAGAGCGGGGTCAGCGCATGCTGGCGCGCACAGTGCGCAGCAGTCACCAACTGTCTGCAGAGTCAATTGCTAAAGACCTCCAAACTTCATGTGGCCTTCAGATTAGCACAACAACAATGTGTAGAGAGCTTCATGGAATGGGTTTCCATGGCCGAGCAGCTGCATACAAGCCTTACATCACCAAGTGCAATGCAAAGAGTAGAATGCACTGGACTCTAGAGCAGTGGAGATGTGTTCTCTGGAGTGACCAATCACTCTTCTCTATCTGGCAATCCAATAGACATGTCTGGGTTTGGCAGTTGCCTGGAGAACGGTACTTGCCTGACTGCATTATGCCAAGTGTAAAGTTTGGTGGAGGGGGGATTATGGTGTGGGGTGGTTTTTCAGGGGTTGGGCTTGGCCCCTTAGTTCCAGTGAAGGAAACTCTTAAGGCGTCAGCATACCAAGACATTTTGGACAATTTCATGCTCCAAATTTTGTGGGAACAGTTTGGGGATGGCCCCTTCCTGTTCCAAAATGACTGCACACCAGTGCACAAAGCAAGGCCCATAAAGACATAGATGAGCTAATTTGGGGTGGAGGAACTTGACTGGCCTGCACAGAGTCCTGACCTCAACCTGATAGAACACCTTTGGGACAAATTCTGTGAGCCAGGTCTTCTCGTCTGACATCAGTGCCTGACCTCACAAATGTGCTTCTGGAAGAATGGTCAAACATTCCCATAGACACACTCCTAAACCTTGTGGAAAGCTTTCCCGGAAAACTTGAAGATGTTGTAGCTTTTTTTGTACAGAATAATGAGGACCTCTTCAGAGCCACTGTATGGGGACACCTAAACTACAATAAACATACAGATAATCAAAATATAAACAAATTTAAACATATACAGTACATATTAATAAAGTATAAGTACAGTATATAACAACCAAAGACTGAAATTTTACACAGCTTTTGTTAGGCATAGTCCATTTGTTAATTCATATATATAGTTTTTTTTTAAAATGATACCTTCTACTTGATACCTTCTACTTTTTATAATGCCATTTACTAGCACAAATGAAAACAAACCTCAGGATAAAGTTCTGGTTCACACCAATGCAACTTCTCATGCAACTTTGGACTTCAAAATCGCATGACAAGTAGCATCCCATGTATTTCAATGGGTGTGTCTTAATTGCTGCCAGTCAAATTGCAGCAAAAAAAATAGTTTCTGCACCACGTTTGTGCGATTCTCAGTGTGACTTTGCCCCATATGTTATCTCACAGAAACTGTATCAGATAAGAATGCAACATTTTGAGTAACGGAAATGCACGCTGTTGCTCACATTTTTGTGCATTTTTCACACCTAAACATGTATAGTGCATAGGGCAGTCCATTCACAAATTAAACACCCCAAAGTAACTCAAAGACCTTTTTGGTCATGGATAATTGCACATTATGGTACTTTGTAGCACACGTCTGCTAACCATGATTGGGGTGTCATTGACAATTAGCCTGCATTCACATCTGCGCATTTCCTAAGGCTGCGCTTTGCCACATGATTCGGAAAAGCACGATGCGAACACAGCTTAAATGGCAATGCAAGCACGATGCACGTAGTCGTTCATTTTCATGTTGAACACATTTGCATCTGCACATTTTCAAAAGCGTAACTCACACAGAAAACATGCACTTTTGCTGTGGGTATCGAAAATGCGTTCAAACGCAAATCGTGCTTGCGTTTCAATTTAGGCATTTATGTTTGCACCTGCGCACGCAGCAACTAGCACAGGACACACAAGCTTTGCTGTGTTTTTTAAAAAAAATGAATGGAAACGCACCTTGAGCTTGTGTTACCATTTGGGCTGAGTTCTCATGTGCGCACTTCCAAATACGAGGCAACCCACACAGAAAATGCATGCATTGCTGTGCATTTTGAAAATGTGCATTTTGAAATCAGCATCATGCTTGCGTTACCATTCTTTCACATCTGCACCTTTCTGAACCATGGCAACTCACAAGAAAATGCATGCTTTGCCTCGCATTAAAAAAAACATGTGGCAATGCACATAGCGCTTGTGTTACCATTCATTTGCATCTGCACAATCAAAACGCACATGCAATCCAAAAACAAACAAATTAAACCAGAGCTCAAATCCTCATGCAGACTGGAAGGAATTCAGAATGCCAAACGAGGAGGTGCAACCCTTCAAAGATTGGGAAATCTGGATACTAATGAACAAAGAACAAACAAGGGCGCACTCTCATCGTGCATTACCGTATTTATTGTGTAATCAAATAGATTCATACTCACAAACCAAAGGTAATTAAAAGCAGAATAAAAAGTCCGCAATGGCAGTCAATGCAATGCTGTGATAAGCTGATGCGTTTTGGGAGGCGAACCCCCTTCCTCAGAGCTGCGTTACCATTTGTTTACATCTGTGCGTTTCTGAACACATAGCAACCTGCAAGAAAATGCACACATTGCTGTGCAATTCGAAAAAGTGCATGGCAATATGTGTCATGCTTCCATTAGCATTTAGGCTGCAATCTCATCTGCACGTTTCTGAATGCACAACAACCTGCAAGATGTACCCTTTGCCATGCATTTCAAAAACATGTGTGCATCACGCTTGCATTACCATTTAGGCTACATTTGCATCTGCACATTTCCGAATGCATAGAAAATGCGTTCTTTGTTGTGTGATTCAAAACACGCAGCAACATGCTTGTGTTACCATTGATTCGCATGTATGCATTTCTGAGCGCATGGCAACCCACAAGAAAATGCATGCATTGCCATGCATTTACTAAAAAGTATGGTAAGGCACGTCACACTTGTGTTACCATTCATTTGCATCTGTGCATTTCAGAACACAGGTCAACCCGCAAGAAAACACATGCTTTGCCTTGCATTTTGAAAATGCATAGCAACGCACATCACACTTCCTTGCTCTCTGGCGTTGGCATTTTAAGTGTGGGCACCACTGTGAAAGGTACAATATATCCTCATGTGCTGCCACAACCTAGCCAAAAGAAATGAGTTGCTGCAGACACCTAATTGTGTTCCCACAAGCCTGGATAAATGAATTGAAAATGGATGCTGCTCTACTCCCAGTGTAAAATTAAGTAGACACCTGGCTGGGTAAGTGTATACGTGAAAACAAAACTCATGGCTGATCACTTATCAATAAAAACTATAAAGTGTGCCTTATAAATACCCTTCATACAATAAAAATCACAAAGAATAAAAAAGTAAACACCTGACTGAGCGCCGTGCTAACAGACAATGAAATGCATAGTAGTGTGATAATACACAAATACAATAAAATAAATAAATATCAGTGAAGAACACAAATCATAATAATGATAATATTAGTAAACACCCAACCTTGCAAAATAAAGTGAAAAACAAAAACTCGCAACCTATCTATAAAACAAGAAAGAGGTGCTTTATAGAATACCCTTCAACACAATGACAATCACAAAGAGTAAGTAAGTAAATGCCCGGATGAGCGCTGCGCTGCCAAATAATAAATAATGGAATTTAAAGTGGAGTGATAATACACAAATACAATTAAATTATCAGTGAAAAACACAAATCCTAATAGTGATATTAATAATAAACACCTGACTGAGTGCCTCACAAATCGCACATATTGATCAATTTAAATACTGCAAAACTAATGATGAATAAATGTATCTATAAGATAAATGCAAAATAGTCTCTTTGGTGAAATAACTTCTCCAAACTAAGGCTAGGTTCACACCTATGCAGTTTGCATTTGACCCATTTCTGCACTTTGTTTTGCTTGTGTGCACCTGTGTTTTGTATGCATTTTTTATGTGTTTTGTGGTTTTTTTGTTGCTAAGCAGATTTAAAACGCATCTAAAACATGGCAAAACGCATCAGACACACACTACATGCTTTTCTGCAGCATTTCTATTGAAGTCTATAGAACCAAAAATTCAACTTTTTGTGTTTAACCACTTGAGCCCCAGAGGATTTACCCCCCTTAATGACCAGGCCTTTTTTTTGCTGTTTGGCGCTGCACTAATTCAAATGATAATTGCGCGGTCATGCAATGCTATACCCAAACAAAATTTACGTCCTTTTTTTCACACAAATAGAGCTTTCATTTGGTGGTATTTGATCACCTGTGCGCTTTTTATTTTTTGCGCTATAAACAAAAAAACCACGAAAATTTTGAAAAAAAACAATATTTTCTACTTTCAGCTATAAAAAATATATCGTAAACTCAAAGTTAGTCATAAATTTAAGCCAAAATGTATTCTGCTACATGTTTTTGGTAAAAAAAATCCCAATAAGTGTATATTGATTGCTTTGTGTGAAAGTTATAGCGTCTACAAACTATCGTATAGATGCTGTAATTTATGCCTTTTTTTGCTATACAGCGCTGCACTAATTCAAATGATAATTGCACGGTCATGCAATGCTGTACCCAAACGAAATTTACGTCCTTTTTTTCACACAAATAGAGCTTTCTTTTGGTGGTATTTGATCACCAGTGCGCTTTTTATTTTTTGCGCTATAAACAAAAAAACCACAAAAATTTTGAAAAAAAACAATATTTTCTACTTTCAGCTATAAAAAATATATCGTAAACTCAAAGTTAGTCATAAATTTAAGCCAAAATGTATTCTGCTACATGTTTTTGGTAAAAAAAATCCCAATAAGTGTATATTGATTGCTTTGTGTGAAAGTTATAGCGTCTACAAACTATGGTATAGATACTGTAATTTATGCCTTTTTTTGCTATACAGCGCTGCACTAACTCAAATGATAATTGCGCGGTCATGCAATGCTGCACCCAAACGAAAATTACGTCCTTTTTTTCACACAAATAGAGCTTTCTTTTGGTGGTATTTGATCACCTGTGCGCTTTTTATTTTTTGCGCTATAAACAAAAAAACCACAAAAATTTTGAAAAAAAACAATATTTTCTACTTTCAGCTATAAAAAATATATCGTAAACTCAAAGTTAGTCATAAATTTAAGCCAAAATGTATTCTGCTACATGTTTTTGGTAAAAAAAATCCCGTGCATTAGCGGGCAAACTGGCGCTATCTAGGAGGGGCGCTAACACTATCGGAAGTCACCAGTGACACTAATACAGTGATCAGTAAAAATCTGTTCACTGTAATCAATGACACTGGTGACAGGGCAGTGAAGGGGTTAACTGGGGGGGGGGGCGATCAAGGGGTTAAATGGGATTTCTGGTGCACTAGCGGGCAAATTGGCGCTATCTGGGAGGGGCGCTAACACTATCGGAAGTCGCCAGCGACACTGATACAGTGATCAGTAAAAATTGGTTCACTGATCAGTGACACTGGTGACAGGGCAGTGAAGAGGTTAACTGGAGGGGGGGGGTGATCAAGGGGTTAAATGGGATTACTGGTGTACTGGCGGGCAATCTGGCGCTATCTGGGAGGGGCGCTAACTCTATCGGAAGTCGCCAGCGACACTGATACAGTGATCAGTAAAAATTGGTTCACTGATCAGTGACACTGGTGACAGGGCAGTGAATGGGTTAACTGGGGGGGGGAGATTAAGGGGTTAAATGGGATTACTGGTGTACTAGCGGGCAATCTGGCGCTATCTGGGAGGGGCGCTAACACTATCGGAAGTCGCCAGCGACACTGATACAGTGATCAGCAAAAATTGGTTCACTGATCAGTGACACTGGTGACAGGGCAGTGAAGGGGTTAACTGGGGGGGGGGGTGATCAAGGGGTTAAACGGGATTACTGGTGTACTGGCGGGCAAACTGGCCCTATCTGGGAGGGGCGCTAACACTATCGGAAGTCGCCAGCGACACTGATACAGTGATCAGTAAAAATTGGTTCACTGATCAGTGACACTGGTGACAGGGCAGTGAAGGGGTAACTGGAGGGGGGGGGGTGATCAAGGGGTTAAACGGGATTACTGGTGTACTGGCGGGCAATCTGGCGCTATCTGGGAGGGGCGCTAACTCTATCGGAAGTCGCCAGCGACACTGATACAGTGATCAGTAAAAATTGGTTCACTGATCAGTGACACTGGGTGACAGGGCAGTGAAGGGTTTAACTGGGGGGGGGGGCGATCAAGGGGTTAAACGGGATTACTGGTGTACTGGCGGGCAATCTGGCGCTATCTGGGAGGGGCGCTAACTCTATCGGAAGTCGCCAGCGACACTGATACAGTGATCAGTAAAAATTGGTTCACTGATCAGTGACACTGGGTGACAGGCAGTGAAGGGTTTAACTGGAGGGGGGGGGCGATCAAGGGGTTAAACGGGATTACTGGTGTACTGGCGGGCAATCTGGCGCTATCTGGGAGGGGCGCTAACTCTATCGGACGTCGCCAGCGACACTGATACAGTGATCTGTAAAAATTGGTTCACTGATCAGTGACACTGGGTGACAGGGCAGTGAAGGGGTTAACTGGAGGGGGGGGCGATCAAGGGGTTAAACGGGATTACTGGTGTACTGGCGGGCAAACTGGCGCTATCTGGGAGGGGCGCTAACTCTATCGGAAGTCGCCAGCGACACTGATACAGTGATCAGTAAAAATTGGTTCACTGATCAGTGACACTGGGTGACAGGGCAGTGAAGGGGTTAACTGGAGGGGGGGGGCGATCAAGGGGTTAAACGGGATTACTGGTGTACTGGCGGGCAATCTGGCGCTATCTGGGAGGGGCGCTAACTCTATCGGAAGTCGCCAGCGACACTGATCAGTAAAAATCGCTTCACTGATCGGTAACACTGGTGACAGGGCAGTGAAGGGTTAACTGGAGGGGGGGGGGCGATCAGGGGGTTAAATGTGTCCTAGAGTGTTCTAACTGTAGTGTAGTGCTTGTGTACTCACTTTTTGGATGTCTTCTTCTCTGTCTGGAACGGAATGTGTCCAGGCAGAGAAGAATGACATCATATCCTGCCCTGTGTGTATGTCAACACAGGAGAGGATAGGACAGGGACCGATCATGTGATTTCAGCCAGAAATCACTGGCTGAAATCTAATGATTGATCCCTCCTGGATCAAATAGTGTCACCCGCGGGTCGGCGGGAGCGCGCGCGCGCGCGCGCCCCCTGCCGGCGAAAGTGTCGGGAGCGCGGAACCCGTTTTTAAACGTGGTTTTGCGCTCCACTGCCGCCCTGCACACGTATATACACAGTGGCAGGGCGGCAAGCGGTTAAAGTCCTTGACCCTTTCCAAAAAATGCACCTGGTAAAAACGCAGAGGTGTGAACGTGTCCCATAGGAAATCATGTTAAATGGACTGTACCGCGCTTCTGCAAAATGTAAAACTCCGCGAAAAACGCTTAGGTGTGAACCTAGGGTAAAATCAGTCCACAATTGATCTTCAAAGTTAAACACTAATTGCTCCTCCACCTGCTGGCGTGCATGCTCACCTCAGGGTTAGACCTATAGTTTATAAAGGTCTCATGCGCTTTAAATTGATGAGCATTCCTGTGCAAATCAAATGCAATTTGTGTGCGGTGCGATTGGAGCCATACATTTTGTATGGCTCTAATCGCACCATACCCACACCAAAAAGGTGCAGGACCCTTTTTTGGGTCCATACTAGAATCAGATCCTATAGGCATTTACACCTATGCAAACCTATTGTCAACATCACACCGCATTTTGCATACCGCTTTCGAGGTGTTGTTAACTTAACATACACACTTGCAGCGGTTCCTATGAACGGGGTGCGATTCTGATGTGGTGTGGAATTCTCTGCAAATTCCGCACCGCACCAGGGCTGAATCTGCAAATAGATCTTTCCAATATCACCTCATCTATGGCACCTTTGAATGCCTCAGATCATGTAAAAGGCACCCCACATATTCCATCACCACCTAACTTCAGATCATGAGGAAGGAAACCCAGTTTCCATCATCTCCTAACTTCAGATAACAGATTCAAAGCCGGGTGCTCACAGCGCATGCACGAGTAGCGCTGCACCTTGTGAATGGTCCCGTAGTCTTCTGAGACCTGTCATGTGTCCCAGAAGACTACAGGGAGGGAGGACAACTTCCACTTCCAATCGCCTAGGCGGTTGAAGCGGAATTAGGAGCAGGTACCTGTCAAAATCAGGTACACGCTCCTCCATCCCCGCTCCTCAAAAGTGCCAATTCCTCATGGGGAGAAGAGGACTAGTACTTAGGTGTCCGTTTATGAACCAGCGGTAAATGATCGCTGCTCAGTTCTCCGGAATTCTTGGAGAACACAGTTCTCCTGTGAATGCCGTTTATGAAGCGGTGTAGATCAGTTCTCCGAACGAAGGGAGAACGGTCTACAAACATTGGAAAACGGTCTACAAACGCTGGAAAACGGCTGCTTTTACTATAATCTCACGAGATTACAGTAAAAGATCAGTTTACTAAACAGAGGTATATTACCGCTGCTTAGTTTGCGGTTCCTCTGATTCTCCAGCTCTGGGCTGGAGAATCTGGAGGGAGAACACAGATCTCCAGTGAAGGGCTGAACATGTTCTCCACTGATCTCCAGTGAAGGGCTGAACATGTTCTCCACTGATCTCCTGAGTGTCATAAACTGTGAATGACCAGAGAATAGCTGCGATCCTCTGAATTGCAGCTATTCTCTGTGTCATAAACAGACACCTTAAAGCGGAACTTCCCTTTTTTGGGTGGAGCTCCACTTTAAGAAACTTGATCATATGATGCATATCTCAATGTATAGTGTGTTCTGGCCAGCCGTGTGTTTTTTTTACCTTAGCTTTCATACACCAAGCTTTAACAAGCTTTTTTCCATCACTTCTTATCCATAATCATCTTTTGCTAAGGCGCTAACTTATCTTTCTTTTTTTCTATCTCAGAAGCCAAGGTGTTTCCCATTTAGATCCAATTAGAGGGCTTTCTTTTAGGCTATTAATAATTCAATAGGTGTATTTAGCTTATTCTTTTCTCCTTCGCAGCCAGTAAATCAAGATTATACAGGTGCATTTGCATTGGGATTCCATTAGTCTTTTCATCTAGTGCTCAGAGTGTTTTAAAGGCGCTCAAATGGATATTCATCTCCCTTCTGTAGGTGCCATTCATGTGTGCAAAATAAAAATGCATGTAAATGTTCATAATTTATTTTGTTGAAGTGTGTTGTTTTTCTCTTTTCAATGGCCCTTTTCACCTCCGTGTATGAATTCCAATGGAATTGATCACTGGAATGGGATAAGCATTTTTTTCCTCTGACGCTGACATAGTGCCCAAGTGCATGCATCTATCAACATCGGGCTGATTTATTGGCTTAATAATGAAAAATCATTTGCCAGGCTGGCTCTGCGTTCCCTGAGTATCGACCTCTGACCTTCATTTTCTAATATTCAGTACATTTTGTTTTTCTGCAGGTTATAACAGCATATTTTTCTTAATGAGATGTTTATGAGTAAGTAAAACCTATTCATAATGTTTACATTTGGGGAAGAATAAGACTCATTTTTTTGGTTTGGTTCTGTACCAGGGGATAGTATTTGAATCATATGAATCATCGATGGTATTAAAGCAGAGGATGAGTATATAATTTTAAAATAATTTTAGATACAACCAATAGCCCCCAAATGACCCCTCTTGCACCCTAAATGAAATTTCTCATAGCACTTATCACACCTCCTCCCCACTTCAGCAAGGTGGTGTGCAGGGGCAGACTGACCATTTGGAAACTCGGGCACTGCCCGAGGGCCCAGGGTCAGTAGGGGGCCCCATGAGATGCCCCAAGTACCTTTTTCATAGGCTTTTATGAGTTTGGGCAAGGACACAGGGGACCCATGATCCCCTATTGCCCGGGGGCCCCATGAGTTGTCAGTCCACCCCTGGTTGTGTGTCTGTGGTCTCTGGGGTGGATGAAGTGAACGGTATTAAATACATGTAGGTGCTTGCCATAGAAATGTATAGGCCTGATGTCCTCCTGCTAGGCTACAGAATGATGCATAGCACATCTATCTCTATTGTCTGTGTTACTATTCACATTGCTTCACAGACCCGCATTCACTCTTTTTTCTTCCCTAGGTCATTTACCATTTGCTACCCCACCAACTGATTAGGATGCTGACCCCAACCCCCCCCCCCCCAAACGTCCCTTTCCTCATGATCTGTTCCATATAATAATAATAATAATAATCAAATTACACCTTAAAAGGAAATTAATTATGAAAGCTGTATCCAAAAAAGAGGCAGGTGGAGGTCAAAGAACTAGTCACCCACGGTCCCCTTGTAGCTGACCTTTCCCAAATTATTGACTTACCATTACCTCCTAATGTCAGAATCTCCAGCAAGGAGAACAGTGACATCACCAAATGTCGCTCCAGATCTGCTGAAACTAGCAGTCAGAAACAGCAGTGCCTGAGATCTCACACTGCAGGTGTACAGTTATAAGGCTGTAAGACTAGGCACCATTACCTAGGAGGAAGTGACCTGCTATTTTTAAGGAATTTCAAGCAAAAGGAACATTTTTCAGGGAACTGGTTAGGCACCACTATCATTTTCGAATGTCACTGATAACATTGCCAATATTTATTTTTTAAGTTCAATTTCAATTTAATGGTACAAGTAAAAATCATGTATCAATAAACATTAATTACCATGAAATAATTTACATCTCCATACAATGTTTTTCAATGACTTAATTTAGCACAGAATAATTTAACAAACAGATTAATACTGAAAACAGGTAATGCTAAACTCTTTAACAAATACATGCCTACAAAGACACAATTAGCACTCTGTTGACATAGTTAAGAGACAAGTCCACAAGGACACAACAGAATTGTACTGGCACAACCAGAAACAGGTTCACTGAGACACCAATCAAAAACATGCTCAAAGAGATGCAATTGATTCTGTACTAACACAACTAGCAACATGTCCGCAGAGATACAATCAGTATCATACTGATGTAACATGAAACACACTCAGAGGCAATTTCTGTGCCATACTGACTTTAACAGAAACATGCACAATCAGTACTACACTGACAGAGAGGTACAATCAGTCCTATACTGACATAAAAAAAAGGTGCATAGGCACAGTCAGTACAGTGCTGACATAATGAGCAGAGACATCATTAGTATTGCACAGTGAAACCTTCTAGTCTGCTCTCCATGCTCACCTCACCTCTCCCAATGCTCGCCTTACCTCACCTCTCCATACTTTACTTTCCTCAAGTCTGTCCATGCTCACTTCTCTCCATGCTCACCTTACTTTACCTCTCTTCATGCTCACCTTACCTCACCTCTCTCCTTGTTAAACTCATCTCCCTCCACCACGCTCACCTTACCTCACTTCTCTCCATGCTCACCTCACCTTTCTTCATGCTCACCTTACCTCACCTCTCTCCATGCTCACCCTACATCTCTTCATGCTCACTTTACATTGCCTTTCTCCATGCTCACCCTACCTCTCTTCATGCTCACTTTACCTCACCTCTCTCCATACTCACCTCACTTCCCTCCATGCTCACATTACCTCACCTCTCTCCATGCTTACCTCCTTCACCTCTCTCCATGCTCACATTACCTCTCTTCATGCTCACCTTACCTCTCTTATTTCCATGCTCACCTTACCTCTCTTCATGCTCACCTTACCTCACTTCTCTCCATGCTCACCTTACCTTTCTTCATGCTCACCTTACCTCTCTTCATGCTCACCTTACCTCACTTCTTTCCATGCTCACCTTACCTCTCTTCATGCTCACCATACCTCACTTCTCTCTATGATCACCTAACTTCCCTTCATGCTCACCTTACCTCACCTCTCTTCATGCTCACCTTACCTCAACTCTCTCTATGCTCACCTCACCTCTCTTCATGCTCACCTTACCTCTCTCCATTCTCACCTCACTTCTCTCCATGCTTACCTCACTATGCTCACTTCACCTCCTCTCTGTCCATATCATATCAACTCTCTCCATACTCACCTTACCTCCCCTCTACTCATGCTCACCTCACTATTAATTTTAAAGCCAAACAACAGAGTCCTGTCCCACCATAGGAGTCTCTATAATATAGAATAAAAAATGTTAAAAATCCAGCTGGGAGATACCAACATTTGTGTTATGACCTTGTGGAAGACCTGTAGGTGTTAACACTCTTTTAATGATCATGCCCCATAGCTATTACCTTTTGTACTACCTCCCCATCCCTTTTGATTGTAGACTCTACAAGTAGGGCCCTCCTATTCTTTCTGTACTGAAATGTATTGTAATTCTACTGTTCCCTTTATATTGTAAAGCGCTGTGCAAACTGTTGGCACTATATAAATCCTGTATAATAAAAATAATAATGAGTGGAGATACACAACCAAGATTTGCATAACCTGTCCAGCTATATACTGTATGAATAAGCAGATAATCCAGACATAGATTCTGACATAGACATTGTAACCAGACACATCAGTCAATGCCCTTCAATTTCCTTCTCCTCCACCATACACACACTAAGGTATGCTCATGTGAGTGTAGGGGCAGTAAATTACAGTTCTGTAGCCATATTTCTGCCAGTAGCAGATGACTATCAGAGATCAGCCAACAATGTTTAACCCTGTTGATGTAACTTAATTTTCATATACTTCGTCATCTAAAAAATAAAACATTGCAGGTGCTGGATAAAAGTATATGGCAATCGATGTCTAATGTCATTATCATAAACATCCACTCCCTTGAGCAGAAATGTTGATATGGTACCTATTCAATTACCATACACAAGGCCAGTGCTTCCACTAAGCAAACTAGGCAGTTGCCTGGGGCACACTGCCACCTAGGGGCACCTGAGTGCAGAACAGGCCGGTACTCTCTCTGTGTGGGACACCGCCATGTCATGACTGATCCTTCAACTGATGGGAGGGGTGGCAGAGGGAGAGGAAAATAGGACAGAGGAAGATGCCAGTGTCTGAGGACAGTGTAGCAGCTGAGCGCTGCACCTTCTAGTGTTCCTCTCAGACTCAGTCCCTTACTGCAAGCCGGCTGGCAGCTGCTGATCACTGTGGAGTTCTGTTCAGCCCTTCTCTTCCCATTCATCAGCAGAGCTGCACCTGCGGAGCAAGGTAATGTCTGACTCTCTCTGATTGTCTGTGTGAGTGTGACCCAGCTGGCCATCCATCACATATGCAATGTGTCAGTGAGTGATGACATCATTACGATCCCACAGCCTGCTCTTCTAGTGCCTGCTGGGCCTGGCGCTGCTGATCTGTGTCAGTGTTGGTGGTGGTTTGTTGTGTTGGATATGTCACTGTGTGGAATTGCTTAGTTCAGGTGTCCTCTCTTTGAGTGTGGGCTGGGCTGCCTGCTGTCACAGCATTTCATCTCCCCCTATTGCCTGGGGAATTCCAGCCTGGGATCTGTCAGACTGTGGATCCATTATTCTCCACTCACTGCAACTGTCACCCTGCCACTGCCAGCCACAGATACAGTCCATCCATGACACTGATTAACAAAGTCTGGGAGAGAGGCAGGCAGACTTTACCAGAGAACATACAGTATCTCAGTCTCACACTGACAGCTGAAATAAAGTACCTGCCTGTATATTGGTGTGATCACAGGGCTTGATTACACTGGATACTGACCCCTGATAGTGACACCATTATTTTTATGTCTAATTATGTCTCTTTTTTGTTAGTTTCTCTGACTGGTTAATACAGTTAATTTATATTTGGTTAATATATATTTTGTCTTTAATATTGGTGCTGGTGACATTTTATGGCACTTATTTTTGCAAATTAAAAGAAATTTACCAGTTTCATGTTTTAGTGTTGTAATATTTTCTAATGGGGGCTCAAGTAGCTGGTCTTACCTAGGGTGCAAAATAGTCTAGCATTGGGCCATGACCATATGTTTTGCTTATGCTAAATAACCAGGTATAAAACATGGAGAACTCATTAGGCATAGGCCATTTTCCTAGTATTACCTACATGTATATGACATAACACAACAGATCCAGTAATACAAGCTGAACTATCAGGTCATGAATAGGAAAACAGAAGTGACTCTACAACCACTTTCTAAATCACGCAACCTGAGATCTGAACAGATATTGATAATTGTGGTGGTCATTTATACACATACATATGTAGAATAATTAAAAGAAAAGTTTAAAAAGTCTAAATTTATCAAACAAGCTGTCCAAGTCTAAAAGAACTTTGCAGTGCAAACTGTCATTATAAAATTCTATTTAGTACAGAAAATTAATAATTCAAAAATATACTAACTCCCTAAAATATGCCTTATTTCAAGGGTTCCTCTGTGTTGAAATGGTTGAAAGCCTGCTCTATTGTACTGTATAGTGCTGCCATTTAAACATTTCAGATAGTGGAAGAACAAAGGAAGGCGACAGATGAAAGACTGGAGGAGATGCAGGAATTAATAAGTCTGCAGGTTCCAACTAATGGTATCTCCATTTGTCCGCATAGAACAGTATTGATCTGAGATCATTACTCAGGCGACTAGCATTGTCAGAAAGAGGTCAGTAGCAACAGCACCTGTATAGAGGCCTGGAGTTGAGCTGGTATCAGCCATCTGCAGTTTCTATTCCACATAGTTGGAGTGTGAATGTGAGCAGAAGAAGGAGCCAATCAGTCCTCATGCTGACAAAGAGCATGCTTTAGGAGGAGAAAGCAGAGTGTCAGAGAAATGAGCTCATCACTGTGCTGCTTCTGCTTTCACTGTACAGTCATAGGCAGGGATGAGTTCAGGCCAGTCTGGGCTTAGAAGTGGGCTCAATATTGTTGGCTATCATGCTAAGAGCATCTTGTGGAGGAAAAAAAGTACTGCAGGGGAGAGCTCTGGATTGAAAGTGAATGTTGCAACGAAGCTGCTTTAGTTCTGCTAAATTGTCTGAGTTTCAGCTTGTATGTGTTTTTTTTTCCAAAACCCATTAAATATAAAATTAGAAAAATAAATACAACATGCAGAAAATTTTTTTTGCTTTTTAAGCTCAAGTTTTGTGACTTATTTTTTTAATACAAAGCAATGTCGCACTTAAAACCCTGAATCAATTATAATGAGACATTATAATGGATGAAACACAAATCCATAATTTCATTTTATTTTTATTATATCCTTAATCTATGATCTTCTTTGTGCTGCTAACTCAAATGTAATTTACAATGCACAACTGGGAAAAAGTATTACGTTTTATGCAATCTCCCAATAATAAGCTTATCATTCCTTTGTGTGTCTTGCTTATCCAGCTTTGTTAAGAACTTTTTCAAACACTGACAACCTCACAAAGATGCAATGTGCATGTTTAGTTCTTACAAATATTTAACCTACATGCAAAACTAAAACTATTCCTGTTATTTAGCTTGTGTGGTACGGCATATTAAATCTCATATACTGTATATTTTAACATGTTAATATAATTTCAAAAGTCTTTTTCTATGTTTCTAAATCTCTAACTTTCATTAAAGGGCTATCCACATCTTTGTGTTGCATTAATGTGTTAAAACCTGAACGTTAATGTGTGATAACAAAACAAATGGTACATTGCCATTTAATTGCCCTAATGCAGTAAAAAAAGAAAGAAAAAAGGAAGAAGAGGGCAGATACATTTTCACAAAAGAAACAAGCATTAAAGTGAAAGGCAGAAGCTTATTTTTTACTTTAATGCATTCTCTACATTAAGGTAAAAAACCTTCATCCCCACATGCAGTCCCCCCCCCCCCACACAAACACACATTCAGCCCCCTCCCCATTATTACTATGACAGCGTGAGGAAAGTACTGCCAATAACCAGAATAAGGATTTACATAGTGGTCAGCTATGATTGATCACATGGCAAAAGGCTTCTGTGATTGGCCTTTTACCATGTCATGTGATCAGCTGTGTCCAAAGGATACAGCGGGCAAGTGTACAATCCAAACACACACGTTCCTGTGTTAAAAATGGCTGTGTGTATAAGCGGGTGCTGCAGCGACTGTTGGCTCGAACCGAACAAAATCAGCAAGGAAAAATGTCACCAGCACACCGAAGATCACCAATATGGGTCCAAAAGTTTTAATGAACGATCACATAGTTACAGCAAGGCATCATTTCGGAGTCTCACAGAACCCCTTCATCAGGCATGTGACCCATGCCTGATGAAGGGGTCCTGCGAGACTCCGAAACGTTGCCTTGCTCCAAAGGATACAGCAATCATGGAAAGTGCCGGGTGCTCATCACTGCGGGCATGCGGGGGCCGCTTTCTGGGAGGACGTCATATGATGCCCTCCCAGACCTGGCCTACCGTGCTGTAGCCATCATTCAGCTATAGAACAGTAGTAAAGTGGTTAAAGTAAACCTGGACAATTACAATTAAATGTAGAATGAAAAGCTTAGAAGCAGAAGTTACCTTTAGTGAAAATTGAATGTGAAAACAATGAATAGATCCAACAAGATGGGCAGCCAAAGTAATTTGCAAATCACAATTAAAAAAAAAAAGTTTAACTTAATTTACAAAATTCTTACTGACAACACTCTGTTAAAGATAGCCTAAGCTTCATAGTAAGGCCATATTCATTATTCATCATGTTATGGTCAGATTATATTAGTATGCTTCATTAATAACTCTTAACTCAGTGCTTTGACATGCAGTAAAGGGTGAAGATGGATCGCGGTGTGTTTTGTTTCTCAGAAAACATGTCATTTTAGAAAATCAGAATGCATTGTGTTTTGTTGTGCTACCATGTCTGTTCATCTGTCTTTTCTTCAAACCTACAGAATGTTAATAATGTAAAATTATATCACTGTCACATAGCTCACCGACTTGCATCTCTCAGGCTGTGGCTGGAAATTGTGTTTAAACATGATGGTGTCATTGTATCTATTATTAGAACAACCACCAACTGACTTGAACTGGCTGTTTATATTTAAGTTCCTTAGATTTTGCATTGTTAAATAATTGACATTGTTGGTGCTTCAAACATGAAAAATTCATATTCTTGTTATGTATTTTTAATCATTTAATTTAAAGTGATCCACTCCCCATAACAGAGGATGTATTCACTCAGCTTGAGGGACAGTGAATATCTTCTCCTTTCCAGATTTGTTTTTAATTTAATTGTAATTATATTGTTGGGCGCTTATCTCAATTACCTACATCCTGCCTCCACACAGTCCACCACTCCCTCTCCCCATCCTGATCCTGGTATCTGTGTACCAAGTTCTTGTTGTCCAGCACTATATCACTCTGTTACTCATTGTTACGCATACACCTGACCACTGCAAATCCCTGTATTACTCTCTGTCTGCCACCTGCCCTGACCTCTACTTGTCCCTAGGTTACTCTCTATCTGCCACCTGCTCAGACCTCTGCTTGTCCCTGAATTACTCTCTGTCTGCCACCTTCCCAAACCTCTACTTGTCCCTAGGTTACTCTCTATCTACAACCTGCTCAGACCTCTCCTTGTCCCTGAATTACTCTCTGTCTGCCACCTTCCAAGACCTCTACTTGTCCCTAGGTTGCTCTTTGTCTGCCACCTGCCCAGAGCTCTGCTTCTCCATGGATTACTATCTGTCTGCCACCTGTCCTGACCTCTGCTTGTCCTTAGATTACTATCTGTCTGCTGCCTGCCGTGACCTTTGCTTATCCCTAGATTAATCTCTGTCTGCTGCCTGCCCTGACCTCTGTTTGTACTTAGATTACTCTCTGTCTGCTGCCTGCCCTGACCACACCCTGTTCCCAGATTACTCTCTATCTGCTGCCTGGTCTGACCTATGCTTGTCTCTAGATTACTCTCTGTCTGTTGCCTGCTCTGACCTATACCTGTCAATAGATTACTCTCTATCTGCTGCCTGCTCTGACCTATACCTGTCCCTAGATTACTCTTTATCGGCTGCCTGCCTGGCCCCAATCTGTCCCTGGATTAGGTTACTGTCTACCAGGGGCGGACTGACCATTCGAGCACTCGGGCACTGCCTGAGGGCCCGGGGTCACTATGGGGCCCCATGAAATGCCCCTGGTACCTTTTATAGGCTTTGGGTGTAATTTGAGTGTGGGCAAGGACACAGTGGCCCCATGATCTCCTATTGCCCGGGGGCTCCATGAGTTGTCAGTCCACCTCTGCTGTCTACCATCTGCTCTAAACTCTGCCTGTCCCTGGATTTCATTAGTATCTGCCACCTGAAGACAATATATAGTTGATTAGGAAAAGATCGAAAGATGAAGGGTAATGGAGCTAAAGGAACAGTGACATGGAAAGGAAGGAAACAAAAAGAATAACTACACTAAGTGATGTCTAGTATGGAAGAACTTGGTAATAATACCCATAGATAAGGTGCCTTATGCCCTGGGAAGCCACTACTTGCAGCATTGTCAGAAGTACTGAACTCATGGCTCCATTCTCCAGTAGATATCATCTCTATATTGAAAAACAAAATCACCCCCTACCTATTTGTATAAACCTATTTGCTTTCAGAAGGTATGCATTCTGCCAGTGACATCATGTTTATACACTATTCTATTTATATAGAAGGAAAAGATTGTATAGATAAAATATTTTTCTTCCATATCCACTTTGCTTTGCCTTACCAATAAATCAACCCTTAAGTTTGTGTATTAATTAAAAGAAGGTTTGCCAAATACGTAATAGGAGAATCACGAGCTATAAAAAAATAAATTACTTAAAGATAATTTAATTACCCTGGTGTGCTTTACTGCTTTAGAGATAGCAAAGGATTTACCACTACAGGACAGTAATAATTATGATTCAAGCATTCCTTTGAAAGTTTAATTTTAATTATTTAGCTACATATTTTAAATTACTAGGGAACTTTTTTACCAAGTCAAGAATTTCCATTGGTAAACTGAGTCCATTTTAACCACTTGCCTACAGGGCACTTTTACCCCCTTCGTGTCCAGGCCAATTTTCAGCTTTCAGTGCTCTCGCACTTTGAATGATAATTGCATGGTCATGCAACACTGTGCCCATATGAAATTTGTATAATTTGTTCCACATAAATAGAGCTTTATTTTAGTGGTATTTAATCACTGCTTGTTGTTTTATTTTTTGAACTATAAACAAAAAATTAGCAAAATGTTTGAAAAAAAGGTTTTTCTTTGTTTCTGTTATAAAATTTTGTAAACAAGTAATTTTTCTCCTTCACTGTTGTGCGTTGATGAGGCTGCACTGGTAGGCAGCACTGATGGACATTGATAGGCAGCACTGATGGGCACTGATGAGATGGCAGAGATAGGCAGCACTGATGAGCACTGATACAGTACACTGATGAGGTGGCACTGATGAGGCGGCACTGGTGGGCATTGATGAGGAGGCACTGATGATGCTGCACTGATATGCAGCACTGATGGACACTGATAAGCGTTACTGACTGATGGTACTGGCTGGCGGCACTGCTGAGTACTGCTGGGCGGCACTGCTGGGTGGCACTGCTGGGCCTGATGGGTGGCATTGATAGGGGCACTTCTGGGCACTGATGGGAGCACTTCTGGGCACTGATGGGTGGCACTGCTGGGCACTAGTGGGTGGCACTAAAGGGCACTGATCATCAGTGACCTGATGATCAGTGCCGTGCTGTTCTGTGACAGCTGCCAGTTGTCTGCAGTACTTTCCTCACGCTGTGACAGTGTGAGGAAAGTGCTGCTGATATACTGTACAGTATATACTATACTGTATTTAATCCATGATCTGCTGTGTCACTGGACACAGCTGATCCTGTGGTAAAAGGTTGCTGTGATTGACCATTTACCTCATCACGTGATCAGACACAGCTATCACAGAGATCGCCGGGTGCACGCCATTGGGAGCATGCAGAAGGGCACATTCTTGGAGGAAGTCATATGATGCCCTCCCAGAACTGGACAACCATGCTGTAGCCGTCATTCGGCTATAGCGCGGTTAGCAAGTGGTTAATCAGTGCAATTTTGTTTCTTTTTTTTTTGTTGCATCAAATTTTTTTTTTTTTTTTTTTTTCTTAACCCCAGGTTAAGAAAACCTGCTTTAAGAGATTACCTATCTATGAGGTAAATTGTGTTTGTTATAACAAATGGGGCTCTATATAAGCCTTCTGTTGCAGTCTGGTTGGTCTTTTTTCTGGACATACTGGGGTAGATTTACTAAAACTGGAGCATTCAGAATCCGGTTCAGCTGTGCATGATAGCCAATTAGCTTCTAACTTCAGCTTGTTCAATTAAGCTTTGACAATAAAACTTGGAAGCTGATTTGTTTCTAGATAGAGCTACACCATATTTTGCATGCTCCAGTTTTAGTAATTCTCTCCCACTTTATCTAACCAAGCTTCCTTGCCTAAAATCAAGAGGTAAGTATTCTAGGCTTAGGATTTACTCTAGTAAACATTCCCTGTTGTGGACCACCTTAGCTATTGGTTCATGTTTTCATCTCTTGTTCAGTTAGTTTGTTATTCCATCTGTTTTTCTTTTGTTTGATTATTGGTTGTCCTCCACATTGTCAAATTGATTTCCATTATTCTTCAGGTAGCAGTTACTGGTAATTTCCTTCCATTGTCTGGTGCTCCCCCACTGGCTTGTGGCTATTTCTGTATTTCTTGAATGTCTAACAAATTTCTGTGTCATTCGATGGATGATATAGTAAGAATTTTTGTACTTACATAAACTTTTTCCTGAATTCCATTGAGGGACAAAGGCCCCACTACTTCTGTACTCAATTACAGGCAGTTATTCAGAGGCTGGCTTAATTTGGGATTGGGATTTGCCAGTGCTCCAGTTTCCTGAAGGCAGCAGTATAACACAAAATACCAAAATTTACTGTCCCTCAATAGACTTCAAGGAAAAGATTTTGCAAGTAGTAAAGCAATTACAAAAACCTTACTCTATACATCAAAGTGCCAATTTTCGTCATTTTTCATATTGTCCATCTTTGATACATCTACAGTTTTGCCAGTCCAATTGGGACTTTTTTCCTAATAAATGTTATATATATTATAAAACATTTTTTCATAATGGGAACAATGATTTTGTTTTTTTTTTCAGAGGAAGCAATCTAATTGCTCAGACCTCTTGCAAATGAGAGAAGCATTGAATTATAAACCCTACTAAACACAATCGTCTTCACTATTTGTCTAAATCATTTTTTAGCGTTTATGAACCAATAGATAGTGTACAGTATTAGCTAAATTATTACCAATATCTAAAACTATTGCCACAACTATTCATTTTATTTTATGAATGCATTAAACGCTAATACTTTCCTGTTCTACTTTACAGAAAACATAAAACAATTCACATCAGTCTCTGCAACAAAAGAACTTTCAACATGTGATCCCTACAGTAATAATAAAGATATATACAGTGGAGGCAGATTGATTGGTTTCCAGTTAATGTACTGGTGTGATTGCAGCAAAAAACTGAAGTATCCAAAGGAAACCCTCACAAACATGGGGAAAATATAAATGAAAGATGCAGAAAAAGTGGTTTGTGGGAATTGAACCTTCTGATACCAATGTCTACCAATAAGTCACTAAGCTTTCCTCAAACTATAACATTTACTTTTATTGTTCTTGTGTGGCTTCTCTGTTTGGGATTAGAAATGTAAAAGAATAGAGCAATTGCAGGCCATTCTGATTATTTTTTAATTAAGGAAATAATTATGTAAATTTTCTTTTCAATATATGGATAATCAATATTCCCTTTCCTATACACATAACACGCCAAGCTGTAAAACACAAACAAAAAAAAACTGAAATGACCACATTAAAAAAGTAATTTTCTCTGCAGTTTTCTAAGCTTGGGAGAAAATATTGAGCAATTAAAGTAAATTAGAAAAAATCAATATTTTCTTAAAGAGGTTTTTTGAAGTTGTATTTTTCACTAAATACATCAGCTTTAGCGGTGGAAAAAAGGTATATATAATGTTCATTTGGCTTCGTTAGCGAACAAGATTAAGCTGCGTTCATATCATTTGTTCAGTCATGTAATGGGAAAAAGAGCGTTTTTTCATATCCCTTGCACTTGATCGGGTATTTAAAGTGAATGTAGCTTTACCATCTTCACTAAGCCCAGTAAACATACACTTTTCAAAATGAATAATCACTTTACAGAGTGAACAGGCTCAGGTTCTTACTGGCTTCTTACTTCAACTGGCTTGTCTCTTAAACTAATAATAATATGAAAAATATCAAAGTTTTGACTAGAACTGAAAAAAGATGAGATGAATAATTTTTTACCTGCCAGATCAATAAACAAACCCCCTGGACAGCTGCTCTAAAGCAGCCCATAGATTATGCAATTTTCTTTCCTTCCACCACAGATCAATTCCCTCATCAATACAGTTATTGTTGATGGGGGAATCCTTCCCACAGTGCTATTGTGTTCTGCCAGTGGGGAGTCTTCCCTGCTGGAAGAACACAATGATCACTGCTGACAGCTATAGCTGCCAGTAGTGACTGCATGAAAACAAATCCAACAGGCTGGTTCTACTGTTGTCGATCAATGGTGTACAACTTGCCTGCCCATAAATCAATCGAATCTTGGCCAGTCCCTGCTGAACTGGCCAAGATTCGATACATCTATGACCTGCTTTAGTTAGGTAATATCAACTGGACAAATTTGAACAATTTGCCCCATCATTGTTTTCCTCCCAAGAGAAGCCAGTGCTGGAGGTATCTCCTCCCCAATCCCAACTATAATGCATAAACACGCAACAAATATATGAATCCGAGCTTGCAAAAACCAGCTAGGAAGATTTTTTCTGTTGATCAAATTGAACATGAATGTCTAAAAGTCATCAGAGGTCTGAGGTCATCTTTAGGTGTTGAATACTTGAGCACCAACTGACAAAACCTCCATCATCAGAGCACACTCAAATAAGCTATTGACCTATTTGAAGCTTCAAAACAGGTGTGACAACCAATGTTTGTTCCCTCTCATTTGAAGTCTCTATTTAGATTTCTACACATCTTTTCCACCAAGGTGTCTAGCCAACACCAGCAATGACAGCCTCTATAATAACACATCCACAAGGGAAAAAACCAAGGGACGAACCTCCTGCACCGCGATCTCACAGCCGACGGCTAGACACCTTCCTTGTGAGTGTTATACTTTACTAATAACATTTTACTGGTTTTAAACGTACTGCACCATCATATCTCTTCTGATTCCTCGAGCTTTGCCCATGTTATTGGAAGACCGTTTGCTGCTTAGCTGTTCCATATGTGCTGATTGGATCACTATTGGTTGCTGTTCCTCTACTGGGATATCCTGCAGATCATCACTCCCAGACAGGGGCGGACTGACAAATCATGGGGCCCCTAGGCAATAGGGGATCATGGGGCCCCTGTGTCCTTGCCCAAACTCATAAAAGCCTATGAAAAAGGTACCAGGGGCATCTCATGGGGCCCCCTACTGACCCCGGGCCCTCGGGCAGTGCCCGAGTTTCCAAATGGTCAGTCCGCCCCTGCTCCCAGAGCAAAATGCGATCATGCTGGTTTATAATTTATTCAGCATGTAGCTCTGGTGAGTGTATTCATTTCATCTGGTGTCGGATTTGCACATGGGTGTTTGTTTAAAAATTGACATTAAGTTGATATTGGATTATCACTGTTTATGGTGGCTGGACTTATGTTTATATTTATGAATTTTATTTGTTATTTCTATTATTTATCCTTGCATTTTTTGTGAATAATTAGTGCACTCTTTATTTATACATATATATATATATATATATCAGCATAAACGAGTACACAAATTTGTCAGAAAACCTTTACTTTTGTCAAAATCAACATTTTCTGTACTACAAAATACCCCCACAAATGCGAGCCATTGATTGCAAACAAGATTTGTTAATTTGCACATACAAAAAAAGTATTTTTCCTCCCAAATTAATTCAAGGAGCAAAACTAAATGTTAGACAACAAAATCCTAATTAACAAAAATTCAACTACAGGTGAGTCTAATTATTCATTAAACAGGTGTCTAGCAGACAGTTGATTATAAAAGGGCATTAGTTAACAAAGAAAACCTCTTCCCATTTCATGCAGTCACCACATGGAAGAGAATTGTCAAAAAGCCTGAGAAAGAAAATAATTTCTTTACACAAGAAAGGTGAAGGCTACAAGAAGCTCAGCAAAGCTTTACTTATCAGTTAGAATACTGTAGCAAAAGTGATACAAACATTTCACAAAGATGAAACTGCAACCATCTCACAGAGATGTCTAGGCCATCCACGGAAGTTAACACCTCGACAGGAACGTCTTCTGATGAGACGGGTTGAAAAAAATTGCCATGCAAGTTCACTGCAGTAAGCTAAAGAAGTAGAAAGCCAAACTTTAGTGATTGTTTCCTGTGGCACAAAACGTCTTACATTGTAGAGGAATGGCATGCATGGGTGTCGTTCCCGAAGAAAGCTTCTCCCAAAGCCCATGCACAAAAAAGCCCACCTAGAATTTGCCAAGGCCCATGCTGAAAAATAAGACTACTGTATTGTATTCTGAAGTGATGAGACCAAGATAAATGATTTTGGAACTGATGGCTTCAAAACTGTATGGTGGCGCAAAGGTGAGGAGTACAAAGAAAATGCATGGTGCCTACAGTCAAACATGGTGGTAGCAGTGTTCTTCTGTGGGGCTGCATGAGTGCTGCTGGTGTCGGGGAGCTGCATTTCATTGATGTTATTGAATTCACAGATGTACTGCTCTATATTGAAAGAGAAGATGGTACCATCACTCTGTGCCCTTGGTTGTTGTGCACTTTTCCAACATGACAATGATCCAAAACACACAGCTAAGGCCACTGATGCATTTCTGAAGAAGAACAGGGTGAAAGTGACTCAGTGGCCATGTCTCCTGATCTGAACCCAATCTATGGGGAATTCTGAAGAAACAAGTTGAGCATCACGCTCTATTCAGCATCCAGGCTCTAAAAGAGGTAGTTCCTGCAGAATGGAAAAAGGTTGATGTTACAAGTATTAAAAAATAATTGATTTTTTTGTGCTTTTAAAGATTAGGGTTTTTTAAGGTGCTTTTGATACCATTTGAGCTGACAGCCAGTACAAACCATTAAAACTTTACAAAATGTATTGGATCATTTGTAATAAAATATTCCAAATAAGAAACATTATATTTTATACAGTGCCTTGAAAAGTATTTATACTGTATCCCTTGAAATTTTCCACATTTTGTCTTGTTACAACCAAAAACATAAATGTATTTTATGGAGATTTTATGTGATAGACCAACACAAAGTGGCACATCATTTTGAAGTGGAAGGAAAATGATAAATGGTTTTCAAAATTGTTTACAAATACATTTCTGAAAAGCACAATAATCAATTCTTTTTCCCATATCTAATTTTGTATTCACTTGAGTGACAACTCTGAGTCTTCTGCAATTGCTGACATCACATTCAAGATGGCAGCTCCCACCAGTGGTCTCAGGCCTTGATTGCTACACATAAAATCCCAATAAAATACATTTATGTTTTTGGTTGTAACATGACAAAATGTGGAATGTTTTGAAGGGTATGAATACTTTTTCATGGCACTTTATATCATATGGTCTGATTATCTTCATTTCATAGCGGTACAGATGATACCAACATGTTTCGCCAGAACTTGGCTTCTTCATGGGGAAAATCCGCTATATGCATGAAACTGTATAGAAAAACAGATCAATAAATATCCAATAAAACAAATTTTGTTTTATTGAATATTAATTGATGTGTTCTTCTATACAGTTTTAAGATTGTAGCGGATTTTCCCTTGTAGAAGCCAAGTTCTGGCAAAACATGTTGAGATCAATAACATCTGCTTAGATTGTAAACTCGAAAGAGCAGGGCCCTCGAACCCCTCGTGTATCGCATTGTATTGTTACTTTACTGTCTCATGTATTGTCCCCCTTTGTAATGTACAGTGCTGAGTGAACTGTTGGCGCTTTATAAATACTGTATAATAATAATAATAATAATCTGTACCGCTAGGAAATGAAGATAATTTTGGATGTGGTACACCAACTACCCTTACTTAAAACAGTGCTTTGCCTAAATATTTGTTGTTGACAGGGTCTCTTTAAATGTATATATAAACAATCTTTTTTGTTTTTTTTTATCCTGATTTGGAGAGTAGGGAAGCGTAACCCCTGCAAGGTTTTCTAATGTTTTTCTGTTTTGTTTTTGTTGTTCTGATTTTGGGGAAAACTCTAAAATATTAGATTTCCCTTCACTTATTATTGGTGACAATGGTCACTCTATCCAAAACTACAAGAAAACTGTGCCTAGAGTTACACTTTAAAGGCTAAAGTTCCCCATTTAATTGTTTTTACTGCATTAGTCTGAGCCCATTTTAAGCTTGTTTGTTTGTTGAACAAAGGATAAGGGGATTCACTATAATATTTATTAGGAAAATTAACTTATCCTTTAAAGAATTGCAAATAATATAGTAGCTTGTGGGAGATACTGGCAAGGTGGACAACCCAATTGATTTTTATTTGGAATTGGCTTTTCATTGCATATAAATTCACTTCCTGTCCTCTAACTCTATGCTAGCACAGATGAGTATAGGCCACAGCGTTCATCAGCTGTGAAAGTTCTACCTGCAGTGCTTACTGACCTTTAATGCTTCTCTTACTTTCCTTCCTCTGTTGTAAATGGGCTGATTGTTTGTAAACACTGTCAGTTTTAGCACTTATGAAGGCTGTCATTGGTTAACAGCCGTTATAAGGTGTAGAGCTGTTATAACTGGCGCTGTAACTTATGATTGTGATTTGTTCTGTCCAATGACTGTTTGATTACAACCATGCATGAGTGCACTGGCCACACGTTTGTTTTCTGCAGCACCATTTAATACACAGGGCTCCAGAAAATAGTGCTCACTCCTGAAACATTTTTTTACAATATAGTGGTACTGAGGTGGTTAAAGCTGCAAGGAAAGGAAACATCTCTGCACTGCAAATATTAATTGCACATTTAGGTCTAGAAGGTTGTAAAAAATAGTTTTACTTACCCGATCTAGCTCTTGCAGGCTATCCCTATGCTGATAGACCAGCCCCCCAGAGCCTCTTCTCTCCTTTGCTCTAGCACAGCGGTTCTCAACCTGGGGGTCGCGACCCCTTTGGGGGTCGAACGACCATTTCACAGGGGTCGCCTAAGACCAGCGGAAAACACATATTTCCGATGGTCTTAGGAACCGAGACACCGCTCCTGTCTCAGCCGATCTGTGGGCGGGAAGATATGCTGCCCCTGTAACCTGGCCACACCTCCGGGATCACTCAACAGCTCTGCCTCCTCGCCGCTGATTGGCCACCGGAACTGTAGCTCAGGAGAGGCACACAGGCGGCCAATCACCGGCGAGGAGGTGGAGCTTGGAGAGGAGGAGCCGAGCGGCAGCGCGCGGAGATCGAAGAAGATCGAGGGAGCTGCAGGAACGAGTGAAGAGAGAGGCCAGAGAAGGAAGACAGCTGACAGGTAAGTGCAAATTTTGCTGCTGCAGCCAGGTATGCAGGCTGTAGATGGGAGAGGGAGAGAGCAAGCCCAGGCTGGAGCAGGAGTCAGCAAGGTAAGTATCATTGGTGTCAGTGGAAGGGATAGTGCCCCATCATTTGTGTCACTAATACCAACGATGGGGCACTATTCCTCCCCCCACTGACACCAACGATGGGGCACTATTCCTCCCACTGACACCAACGATGGGGCACTATTCCTCCCACTGACACCAATGATGGGGCACTATTCCTCCCACTGACACCAATGATGGGGCACTATTCCTCCCACTGACACCAATGATGGGGCACTATTCCTCCCACTGATACCAATGATGGGGCACTATTCCTCCCACTGATACCAATGATGGGGCACTATTCCTCCCACTGATACCCACAATGGGGCACTATTCCTCCCACTGACACCCACAATGGGGCACTATTCCTCCCACTGACACCAATGATGGGGCACTATTCCCCCCACTGACACCAATGATGGGGCACTATTCCTCCCACTGACACCAATGATGGGGCACTATTCCTCCCACTGACACCAATGATGGGGCACTATTCCTCCCACTGACACCAATGAAGAGGCACTATTCCCCCCACTGACACCAATGATGGGGCACTATTCCTCCCACTGACACCAATGATGGAGCACTATTCCTCCCACTGACACCAATGATGGGGCACTATTCCTCCCACTGACACCAATGATGGGGCACTATTCCTTCCACTGATACCAATGATGGGGCACTATTCCTCCCACTGACACCAATGATGGGGCACTATTCCTTCCACTGATACCAATGATGGGGCACTATTCCTCCCACTGATGCCAACGATGGGGCACTATTCCTCTCACTGATGCCAACGATAGGGCACTATTCCTCCCACTGATGCCAACGATGGGGCACTATTCCTCTCACTGATGCCAACGATAGGGCACTATTCCTCCCACGGACACCAACAATGGGGCACTATTCCCCCCACTGACACCAACGATGGGGCACTATTCCCCCCACTGACACCAATGATGGGGCACTATTCCTCCCACTGACGCCAATGATGGAGCACTATTCCTCCCACTGATGCCAATGATGGGGCACTATTCCTCCCACTGATACCAACGATGGGGCACTATTCCTCCCACTGACACCAACGATGGGACACTATTCCTCCCACTGACACCAACGATGGGGCACTATTCCCCCCACTGACACCAATGATGGGGCACTATTCCTCCCACTGACACCAATGATGGAGCACTATTCCTCCCACTGACACCAATGATGGGGCACTATTCCTCCCACTGACACCAATGATGGGGCACTATTCCTTCCACTGATACCAATGATGGGGCACTATTCCTCCCACTGACGCCAATGATGGGGCACTATTCCTCCCACTGATGCCAATGATGGGGCACTATTCCTCCCACTGATGTCAATGATGGGGCACTATTCCTCCCACTGATACCAATGATGGGGCACTATTCCTCCCACTGACACCAACGATGGGACACTATTCCTCCCACTGACACCAATGATGGGGCACTATTCCCCCCACTGACACCAACGATGGGGCACTATTCCCCCCACTGACACCAACGATGGGGCACTATTCCTCCCACTGACACCAACGATGGAGCACTATTCCTCCCACTGACACCAACGATGGGGCACTATTCCTCCCACTGACACCAACGATGGGGCACTATTCCTTCCACTGACACCAATGATGGGGCACTATTCCTCCCACTGATACCAACGATGGGGCACTATTCCTCCCACTGACACCAACGATGGGACACTATTCCTCCCACTGACACCAACGATGGGACACTATTCCTCCCACTGACACCAACGATGGGGCATTATTCATCCCACTGACATCAGTGATGGGGCGCTAGTCCTCCCACTGCAAAATTACAGTTATGAAGTAGCAACGAAAATAATTTTATGGTTGGGGGTCACCACAACATGAGGAACTGTATTAAGGGGTCGCGGCATTAGAAAGGTTGAGAACCACTGCTCTAGCAGATCCAGGTCCTCTGACATAATCAAGTCTAATGAAGAACATGTAGCCTGGTATTGGAAGAAAGGAACCTTAGAGACAGTCCACTGCATTGTCAGAGCATAGGGGAGTAGAGGAGAGCTCTGGCTACCAGGGGATCAGAGGATCAGGTAAGTAAAATAGCTTGCACCCTTGCAATCCAGGGGCAGCAGCACTGCAAGGCAGAATTTACCTTAATTTTAAATACTATATAGAGTAAGAACAACATGTAACAAAAAGGTTTAAGCAATACATTTGCATTAGGCATATACATACCATTATACAATAGGTACAAATATCCAAATATATCATGTCACATCAAGCATAATACAACATAGGTATTCGCTCCATTTTTAATTTGCAACAACAAAAATACAAACACGCATATACACCCACCGGACAATTTATCAGGTACACCTTGCTAGTACTGGGTTGGACCCCCTTTTGCCTTCATAACTGCCTTAATTCTTCGTGGCATAGATTCAACAAAGTGTTGGACACATTCCTCAGAGATTTTGGTGTTGATGTGAGTTACTGTTGCCTTGCTATCATCTCGAACCAGTTCTCTTCTGACTTCTGACATCAACAAGGCATTTTCATCCACTCAACTTCCGCTCATTTGATATTTTCTCTATTTTTGGACTATTCTCTGTAAACCCTAGAGATGGTTGTGTGTGAAAATCCCAGTAGATCAGCAGTTTTTTAAATACTCAGACTAGCCTGGCTGGTACCAACAATCATGCCACATTCATAGTCACCTAAATCCCCTTTCATCCCCATTCTGATGCTTGGTTTGAACATCAGCAAGTCATCTTCACCATGTCTAGATGCCTACATACATGAGTTGCTGCCATGTGATTGGCTGATTAGCAGGGGTGGACTGACAACTCATGGGGCCCACGGGCAATAGGGGATCATGGGGCCCCTGTGTCCTTGCCCAAACTCAAAAAAGTCTATGAAAAAGGTGCCAGGGGCATCTCATGGGGCCCTCTACTGACCCTGGGCCCTCGGGCAGTGCCCGAGTTTCCAAATGGTCAGTCCGCCCCTGCTGATTAGCAATTTGTGCCCCAAGCAGTTGAACAGGTGTACATAATAAAGTGGCCGGTGAGTGTACTGTAGGTACAGTGAGCTACTCTTAAAACATACAAGAGCTGATGTTCAGAAATTTACACAGTACTTCAGTACACAGAATAGGGTAATGAAAAGGATAGATGAGCCAGACTTGGGTGAAAAGAGAGAGGAGGAGTTAAATCGAACATTTGGGGAATATAAGAATCCCCTTTCTCATGAACCTTTTACCTCCTATGTTTTTCCCTCCATGGAAAGTGGCTTTAATGTTATTCAAAACTTAAACTCCTGAATTAAAGCTTTGCTATAAAAGTCATTTGTTGCAAGAAAGTTTTAGCTCTGCCTATCTTCAAAAATACTATAACTAGCAACCGTTTTATTGGTGTCTTTGACAATGGACATGGATAACTGAAGGTGGTATAAATTATATCTGACATTAGTAAACAATTGCATGTGTTTTTCATATGTTTTTCTGTCATTTGCAGAACAGTTTCAAAACAGCATAACTGAAATAATCACAATCTGTGATCTCTTCAGAAAAAAAGCAACAAACTGAACACATTTTCACCAAAAGCTTAATTTCTGAACACTATTTTTTTTAATCCAGAAGTATAAAGATACAAATCTGTGACTTTACAGCTATCCATCAAAAGTGAGCAGTGAGTTACTGAAGACTTGCTCCCTATAAAATGGTTTAGCATAATGATGCAGTTGAGGAAATGAAGTGTAGAATAGATACGTATTGTAATACAGCATTTTGCTAAGAGTGAAAAGGTAATAATAATAATAAAATTTAAAGGTACATAAAAAGCAATAAAGGGCACCTACATACAATCCAAACAATGACTTGTTTTTATGAAAAAAAGATTGTAATAACATCCATGGATACATTTCTGAACATTATGAGAAATTATCAAAACTAAATGTATTGAAAACCAATGAGCCATACCGGAGGCAAAGGGGGGCAGGGGATGTTTTCCAAAGTACAATAAAAAAAAAATGATCTCTAGTAATTTTATTTGAAAAAAGTACTAATGGTTATTATGTTGTTACCTATTTTCTTTTTTCAGTGACAGCTAATAGTGTAAATAGCTGTGTTGCAAAGCTACACAGAGTAAGAATTCAAACTATTACACACTCCTACTCATGTGGAAATGTATACTGTACATACCTGTGTCTATGAAGGTTCTCATTTATCTGGGTCATGGTATAGCTAGTAGTAGTTAGTCACGTTCAACTGGACTTCTCATGTAATGCTGAAGACATATTGTTGCTTATCCAAGCTAATCCAGTAAAAGACAACTGAAGAAGTGGCTTGGGTAAGCTATGAAACATCTTCAACATTACAGAACAAGTCCAGTTGAATGAGATTAACTACTACTAGCTATGGATACTTTTTGCTTTGTTGTCCTTTAAAGCCCAACTCCACTTTCAAAACTACCTCTTATACTAACTTTTTTCCTGCACACTTCTAGCTGGCCTGGTGCCGTCACAGGTCCTTCCACTTTTTCCCTTGTTGTAGCATTGAGCTGTATTTATTCCTGGATACTGCCAAATTTACCTAATGATACTTTCACCCTCCTCCCCACTGCTCTACTGAGTCTTCTGGAATGATGGGAAGACTTGCTAATTGTGGGCATGAAAGAACATGTGATTCAACCCATGTTACGCTGCTGGAGCTTGTTGATTGGGCCAGCGGAGAGCTAATCATTCCCTTGTACAGCTGGCCATAGATGGTTCATAATTTGGCCAGTTCAGCAGAGATCAGCCAAAATTTGATCCATGTGTAGCCATTTTGTTTGACAGAAGTTGATTGTTATATCAACTTATGTTGAATGGGAATGTTGGAAAACTTTTGTTGATCAGAGGTTGCAGCCAATGGGCTATTGAATGGGAATGTTGGAACATTTTTGTCATTCAGTGGTTGATCAATGAGAATATTGGAAAACTTTGGCCATCAGTGGCTGCAGCCCATTGGCTTAAACAGTTTATTCTGACAGCATAGAGTCCCATTGTCAGAATATAATGGGACCCTCGGGGGTAGGAATTAGCATTCCTCCATTCAGTTTTTTTTTTGTTTTTTGTTTTTTACACAGTTCTGCATTGTCTTGTGTGAACGATGGAGCAATATGAGAGCAAAATGAAGAAAGGTACTGTAAATGGAGAGAATAAAACTCCTCTCAGAAGCAGCAGTGACTGAAGTGGATAAAGACTACCAATTATCATCATGAGCTTGTTGTGAATGGAGAAGCTTTACAACACAGGTAAATTACAGATATCAGTTATATTTACTATAAGTATTCAAAAGGATGCAAATGCAAAGTAAATGCAATTTACTTGGAAGTTAAATTGAAGCTTTGATTTAAAAAAAAGAAAATGAAAAATTTTCAAGCCAATTCTAATGCCTTCCTGTCTGCCTCTTTTTCTTGATTGCCAGGTCTTGTCCCTTTCACTATCCTCCATGTTACTGTATTGTATATAGCCACCTTAGCTTGAAAGTTTGGTACAATTTTGTTAATCTAGCACAAATAGGTTCTCTTTTTCCACAAAGTCAATTTTTTTCATTTTTGTTATTCTATTGAATAGAAAATTACAAGCTTGAAAGTTTAAAAGGGATATATAAGAGTTTGGACATCATTTCTTTCTTTAATTGTTATGGTCAGGAGAAGTGATGAGTGAACCAAAGTTTGTGTAGGTGTGGCAAACCCAGGAAAAAATCTGTTAAATACACACATAGCACAGAACCCAATTTATGGCTATTGGAGCTGAATTTTATTGTGTTATTATTATTGAAATACGGGAATCATTTAAATAACATTATCAGGGATGCCCTAAAACTGTGTGTACTGCAAATTTGTGGTTACAGTACAATGTACTCCTATAAAAGTGACATTTTGTGTCATTTAACAATGGTGGCAGTACTCATACTATGTGATGGATCCCATTTCGCTTCTATTTGTCAGCAAACCAGGGAATCTGTCATTTAGTAGTGGCATCATTGTCACCTGTAAATGACAGATTCCTGCTGGCTTCTGTTTGTAAATTAAGGGGGCGGGGGATTCTGGACATGTTTGATCAATGAAAACACGCATGATCTTCACCTGTTTGGTGGAGACAGGTCTATATTGTCAGGTGCCATTCATCCTGACTGAAGTAAATGATGTTGGATTTAAGTCAGGAGCATTGGTTTTATAAATAAAGAATTTTTCAATGGCGCTGGTGTTTTCATTTTTTTTTTCTGAATGTAACAAGCTGGGTGGGAAGATATATCAAGCCCCCCCATTCTAAATTCCAATAGCCCCTCCTTCTTCAGACCCCCACATTTCTTTTGGAGAACAAGATGTGAGAAAGAAGCTTTTGTCCCCTTCAACATGGGGGGAAGGTGCCCTGCAACACACTCTCCCGATGTTGAAAGCATGTGACCTGGTATGGCTTGGGGGGTGGGGTGCTTGCTTGCTGCTCCCTCGTTCCTGGCCAGCCAGCCTGCATGCCTAGATAAGGGTCTTTATTAAGTGAAAACAGCAGCATGTGACCTTTTGAGAGATTTTTCTTCATTTCCATGTGACAGCCATAAAGAAAATGGGAAATGTGGCTATCACAGGGACAGGAAATCACTGGCAATAATAAAATATTTTCAGATGTACCAAACCTCCCCCACTATACTAAAAATGTGTTTCTGTGTTGCTGTTGAAGAGATTTCTCATCTCTTCCCATCTTGACAGGAAAACAAGAAGTGAGAGAAAATCTCTTCAAAAGAGACATGGAAAGTAATAAACAATTAAAAGAGGCTCTTACCCAATATGAAATAAAAAAAGATATGACTTGAGTTGGGTTTCACATACATTGTCTCTGTTGTTCACAGGCTTAGAGTGCCCGTTAACAGATGCAATTACAAAAATATACTCTGAAGTGGAATAAATGAATGGATGAGGGCAGCTCTTTTTTGTAATCCCAGAGATTCCTACAGACGGTTCGCACCTCTCTCTGCCATGGAGAAGAATGAGTGCATGTGCCTTCCACCATGGAGCAAACATGTGCTTTATCATCACAGAAAGCTTAGAGGGTTCCAAGTTCTATTCAAATGAGAAATGCAAATGCAGCCAAAATAATTTAAATATATAACACTTAACAAGTCATATGCAATCTTTGTTCCTCTCTGCCATTGCATTGAAATGTTATTATCTACTTCATAGAAGGCTGCTATCATAATGTAGGTCAAAGGGTTAACATCCATTTTCCAACATGTAATTACGATTTGCATTATTAATGCGGAGATTATTCTTGATAAATATGTGCACAGAGGATATCCTATTAAACAAATGCATAGTTATTTAAAATCCTTCTTAGAAATCTATGCATATAAATGTGTACTTGTGTTACTATACACACAGAACAGGAGTTGACTCTTTATCATGAGCACAAGGGATGAACCGTGAGTTATATTTGTATAATGTTATTATGTCTTCTGTCCAAAATATTGTTCATTAAAAAAAATAAATAAATTAGGCGCTAGGTACTGTGCAACTGAGGATACTAAACAGTTATGAAAATGCAATTCCCAGCATACCTCGCTACATGGAGTGAACAAACTTCCTAAAACTTGTTCACCACATTCGGTATACATATGAATATGAACGCTATGGGTTGGGCTGGATGAGGTCAATCATCTATAACCAATATGATCTTCTAATAGAATGGTTGAATGAGTATTTTAAAATATGTACCAAGGTGGTCAGGATCTTTATCTGGTCAATCAAGATTTTTTACTATAAAAACACAAAGTCTACAAGCAGTGTTTCATTTAAATTGAGCTACATTCCAGGGACATAAAAAAAAATGTGTGTAAAGTCTTACAGTTTGATATCTTTAGAAAGTAGAGTAGAATAGCCTGTCCCCTGCCAACATGCTGAAGAACACAATCCTTGCTCTGTGTATGGAGGCACTGGTCTCCACACTTCCCATCTGGTCAAACACATCCCCCATCTGAGTCTAAGGTACAGATCCCCAATCAGCAGGGGGTGTGAACTTTACTGATTGCACAGCTGTAGGTTTGACTTTGCTTAGGTTTGATATCCTCTGCAGAGATACCTCTGCTTTCACACAGAAGAAAAAAGGTCCTTCTATGCAGTATGATGGAAGGAGACATATTTTTATACTCAGGCTGCAGCTGATTTATGAAGAAGATGAACCTTAAGGCATTGCACATCTTTTGTCTTGGTGCACCTGGAATGTATTAAGCTGATTTAAACTGAAAATGTAATTGGGCTTTAAAGATTCTGTAAACTTTACCTCTCAGAACTTAAAAGGAATTACTGGAAGGGTGAATAAAGAGTAATAGTTGCTTTCCAATATAGATAGAAGGAAACTAGAAAATGGTAAATTATTGGCCTAAATCCCCAACCCCCATCCTATATATTGCACTACAAGTAAACTGCTCGGTCCATAAATAATAATTGCAAGTGACTCATATATCATTGTATGCCTGATCTGCTATATTTCTTTTTACATGTACTGTGCATGCTATACTTTCTGCTTTGTAGAAGTCTATGGGTCGTCCCAGACCCATAATGATTTATTAAGGTTGATTTAGTAAGGAGTACAGACTGTTCACTTTGCAAAGTAAATACTTAATTTGATGAATGAGTAAGGGATAATATGTCTGTAAATTGCAATGCATTGGCTATCAACCAAACAATATCAGATGGTCATTGACACATAATTGCCTCATCAATTTATTCTATTTGGTGCGCCTTTATTTTTACACTTCAAGTCTTCAAAGCTTCATCAAGAAGAAGAGTCTTGAATGTATGCAGAGAAGCTCTTGGCACTAAAGTTCATCTCACTTAAAGCACTTTTAGAAATATTTAAGGGTTTAGAGCACGGGTGTCAAACTGGCAGCCCTCCAGCTGTTGCCAAACTACAAGTCCCATGAGGCATTGCAAGATTGACAGTTACAAGCATGACTCCCAAAGGCAGAGGCATAATGGGACTTGTAGTTTCGCAACAGCTGGAGGGCCGCCAGTTTGACACCCCTGTTTAGAGCACCAAATACATCCAATGCATGGGAAAAAAGATCCCCCTTCTTCAGGGTTCGAGCTGTTGATGTTTATAGAATTAAAACAGAATGCATTAAGGAACCTGGGTTAAGGCTTGATGAAGACTAACGTCTCTTGATGACACTAAAGGCAGCCAGCTCAATGGGTAGAGGGAAAACCTGGTTTAGGAGTGGCCTAGCAAAGATGCTCACACTACTAAACTTACAGTTCCACAAAGGGGCGGACTGACTATTCAAGCATTCGGGCACTGCCCGAGAGCCCGGGCTTAGTAGGGGGCCTCATGAGATGCCCCTGATACCTTTCATTGGCTTTTTCATAGGTTTTTTTGGGTGTGTGCAAGGACACAGGTGCCCCATGAACCCCTATTGCCCGGTGGCCCCATGAGTTGTCAGTCCGTCCCTGGTTCCACATCATTGTGACCTAAGATGTCAGTCAAAGCCAGTGCAACACTCTAAAAAACCCTTCTGTGCCTTTAGAATAGGCCAGCCCCCACAACTATTACATGACAGTACTTAAAGAGGATCTTTACCCTAGAAAGAAAAAAATTACATATACTGTAGATGCTGACTCTTAATAAAAACCTGTCCTTGGGATCCAGCACCATCCTCACCCTGACCAGTTCTTTGTCAGTCTTCGGGTCCCTGACCAGTTCTTTGTCAGTCTTCGGGTCCCCGACACCAGCATGTGTACTAAGGGAAGCAGGCTGTGACAGTTGGCTTTCCACTGCTCATGTGGAAGGCACGCTTCTGGGACCTGTGACATGTCCCAGAAGGCTGCGGGCAAAAGGGGGTGAACTTTAACTCAAATAATTCAAATTAGGTACCCATTCACCAAAAATAATTATAATGTGCCAAATGTTGCAGAGGAGAGGGAGGAAGACATAAAGTGGAATTTCCCCTTTAGGCAAAGTTCCACTTTAAGCCTAGAGATTTGCTATTTGGGGACCCAGCACTGTATGGTGGAGGAAGGGGAGAGACTCACATGCTCTCCTATACACAGAAATAGAGGGTATATCACTTCACTTTCAGAAGTGAGTGGGGCAACTGGAGGGAAAAGGGGAATGGACACTGTAAACATAACCTAATAATTGCCAATCATGAAAAACTACAGGTGCACTTTAAGAAGGAAACTTATTGTGCTGACAGATGGAAAAATAAGTGCCCCCCTCTAGACACCACAAATATGTAAAAGTAATATGAAAATGACACACCTAATGATAGACCCATTTTACAAAGTTTTTTCATACACACGTTTCATTCAAGGCACATATTCATTTCTGAACAATACTAGATAGTTTTATTTTCATCCATAAAACAAGGAGTCATTTTTTTCAAGCTGCTTTGTAGTACCTGATATTTAAAATGCAGAGTGCAGTGCAGGCACCAGCTCGTCGTATGGTCAGACATCTACTGGCTTTGCTAGCATCAGCTCCTGCTGGTTTCTACGTATTATATGGCTAGCTCAACTGGGAATATCCACAAAAGAAATCTCCCTGACAGTTTGGAGATTCAGATTCTCAAGTCGAGCTAAACATAGGCTGCGTAGCTGTACATTTCTCCCTTGCTTTATTTTTATAGCAGAAATCCAATCTCCTACATTAACAGCCATTCCTTAGGAACTGTCAGCTGGTTGGAAGTCCAATTTCAGTTGTGATTTTCTGCAACATTTCCTCTAGTCACAGAGGGTACATAGGGATATTTCTTTCTTACATAACACAATAACAGGGAGTTTTTTCCGCTTGGTGTGGTTGCTGGGAGACAATTACATTTTTTGTGCCTTTGTTTGCCGAATTTTACATTGATCTATCCTTTTTAGAGATTAGTATAGCTTTTGTACTAGAGAAGAGCAAATTTTACAGCTTAAGTGTATACTGATATGTAAAACACAATTTATTCCAGTTATTTATTTACTTTTTTTTAAAACATGTTGTACTCATTGCAAAAACCTTTTCTCTGACTCCATTGAAGGACACAGCTTAGTGATAATTAAGCAACCTAGAGATATACTGCCACCTACAGGAGAAATGAAGACTAGGCACATAGAAGAAGGTTGGTCTTTTAAAGCTATAACCTCTCCCACCTCTCTCGCACACCTGCTCAAATATAGCAAGCAGTCCAAAAAGAGAACAATAACATATGAGGGGAGGGTGCTGTGGACTCTTGGAAAAGAATTTAAGATGGGTAAAAAAAAATCCTATTTTCTTTATTGTCCATTGTAAGACATAGCTTGATGATAATTAGTTAACCTTGGGAAGTCCAAGGGGCAAACAGAGGGGCAGGCACATCAAAATAAACACAAGTGAACCAGTCCAGCAACAGAAAACTAAAGCAAAAGACAATGATGGGCATTAAAAAGCCACTTGCAGAACCTTTGGACTGAGTATAAGCAGCTCTACTAGCATGGGAAGAATCCCCAGAACACCAAAAGCTAGCCATAAACTCATAAAACAGAGTCTTCAGAGATAGGGTCAGATGAATTACCACGGCTCTGATCTCAACATTCGGCAAGGAATCCCTGCATAGCTGGCTTTACCTGAAAAGTGGTGTTCCGGAAAAGTTCTCTAATTTCTTTTGCACCACCCGTGTTGCGAGATTTTGTTTGCATGATCATGGCACTTTTGTCTCACAAAAAAACGCATGCCAATTATGGCCAAAATGCCCAGCATTTTCAGGTGCCATTGAAATTAATGGCACCTGAATACGCTGATGCGTGATTTCACTCGTATCTGCGTGTTTTTCTGCTCAAATTAAAAAAGTAATGATATATGAATAAATAAGTGTAAAATAAATATAATAAATACACATATAAATAAAAATAAATGTATAATATGTAATAATAAATAAATAAATAAATAAATAAATAATCAACTTCTAAGCCCCTAATCCGCCCCCCCAAAATTAATCACATTTTGAATAATATTAATAATAATAATAATGATCATGTATTAATTTTGTGTTAGGATGTTTTATTATTATTATTATTATTATTATTATTATTGTTATTATTAATATTTTATTTATTTAATTTTTAAGAGTTGGGGGGTAAGATCAGGGGTTCATTATTATTTATTTGTTATTATATATTATTCATTTATTTATGATTATCTTTATTTATTTGTGCATTTATTTTTACATTTTTTTTTTTGTATTAATATTAACACCCTAACCCTAACAAACAAATAAATAAAAAGAAGACAATAAATACAATATTAACCACTAAGCTTAATCCTAGCCTTAACTCTAACCTCTTACCCTAACAAAAGACAATAAATAAATAATAATAAAAATAGAAATAAAAGCTGATGGAAAAGCTAAAAAAGATGAAAACCCTAACATGCAACATGCAACAGATGATATTTTTCTCTATTGGTTAATAAAAGACCCACCAAAGCTCAAAAACACCTGAAAAACGCTGTCCGAAGAAGCATAAACGCGCAAAAATTGTGTGAAAAATGTGCAAAAAATTATTAAAAACGCTATGCTAAAGTGTGAATCCAGCCTAAGACATGAAGAGGGAGATTTACTAAAATTGGTGCACACAGTATCTGGTGCAGCTGTTCATAGTAACCAATCAGCTTCTAGCTTTTATTTTCACAGCTTAATTGAACAAGCTGACGGTAGAAGCCGATTGGTTACTATTACTATTCTAGGTTTTATTGTCAAAGCTTGCCAAAACAAGACGAAGTTAGAAGCTAATTGGTTACCATTCACAGCAGCACTAGATTGCGTGTGCGCTAGTTTTAATAAATCTCCCTGGCTGCATACCGAAGTGAAAAAACTAATGCAGTCACCAGATTTACAGACTATTTTTGCAAACTTTAGAAATGAAAGAAAATGTATACATTAAAAAAAATTAAATTAAAAGATATTTGACTAAAAAGCATTTTATTTTTCCCTTAAGAGTAACTTGCTATTACTTTTAGGGTAATATTACACTGAGGATCGCACCGTTACAAAGCCGAGCCAGTCATTTTTGGCTCAGTGGATGCAACATTTCATGCCACCCATCAGTTGGTGTAAGTCCAGGTAGGAGAAGCTGACAAGCTGAGTGTATTGATTGCATGGTTTGTTATAGGTGTACAGTATACAGTACTCTGCTTTCATATCTGTATATCCATCTGCCATCCACAGATAAAGAGCATTCAGAGCAAGAACAAGTAATGACAGACAGAAAGCAGGAGAAGACGTTTACACATAGTTAATAAACGGGATCCCACTTACAGCTATTCCTGTGAAAACCAATGCAAACCAATTGTCCTACATAAATGTGTTATTTTCTGCACATTGCTGATGAGGTCAATCAAAATGAGTATTATATAGCTTGATTAAGCAAGTGTAGTTTACTAACACAAAGATTACATTTTATAGGAAGACCTTGGTGATCACATAAGATGCTATCTGTAAATAATATCCAAGTGTAATATAATTACAAAGTAGATTAGCACATTGTATTGTCCACACCTGGTCTGCGTTCCCTTTGTAGACCACACTTGGCCTGCATTTGCTATGGCCTGGAATGACCATAGTTGATTGTATTCAGAGTACAGTATGACACATGTGCACACAATGGGGCAATATGATGTTCCCTTGTAAGACCAATCCCTAGCCCACTGATACTCACTTTCGCCACCCTCTGATGCTACATTGAAGCTCTGAGTAAACACCACAGCATGTGAACCAACTCTCAGGATGCAGTGCTCAGGCCAGAAGAGTCAGAGTGGTCAATCTCCAGGCCAAAACATTGTCATGTGAAAAAGAGAAGTAGTTAGCCCTGTGTAAGCTTCGAAATGAAGGTAGAGAGTTTGGACTTTTGGCTCCAGTGGAGGAATGGAATTGCAGGGTAGTGCAAGGAAGGTGATTATAGATGTTCCTACAAAAGAACTTTTCACTTTGAATTCACAGTTTTAACAACAGTCTTCTAAAGATGGTTGCACGAGCTGTACAAGCAGTATGTCCACCACCCTTGTAATTGCCATGTTGTGTATTTTCTATTTTTAAAGGACAAGAACACTCTTATATTCTCTCTGTGTGTGTGTATATATATATATATATATATATATAAAATTCTCCGGTGTGGGCATTCCCATAGCAATGGGAGTAGTGCCAGTGGAGGAATGGAATTGCAGGGTAGTGCAAGGAAGGTGATTATTGGTTGATTGGGAGATATTCCTACAAAAGAACTTTGAATTCATGGTTATAAAAACAGATTCTTCTGAAGACGGTTGCACAGGCTGTACAGGTAGTATGTCCACCACTCATACCCTTGTAATGACCAAGTTGTGTATTTTCTAGTTTTAAAGGATAAGAGTACTCTTATATGCTCTCTCTCTATATATGCACAGTAGGCTGAAAGTAAAAAGGGTTTGTATTAATGTATATTTCAATCTTACGGTTGTGTGTTGTCCATCAATCTGCAGTTGATATGAAATACAGGAAAATCACTTAAACTATTCACTTCTGAAACCCAGGATTCTTTTAACGATGCACCGCTTGGCAAACATGGCCATTGTCTTTTGGCACTTTTATTAGAATCTTTTTTTTTTGTTCAAGCACTCCATCATATTAATACTGTGCTACATTTTAAACAGGTTTATTTATATGATGGCTTAAAGGCATTCATTATGCAGGATTTCTGAAAAATGTTCTATCTGTTTCCTGTAAAGTTCCTGGAGGAAAATAATAATGAAGCACAGATAAATAGGAATCAAGTAAAAGTGCACCATTTCCAAAGTTATTTGTTAACAGGATTTATAGCTAGCAAGATATGAAAATAAATCCAAAACGTTAAAAATAAGGGGAAAAAAGCTAGAAGTGCACAATAATGCAGAGTAGGAGCCATTTACCCTTGACAGACTGGAATATGCAAGTATTAAACAAACCTTATTCCATTGCCCTTTTAAATAAAAAAACATTAAGATAGGTAAGCAGGTAAAAATTAGAATGGGCATAACTGTGTGTGCCGTGATGAAATAATCTTGCCATGCTCAATTTCTGGGTCACCTAATTTAACTTGTTCAAGTGACCTGTAGAAGTTCTGTTTTGTCAGCGAGATCTCCTGGTTTTGGGTAGACAGGTAAGCATCTGTTAAAGTTTGTAAGATCTTCAGAAATGCTTCTGATACTTTTTTTTTCTTCCTGAAAAACCCTCATTCAGCCAATGGGAACATTAAAAGTGCTTCAATGAATGAAAAACTTGATATGTGACATGTGCATGTGGAATTTTACCTCATTGAGGATTGGAGGCCAGGTTCATAGTAAACTGATGTTGCTGGGCAAATGCATACAGAAAAACTCTTGCACGTTAACTGCGTGCCAAGTTGGATCAATACACAATGGCAGTGCACCAGTGAACCTTGTGCACCTTGTTTCATTAGGGTACAGACCTGCATTTGCATGGCAAATGGAAAAAACACATATACTGCAAAGGGAATGCATATCTTCTATAAGAGGGAATGGGTGATGCACATGCGACTGAACACATGATTGTTGTGTTTAAACTAGGCTTCCCCAAAGTAGCCAAAAGGACCATCCAAGGGCTTACGGTTAACAAAGTGGCTGGTTTTCAAGAGGGGGTTGATATATGATGGAAGGTTGATTGGAGTCAATCTTTTGAGATCTCTGTAGAGCTCCATGCCAATCTCTAACCTTGAAAGTAAGTTGGCAAGACAGTGTTACCCAGGGAAGAATGATCAGTTGCCAGCAAGAGCAGCCTTGAGTTGCCTCTATTAGCTCCATGTTGTTATTGGCCTTGTTAACCAGTATGCTTTACACCATGTGCCTGTGACCTTCCGTTTTCCCTCTTCCAGGATGGATATATGCACATGTTTAATTCCCATACTGGGCATACTCTTCCACCTAAAATTCTCTTGGAGACCCAGTGAGCATACCCATAGCAATGGGAGTGGTGCCCAAAGATAACACTGCTGTGCATATACTATACTATAATTACATAGAAGATTAGCACATTGTATTGTCCCATCTTGTCTGCATTCCCTTTATAGACCACACTTGGCCTGCATTTGCTATGGCCTTGAATGACCACAGTTGATTGTATTCAGAATACAATATGACACTTGGGCACACAACAGGCAATATGACACATTCCCTTGTAAGAACAATCCCTAGCCCACTAATGCTCACTTTTGCCACCCTCTGATGCTACTTTGAAGCTTTGAGTAAACACCACAGCATGTGAACCTCCTCTCAGGATTCGGTGCTCAGGCCAGAACTGTCAGCATGGTCAATCTCCAGGCCAAAACATTGTCATGTGAAAAGGAGAAGTAATTAGCCCTCTGTAAGCTCCGAAATGAAGGTACAGAGTTTGGACTTTTGGCTCCAGTGGAGGAATGGAATTACAGGGTAGTGCAAGGAAGGTGATTATAGATGTTTCTACAAAATAACTTTTCACTTTGAATTCACAATTATAACAACAGAGTCTTCTAAAGATGGTAGCATGAGCTGTACAAGCAGTATGTCCACCACCCATACCCTTGTAATGACCATGTTGTGTACTTTCTAGTTTTAAAGGACAAGAACACTCTTTCTCTCTCTCGCTCGCTCGCTCTCTCTCTTCTCTCTCTCTCTCTCTCTTTCTCTCTGTATATGTATGTATATGTATATATATATATATATATATGTATTGTGACAGGATGAACGGCGAGGTGATAGAGGGACGCTATGGCCCTGATTCACTATTGGGCGTGGGCGCATATTTATGGGCTTAAGCCCAATTTTCATGGGCGTCCGTCATTTTTTACCCTGCAACCTAATTCACTATTGAGCAGAGCCCATAAGCAGATGCCCAATCTAATTCACAAAAAGACACACGCCCGGAATCAGACTCACAAAACAGACTTGCTAAGAAGCAAGTCTAAAATCATGAAAAATCACTGCAGAGACATGTTCACTTAGAAATTTGCTTTGCCAAATATCAGGACTTCACTTTAAACAATATCTGCTATTTCCAAAAAAATTAAAAATGTGTTAAAAATCGTTTTTTTCAAGGAAATCGACACAGTAAAAATCTAGAAGCCCGTGCAGTGTCTTTGGCAGATACAACTGAGCATGTGCAGAACACATTTTAGACCTCTGCCATGGGCGTTTGCTTTTTAGCCACTGACTAATAGTGAATCTGATTGTGGATTCCTCTGACAGCCGGCACTCGGTCGCGTCTATTGTGTTTAATAAACAGCACTCGGCATATCTTCATGTAATCTAATTAGATTTCCTTAGTTCTAGTGATTCTATTTTTTTTCTTATCCTTTATAATTATTTCTGTAATGATTTTACTTATTTCAAAGGTCTAGATAATATTTATTTTGACAGCTGAATGTAAAAATAAAGGTCCACAATAAAAAAAAAAAAAAAAAACAGCGTGGGTCCCCCCTCTCATCCTTACCAAGCCCTTCAGGTCTGGTATGGATATTAAGGGGGAACTCCACGCTGAAATTTAAAAAAAAAACAGCGTGGGTCCCCCTCAATATCCATACCAGACCCTTATCCGAGCATGCAGCCCGGCAGGTCAGGAAAGGGGGGGGGACGAGCGAGCGCCCCCCCCTCCTGAACCATACCAGGCCACATGCCCTATAGGTATGGGGCGGGGCCAGCCGAGTCATCCGAGTGACCCGCCCCATGTCACATGCTTGCTGTTCCCGGCTGGCCCCGCCCCATAGCTATATAAGAAATGTCAGACTGTCTCCTGCATTCAGCTAGTTTGCCTCAGCGGAGAGACAGGGTGACATTTCTCAAATAGGTAAGGGGCGGGGATGATGTGCCCGGCTGGCCCCGCCCCATACCTATATAAGAACTGTCAGCTAGCCTCTTCTTCACAAGGCTGGAAGCCTCCGACGGGAGCGGAACCTTTTTTTTTTTTCTTTTTTCGGGTCCCTGCCGCCGCCGCCGTGATTGACGTTGGATCTACTTCGGGGGACATTGTTTTAATAAAGGACTTGTCAAAGACCTTGTACTGTGTTTTTTTTACACCACACTTAGTTTTTTTGTGAAGGAGTCTGCGGGACCATGTACCGCAGACTCGTTCACGTAGGGGGGGGGCCGGGATCTGGGGGCCCCCTTGTTAAAGGGGGCTTCCAGATTCTGATAAGCCCCCCGCCCGCAGACCCCCACAACCACCGGCCAGGGTTGTGGGGAAGAGGCCCTTGTCCTCATCAACATGGGGACAAGGTGCTTTGAGGGGGGGAGCCCCCCTGCCTCAAAGCACCCCCCCATGTTGAGGGCATGTGGCCTGGCATGGTTCAGGAGGGGGGGGGGGGCGCTCGCTCGTCCCCCCCCTTTCCTGACCTGCCGGGCTGCATGCTCGGATAAGGGTCTGGTATGGATATTGAGGGGGACCCACGCTGTTTTTTTTTTTTAAATTTCAGCGTGGAGTTCCCCCTTAATACCCATACCAGACCTGAAGGGCTTGGTATGGATGAGAGGGGGGACCCACGCTGTTTTTTTTATTATTTATTTAATTCACGGAAATAATTTAAAATTCAGCTGTCAGTGGGAAACCCCGATGACAGCTGAAACATTCCTTCTGTCCCTGCAGAGAGCTCCGCTATTATATTTGACATTAAAAAGTATAGAGACTGCAACATTGTATTCATTTGTATCCATTCCGGATATAGATGTTTTTATTCGGATACAAATAGATACAATGTTGCAACCTTTATACTTTTTAATGTCAAATATAATAGCGCAGCTCTCTGCAGGGACAGAAGTAATTACTTTGCTATTATATTTGCAGGCCGTAGATGGGGCGAAAATCGAACAATTTTTTTACCATTGGTGGTAACGTCGGCCCATTGAACAACCGATTTTTTTTTTTTTAAACGGTCAGTTTTCGATCCATCTAAGGCCTGCATTTTTCTTTTTCTTATTCTTTTTTTTATTCTTTTTCTTGCAGGTCATGGCTCATGTGCAGATTATTTATCTGTTAAAAGATCAGCCAATTTGCCGATCATTGCAGCTAAAATCGGCCGATCTGCAAAATCGGCCAATTTTTATCCAAATTTACCAATTAAAAACAGTTGCAAAATCCCCAAAAATGGCTGACCAATTAACCCACTAACGGGCTGAAAATCAGCCGATTTTTTTTGCGGACGATTTTAGACCCATTATATCATAAAAATGCAGCGCTATGAGTAAATGAGGAACTGATACATATATCAATACAGTAAGTAAAGAAATTAGTCCATGCAGCAGTTAATAATGTGACTTCAAGTGCTCTCCTTTAATTCGTATTATCCTGATATTCAGGCGTTGTGCGGAATGGTGCAGAAGAAATGTGCACTCACCAGAACGCACAGATAAATGAGCGTTTGTTAAACATAAGTTCCCCTCTGGAACGTTAGGAAAAGGTCTGTAAGGCGATAACCTCCCTTCAGGATTCCTGGGTGCTCCTGTTTGTTCCCTCAGTAGGTGGCTTGCGGACTTCTCCTTACAGCACGCCCCTTGTCCAGTAGATGGATGAGTGGCTGAAAATTGATGCTCCCCAGGGGAGTCAAGACAAGGACATACCGATAGTGTAGTAGGTGATATATAAAATTTATTAGCATACCAAGCTATTCGGTGGTGTACAGCAGTAAGAGTAAACGAATTATGGACTAACCGTCCAGATTGAAAGATGGCCGCCGGAGCTCCACGATGCTCCGACGGCGTGACGTCACGGCGTTCTTGGCTCCTCCTACGCGTTTCGTGCACACGCACGTCGTCTGGGGGGAATTGCCAATGAACGCCGAGCCGTGCGTCGTCCTTATATATGCTAGGCGCATGCGCAATGCAACGGCGCCATGTTTTGGAGGTCTGAGCTACAGACAGCTGGATACTAGAATGGGCGCCATTTTTCGTTAGTTCTACTCGTTACATCCACTGTCATAACAACAGTGTATGTAATCGGCCAGCTGTCATTGTTGAATGTGCAAATATGGTTCCATGACACCCTCTGCTAAGTGTCTTGGAACCCAAAGACCAATTAGTATATACTCTAGTTAATATGGGAAACTAATTAAACAGGGTATAATGTCTTATATGTGGCACTAGCATATAAAACGCGACTAAGGATATACATATGGTACAAAAAATAATATATATAAAATTATGCAAAGTACAATATGTTAATAAAACATCTATAATGTATCCCATGTTATGCAATTAAAAAACATGTAAGAACATTTTTAATAAAAAGTTAAGAGTAGTGCCTATAAGTGTACGTATAACCGATCCACAATTGGTATTAGTCTGTCACAATATCTGGCATATAAGTCTTGTTGGTACCAAGTTGAATATATATAGATAGAATAGAATAACAACATCCTACTCCACTCTATCCAAGTAACGATCAAAGTATATATAGTTCATAGACTTTTAACTGTTGTTAATAAAGCAATTTAAGTCAATATCTATATTATGACCTTTAGGGTATAGGGTCTGGAGCTCATATATCCAGCGTGTTTCAAGTTGTGAAACCCCTCGAAGTCTATTTATCCCCCTCCAGTGGGGTTGTATTATGTCTATTCCAACAAACCGTAAAGATGAGGGATCATTATTGTGTTTCCTTTTAAAATGATAAGATAGAGAGTGGTCTTTATACCCCTTTTTAATATTACTAACATGCTCTCTCAATCTGTCTCGTAAACGTCTGGTAGTGCGTCCCACATACTGGAGCTTACAAGAGCATTCAAGAAGATAAACCACATTTTTGCTGTAACACGTAATACATTTATCTATCTTATATGTTCTTCCTGTAGTGCATGAGGAGAAATCATATATTTTCTGTTTCCGTACATTATTAGTTTTGCAGATAACACACCTATTACATGGAAAGAAGCCTTTGATGTTTGGTGCAATAGAGATATTATTTGGGGGATTGATAACATTTGGTGCTAGTCGGTGTCTCAGCGCCATAGCTTTTTTATAGATCACTTCAGGTCTTTCTGGAAGGATTTTGGATAAAACAGGGTCTGCCAACAAAACATTCCAATTTTTGTTAATGATATGTTTAATGGCCCCATGTTGAATAGAGTATGTGGTTAGGAAAGGGCAAGATAATGATTTATTAGTCATCCTTTTATCTTCTAATAAAACAGATCTATTTACATTGGCCACTTGCTGGATAGTTTCATTAATTCTATGTTGGGGGTATCCTTTTTCCACAAACTTAGTTTTTAAAAAATCGGCCTGTGCATAATAAGTATCAAGTTCTGTACAATTCCTTCGAATTCTCGTAAACTGACCTTTCGGAATATTTGCTAGCCACGCTGGGTGATGGCAACTCTCCAGTGGGATGAAACTATTCCTGTCAGTTTTTTTGAAAAAGGACTTAGTGATAATCCTCCCATTATCATTTAATAGGGTCAGGTCCAGGAAGTGTATATCTGTAGTACTAAATATGTAGCTCAATTCAATATTAAGCGTGTTATCGTTAAGAGTTTTAAAAAAGTTATGTAGGGAATCCTCCTCCCCATTCCATAATAAAAACACGTCATCGATAAATCTTTTGTAAAATACTAATTCCGGCCACTCTCTGGCATAGATTAAAAATTCCTCCCAATAGGCCATAAAAAGATTTGCCAGGCTGGGGGCAAACTTAGCCCCCATTGCTACGCCTTTGGTTTGCACAAAGTAGTTGCGATCAAACCAAAAGTAGTTATTTCGCATAGCAAACTGCAGTAATGTTAAAATAAAGTTAATGTGTGGGGGAGATAAAGTGCTATATGTATCCAAAAAATATTTGGCAGCCTCTGACCCATCTTCATGTGCAATATTACTGTACAGGGATGTGACATCCGCTGTGACTAGGAAGGTCTTAGATGATATTCTAACGTCTTTGATGTCATTTAAAATATGCTTCGTGTCTTTTAGAAAAGCCGGAGTCTGTGTGACCAGTGGCTGCAGGAAATAATCTATATATTCCCCTACTTTAGAGAACAGTGACCCTATTCCACTGATAATAGGTCGTCCTGGTGGTTTGGTCGGGTTCTTATGTACCTTAGGGAGTATATAGAACACTGGAAGCCTAGGCGCTGATGGACATAGAAAATTCTTTTCTTTTTTGTTGGGATAGGGAGTATTATGATAATCGAAATTATCAACAGACACCTCCAAGAGCACCACATAATTATGACCCCAATAGAACACCTCAGGTGCATTTTTTAGGGGAAGGGGTGTCTCGGAAAAGAAGTGGCTCCGTAGAGGGAAGAGGGGGGGCAAAAGGATCAACAGAAACAGGCAAGAAAAGGAAAACATAGCTGGTCAAGGCATCTTCAATTTAAGTAACACAACACTCACGCAACCTGAATTAAAACTTCTAGATAAGGGGTTGAAATTTGCCCCTAAACAAAAATTAAACAAGTTCCAAACTTATATTGACATACATAAGTTTTCACGACAGCTTTCTTTAAAACGACATTTCTATTCAAACCCATTAAATAATAATCAGAATAGTATTACCAATTTTTCAACATTAAAGAATGCCTCTACTTTTAATCCTCCACCTCAATCCAGATCATATGTTAACATTTTTAAGGAATTGGTACTAAAAGATCTGGAAAATTTAAAAATCAAGAAAATTTGTGATACAAATAATACGAAAGCTATTGATCTCCTTTTAGAAAGGAAAGACCTGGTCATTAGACCAGCTGATAAGGGTGGAGGGGTTGTCATATTGAATAAATCTGATTACCTGGAGGAAGCCTATAGAATCCTTAATGATACTACCACCTACACTCGCCTATTGGGCAATCCAGTACTAACTTTGAAAAAAGAATTGAAAAACTTAATAAATAAGGGATTTGAGAATGGAATAATAAACAAAAAAGAAAAGAATTTTCTATGTCCATCAGCGCCTAGGCTTCCAGTGTTCTATATACTCCCTAAGGTACATAAGAACCCGACCAAACCACCAGGACGACCTATTATCAGTGGAATAGGGTCACTGTTCTCTAAAGTAGGGGAATATATAGATTATTTCCTGCAGCCACTGGTCACACAGACTCCGGCTTTTCTAAAAGACACGAAGCATATTTTAAATGACATCAAAGACGTTAGAATATCATCTAAGACCTTCCTAGTCACAGCGGATGTCACATCCCTGTACAGTAATATTGCACATGAAGATGGGTCAGAGGCTGCCAAATATTTTTTGGATACATATAGCACTTTATCTCCCCCACACATTAACTTTATTTTAACATTACTGCAGTTTGCTATGCGAAATAACTACTTTTGGTTTGATCGCAACTACTTTGTGCAAACCAAAGGCGTAGCAATGGGGGCTAAGTTTGCCCCCAGCCTGGCAAATCTTTTTATGGCCTATTGGGAGGAATTTTTAATCTATGCCAGAGAGTGGCCGGAATTAGTATTTTACAAAAGATTTATCGATGACGTGTTTTTATTATGGAATGGGGAGGAGGATTCCCTACATAACTTTTTTAAAACTCTTAACGATAACACGCTTAATATTGAATTGAGCTACATATTTAGTACTACAGATATACACTTCCTGGACCTGACCCTATTAAATGATAATGGGAGGATTATCACTAAGTTCTTTTTCAAAAAAACTGACAGGAATAGTTTCATCCCACTGGAGAGTTGCCATCACCCAGCGTGGCTAGCAAATATTCCGAAAGGTCAGTTTACGAGAATTCGAAGGAATTGTACAGAACTTGATACTTATTATGCACAGGCCGATTTTTTAAAAACTAAGTTTGTGGAAAAAGGATACCCCCAACATAGAATTAATGAAACTATCCAGCAAGTGGCCAATGTAAATAGATCTGTTTTATTAGAAGATAAAAGGATGACTAATAAATCATTATCTTGCCCTTTCCTAACCACATACTCTATTCAACATGGGGCCATTAAACATATCATTAACAAAAATTGGAATGTTTTGTTGGCAGACCCTGTTTTATCCAAAATCCTTCCAGAAAGACCTGAAGTGATCTATAAAAAAGCTATGGCGCTGAGACACCGACTAGCACCAAATGTTATCAATCCCCCAAATAATATCTCTATTGCACCAAACATCAAAGGCTTCTTTCCATGTAATAGGTGTGTTATCTGCAAAACTAATAATGTACGGAAACAGAAAATATATGATTTCTCCTCATGCACTACAGGAAGAACATATAAGATAGATAAATGTATTACGTGTTACAGCAAAAATGTGGTTTATCTTCTTGAATGCTCTTGTAAGCTCCAGTATGTGGGACGCACTACCAGACGTTTACGAGACAGATTGAGAGAGCATGTTAGTAATATTAAAAAGGGGTATAAAGACCACTCTCTATCTTATCATTTTAAAAGGAAACACAATAATGATCCCTCATCTTTACGGTTTGTTGGAATAGACATAATACAACCCCACTGGAGGGGGATAAATAGACTTCGAGGGGTTTCACAACTTGAAACACGCTGGATATATGAGCTCCAGACCCTATACCCTAAAGGTCATAATATAGATATTGACTTAAATTGCTTTATTAACAACAGTTAAAAGTCTATGAACTATATATACTTTGATCGTTACTTGGATAGAGTGGAGTAGGATGTTGTTATTCTATTCTATCTATATATATTCAACTTGGTACCAACAAGACTTATATGCCAGATATTGTGACAGACTAATACCAATTGTGGATCGGTTATACGTACACTTATAGGCACTACTCTTAACTTTTTATTAAAAATGTTCTTACATGTTTTTTAATTGCATAACATGGGATACATTATAGATGTTTTATTAACATATTGTACTTTGCATAATTTTATATATATTATTTTTTGTACCATATGTATATCCTTAGTCGCGTTTTATATGCTAGTGCCACATATAAGACATTATACCCTGTTTAATTAGTTTCCCATATTAACTAGAGTATATACTAATTGGTCTTTGGGTTCCAAGACACTTAGCAGAGGGTGTCATGGAACCATATTTGCACATTCAACAATGACAGCTGGCCGATTACATACACTGTTGTTATGACAGTGGATGTAACGAGTAGAACTAACGAAAAATGGCGCCCATTCTAGTATCCAGCTGTCTGTAGCTCAGACCTCCAAAACATGGCGCCGTTGCATTGCGCATGCACCTAGCATATATAAGGACGACGCACGGCTCGGCGTTCATTGGCAATTCCCCCCAGACGACGTGCGTGTGCACGAAACGCGTAGGAGGAGCCAAGAACGCCGTGACGTCACGCCGTCGGAGCATCGTGGAGCTCCGGCGGCCATCTTTCAATCTGGACGGTTAGTCCATAATTCGTTTACTCTTACTGCTGTACACCACCGAATAGCTTGGTATGCTAATAAATTTTATATATCACCTACTACACTATCGGTATGTCCTTGTCTTGACTCCCCTGGGGAGCATCAATTTTCAGCCACTCATCCATCTACTGGACAAGGGGCGTGCTGTAAGGAGAAGTCCGCAAGCCACCTACTGAGGGAACAAACAGGAGCACCCAGGAATCCTGAAGGGAGGTTATCGCCTTACAGACCTTTTCCTAACGTTCCAGAGGGGAACTTATGTTTAACAAACGCTCATTTATCTGTGCGTTCTGGTGAGTGCACATTTCTTCTGCACCATTCCGCACAACGCCTGAATATCAGGATAATACGAATTAAAGGAGAGCACTTGAAGTCACATTATTAACTGCTGCATGGACTAATTTCTTTACTTACTGTATTGATATATGTATCAGTTCCTCATTTACTCATAGCGCTGCATTTTTATGATATACTGGTTTTTCTAGGGTGTTTGGTTACCTTATGTTCAGCGGCTATTCATTTTCCTATAGGGGCGCTCGTTTATAACTCTTTTACTATTTGAGATTTTAGACCCATGTAAAGCAGGCCATAGATGGGTCTAAAATCGGCCGATTTTTCTGCCGAAAAAAAAATCGAACGATTTTCGGGCCGTTAGTGGGTTAATTGGTCAGCTGTTTTTCGGGATTTTGGCACATTTTTTTTATCAGTAAATTTGGAACAAAAAATTTTCAACTTTACTGGTAAACAAAATATGCTAAAATCCCAAAAAATGGCTGACCAATTATCCCAATAACGGAAGAGGCCCTTGTCCCCATTAACATGGGGACAAGGTGCTTTGGGGGGGAGCCCCCCTTCCCCAAAGCACCCCCCCATGTTGAGGGCAGGTGGCCTGGTATAGTTCAGGAGGGGGGGCGCTCGCTCGTCCCCCCCCCTTTCCTGACCTGCCGGGCTGCATGCTCGGATAAGGGTCTGGTATGGATTTTGGGGGGATCCCCAAGCTGTTTTTTTTTATTTCAGCGTGGAGTTCCCCCTTAATATCCATACCAGATCCGAAGGGCTTGGTATGGATGGGAGGGGGGACCCCACGCTTTTTTTTTTTTTTTTTTTGTACATTCAGCTGTCAGTGGGGAACCCCGCTGACAGTTGAAACATTAACACATGGCTGTCGCTCCTACAATCCCGCATGAGTTATGTTATCAACTCATGCAGCATTTTAGTAGCGAAAACCAATGCAGCGCTCATGTTTCAGCTGTCGGCGGAGTTCCCCACTAACAGTTGATGTAAAAGTATTGCAGGGAATTATAAACAATTTGTAAAAAACCCGGCGTGGGGTCCCCCCTCCCATCCATACTAAGCCCTTCGGGTCTCGTATGGATGTTAAGGGGTAACTCCACGCTGAAATTAAATAAAAAACAGCATGGGGTACCCCCCAAAATCCATAACAGATACTTATCTGAGCATGCAGCCCAGCAGGTCAGGAAAGGGGGGGGGGACAAGCGAGCGCCTCCCCCCCTCCTGAACCATACCAGGCCACATGCCCATACCAAATTATTCAAACATTTGTAAACAGACCAATTAACTGAAATGGTTTGGCATTTGTACCCCAAATATGACGTTCCCTGAGGCATTGGTAAACCGAGGTACGCCTGTATTAGTATTGCAATCCTTTGTATTGGGATACATAGAACCATCATACATGTGAATTGGCAACATAGCACAACATTTGTGTCACATTGGAGATATCTGGTAGTTACACTGAACTTGCTCAGGGACCTAGGATTGATTCACAGCACAGAAATACAGGCTGGATTAGCAATGTAGCTCCGTGGATTAGTGGTTAGCACTACTGCCTCACAGCTCTAGGGTTGTCGGTTTGAATCCCAACCACGGCAAGGAAGTAGTATGATCTCCGTGTGTGGCTGTCTTCAAATAGATGTTCTGGCAACATCTTTGCTTTCTGTCTAAGTGATCCCTAAAATGTGAATTAGAATGAGGCCTTGTCTGTTGAAACACCTTCAAAGCTGCACCTTATGTGAATGTCATACAATGGGGTAAGATAAGAGCCTGGAGCACTAATAGATTTGATAATGATGGTTTACACTCAACCCACTTTTGTGAAGGATTTGGCAAGCAAAGAGCTGACAGAGAGAGAGAAGAGCGAGAAAAACATACTGAAGAGTGATAAAGAGAGACATACAGAAGAGTGAGCGAGAGAGAAGAGCGAGCCAGTGAGACAAAGAAGAGTGAGCGAGAGAGAAAAGACTTGGTTGGTGAATCCACACATCAAACTTGTCACAAATACTGGTATGGATTTTTCCACCAAATGCAAAGCAGACCGCACGCCTTCAAAGATTTATTTCCTTTGTTGATTTTCCTGCTTTGCTCACACTATATGCAATTGAAAATTACTGTTTAAGTTGCCAATTTTACTGTGTTTTCTAGAGAATTACTAACTAGTTGTGTTTTCAATTGTGTGTAGCATTGCGATTTCTATTTGAGTCTAGATGTTAAATTGCTAATAAATGGCCAAAATCTTCAAATACCTTTGAACTCTCACTGCAACAAATGGTGTACGTTAATACACTCACATTCACATTCATTATATCCAATATCAGGTACCATGTCAATTCACAAATCGCACCTGAAATTGCACACCCTGGATGCGACTTGTCATGCGATTGGCATGGCCAGCAGCTTGCTCTTTGCATGGCAAATTGCACACAATGTTACTGGGGGCTAACACCACTGTCACATCTAATCCGATGCGGCAATTGCCCAACTTACAGTGAAGTTGCACGAGTTCACAATCCAATTGGATGTGAACAGAGCCTACAGTGGCCAATAGGGTGCGACTTGGTCTACGATTTGCAAGTCGCCTGTAATGCCAATTGCATGGCAATCGCAAACAATGTTACTGGGGGCTACCCGGTCACATTAAAGCAGATTTCTAAGTGGTGTTATTGACACCACAGTCACATCATGTGACTTGCATAGAAGTTGCATGATTTCAAAGTCGGGGTACATGGTGATTTCAAGTGCAATTTGCAAGACAATCGACACCGATCTCTCAGCAAATTGCATGAAAAGTAGTGTATTCATTACTCTATTATTACTTGCGGCTCCTACCAAGTTTGAACCACAACAATATGAACGCTCCAATAGCGTGCACATTGAGTGGGACTTGGCATGTGATTTGCACAACATGCAAGTTGTAAATCGTCTGCAAAGTCGCACCCTATTGTCTGCTATTAGAGCGACCACATGGGTGCGTTTCAAACACTGATTTCTATAGTAGTACATGTACTACTTTAGGGGCAATTTGCATAGAGATCTGTGTCAGATGTCTTGAAAATTGCATTGAAATGGTCAACTTTACTGTAAGTCGCAGGATTTGTAAATCAGCTTTGCCCAGAGTGTAATGTTTGGTGATGTTTGATTTCTGGAGTGTTTTACCAATTGATGGGAAATTCACCATACTAGTCAAATCGATTTGTCATTTTCAGTATTGCATACAAGATGTGGTCATGTGACTGTCTTAACTCATGCGAGAATCTGGAGGGAATTGTGACCATAATAGCAATAAAGGTTCCAATTGGGGTTCCCTTTCACATCCCTGCTCAATGTTCTGTTGTATGCTGCACACGTACATTTCACTGTATATTTCTTTCTGATTTGTGGGGCCTGTATACCAAGGGTTAATGCAGGTAGGAAGCGGATTCATCAGGTGAAAACACTTTCACTGACCAAATTAAGGTCAGTGGTGGGTGTGGCTTAATTGGGTGTGGGGCCTTGTTTGGCACGCTCCAAATACAACCTAGCTTATATAAAGACGTGCAGTAGGGAGTGATTTGGCCTGTTACTAGGCCGGGTGGTTTGTGACTAAGTCCTTGCTTGTAGTGGTTGGGGGGAAGAAGAGATTTTGTGCTGAATTGCCCCAGACACCACTCAGGCTGTGTTTGGAAGTGGGCTGGAAATGTTTGCATATTTTTGGCCTTGTAAAGTGTTTGTGTGTTATTGCACAATGATTGTGTTTTTTCTCTTTGCATTGAAAGCCTCACACATGTCAATCGTTTTGTTTAAAATCTGCCCTTGTTTTAATTTTGCTTGCTTATTTAGACTCCAATGCATTTTTCTGACAAACTTGCTGACAAATGTATGTGTAGGGGATTTGTAGAGGTGGGAGGGGTTTTTTTCACATGCTTTGTTTTCTTGATATTTTGATCTGAAGACTTTTTTTTTGTGAATGGATCTTCATACTAAGTGATTGTGTAAGTAAATCCTATGTGCATGAAAATGTTACTTGATTCATCTTCCCCTTTGTTTCCTGCTATAACCTGAGCACACACAGTTCATTAGAAGTATCTTTAGATTGTAAGCTCTTATGAGCACGAGTGTTTTATTTTTGCCACATCAATCCTATTTTTGTGACTCACCAAGATATTGACTGTACCTACTTGTTCCTGCTGACCAAATAAATGACGATATATTTGATCAATAAATATTTGACCGATGTTTTTGTGTTTATTTTATGTTCAATATATGAACAACCTTAATAGTTACTTTGTATACTTATATAATCTGCTCAAATGTAGCTTGTAAGAGCGTGAATATGCAAGTGGGTGCAAACTGGCTTTTTCAAAACCAAAAAAAAACCCACTTGCACCACAATATTGTTATGTACTAATGAATGTCACATTCACTGTGCAGCCAGCTACAGGTTTTCTACAATTCGATTTACAGTAATAAAATAGTTCACACTTTGTTGATTTTTGGCCTTTGGCAACAAATATTAGCCAAGGTTAAAAAAAACAAGTCAATAAGAAACGCACATTTGCGAAAGCTATCATAGCCGCACATAAAAATGCGTGATTGCAAACAAATAAGCACCAAGCAGGTGTCCGCATGGCGCATGAACGGCTATCCTGGAAGTCCGTCATCACGTGCGCGCGCACCCGGAAGTGGTTGTGGGGAGTGTAAGTGGATGACAAGTGGTTGGAGGTTTTGTGTTGGTTGAAAATTTTGATAACCTTATTGGCATTTGGACATGGCGAGAGCACAGTTCTCAACTGAGGAGATGATCCTTATATGTACAGTAACTGTGGCCATTGCAAATGTTAATAACATGTGAGGGACAGGTAATTGCAATTTTGTGGGTGGGGCTTAGCAGAATCTCACTTGGTGCACATGCTACTTATCTGTACATTAGCTCCTGGGTATTGATGGGTCAATGATATTAACCACTTGCCTACTGGGTACTCATACCCCCTTCCTGTCCTGGCCAATTTTCATCTTTCTGCACTGTTACCCTTTGAATGACAATTGTGCGGTCATGCCACATTGTACCCATCTTAAATTTATATCAGTTTTTTCAGACAAATAGAGCTTTCTTTGGGTGGTATTGACTTGCTGCTGTGTGTTTTACTTTTTGCTCGATAAACCACAAAATAGCTCATAATGAATAAAAGTCTGTTTATATTATAACATTTGGTAAACTGGTAATTTAGCAACACTGATGTGCGTTGATGAGGCAGCACTGGTGGGTGGCACTGCTGGCCACAGGTGGGCGGAACTGTTGGGTGGCACTGGTGGACACTGATCATCGGGGCCGACCCCTGCTTTGATAACTGCTGGTTCTCGGCAGTACTTTCCACACATTCTGACAGCGTGATGAAAGTGCAGCCAAGACCCGGCAAATGCATTTCCCGGTGACCAGCGTGTCATTGGACATGGCTGATCACATGGTAAAAAGCCGCTGTGATTGGCCTTTACCACATCACGTGATCAGCTGTGTCCTTAGGACACAGCAATCACGGAGAGCGCGTTCTGCCAGGATGTCATATGACACCCTCCCAGAGCTGCCTGGATGCAGTGGTGTAGCGTTATTCGGCTATCTGCGGTCGCCAAATAGGTAACCAGCTAGGCCTTCATGGCTAATCTTTGAATATCTGGACATGTATACTGCGTATAATGCATTACATTCTACAATGTGTTGGTGTACATGGTATTACAGTGTGCAATGCGTTGCTGGATTCTGCATGACAGTGGACAGCGTATCACAGTGTGCAATGCGTAGCTCCATCCTGCATGACAGTGTACAGTGCATTACAGTCTACAATGTGTGGGTGTACACGGTATCACAGTGTGCAATGCGTTGCTCCATCCTGCATGACAGTGTACAGTGCATTACAGTCTACAATGTGTGGGTGTACACGGTATTACAGTGTATTACAGTGTGCAATGCGTTGTACACTGCAGTGTGCACTAAAGCATTTTACACTCATGCACTGTACACACTAAAGCATTTTACACTCATGCACTGTACACACTAAAGCATTTTACACTCATGCACTGTACACACTAACGCATTTGACATTTTTAGTGTGCAATGCGTTAGTGTGCAATGCCTTGGACAGTACAATACATGTGCATACCCTGAAAAAGGGTCCTGCACATTTTTGGCCTGGATGCGGTGCAATTTGAGGTGTGCAAAATGTTTGTCTCTAATTGCAACGCACACAAATTGCATGTGATTTGCCCAGGAGTGCGGTGTTAGACCACAATGCATGTATGTGAAGCCAGAATAAAAGGATGTGGATTTTGTCTACTTTTACTTGCGTATGTTAACATTATGTAAGTGCATTTTTCTTCTGTTTAACATGCTATAGAAATGCAACATGCATTTGGATGTAGTGTTTTTGTATGTGCATTTTGGAAGTATTCTAAACACACATTGACCCTAGGGCCACACCATATCTTATGCAGGCCATAGATGGGTCGAAAATTGGCCGATTTTTCGGCCAAAAATAAAATCGGCCGATTTTTGGATCGTTAGTGGGCTATTTGTTCGGCCGTTTTTCGGTATTTTGGCAGATTTTTTTTTTCGGTAAAGTTGGAAAAAAAAACGGCCGAATTTGCCGATCGGCCGATTTTTTTGCGGCAATGATGGGCAAATTGGCCGATTTTTTACTGATAAGAAGAGGATGATGATGATGATGAAGAAGAAGAAGAGGATGATGATGAAAAAGAAGAAGAGGATGATGATGAAGAAGAAGAAGAAGAAGAGGATGATGATGAAGAAGAAGAAGAAGAGGATGATGATGATGAAGAAGAAGAAGAAGGATGAAAAATGAGAGGAATTCCAGTATGGCAAAAAGTGTCCCTGCAGAGAGCTCCGCTATTTCTTTGACAGTTCCTTGACATTTACAGCGGTTGCAACATTGTATCTATTTGTTTCCGAATAAAAACATCTGTATCCTAAATGGATACAAATAGATACATTGTTGCAACCGCTGTAAATGTCAAGGAACTGTCAAAGAAATAGTGGAGCTCTCTGCAGAGACACTTTTTGCCGGCTGTAGACGGGGTGAAAATCGGCCGATTTTTTTTTTTGTTTACCATTGCTGGTAACGTCGGCCGCTTGAACAACCAATTTTTCATTTTTTAAAAGAAAAATCGGCCGTTTTTCTCCCCGTCTATGGCCTGCATAAGCATTAGTGTGCCTGGGGGAGGGGGGGGCCTTTGGCCTTTCCAAACACAGTAGATGCTCCAAGAATGTTTCCTTGAACTCTTGAAATGGTTAAAAAGGAAAGACACTCTAGATAGCCTGCACTGAGAATTGACTGTCATGATGACGTGTCAATGATTATTTGCTCTCATTTTTCAGGAGTGGTACTGCTTGCGGTTGAAGCTGGTAGAAATCCACCTTCATGTCCTCCACTCACCTTCACTCGTGGCCAGTGGATATTTTGTGGCCGCAGGCAAGAACTGGCATCGAGGACCTGCATAATGACCCTGGCATGCCAGAGGTGGTTTGGAAGCAGCACAGCAATTTGACCATCCCTTTCCTCTATGTTGGTTTTAGGGGTGCAGAATTGCTTCTCGTTCGTGAACGGACTGTCGCCGGATATCAGAGTCCCCATATTTTCAAGATATGTTTTAGCCATGTTGGCTTATTTTTATGTTATTTTCCAAGTGTGTCGCACCTAACCGCACAGTAGTGTGGTGCCATGCGTATTTGTGGCTGTGAATGGGGCTGTTTTTAATAGACGTGTGTAGGTGCAACAACGTTTTCATCATGGTACCTGCGCACATCTACATAGGGCATTGCATTTCTCTGCTGTGCTGGAAAATGTGTGTTCTTGCATGCGTTTCTGCACCACCAATGGTGTGAACAAGTCCTAAGGGCTGGTTCACACTATAGAAACAGTCTAGATGTGTTCCTGATGGGTTTTTTTCATGCCCTTTTGGCATGCATGTTTAGTGTGTTCCAGTACATTTTTAATGCGTTTTGGACATGTTTACATTGCATTTTTATATCCCTTCCACTTATTTTTTTCTATTTTCTTTGTATTCAATGTAGTTAGGGACATGTGCGTTTTAGTACATTCAAGGACGTTTCAATGTGTTCCAGTACAGTTCTGTGCAGAAACAATGCAGCGTGGTCAACTTTGTTTACAGCACCTGCAATGCACTGAAAATGCAAGCGCTGATGTGAACTATGACATTGACAACCATATAACCTTCTTTCTGTGCGTTTGTGATGCCGAAAAAGCAACTGAAACACATGTAGTGTGAACTGGCCCTAAAGGTTATTAGAGGTCAGGGAACGGGACTGACCAGGAATTGTGAATTCAATCAGACTAGTGGTGAGATACAATCAGCAATTGTATAATAATGTGAGATCTGAGCTGTAGCTGATAGAAAATGAGACACATTCACTTGATCAGTAAATAGATAGTTAAAGAGTGGGGCGGTGATCCATAGATTTGCATATGGGACAGGTGATGATGGGGTGGGGGAGGGGGTCAAGTTGTATAAGGAGACAGATTTAAAAGAGAAAAATGTTACAATGAAATATACACGACATGAAACTTGCACATTTCCTAATTGGCAGAAGAGTACATTCATCCACTTTCTAGTCATTAGGCAAAATCATAATTGTTTGATCAATATTCCTGGCACTGACACAACCCAGAAAATTGATCTCCATTTTTTAGGATGTAGCCATGACTGGGATTAGAACCCATGACCCAAGTGCTGTAAGTTCTGAGCTCTAACCACTAAACCACTGTGGGAGACACAGTTTGAGCTATAATGTAGAATAGTTACATTGTTTAAAAATGATAGAGCGAGCTGGTCGCTGATATAGACTAGTAAAATGGTATTACACAAGATAAATATAACCACGAACAGTAGTGCATGAACTCGTGAAAGGTCATCCACCCCTGTGACAGTGTACTACACTATTGAGCACCTTTCTGGCTCCTGTGGCTGAGCTAATTCCTCCCCAGGACCATTTGGGCACCCACCCTGATGGATGGATGGATGGATGGAGCTGGATGACTAACCCATAACTGCCAGCATACCGCTGCACCCCCAGATGTGTGATGTGTATAACCCATGCACATTAATACTTTTGTTCTGGTGAGTGTAGACCAGTCCCAAGGGTGGTTTACCTTTCACAAGTTCATGCACTACTGTCCGTCACGGAGAGACCACACATGCCATTCATAGGCACTCTCTGAGTTGGTACTCTCACACGAAGGACATTCCATTATTCAGGAATGATTCTATGAACTTATTTTAGCACCATTTACAATATTACATCATTGTTGCAATTCTTTGCACTTTTTGGTTTTTACATGCGTTCATTATTGATCACATGCATTTATAGCGCTGCACTTGTCTTTACCATAGAATAGTTACGTGATTAAAGAGAATGAAGATATATAATTATATTGGGAAATTAGAAGTATATAAATTATTTGAGATATAAGTGTGAAAATGTTTAACATTTGAGTACAGAATGTATGACATTCATTAGTAAATGCATTAGTTTCCTGATCATTTTGGAGACACAGCAAGAAAAGAAATAGAAGAAAATAGAAAATTCTAATACAGGTATACTATTTATTACATTCTAAGAATTCTTTTGCCATCATAAGAACGCCAATGTCAATAAAGCCCGCGCTTGTGCACCATCTAGCGAACATATCCGGTATTGCACCTAAAAATGTGCCAGTGATAGCAAAGTAGTCAATAGACGCTCGTCAATGAGCTTGCTAGACGCTGGTCAGACGACTGATTGATTGACCGGAGTCTGCCTGAATGGTCAGTCTCTGCTATTACACTCACATCTTAGTGAATCAGGGCCTATGTGTCACCTCGCATATGCTCATACCTGACCGTTTAGGTGGAGTCCACTCCGGGTTTTCGGGGCCACAGTTAAGCAGGTGGTTCCGGACCAGAGTTTGGACTCCACTGATCTCCACCAACAGGTGGTATAAAAAGGGCAGGGCTGGAGCAAGGAGTTGCTCGTGGCCTGGGACTCAGAGAGGTGTTCTGAGAGAGCTGTGTGTATGGACTATACCTACGAGAAAAGGTTTGCTTTTTGTTTTATTTTGGTGACAGGGAGAAGCCCTTCACCTCTGAGAGAGGAAAAGCCTTTTGTTTAGTTAGTGCCTGGATGGCAAGGATTTATTTTCATGTTTTGTTTATTTTTCTGCAAACCTTTTAAATAAAGCTGACAACCAGTCAGATTTTGACAAAAGCCTGCTGTGCGGTCTACCTTTGTCCCAGGGAAGGAGATCCCCCACCTGAGCTAACCCCACAGTATATATATGTGTATGTATATATGTGTATATATGTGTATATGTATATATATGTGTATGTGTATATATATTCCTAAAATTCTCCAGTGGGCATTCCCATAGCAATGGGAGTGGTGCGCAAAGCATACATTGCTGTGCATATACAAAAAATTCAGCATTATGATAACCATAATTTCAGTTACTATATCAAGTGATTGCCAGTAAGCAGTTACTTTTACTTTTACTTGGCTGCATTAATGTGAATATTTTGCTGCCTTCAGAGGTGGCTAAAAGCTGCTTCTGGAGGCATCAACACTCTGCTCTATAGATGCATGCAACCTGGCCTGTTAGCTGCAGCCAGTCTGTGTGCATCCAAAACTCAGCAAAAATGCCAACCCTGGATAAACACTGGATATGTCCAGTCAGTCGGAGGCTCTATTCATGTAACCACTCAGATGAGTACAAATATGACAGCTGCTTTTGGTCTTACACAGCATCGACAGCATTTCGAACTGCTGGCAAAGATTTACTGATTCTTGCTGGCTGCCACCCTTGGTCACTGCTGTGTTTCTCTTTCATTGTCAAATCAGCACCCTGTGGGTGGAGAGGTGATATCACTTTATTTCTTAACAGTAATAGAGAAAGTAGTGTCACCTTTCTGGCTGTTCTCTCTGGTAGAGGTGTATAAATCACAAAATTGGTTGGAAAGAATTACAAATCCTTTGGCAGATAAAACTGTTTACATATATGTATTTCAATGTTGTATTTAACTGTTTGCCTGGAATTTAAATTTACTTTGTTATTTGGTAAAAAGGCAAAAGAAAAAAAAAAGGTTTCCATTCTGACCAGTGACAACTTTAAAACCAGTAATATTCTTAATATAAAGTTCAAATTCTGTTCTGAAATTTGTCCCATTTGCACAAAAAGTAAGTTATTGGTACAATGCACAATAAAGCTCCTTTAAAAAATCAAAGCATAATTTCACTCCAAAAACAGAATTTCTGTGTTTAGGGCAAACGTCCCAGAGAGCACATGGCTCTAAATGTGGGTACCACGTGTAACAGCATATAGTCTCCACATATCTCAGCCTGTTATAGACTTTGATAGGCTACTTGCAGCAGGCTGTATGCTGGACCTGTGACTTCCAGGTGCCCGAAAATGCGAGGATCTTATGCTGTACAGGGTTGATGGCCCTTGTGCATGGGGCCTTACATTTATCATTGAATGAGGAGAGTCTCTCAGTGTTTTCTACATACTTAAAGAAACTGTGAAACTGGCTATACGTCCCAGCTGATGAAACTGTTGAGCATAAAGGACAAGCTCTGTGAACTTTAAGTGTCATTAATGCCACATCATAAAAAGCTATCAATTAATACTGTCAGTATGGGATTCATTTTCTGTATTTTTTAGAAAACCTGCCTGATCCTGCTTTTCTGTCTCCCCCTTCTGTCCATGTCCCCAGTGCAGCTGGGGATTTTTCAGAGCAGTTTTGACAGCTACTGTACATGCTCAGTTTTCAGTGTGTTTCTATGCTGAGCAATTCCTCCCTGTCACATATGAGCAGCCCATGTGACTAAAGTCACAAATGACAGTCCACTCCCTCCCACTTCCTCCATACCCTCTAACCAGCTAAACACAATGAGGGTGAGATGTTACATTTTGATCGATGGAGGCTTCACCTCTCTGTTATTCTAAGACACAGGCTGGAGGGGAGTGACACAGCCTGTGACTGGCAGAAATCCACCAGTCATTACTTACTGCCATAAAATAATAAAGATTTTATTTAATTATTTTTACTCTGTATCCCAAAGGCTTTTTTTTATTTTGGACATGTGACCAGCAGAAAAGAACTAGAAGCACCTCCTGCTTATGGTTCCCTGCAGACAGGCTGGTAAAGAGCTGAGTCACGTTCCAGCTGTATATCGATTAGAAAAAAAGGTACTTAGATGGCTTTTTAAATAAAAATAATTGCAGTGCCATCATCCATATATAGAAAGAGAACGGACAATGTAAATTAAACAGGGTGTATTTAGCATCACTTTAACTTGCCTAGCACATTCTTGGTCTGCATCTGACTAAAGTCATTGATAGGGGAAAACAAAGGTTAAGAGGAGTATGTTTCTCCTAAAAATGCCTATTGTCTGGCTGGCTTCTGGAACAAGCATACAGCAGGTAAAGCCAGAACTCTGCATTCTTGCTCCTGGTCAATGACTTAGAAAGTATTGAAAAATTTGGATCACAATGCCAACCAGGCAACTAGTGAAATGTTCAGGCAAAGCCAGGAATGGCGTCCTGCATTTTGCTCTCAGTACAGGTTTTCTTAAAAGTCTGACTGTAAGACTCTCCTAAGATATTTCCAAATAACCTGAATACTTCCAAAATGTAAACGTACTCCAGTAAATGTTGATTGTTTTGTTAACTATATTTGTCATAAAACTGGTCAAGTGCAGAACAATTTTATACAAAGCATAATTTGAAAATGGGTCATAAATTTAAAAGCCGTTCCTGTAGCTAACAAAAATAAATAAAAAATGAGAAGTTTGGTCCTAAATCGTAATGAAAAATGTAAGGAAGTCACAAAGCTCAAACTAAAAAAAGACATTAAATAATTATTGCTTTTTGCATACAGTGTGTGTTCTTAAAGTAAAACAACACTCAGTAGAGAATTATCTAAAGTGTAACTAAACCCAAGAAGAAAAATGTAATATATAAAATGTAATAGAGGTTGGAATAATTAGTTCAATCTCAGTGTTTGCTGATGATACAATGCCAAGCAGGGCAATAACTTCACAACAGCATATATCAACTTTATAAAAAGATGACAGAGGAAGATTAATGTAGAAAAATGTTAAGTAATGCACTTGGGAGCTAATAATATGAATGCAAGTTACTCACAGGGGTGTCAAACTGTGGCCCTCCAGCTGTTAGAGAACTACAAATCCCATGAGGCATTGCAGGACTGACAGCTGAAAACATGACTCCCACAGGCAGAGGTAAGATGGGACTTGTAGTTTCTCAACAGCTGGAAGGCTGCAGTTTGACACCCTAGGGGGGAGAACTTCTAGTTGAATTGAAGATGCAAAAGGATCAGGGGGTCCTGGTAGATGACAGACTCAGCAATAGCTTGCAGTGCCAAGATGCAGCAAGCAAGGCCAGGAGACTAGTAGCATTCAGTAAAAAGGGTATTTACTCACAAGATAAAATTATAAGTCTCCCACTTTACTCTAGTTGGCCACATTATGAACATACTGTTCTGATTACCAATCCTCAGGAAGGATGTGCTCGAACTGGAGAGAGTCTAGAGAAGCACAGCAAAGCTAATAAGGGGACTGGAGGACCACAGTTATGAGGAATGACTTCAAACATATTCTCCCTGGAGAAGGGAGAGGCATCTAAGAGGGTATGATCACAATATACAATTTATTGAATGGTCAATGTATCCTTGCGATTAAACTATTTAAAAGAAAGTCTCTAAAGAAGACATGTGCCCACACTAAGAAGTTGGAAAAGAGGATGTTCAATCTTAAGCTGTGTAAATGGGTTTTTTACCGTTAGAGCAGTAAGGATGTGTAATTCCCTCCCACAGTTGGTGATGTCAGTGGAGAACGTAGATAAATTCAAAACCTTTTAGATGTGTTTTAGAAATGGAAATGGCAGTGATGTAAACACATACACATGAGCACACACACTTGTCTTTATTTAATCTTACCAACTATGTAACCATGTAATATTTGGAAGCTTGCAAATCCTTAGATGTGGTGGCTGCATTAGTTATCTTTTATGTTTTTTTTTCCTTATTTTCACCATGTGTTCCAGCCAGTAACACACATTCTGCCCAAGGGTGACAACGCTCTCTCACTGTACTGTATCTATGGAGTAGCAGTGGTGTCACCCTGAGCTACTTTCCTGATTCGATCTACAAAAATCTCCTCTTTTCCTCATACGTATTACTAGTGATGGCGTAAGTGTGGGCTTGGGTTAGGTCTGAACCCAAGTTCTTTGGAACCCAAGAGTTAGCTGTCATTGCTGGGCCAATGAGCTGTGGGTGGGAGATTCCAGCTGATGTACACAAAGGGGTGGTGATGCTCATAACATTATTGACCTAATATAGGTACATAACATTTAACATATTCCAATTTGGCTGCAAATGTGAAATGCAGATTAATAGGCAAACACAGTCCACTATAAACATCATATCCAATGTTCAGGCCGCTGCAAGCTCCAAACTACTATTTTATCTATGGAGACATGTCAAAGGTATTTGCTTTTAAACCTATTGTTAATTAAATCCAACAGAATCTCCCATGCTATGGTGTCACTGAGAGATTGGTGTGTTTGGAGTTAATCAGAATATTTTCATCACTTTGCACTTCACGAGAAGTTTGTGGTTGTGCTGATGACATATTTGCAAGCGATGTAATACAGATGTGGTTGTGTTGATGACATATTTGAAAGCAATGTAATACAGATGTGGTTGTGCTGATGACATATTTGTAAGCAATGATTCACCACCAGCAACAGTCATGCTGGTGAAGGGCACCTTCCACCATCTTCCTACAACAGGAACGTGATGGGGTTTAACACCAGAATTATAGATGAACTCCACCATCTTGCTTGCTCACATGATCCCGGCCTGAGGCCCACCTCACAAAATAAAAAAATGTCCACACAATCACCCTTTCCAGTGTTTTACTGTATCAGAACAAAGTGCACAGTTTTTTCCCCCACATAAGCAGACTTTCTCCTTCTTTCACCAGTCAAAAGTTGTAACAGGGCAGTATAATCTCAAATATAATACGATGCCTTCCAGTACTTACATGTTCCTCATACGCAGGTCCCCTTGAATGGATAGTCCTAAGGGAAGCCTATACTGGGCCTACTCCAACTGCACATCCCCCATGAGCTGTATCCTACATGTTGGTGTCATGTAAATTATCCCTTCTCATCAGCCTTAGCCTCTAGCTCTTCTAGCCCCAGATTATAATGTAGTGCTAGTCCCACCCAAAGTATACACTCATGGGAAGAGGTTTCCCTAAAAGGGTACTAACTCCTGCTTACATATTGTATCCCTGGGTGTTCTGGGAATACCTAATCCAGAATGAGAAATTATACATATGAGATTTTTTTTACCTGTAACTGTCCAAAAATACTCTTGTACTTTATACAGATCACTCATCATGCAGAAAAAAATATCCTGTGTGCAGAAAGAACAGGTTGCTTAAATTTAGTTCAACAAAAAGTAAACTTTCCATTTGAGTTCATTCACCTCTATAATTGTACTGTCACTGACCGCTAGACAAACACCTACATTGTATAGCTGGGTAATTGATGAAGAGTTAAAGGGCTGTCCACATGCTTCTAGATACATTGTCACTAAGAAACTAAATGATGCATCTTTCTTTTATGCAGACTACTCATACACAGGTGAACCATGGCTTGGGAATAAGTGTGACTGAGCCAAAAATAAAGCAAAAAAAAAACTGCAAAGGGATGGCTAAGTTTATCACTGACTGTTCATACAGGGTAAAGCATTGACTGTTCATTCACATATACAGCAGTTTGAAAATAAATCTGCTGTACCTTCAACTGTGCATCTTCCCATAGTACTGGCTGAACAGATTATCTGTGTTTATGACTCACACTGAGCTGCTTCCACAGGGAACAATTTACGAGAAGACAGAGTCAGCATTCACACAGGTTTGATGTGACTTCAAGATGTTACTCTGCCTCTTGTGAGCATCGGCAGCTGGTGCCAGTTATCAGAAGCCATACTGCGATACCCCGGTGTAATACAGATGAAGACATACACTACAAAACTGGGAATGATTTTCTCATAATGATGTCACCTGATTAAAGCATTGGAGGAAACATAACAAAATGACATAACTGGGTTACAGCAGGCACCACAACTTGCTAGCAGTCCTTTGTCCAGGAAAGACCCTAGGTCTAGTACACTCTTATGTTCTTTACTTTACCATTACTTTAGGTACACTTCTAGTGAACAAATAAAAAAAAGTTGCTCCACTAGCAATTCATGAGATTTGCATCCTCTGGATTTGATGTATTATCATAATCCTCATTTTCCAATGTTGTCCCCTCATTCTAAATGCCACTCCAGCACCTAATTTTTCATGATGCATTTACAAGGTATCTTTCAACCTGTTCTTGTCTATGTCACCTTCATCACAATCTGACTCTGATTTCCTTTCATTAGATGGAACTTGTTTGTCCAGGTTGGGTTTGTATTTTTTACTCAAACTTCTCCAACACTACTACCAGCCATCAGCTGCAACACCCTGAGGAATGAAGAAAATCTGGCTCTCCAGTTTTAATTTATCCTCCTCTGGAGTATAAATTTCAGAAGAGTGGTTGTCTTGGGAGTCTTCAAACAGCCCTGCTTCCTCTTCCGAAATCAAAGCTTGCTGCAGGATAAGATTTTATGCCACAGCAGAGCTGACATTGAAGTGCACAGAAGATTATGACAATGAATACTGGGGTTGGGAAGAGTAGCTGCATGCTCTGATGAGGAAGATCAAACAGTGCCTTGGCTCAATGTCATATTGTTAGGGTCAAGTGGCCTCCCACGATCTCTGTGACTGTGAAGATGATTGTCAGGTAATTGACAATAAGAGAATACAGTTGAAGGTCATCTTGGAATCTTTGGATCAGCTGCTGTGTGCCACGAAAGCCAGTCTACAAGTCTCTACTGCTATCACTCACTTTCTCTTCATCTTGAACATTCTTACTTATTACTTCCCACAGTACTAGTGAATGGGACTTTTTACTTCTTTGGTGGATGTCATTCACTGCTTTTAAAATGCCTATTAGCATTAGTAGTCTGAACATGGTTATAGATTGCTTGTTTCTGAACCCACTCAGATATTTCAGTTAAGAAATCCTGAAGTGAAATGATTTTAAACTTAGGCAAAACTCAAAACAAATCTTTTAGATAAGAAGCCTCTTGATTTTCTGTAGATAGATAGAAGTCACTTGACAACTTACTTGATAAATTTCATCCAGCATGCTCATTTCTAACCAGAGTTTCATTTAGCCACACAAATTCCACTAATTCACAGCCTATCCTGATGCAGTTAAAACAATACTGGCTGTTGATACTGAGCAATGGCGTTATTCTGGTGGCTTGGCTAGGTTCAGTTCACCCGAAACTGATTTTTATATTTTTGGTAGAGGCTGAAGAGTTAAAGGGTTAGTTCACTCTTATAGAAAAAAAAAATGAAAAAATGAACTAACACCCTACACCCTCCCTCCTTCTCTCCCAGTACCTGCTGTGCTTACGTCTGTAGGTGATGAGTTGCCAGTGTAGCCAGGGGGTTTAAAATCCATGCTTTCCTTCTCAGAGCAATTCTGGTTGATTAGTGCTGGCACATAACCACTTTGACCAATCAGAATCACTCTGATCCATCCTGAAGTACAGTAAGAATAAGAACAAGATTTCAAATCTCCAGACTACTACACTGGCTGCATAGGTACTGACAGCTCATCACCGATGGAGGTAAGTACAGTGGGGAACGAGGGAAAAGGGGGATAGGGTAGGGTGTTAGTTCATCTTTTCATTTTTTTCTTAAAAGGTGAACTGACACTTTAAACCACCTGACAGCTTTTTAGATCTTTTAGTGAAGTGTGGAATGAATTATACTCTTAAAAAAATTATTTGGAGAACACAAACATTGTTACTCCTTTGATTGTAGCATACAGTCACCTTTCACATGCTCTGATAACACATCATACTCTTTTTTTGATCTATTGGCACATAACCTTTTTTTTTTTTTTTTTTTAAACAGATGATGTTGTTAAAGGAATTGAACACGACAGATACAAAGAACATTTAGTAAGATATGAGGATGAAGTCCCACATCAAGCTTGGCAGCTGTGATAATGATCTATAATTTAATTGGAGATACGCTGTGATCTAAGAAGAACTTCAAATCTCTCGCCATGTTTATGTATTATTCAGGCTAATGGTGACCCTGAAATAGAAAATGCTTCTTATCTCTTAAAACTTTTATGGTGGAGAGTTCAGAATGCAGAAAAGCTGAGCACTGCACATACTACTTTAATGCAAAGTGAAAGGAGACAGTTTTTAACCTATTTTAGAATCATTTCTCCAGTTAGAAGGTTAATATGATTGGACCTGTTGCCTACCTGCTAAATAATGTGATGCATTTAAATGATTCTTTGGGTGACTTAGCTGAAAGCTTTCAGAAAGCAGGTATAACAATTATTAATACCTAATAATGAGAATTTGTTTGCAAGTAAAGTGTGTTGAACATGCAGCAGTTTACATTTTAGATATAAACTGACTCTGGAGCAGCCATTTTGCATTCATGCCACTCTGATCTATTCCCAGATTAGTGTTGGATGCTCCAACTACAAGCAGATTCTATACAAACTTTGGAAATGTACTTAAAACGTGTCACAGCTGATTCTGCTTGGCAACAGTAGCATAAATGTAAGGAATATGAGGGATTTCTATACTTTAATTTGCTTCAAATAAAGCATATACAGATTACAGAGTCATACAGACTAATATTTAATAATTTGTTTAGTTAGATATTTAGATCAGATATGTGAAACATTGAACCATATGTGTGTATTTTTCAGTCATTTACAATCATTTTTTAGAGGTTCAATTAAATTAGAAATGATCACACAGGTTAGAAAGTTTTTGAGTGAGTGATATAACTGAAATATTTTTAATATATCTTTTATTGTATATAAAACAATTTAATGAATACAATTTACAAAGAAGCAATTGTAATTTTCTCAATGATTTTAATCATAATTTGGATAAAAGAAGAAAAAACAAGTTCTAAATATTAAAAATTAATCTTAATAATTACAGTTGAATAAAAAAAATTGAAGCAGAATTGATGCACCTGTGGCCAGCAATGAACTGATCAACTTTGGAATGCATGGTTTACTAATTTTAATGGTATTAAATGAAAATATGTTGTTGGATTTTGAATCAAGATTTTACTAGGTATTTAGATCTGTTTGGTTAAGAGGTTGCTATCTAAGATCCAATGGATTCAAAGAAGAGGTCTACAGACTGCTGATAGTAAGTCTGGAAGCTGAAGAGAGCGTCATATGCATGCCTAAGTGTCAAATTCAGTTATTATTTGTCATAAGTAGGGATGAGCTCAAACTTTGAACCAAACTCAGGTTTGGGCATTTCTTTGAATGCTGGACTTTTATGGGAGCCAAACATCATGTCTAGTAGCAGCATTTCTACCGCTACTATGTATGCTGGTACCCACCACGTCCTTAGCAAATATGGACATCACTCAACCCCATTCATTTGTATTTCAGGAATCCCTAGCCATGTAAAAAAAAAGGGCAGCAATAATGATGACATTACTGAAAAAACATGGCCACATGACCATGGCCATATTTGGTAATGACACCACCAGTATACCTACCTTGCCCCTTTGTTTACATTGCAGATGACAAGACATATTGGGAAGATTTCATTCAGCACAAGCAGTTCTCAGGATCTGACATGTCCATCAGTCAGCAGGTTTTTTTTTTCTCTTGGTGAGTCTGCATGCATTATTCGCCATGATCAATGAGGATCTGCATCATGGGATGATGTGATTGATGGATTTACTTTGTGAGACATTTTTTTTAAGGATTTTAAAAGTGTGTCTTTATTTACTATTGACAGTTGTTTTTGGCGATGAGTAGATATACCCCACACTTGATAAGGTAGGGAAGTGGTATCATGGGGCTCCCTTATTTTTAGAGGGCTTTCAAATTCTGATAGCCCCCCCCCCCACACACACACACACAGACCCCTACATGCACTGGGCCAGATTTGTGGGGAAGAGGTCCTTGTCCTCATCAACATGGGAGCTGAGGGCATATGGTCTGATATAGTTCAGGAGGGGGCTGCATGCTCTTGACCTGTCAGGCTGTGTTCTTGGGCAAGCGTCTGGGATGGATTTTTGAGGGGGACCTCTTGCGTTTATTTTTCTTGTTTTTTATGTGGCATTCACCTTAAAATCCATACCAGACTCTCATCAAGGATAAGGGTCTGGTATGGATTTCTAGGGGGAACCCCATGTCATTGTTTTTTATCTGTGGGGTCCACTATAAACATCAATACCAGACCCTCACACAGTATAAGGGTCTAGTATAGCTCAAGGTAATCCTCAGCATCTCTGTTTACTAACAGAAGTAAGTGGCTGAGAGCTGTCATTTACCTACAATTAAATTTTTTTCTTTGTATATGTGTCAATTTTGCTGTAGAGCAGATGTGCCACTTCACAGGTAGGTTATGGAATCCACCAGGCATGTTATTTAAATACATTCTGCATTTTGAATGTTTCGCTGTAAGCATTATTAAAACAGAATTTTTATTTTTGCTTTGTTATGTGTCACCCAGGTCAGTGCCCAGTCCCCATACATTTGTGTAACAATCCCCTTAATATTAGCCAAGGAAATGGCCATTACTAGTTTTTAACATCCACTTCCAATTGACTTCAACAGGGTTTAAATTCTACATCCAAAAGTAAAGTTCGCTGAACCCATCTCAAACGGAAGCCAGGTACATTCAGCTCATCCCCAATGTCTTTTGGGGGCTTAATTGATCTTTCAGGACTTGTGCAGATGTGGGTTGGATGAAAGCTGGTCTGAGAACAGGTATCCTGAAGTAGATTTTTAACAGAATAGATAATTGACCAAATGACCATACAGAGAGGAACTGTAACTTTAGGTTTATCACATAGGTTCAAAGTTAAAACCAATAGTACAAAACAGATTCAGAATATCAGACAACATGCATACATATAATCAGAATCTGATTATGAAAGCTGCACAAACATGGACTCTTCACAGCAATGCCTCTTTGACTCCATCAGGGTAACATGTGGCTGCATAGCATAGTCTCTATAAATCTCAATAACATAGACTAATTGAGAATCACTACTTCAGGAAAAACAGTACATCATCCATGCCCAGATGCTGGTTCTGGTAGAGGTGGGCCTGGCTGCAGATCATTTGCCCAGCTTCCTTTGCCATATCAGGTGTCTCTACTCTGAGCTACTGAGGGGGGGCATCTGAGGAATTTATACCTTCTGGGTGTGTCCAGGAACCCAGGGAGTTGTGGTAAATAGAATTAAAGTGGCCTGCACCTGCATCTGAGCATGGTGAGTAAATAGGCACTTTGCTACAAATTTCTTTAGCATTGAATAATGCTCTGGTCAGTGGCAGTCTAGCCTACTAGACCAGGAATAGAAATCTAGTCCAGGATACCTGCATCTTAGGAGAACATCATGTGTCCCTCATTCCCAGGTATTTTTTAGTGTTGGGCACAGAAGAAGGAGCAGTGGAGCAGCACTCAAGAGATGAGTATAGTCAGGGATAGGCTTTACAAGCACACTGTCTTGGGACCAGGGGCGGACTGACCATTTGGAAACTCGGGCACTGCCCGAGGGCCCGGGGTCAGTAGGGACCCCATAAGATGCCCCGGTACCTTTTTCATAGGCTTTTTTGAGTTTGGGCAAGGACACAGGGGCCCCATGATCCCCTATTACCCGGGGGCCCCATGAGTTGTCAGTCCGCCCTTGCTTGGGACACTGAATGGGCAGGGTGGCAGAGTTTTGTTCAGGTAATACTTAAATGTTGATTTATTGTATATTCTGGATATAGTTTTGCCTTATTTTTGCTTCATGGAAGGTGAGTTTCTTTCCAGCAGACATCTCATCCCTGTGTATAGTGAGGAGAACCACAGCGTGGGCGTAATTGACAAGCAATTATTTCAAACATATATATCTGAGCTGACTCAGATATTCATTCTGAGCAACATAGATGACTGACAGGTAATTATGAAAACTAGTGACATACAGTTGACTAGTCGTGCATGATGCCCACACTGGAAATATGGGTGAGCAAAACTCTTTCAGTCCTGGAAGGTTTTACCCCCTTCATGACCAGGACATCACAGTAATTCATGACATAAGATTCCCAGGCACTATCATTTAGTGAAAGAGAGCACAGCTTAAGTACTTTTTTTTTTTTAAAGGCTCTCTTTCACTTAAACCTCAGACAAAAATACCTAATAAGAGTTGAGTTCCTGCTTGACATTTTCACTTGTATGTGAAGCCTGAGCTGTTGAGCTTCGTAAACAACAGGCTTTATACAACAAAGAAGCTGAGGAAACCATTTAAAAAGAAGATTAAAGTGCCACCAACTGGCTGGGCAGAATAATACAAAATATTCACATGCAAAGCTTGAAAAAGTGAAAGACAAACATTTAATTGTTTAATAAAGCAAAGCAGAATTCACCACTATACATTTAATTTTAAATATCAGATTGTATATATTTTTTGTCCTGTAGTTTGTACTGATTATTATAGATAATAGGCGCTCAAATTATCTCCAGATTTAATTCTTTGCCAGGTGTGCTCATTACAATTTGTAACAGTTTTCTTTCTGTCATTATGAAACATTTAAAGGCAGAAGTTTGATCTGATTATATTTCACTTTCCCTGGATCCTTTTTTCTCATATCATCAACATGATAACCACATTTTAAAATAAAAGTCATCACTGGGTCTTTGTGTTTCTCTATGCAATGCAGTCAGATCATGGCTGATGGGAAGGGCTGGCAGAATGCTGTACATAGCTTCCTGAAAACATCACAATACCATGCCTCACTACTTCTCTCAATAGTTCTCAGGTTTGATGCTAGCAGTTGGCTGGCTCTGGAGGGAGTTATGGAAATATTAAACTTACTTAAAGTAATTAAACCACTAAGCAGCTCATCCACTCCCTCATCATATCACGACTCGATTACTGCAACTCCCTCCTCACTGGCCTGCCTCACCACAGGCTATCCCCGCTTCAGTCTATCCTGAATACGGCGGCCAGGCTAATCCACCTTACCAACCGCTCCGTTTCCGCCACCCCCCTCTGTCATTCCCTCCACTGGCTTCCGCTTGCCCAACGGATAAAATTCAAAATCCTAACGCTGATGTACAAAGCTGTCCATCATACTGCCCCGAACTACATCACTGAGCTAATATCCAAATACCACCAAAACGCACTCTCCGCTCCTCACAAGACCTCCTTCTCTCCAGTTCCCTGGTCTCCTCCTCCCATGCCCACCTCCAGGACTTCTCCAGGGCATCACCCATCCTCTGGAACTCCCTACTCCAATCCATCAGACTATCACCTACTCTCCTCTCCTTTAGGTGCACCCTGAAAACCCACCTCTTCAAGGAAGCCTACCCTACCCTCTGCTAATTGCCGATCTCCTCCTCTCTTCCTACCACTCCATCCCCCACAGCTGTCTCCTCCTGTGCCACCATCCCCTCCCTACTAGATTGTAAGCTCGAAAGAGCAGGGCCCTCGAACCCCTCGTGTATCGCACTGTATTGCTATTGTACTGTCTCATGTATTGTCCCCCTTTGTAATGTACAGCGCTGAGAGAACTGTTGGCGCTATATAAACACTGTTTTATAATAATAATAATAATACTTGTTGGGAAAATGTCAGTCTGGAGGAGTAGTCATTTCTAGGTAGGCTGCAAATGCTTTCAGCCCACACTTGGCATGATTGAAGGAACTGAACTCCAATGAATGAATGGGGCAGGTCAGGGACATTCAGGATAGTGGGAAAGGTTTAGACGATGTTGGATGTCCTCTAGCCAGGAAATGAGACAGACTCTATCTGACTTTAAAGCAGGGCTCCAGTCAAAATTAAAAAAAAATATAAGTCAGCAGATACAAAAACGGTAGCTGCTGAGTTTAAAAAAAAAAAAACACCCACCTGTCCCTCAATCCAGAGCTGTCCTCACCGCAGTTGGTTTCTCTCCCCAGTGCCGGTATCCTAAGTGTGGGCACCCAGCTTTGACAGCTTGCAGCTTCACAGCCGGGTGCCCACTGCACATGAGCAAGTAGTGCTGCGCCTTCTGAATGGTCCTGTACAGGGGCGGACTGACAACTCATGGGGCCCCTGGGCAATAGGGGATCATAGGACCCCTGTGTCCTTGCCCAAACTCAAAAAAGCCTATGAAAAAGGTACCAGGGGCATCTCATGGGGCCCCCTACTGACCCCGGGCCCTCGGGCAGTGCCCAAGTTTCCAAATGGTCAGTCCGCCCCTGGTCCTGTAGTCTTCTAGGACCTGTCATGTGTCCCAGAAGACTACAAGGACAGAGGGTGGGAGGACAACTTCTGCTTCTGATCACCTAGGCAATCACAGCAGAAGTGGGTGTGGGTACCTGTCAAAATCGGGTACCCACTCCCCAAAAGTGCCAGTGAGGGACGAGGCCTTAAAGCAGAACTCCCTATTTTGGGTGGAGTTCTGCTTTAAGTAGCTTCTAGCACACACTGTGAGAGGCTAACAGTGTGCAATGAAATCAAAGTAAGCTGTTTCAGCTCAGAAGAGGAGTCTTTATAACCGTACAAGTTTGAAGGAAGGGCTGGAGTTCAACATTAATCGAGTCCATGGATGACCATAAATCGGTTACCTTTAAAACTGCTTAATACAAATTAATTACATACTACGCTTAATTAAGTTCTCTTTAAATAAATGCTCATTTCATAAACTTTTACAGGCATTGAGAATGAAATATTAAACATAATTATTATGTGCTTAAACTTGGGCAAAACTAATTAAGTTTAATTAATTGTTTTTGCAGAGTTAATTAATCCTTACTTCCCTTCGTATTCCTTTCCTATTTGTACAGTCATGGAAGGACTCATTAGTCAGAAAAGTTAGTCTTCATAGTCAATGGAACATATTTCTGGATATGAAATTCTGTAACCCGGAGTGACCAGGAGATGTTGTGGCTGGTAATGGACATTGCCATGTCATTAATCCTTTCACTTCTGTCTGTTCTTAGCAATGTATCCCAACAATAGATATGCATCTAATAAAGTGGATTATGATTATTTCTACACCACAATACAACACAAGAAATAGATGAGCTAGGAAACAGATAAATGCTTGCACAAACCACAGCAACCAGAAAATATGTTCTTGCATTAGACAAATACCAGCAAGAAGTAATTTGGTGGCTGCATGATATTTTCTCTTACAGGTTGGAAGTCTTGCAGTTCCAACACTAACTTAACAGTCGCTTAATTTTTTTTCCATTATATGTAACACATGAACAACTACATTTTACCTGAAAAACCTCACCTCAAAACCAGTTCGTGCCAGATTGCAGTGCACATTTTCTACACTACATTCAAATGCACTGTGATCTGCATGCAAGTGCCAATGTATTGTTAATGGCCCAAATGCAGATCTCAAATGCAGTAATATGCAGATTGGCACAGCGTGTTGTTGTAACAGTATGCATGCACTACTTTTTTCACATTCTGGTGCGATCTACCCGTTCCGCCATTCGTGGCCTCGGCTGTCAATCGCCGGGTCCCTGCTGGTGGTTACTCACCGGCACCTGGTGATTGCCGAGTATTACCAATGGGGGAAAGAACTGTATGTAAACAATACAGTTCTCTTCCCTGTCAGCTCCTGCAGAGTGCTTTGTATGGCTCTGCATAGCAGAGCCATGCAAAGCAGTGTGCTTACAGTGAAAGCACAAAGTTACCCATTTGAACGCCCGAGATGTTAACTCCTTCCTGCCCAGTGCCATTAGTACAGTGTCAGTGCTTTTTATTAGCTCTGATCACTGTGTTAGTGTCATTGGGGATGTCAGTGACACCAAGTCAGTTCCCCCCCAGTGTCAGAATGCCCGCTGTAGTCCCGCAGTCCCATTATAAGTTGCTGATTGCCACCATTACTAGTAAAAAAAACAAATTCCAGTATATATGCCGCTATTTGTAAACACATGTAAACCAATCAATTTACACATATTGGGAATTTTTTCTTAGCAAAGAAATGTAGCAGAATACATTTTGGCCTTAATTTATGATGAAATTTGATTTTTTTAATTTTTTATTGGACATGTTTAATAGCAAAAAATAAAAAATATTGTTTTTTTCTCAAAATTGTCTTTTTCTGTTTATAATGCAAAAATAAAAGACGCAGAGGTGATCAAATGCCATCGAAAGAAAGCTCTATTTGTGGGAAAAAAGGACATAAATTTAATTTGTCAGTTAAAGTAACACAGCGCCGTAACACAAAAAATGGCCTGGTCAGGAAGGGGGGTAAATCCTCTGGAGGACAAGTGGTTAAATAAAATTAAAAAGATGTTATTTATGTCGAAACCCTTACACGCTAAGAACACAACAAGTAACATTAACAATGTAGCATGTGAAGTATTAACAAATATACATACATACTGTAGATACAATGTTAAAATACTGAATACATTATTAAAGAAAATGTGGAACAAACAATAGTGTCAATAAATTCATAAATATAAAAAAAAACTAAAATAAACATTCTAAAACAGTTTCATGTGATCATAATCCCAATAGCCAACTGCACAATGTAGTTTTACTGATACAGTGTGAACTGAATCATGTATGTATGCGTGATTTCGAATTTCCGGGTAGAGAGCGCATGCGCCCACCAACCCGGCTGTGTTGTCACTGACTCCACACATGCCGTTCACCAGGTCCTGGCCAATGATTTATGGCTGGGACCCACCGATCAGAGGAACGAGTGAAAGGAGTGGACAGGAGAGAGCTCTGTGTTGGTTTAAACACAGAGCTCTATACTGACAGCGGTGATGTGTCGGTTTTTGTCTCCCTGGGAATAAAAACTGGCACATCCCTTAGTAAAAGCACCACACAGTCAAGACATAAACACTTTCAAGGCACACAGTTATACCCCTGATCACCCTAGATGTTAATCCCTTCCCAGCCAGTGTAATTTATACAGTGACAGCGTATATTTTTCACACTGTCTACTGTATTAGTGTCACTGGTGATGTCAGTGTCAGTCAATGCCCAAAAAGCATCAGTTAGTGTCAGATTACCTGTCACGCTATCACAGTCCCGCTATAAGTCGCTGATTGCCACCATTGCTAGTATAAGACAATAAATAAATAAACATTCCAGTATATATACCATAGTTTGTAGGTGCTATAACTTTCACACAAACCAATCAATATGCACTTACTGGGAATTTTTACCAAACACATGTAGCAAAATGCATTTTGGCATTAAAGTAATACTAAACCCAGGACCCTGCATTCACTATACCTTGTCTTCCACAGTACACACAACATGAAAATGAAATTATTTTAGTAAATATAAACTGCTAAATACCTTTACTCATCAGCAGTTAGAGCAGTCTTGTGACTTCAGCAGAGTACTGGTTATAGCTTGTAGGAGGAGTTTTCTTTCTGCTCTAGGAGGATGTGAAACCTCTGACCCTCTGTCTGGACAGTGCTGATTGGCCCTGTGCTGACCACATGTACCCTCCCAAGAAAAAAAAAAACCTCTTTAGCGATACACACCAAACTGAGCATGTGCATGTGACCACGGGTTCAGTCTGTATCAGGTGGTCATTTCAACAAGAAGAGGGGCAGAGAAGAAAGGATCAAACAGCCTTTTTACATATTGCAGAGGATTTACCCCTTAGGTTCCACAGTGAGTATAACAAGCATGCTTTATTGTATATACAGGCTGATTTTACTGTTGTGAGGTTAGTAACTGTTTAATTATGAAGAAATTTATTTTTTATTCAATATGTTTCATTTATATAATTAAAAATAAAAAACCCAGTGGTGATCAAATACCACCAAAAGAAAGCTCTATTTTTGTGAAAAAAAATGACATAAGTTTCATTTCTGTACAGAGTTGTCAGTTAAAGTAGTGCAGTCCTGTAATGCAAAAAATGTACTGGTCATGAAGAGGGGTAGAAGCTTCTGGAGCTTAAGTGGTTAAATCCAAATAAAGGTGATGAAATTCAAGCCCAAAGTAACACCCACTGAGATCTCAATTAGTAGTGACCTCCTGCAATGATATCTCCACCTCTCCATTGGTTGGAATCTCACTGGCAACCAACGGTCTTCGGTTGCTCCTGTGCAGTGCCTTTCTGGCCAAGGAAGATTAATGAAGCTTTGTGAAAGATATGTATATTTTGTTGTCTGTGAATGTGAGTATATTTGTTATATTTTAATAAAACTGAGTTAAAGTGTTACTAAGCTCTGGACCCTGCATCCACTTTATCTGGTCTCCCACAGTACACAGAACATGGAAGTGAAATTATTTTAGTAAATATAAACTGCTAAATACCTTTTCTCATCAGAAGTTAGATCAGTCTTGTGGCTTCTTTCAGTGTCCAGCAGAGCACTGGTTAAAGCTTATAGGAGGAGTTTTCTTTCTGCTCTATGAAGATGGAAATCCCCTGACCTCTGTCTGGACAGTGCTGATTGGCCCTGTGCTGATCACTTGCACCCTCCCAAGATAAAACAAAACCTCTCTAGCAATATACACCAAACTGAGCATGTGAATGCCTACAGTTCAGTCTGGAGATAAGTGGTGGTCACTTGAAAAAGAGATGGAACAGAGAAGAAAGGATCAAACAGCCTTTTTGCACAATGCAGAGGATTAACCACTTTGGTTGCACAGAGAGTATAACAAGCATGCTTTACTGCATATACAGACTGATTTTACTGTTGTGGGTTTAGTAACACTTTAACTATTTTACATTATGGGAGTTTATTTCTTCATCTACTCCATCCATCCATCTGGGAGGTAAGAATTTGACGAGGATAAAAGTAGAGGAGGATTGTTTTGCTTCTGACACACATTTAAGGGGATTCCCATCAGAAGGAAGGAAATAAAAACTATATGAGCCTAGTCTGTAACAGGACAGGCACATACTTTTGGTGAGTGAGTTTCCTATGAAGAGATGGAGGTATGGAGTACAAGAGGTCACTACTAATTGAAGACTCGGTGGGTGTTACTTTGGGATTGAAGTTCATCACCTTTATTTGGATTTAAGATTTTTTATCACACTGTTGTTTTAGAACTCTTATTTTTGGTTTTCTGTATTTATTCATTATAGGTACTTATATAGCGTCATCAATTTAAACAACACTTGTATATATACATTCACATCAGTCCCTAACCCCCAAGGAGCGTAAAAGCTAAGGTCCCTAACTCACATTCATACATACACATACTAGGGCTCATTTAGACAGGAAGCAACTGACCTACCAGCATGTCTTTGGAATGTGGCAGGAAACTCGAGTACCTGGAGGAAACCCACACAGGCACAGGGAGAACATGCAAACTCCAGGCAATTGCTGTCGTTGGAATTTTATGAATCTATTGAACACTATTTTGTACAGTTCAACAGTTTATTTAAAGTGGTAGTAAACTCCGCATTTTGATTTTTATCTACAGGTAAGCTTATAATAAAACTTACCTATAGGTAAAACGAATATGTCTTGCACCACGTGCACCTCTTAGGATAAATTTTAGTAAACAGCAGTCAGTGACATCACTGGTGCTTGCAACAGCATACCTGTGCCATTGCTCGGAGCTGTGTACAGTGGGTGAGACTCCCACGGGCATTCGTGAGAGTGGGGTCATTGCAGTTTGAACATTCAGGGCTGCTGTTAGAAACCACAGGGCTACATACAGCCACGCTGATAGAGCCCCCAAATAAGCACAGTTTACTATGCTTCAGTTATTATTGTGCACAGTGAGCGATCGGTAATGATCACTCATTGTGTTCATTCAGAAAAAGGAAGGGACTGGTAAATGTTACATATTTACTTGACCCTTCCCCCACTCTCCATCCTGAAGGATCCTATTGTATGCTGGCAGCTTCCAGTGGGAAGGAGAGGAAGGAAGCCAGTAGCACTTTGGGGATGGAAGACACACAGGGGGAAATGTATGGTGCTCAGGGAGGGTGATGGGTTATGGGTGCGGCTGCAGAGCAATTACTGAAGCTGAAAGCCAGCAGGATACAGAGGAAAAGAAGCAAGCCTTCAGCTGCTGCAGAGAGAGCCATACAAGGAATCAGTTCCAGTAATTGCCCCTCCCCACCCACTGCCTTGCTGATCACCCTCCCTGCCCACATCCAATTCACCCAGTTTCCTGCTGTCCTGGGACCCATACAGGAGGACTTCCCTTATCCACGTCCCTGGCCGCAGCCCAAAAACCAAGAAGGAAGACCGGGTGAACATGGACACCCCTTCAGTGGTCACAGTGCACCACTAGGGGGCTTTATTTCTTGGTAAGTCTTTCATAATGTGCTGGTGCGTACTAGCACCTTATGATATTGCCTTGCAGGAGGAAACATTTTTTTCAAAGGGTTTACTACTGCTTTAATCATTTATTCAACATTTCAACATTGTATCTATGTATGGATATTTGTTAATATTTCATTTACATTGTTAATTTTATCTGTTACAAGCTGTGTACTGGTGGGAGATTGTGAGATTAACTGTCTTCACATACTGAGATATATACAGTATAAAAAAAGATGTTATACTTACTCTGTGTGTTTGACTGCCAGCAGCAGGAGCCTATGGCTCCCATTGCTCTCAGTGTTTCCTGTGAGGCCAAAAAGTGAGGGGAGCTGTGCTGCAACCAAGACAGGGCTAGAGCCATTACAGGACTCAGTGTTTAGGAACAGGGAGCTAAGTGTTTAGGAATGGGGGTAGGTAGATTAGGTATTTTTTTCACTTTACTACAGAGAATGCATTAAAGTAAGAAATATTTTAATTTTAGAACCACAAATGTAAAATGTACTGTAATATGTAGCATTGACTCTCTTAAAGTCCTGCAATAGGTAAAACACTTGGTCTCAGGCTATACTGATTTGTTTAAGAAGTTATTCTGAAAAAAAATGTCCAAAGGCTTATAGAGTCCCTAGAAGCAACTCAAAAGGATCATACTTACAAAGAGACAATTTATCGCTATGCTTTTTTGATATCAAACTAATACAGCTGAAATTGAGTAAGACCTTTTCACCACTGATATGAGATTAAAGCTTTATTTCTATCGAAACCGTCCCCATATAGAAAGCAGACATCTTGATCTTTTTGTCCTATTGATCCTTATGTACAGAAAAAGCAATAATAAAAGCAATCATTGGTATTTTTATGTATATTATGCAAAAACCTTATGTTCATTATTAAGCTCACATGTTTTAAGGTTAAAAACCATTTTGAGTTTAGAAAAACTATAAGCATTGGCACAAGCACCATGAATGATTGCCTTATTGTTTGTAATAAGAATATATATCGCCTTAGAACATCATCTCCTTCTAGTGGCCATAATGAAGAGTTTTCCCGAAATACTTCAATTAAAAAAATACTGCATTATGGCCGCTAGGTGGCCTCATAGGCTTTCAAGCTTTAATAAACCAAAGCCATAGAGCTATGAGACAAACTGCACAATACTAGAGATTGGGATAGGAAAGGAGTACTGTGGTCACAAGGTGCTAGGTTTTATTCAAAGGAAAGACGTTAAAAAAAGGCAAAAGTATATTGTGAAGAAGTAGAGTTAATGTCCTTATAAATGTCTCAAATTCAGCCATTGCAAACTTTCACATGCAATCACTGTAGGCATTTAGACAGCTGCAGAGCCCATAATGCAATAGCCATCAATGGAGATCCCTCTACAGTTAGAATGGACAGGGAATTCATTGTTTTGAAAAATAAACCATGTATGGCAGCCTTTAGTAATTGTACTAAAACCTTAGTCTCACAAGAGCTTTGTTATGTCTTGCCTTTTACATTTTTTCACATACTTAGTATAAATTCAGCCATAGATGAACCGAAATTTGGCCAGTTCAGCAGGGACCAGCCACATTTCAATCTGTCTATGGGTAGACTGGTTGTAGGGAAGTTGATCTCTCAACTGCGGTATGTCTAACAAATAGACAAAACATGCAGACAGAATATTTACTACTTACCTTTTATTATTATAAAACAAGAACAAGATGGTTAATGAATACACCCTCCAGAATTGGTTATTTCATTGGTTATTTCACAGTCAAGTAGACTCACATATTGAAGAAAACTGGTCACAAAATAAACCTAGGAACGGCCATTGCCAACATCTCCTTTATGTGCTGATGACAGCACACATTGTACCTTACAGCTTTAATACTTTATGTTATTGGCCTGGAATAAATAAGAAGATTAGGACTTCTTGAGCTGTATACTTGTTCCAAGCCAATGACTAAGGAAGTAGTTAATGGGTCATTATAACAGCAGGGCAACTAAAATTTTAAGGAGGTCAACTCCATTATGTCTCTCATGTGGAAAGAATTAACCTGAATGGTTATACTTTTCCACTGGGTCCCAAGCCCTACTACATACAAGCTATGATTTCTATAATTTTAGGCTAAATTTACCCTATACACCTGCAGTTTTGGGTCTGCATCTGGTCAATGAGGCATAAAGCCATGATTTGCTTGGCTCTTGACCCACTTTCCCAAAATGAGGAATAATCCTTTTGTTTTTTAGATATTTGATGGAAGAAGACATGTAAATACTTTCTGTTTTAAGAAAACTTTACTGTACTTTGCACTGATTAGATTAGAGTGAGGGCTTTTTGATTGCTTTAGTCTCTTCTTACCCTAACTGGTGTGGTTATACTGTCTCATTTGGTCCCAAGCTCTACTCCATTGAAGCCATGGTTTCCATTCACAGTGTACTGATGATGGCCAAATAGCCACAAACAGCTATACAAGGTTTGAATTAAATGGCTCTATAATATTATGCTATATTTGCACTATACACCAGCGGCTCTGGATGTCCATCTGGCCAGAAGGATGAAAGGTTATAATTTGCATGACTCCACCTACTGTCCTGAAATGAAGAATAATTCTCCCTTTTTGGTATATGTGATGGAATGAGACAGGTTTTAAGAAGGCTTTACTGTGCTCTTTTGTGTAGATGAGAAGGAAAGTCATAGGGATAACATTTTTATTTGTCACAATAAAAGGTCCATTCAAGAGTTGACAACCAACACATTTGGTGAGTAACACACAAATCCCATTTTTGAGAGTTTTTGCTTCAAACTTTTGCCTAATACACTATGATCATTCCTTGTAGTTTCTATTACAATTTACAAATTGTACTTGGATAAAGATTTATTATTTTTGTGGCTGTTTTTTTAAACAATAGTCCATCTAGTGATAGTATGCCTGACAGTACAATTATCACAAGTGCAGGATAACAGCTAAGATAAAAAAAGATTGCAAAATAGGTCCATGGAGCATTCACTATTTTTTTACTTTCTGGACAAACAAACATTTTCACGGACAGAAAAGAAGCATCTTTGCTATGTATTGAGCAAATGTATGTGCCACCATAAATGTATACAGTTACAAACAACACAAAGAAACAAGGTCTATCAACATGGTAATAATATACTTTCAGTTAACCAAATCATATTCACATATTTCTAAAAATAAAGCCAAGGACAAGGGATTGTAAGGCTGGTTGAGCAAACACACAGTATATTTCCAGTGTGAATAGACAACACCAAGGAAACAATTTAAAAGAGAAGTATGGCCAAAGCTTTTTTTTTTGCATACTTCTTATGTGGGTCCACTTACCTTTGCACTCCTGTGACCCAGAATCAGTCAACAGTGGGTTCTGGATGTATCTCTACAATAATGTTGGGATCTACCCAGATGCCTGGCTGGCAACTGGTCCAGCCTCTCATAGCACTTCTTAGAGCCAGAGCCAGCCATTTCCACCCATTCCCCAGCCCGGCACTCCAATGAGTGCTGCAGGAGCAGAGCGGAGGTCACATGATTGCTCAATCTTAGACCCGATGGGACACAGCCACATTGGGTCACTGCTGAAGTCATATACAGTGGAGATCGAAAGTTTGGGCACCCCTGCTAAAAATGTGTATTAATGTGCATAAAGAAGCCAAGGAAAGATGGAAAAATCTCCAAAAGGCATCAAATTACAGATTAGACATTCTTATAATATGTCAAAAAAAGTTAGATTTTATTTCCATCATTTACACTTTCAAAATAACAGAAAACAAAAAAATGGCGTCTGCAAAAGTTTGGGCACCCTGCAGAATTTATAGCATGCACTGCCCCCTTTGCAAAGCTGAGACATGCCAGTGTCATGGATTATTCTCAATCATCGTCTGGGAAGACCAGGTGATGTCAATCTCAAAGGTTTTAAATGCCCAGACTCATCTGACCTTGCCCCAACAATCAGCACCATGGGTTCTTCTAAGCAGTTGACGCTCACAAAGCTGGAGAAGGCTATAAGAAGATAGCAAAGCGTTTTCAGATGTCAATATCCTCTGTTCGGAATGTAATTAAGAAATGGCAGTCATCAGGAACAGTGGAAGTTAAAGCAAGATCTGGAAGACCAAGAAAAATATCAGACAGAACAGCTCGCAGGATTGTGATAAAAACAATTCAAAACCCACGTTTGACTGCACGATCCCTCCAGAAAGATCTGGCAGACACTGGAGTTGTGGTACACTCTTCCTCTATAAAGAGATACTTGTACAAATATGGTCTTCATGGAAGAGTCATCAGAAAACCTCTTCTACATCCTCACCACAAAAATCATCGTTTGAACTTTGCAAATTAACATATAGACAAGCCTGATGCATTTTGGAAACAAGTTCTGTGGACCGATGAGGTTAAAATTGAACTTTTTGGCCGGAATGAGCAAAGGTACGTTTGGAGAAGAAGGGGCACAGAATTTAATGAAAAGAACCTCTGTCCAACTGTTAAGCATGGGGTTGGATCAATCATGCTTTGGGGTTGTGTTGCAGCCAGTGGCACAGGGAACATCTCACGAGTAGAAGGAAAAATGGATTCAATAAAATTTCAGCAAATTTTGGATGGTAACTTGATGCCATCTGTGAAAAAGCTGAAGTTAAAGAGAGGATGGCTTCTACAAATGGATAATGATCCTAAACACACCTCGAAATCCACGGGGGATTACATCAAGAGGCGTAAACTGAAGGTTTTGCCATGGCCTTCACAATCTCCTGACCTCAACATAATTGAAAATCTATGGATAGACCTTAAAAGAGCAGTGCGTGACAGACAGCTCAGAAATCTCAAAGAACTGGAAGACTTTTGTAAGGAAGAATGGGCAAAGATACCTCAAACAAGAATTGAAAGACTCTTGGCTGGCTACAAAAAGTGTTTACAAGCTGTGATACTTGCCAAAGGGGGCAGTACAAGATATTAACTCTGCAGGGTGCCCAAACTTTTGCAGACGCCATTTTTTTGTTTTGTGTTATTTTGAAAGTGTAAATGATGGAAATAAAATCTAACTTTTGTTGACATATTATAAGAATATCTAATCTGTAATTTGATGCCTTTTGGAGATTTTTCCATCTTTCCTTGGCTTCTTTATGCACATTAATACAAATTTTTAGCTGGGGTGCCCAAACTTTCGATCCCCACTGTAGGTGAGTATAGATGTTTGTTTTTTTAACATAACAGTACATGTATGTCTCTCCTATGCTTTTTCAAAGTCTCTTGAAATACCTATGAAAGTAACTCTGAGGTGACAGCTGCAGACAATTCATTCAGGCCCTGAGCACTGCATTGTGAAATTCAGGAAGAAACCCCTGAATAACCTAAATAAGTACTTTATGAAATAATCTGTGATTAGTTGCCAAGGACAAGGATCCTCTATGGGCAGTGACCTATGGGAATCTGGAAGATGGACCCAGATATCTGCTGCATTATGTTATATTATCTAATGTCATCAAGAAGTGTGTTAGGACTTCAAAACATCTTCCCATAGGTTATAGAGAAGAGGAATGGGAATGGTGTTTCATAGTCCTAATAAACACTTCTGCAAACAGTAGATACAATACAGTGAGGGATCATTGTCATCTAAAGACAAAAAGTGTGAACAAAAAAAAGACTTAAAAAAACCCTGATTCAGTCACCACATCTAATGACTGGTTAGCTGTTTTTCTTGGGTTTGAATATGCTTTAACCAGCACCATCACTGTTCCTGTTCTTAAGAAGCATGATTTCTATAAATCTCTGACTTATTTTCTGAGAGAACTGTGTTAACCTGCAGGCACGCATTTTCATTTTACAGGAAATACTGATACACAAACTACCGCATAAGATAAATCATTCTTTTAAGAAAGAATCAGGCTGTAAGTGCGTATAATTTAATATTGATCCCCTAATAATATGCATTTATAGTGCAATTGTGCTGATACATGTCTACACATAGACAGGCTGAATAGCAAGTTGCTACAGACATTAATATAACACTGCGTGTATAATTAAGGCTCTCAGGGTATTATGCATGTGAATGGTATTTGGTATTTGCCCATTAGGGATATAAATAAATAATACAGGTACAACTGACAATTCTCAATAAGCATCACAAGTGTCAGTCTAGATCAGCTATGGAATTGCTTGTTGCATCTAAAAAGAGAATACAAATGAGGATGTAAAGGAAATATCCTGCTCTGGAAGAAAATCACTATGAAAATGACTTTCTTAAAGCCTAACTCCAGGCAGTGCTAAAAAAAGTTATTATAATTTAAAGTATAACTAAAGGCAAAACAGTTTTTCTATTTAGTTTTAGATAGAGTGGAGGTGGATTAAAACACCTGTCAAATTTTTATTGTTTTAAGAGTCGCCGCTAGGGAGGTTCACCTTCCCTAATTGTCCTGGTGACTTTTATCAGCGAGAGTGAAAGTGAAAGAAAATCCCAAATATCTAGTGGTTACCAGAACAGGAATAGAGGGGAAATCTTCCAATGGCCAATGGCTAGTACTGGTCACCCTGGTGACCACCAGGGATTTCTTTCACTTTGGAGAGATGTCCTCTCTTTCCCAACAGATGAAGGATACAGTATATTGGTAATTTTTCTAGGAGATGATATAATACGTGCAGTTTAAAACAGAAATAACAGGAGAACATTTGTATATACATATATAAAAACATTATAAATATCTTTTTCCCATCTTTATAAGTGATAAAATTCCCTCTGTTCTCAGGTGCATAGAGAGCTAGGGGAGGAGAAACAACCGCACACTGGTCTTCCAGTGGCTGGGGGTTTCATGTCAGCACAAGTTTGATGTGCTCCCATGCCTAGTGTGATTAGTTTTTAATAGGAAAACAGAGGGACTAACAGGAACACCAGGGATTTCACACACAGGAAACAATACAAAGAGGACAGGATACTTTTTTCATACAAGCACATAGTACAACAGGCACATATCAGGAATATGAAATGTTGGGCTGACATATTCCTTCTCGCCCAATTACAACTGTGTCTCTTACCATTCTTGTCACCACCCCTTTCACCATCATCATCATGTACAATGAAAGATCCACTGTCACCACTGATATTGATATGTGATGACGTAGGAGTGACATAGTATTGGCCACCAACTTTCAGGTGCTGGGGAAGAAGGCAAACTTTTTTCCTAGTTTTTGGGGAGTGCCAAGTTTTTATTGTTGTCTGTGTTCCAGTTGGGGAGATTTTTACTGGTCACCATTATCACTGGAACAGAAAGGGAAAATTCAACATTTTTAAGTTGTCTCCAGAACAAGAGGTCTTTCATTGGGACTTTTAAAATATTATTACACATTGTTGACATTAAAAATTAGGTACAAAGAATGCAAAATGTCTTTTGCACATTTTTATATATCAAAGTTAGCAGATAAACCCAGGACTAACGTTGACTGTAAAGACATATCTGCTTGTGGGTTACTCTTCTGGACAGAGATAGCACACAGAAATTGCTCAGAACATACAGCGACTTGGAATCTGTTGCCTTGAAATCATCCCAGGAAATCTACACTTTAAAACAAATCAGCTGGCTGCTTGTGAGCAAGAACAGTCCTTCTCCTGTCAAAGCTGGAGGCTATAATGAAATCATTACAAGATTTTATGTATCCTGATGGGAGCAAATTAATGCTGCAAACACCAGAAGTGTCTACTAATTTCCAACGTTTACATGCCAATCTGGACAAACTCAACCAGGCAGGTTTTAGGATCTCAAAATACAGGTCTTGGTGTCCAGCAAGTATTATAAACCAGAGAAACAACTTTCAATATTCTTTTTCCAGAATAAGGGGCTTTTAAAGGCTGTTATAGAGAGCCTGGAGTCCTAGACAAAGGTTCATGCCTCTTAACCTTTTAGATACAGTTACATACTAAGCTTGCTGTACAAACTGTATGTAAGTCTGTTTTTATTATATATTTTTTTTAACTTGAATACAGTGCTTAAATGGGGTTCATTACTGTTAGAGTGGTAAATATGTGGAACTCCCTTCCACAGTTGGTGGTGTTAGCAGGTATTGTAGATAAATTCAAAACCTTTTAGATGTTTTTCTTAGTGAATTCAATGTATAGGGATATGGGATATGGAAAATGGTACACACACACAAACACACACTTAGGTTTAACTGAATGGACTGGTGTCTTTATATAAAATAATTTTCCATTAAAAAAAAGAACTTTAAAAAGTATTGTTTATATCCAAAGCATCCTCCAACAAGTCATCTCAAAGTGATATTTTAGATATAAAACTGCGCCATCGCCTAGCTCCTTCCTTGTCATACAGTATACTCTAATAATATGATCTTCCAGACAAAATTCACAGCTCGTTTCCATTCCAGCTGGGAATTTGCGGTGTTTCCCTTTATCTTTGTATGTTACAGAACCTTGTGTTGCAGTTATAAGTCCCACATTTGTTTTCATCATAAGCAGGTATACAGTCAACTACCATAATATTTGATTTATACATCATCAAAATATATCTAAGCCAGGTTAGAAATGGTATAAAAAGACCTTCAAAACTTTGTCATTATGCCTGAATGCTAGGCCATTCTGACAGGCAAAGCTCCAACACTTCCAGGTAATATTGTAATATTGAAGCTTGTTGCTTCTTCCAGTCCTCACACATCCCTGTGATGGTTTGCTATATTACCAAAAAGGAATGTGCAAAAGGCAGGAAACGTCAGCAACACTTCTAGACCATCAGGAAAAGCCTGGATTATTGATTGCAAAAGATTCAGCCTAAGGCACAGAGTTTTAGAAGCTGCAGCAGGTGTGTGCATATACCTCTAGGTACATAAAAAGCAGTTTTTCTTTACCCCTGCCCCCCTCCTCTCCCCGCAGACAGTGCTCTCCTCTACTCTCATCTCTCATACATCCCAGCAATGGACTGTTCTTCTGCACCCTCATGTTCAATGCAGAGCTATGGACTCTGTATTGGACTCTTAGACTTGATGCTGCGAGAGGACCTGGTATTGCCTGTATGTAGGGTAGAAGAGGCTGCAGGGATCAGAACCTGCAGGAGTGGGTATCAAGTAAGTAAAAGTGCATTTCACCCGGGGGAGGCGGGGAGGCGCCAGACCTACCTGAGCATTTAACCTTACAGTGAGTTGAGTGGACAGTCGCACAAGTGGACATTTTTCCTTTCCCTGGATTTCAAGTTCAAAGAAAAGTATATAACAAATCCAAGAATCCAAAATTTTGCTGCCAACAACATTGCCTCCAATGTTCCAAGACCTATAAAAGCCACTGAATCAGGGTAAGGGGGTTGACACTTCCCTTAAAATGGATGCAAAGAGTGAAAAAAGGTTAAGAATTACTGTATGTATTTGTAGGTATCATTTTAGGGTAACATTGAGCATGTTCATTTCCAAAAAATGTTGATGAAAATTTTAAGATTTGAGAGAAATGTTGTCATTTAGGCAAAATTCATTGGAGTCACTGGGTAAGAAGTAATTAAGGTTTTTTAAGGGTACAGTGGGCTTTAAATTCCTCTTGAATTGTTTCAACTGTCCTGAAATTATTCTTGGGTCAAAAATTACCTCCTCTCAATCTCCTTATTTAAATTAAATAAAGTAAGTAACTGAGAGTAACAGGATAAAAAAACAACATACACAAAAAAGACACAACGCAAAATACAAAGAACACTAAAGGGAATAAAAAAAATATTCCAAATACACCCTCCCAAAAACACCCCTTAAATAAGAAAAAGAGTAGATTTTGAAAGCAATTTTCACCTAAACAGCCTAATTGAAAGTTTCTATTTTGGCAACAATTCACTGACTGCAAAACTGGTAGTTTCATGGCTACATCATTTTCATCTAAATCACTCCGCTTATCTGCATTCTTGTCAGGTATACCCAACTTAAGTAGAATTTCACCTCAAAAAGTTTAAATACCATAATGACTATTGAGAGCACATCATGAAATCCCTTTTTACATTCTTGTATGTGTGCCTTGCAATCTATTAACACAACATCAATGAAAATGTAGTAAAGATATACAGACAAATAAATAGTGCTGATTGCATGATGCAAAGCTCAAATCATCTTGATTCATGCACCCAGCTGTATTTTATGAACATTTTACTGTTGCTCAGAGAAGATCAACTGCAGGTAATCCCAGTACAATCCAAAGACATTTTACAAGTTTAGAAGCTTCAAATGAATAGTGCTTGGCACACGAGATGATTGTTTTGGAAGATAAAAATAAAAGTTAAACCAGCTGTTTTGTAATCTTAGTGTTTATCATAGGTGAGCGGGTTTTATAAATTAGAATACTAATGAAATTGCTTGCAACATTTAACAAACAATTCCAACATATTTGTTCTATTAGTGTATCTAATTATGTGAGCTTGTTTCTTCCTGCTGATTCCCTAATGTGTCTGATACTTCAGGAGTTATGCTAATTCAATAGTTTCACATTTATATTAAGATTAAAAAAAAATACAAACTTTTCAGGATATTTGATTCTGCAGTTAATATTCCTGACTAAGTTAGAAGTGACTTCAATGTCAGCATAACATATTGTAATAGTAGAAAGAGGTTTCTGGTTCACTTAAAGCAACATTTCGGAGAACAATTAACAGGCAAAAACACTTGTTACCTGTAAAAGAAGATTGTGAACACTTACCTTTCCTAATTCTGAACCTGCTGAATGCCACTCCATTAAGAAGTTCTTCTCCCCCTGAAGTCCACTGGGAAACTTATGTAGGATTGCTGTTTTCTTGGGTCCCCTGTTGCACTCATTGGTTTCTATCTTTGATCTCCACATCACTGTAGGGCCCACTAAAGACATGGAGGTCAATAGGAGGAACCAGTATAAGCTGAGGGGGACCCTATAATCAACACTCTCAATAGAATATATTTCCAAGAGGGATTAGAATACATGAATAGTGTGGTGATCTGAGGTATACAAGTAGACAGCAGGTAATGTGAGTACTTACAGTCTTCTTTGCAGTTAACAGGGCTTTTGTTGGTCATTTTTCAAGAAAGACAAAATTTTGCATATTGGTGAAAAAAAGAGGTTTTCCTTTACATAATACTTTTCACATATAGCAACTTTTTCTTGAAAAATAAAAGGAAAAGACTGGTATGCCAGCTAAGTGACGCAGTTAAAACAGTTTATTTATGATCAAGACAATTGGCAACTCACTGCAGTAAAAAGCGTATGTCGCTTATAACATATCTAATTGCCATATGCCCTGCTGGTAAGTACTATGAATCCTCCTGTATCTGGGGAGCTTGATGCTCTGAAATGCATTACCATGCCCCTTGGTGTGGGCCTGCCTTGGTGTGATGTCATCTCCAGTTTCCACAGCCACAGGATTCATAGTGCCTACCAGCAGAGGATATGGCACTTACAGATGTGATGAGCGACTCACACTTTTTACCTCAGTGAGTTGCCAATTGTCTTGATCTTACAAAACTGTTTTAACAGCTACACTTAACTGGCATCCCCATCTGTTCCTTTTATTTGTCAAGAAAAGGTTGCTATAGGTAAAAAGTATAATGTATTTTTAGTGATCATTTGTTTTAAGAATTACTGGATATTTTCTTTGTTCCCATTGGATAAAGAGCGTGAACGAAGAAACAGTAAGTATGTGCTGACAGGAAAAGAGCAAAAAACAAACATTCCCTGCATATGCCTGTCAATGTGACGCCCACGTCTTTACAAACTTTGCTTTCCATATATTTGTTATTAAAGCAGAACTTCAATTGACATTGACTATTTTTAATTCCTATGCTGCTAGCATGAGTAAATGGAAGGAAAGTATATCACATGTACCTGTTTTAAACCTTTTTTATACATTTCTTCAGTTACTTTCTGGTTTCAAGGCCTAGGCAAATGATGTCATACACCCCCAGCAGTCTTCAGGAGGGGAGGGTTTTTGGAAGTAAATGAGGGGCAGATGGATACCAGGAAGCAAATACTATATAAACCATCTGCCTTTACTCAAGATGGCCACTGCCATAAATGCCAGGGGGTGTTTTTCAAACTGATTTCTCAGCAAAATAAAGCATGGAGACATGAATGAATGTGTAAGTTTGCTTTGAATATTAACAATGAATTAACAAGCGTTTTTGGTTTGTAGTGCTCAGATGCAGTGCAGTTCCACTTTAAATACAGAGTTTTTGGGATTGTCCACTAGAGGGAGATCTTAGTGACAATTACACAATCTCCATGCCTTTGTTGCTAGGTATGTTCTCCACCTGCAGTGCAAGGACTCCCAGCTGCTTCTTCATCCATTCTGAAGATCTATGCCTTCTGTAATCTCTATTGTTGTTTCTTAAATATTACCCCAACAGTTATCAGATCATCAATAATCAAGCTCTAAAATGAGGAAGAAAAACCCCGCTTCTCTACCAAAATGGTCACCTTCACACAGAGACACAGTTATATGTAAATATCAGCTGCAAGGAGCCCATAGGCAATACTGGTGACTAAACTTTTGCAATCTCCTTGCCTCTTTTTTGGGTAAAGCCTCCCAAGTGAAGGTTCTTTTTAAGCAACGTCCACAGGTGGAGTTTCAAAAGGTAACGTATCAGGCAAAAATGGTTACACATGAGTTTATTGTTGCCCAATTCAGCCAGCAGCAACTGGACCACAACCATCTTTCTGTTGACATCTACTGTGTTTATGTCCATGCAACCTTTACAAACAAAGGTTTCCCTGTGGAGTTTGAGGGGCTATTTGTACTGAATGAAGTAGTATTGGGTGGAAGGCAAGATCAATATATATATAAATATAATCTTCATTTACAGGTTTATCTTGCCTAGGAATATTTCATAAAGTGACAAGGTGGCTGTAAATTGTGTTTGCTTTTGTCTTCTGTTCCTGGAGCCAAATCCCACTGCAAGCCAAGGCTTGGAGGGGAAAGTTTTTAAGGAAAGTCAGACTTTACCCTTTCTGTTTTGCATGTCTGTGCTATGTGAACTTTCATGGGAAAAGTTACTAGAGAATATTTCACTACAATTAGAATATCCTTATTTTTATAATTTGAGGTATGTGGAGCCATGGGCCAAGGTGGACATGGGGGAATCTAGAAGTGAAATCAGTACCAGACTCCCAGAACTTTCTACCCCAGCATAAATTTCCAAAATCCAGACTTGCTACCTATTAGCCTCTATCCAAACCTCAAATAACATGGTGGAATGATTCTTTAATCCTCAGCCGACCAATTTAGTCACATTTTGTATACCAGGAAACCCATACGCTGATAACATTTTGTCTGCATGCATTAACAGTACTACAATATTATCACTCTAAGTTAGCTATTTGCAGCAGCTGTCATGGATGCCTGTCATTTCATCTTCCACCCAGAAAATGTGTCTTTGAGGCTGTTATCTTTTCTGCACTGGAAATCATTTAGAAATAAGTCCTGTCTTGTATAAATGAATAATAACAAGTTGAAGGCAATGTATGTTTATCTTGAAATCATTTATTAGAGCACCGTAACATTCATAAAATACGCTGTATGTAATCTGTTACATCTAGGACAGGCAATGTCCTATTTAACTACTGTAGCTATCTGAGCTGAGCTCAGCACAATGGTAAAGAGGAAGACAATATCAGAAGCTATACAAAAAGAAGATCAAGCTATTCTATAACATTCAGCTCACTAGAAGTAAATAGATGTAAAAAGGATGAACATAAAGTACAAGGCGGATATAGATACCCCTTGTTTACACAATGGTGTATATTAGGAAGGATTCAAAGCTTGACTTTTGTCTCCTATATTCAGGATAAAGTCTCCCAGTATCTGGGTTTACCCAAATTGTTTGCAAATTGGTGTTTGAAATACCTTTTATAGGGACCGTGGTTGTTAATTTATTTGACTTTAATGCCAGTATTTGGCTTGGTGGTTCTTCAAAGCAGTGGATCCTGGTTGAGGAAAGGGAAGTTAGTAAACAAGGGATTAAATCGACACTAAGCTCAAAATCTTTTACATCCATCGTTATAAAATATCAAGTGTACGATAAAGTCCAAAAAGTCTGTTACCATTATTTACAGGCTTTTTTTTTTGTCCTGTGCACATTCCCTAAGCTCCACTGATGCACTTCACTACTATTAGTGTAGAACAAGCAGTACCATTATTTCGTTCTACAATTCCCATAGCATTAAAACTGCCTGCACATAGAAGTGTGGTCCATCTATGAGACAAGGAGGAAAGAATGGCTACCTTCATATACACAGGGGGGGGAACATAGAGAATGAACATAGCCACCCTAAAACAGAAAGTCTAAGAATAACAAAAAAAATACTTGCATTTGAGAAATGAAACAAAGAGAGATAGAAGGCACACTCTACTTATATTTACACATATTAAATTAATTGTATTTTATTAAAAAATTTGAGTTTAGTGTCACTTTAGATTTACATAAGAGATGATTACTGTTAGGGTTAGATTCAAGGTCATAGATTAGGTTAAGTTGGTGTTATAGGCAGATTTTGCTTTAGAAACAGGTTAGTGTTACAGGAAGTTTATCGTGAGGGTTAATGTTAGATTTAAAGGGGATTTGTGTTAGGGTTACAGTGAGCATTACTGTTAGGAGTACCCTCTACAGCAAAACCTATCAGGGCTAATCTCCTGTTGCAGACATTTTACGGATCATCAACTTAATGTAAAAGACATTATCTTAATGCAAAAAAGAAAAAAATGCATCAAAGTATGCTAATCTGATAAGCGCCTTGTTTTTATGCATATTGTTCAATTAACTATACTGTACATGGGGTAGCTTGGTACATTTAAAGCCTCTGCTTCCTTTTGCCAAAACTTTTATCTTGATAGTCTACAGTCTCTAACACTTGGTAGCCACAGACCATGTGATCCAAACTTCCTAGGCAACAAAGCCTCAAACACTGATTTGTGTAGCTGCAGGAACCTAAAGTTCAAGATTTAGTAGTCATTTTAAAGGTGCTCATCATATATATTGGTTTCAATTTTGCCGTTCATGTGCTTCATCCTTGCAAATAATACAGGTGCTGCCAAAAACTGACATCAAAAAGGTGTGATTGTGAAGAGTAGGATATTTTAATTTGGAAAGATAAAAAGTCCAGTAAAAAGACTTTGTCAAATTTTTCTTTGGCCACATGTGTTCATTAAGTGTAATTGCATTTTTACAAAAAATTCCCCCCCCCCAAAAAAATCAACATTTTTAGGTTTACGATTTTGTGTTGGACCGCATTCAGAGCTATGTTGAGTTGCATGTGGTCCATGGGCCGCAGCTTGGACACACCTAATTTACAGTTAATAATACAGAATTTACTTTTTTCAGGTGTACATTATAGTATTTATGTATATTGGAGTGCAGAGAAGACAAACATGCTTTGTATTTATACACTGTAATAATCTCCTTACATAGATTGAAGATCTATGGTATTGACACTGATAGCCCTGCACTGACTTTGACCGCAGTTGTTGGCATCAACATTAGACATGAGTACAGAGTTGTCCATCAGCAGTGTCCATTTTGTATCCACTAATATACAAACCTGACATGCTATGTTTCTGGCAGAAACTTCCTTACCAAATAGTAATAAATAGACATCTGCTGACATGATGTCCTGTGCCCTGTCAGTGTGAAAAGAGTTTTGTGTCACCCAGGGTTCTCATTCAAATAACTTGAGGGGCTTTTGGGTGTTTGTCTCATACAGAATAAACTGGATTTTCAGTTTCCTCATAGGATGGTAAAACCCGATTTAGGACCTGGACTCTGGGGGCTTCTTAGAGACTTGGGAGGGATGGGTCCACGTTTTGTGGACAACCAACACACTGATTTTACAGGTGTGTGCAGGATGTTTAATAGAGACGTGACTATGGTTCAGCGCTCCACCCAAACGAACAGAGGAGGTCTCTGCCCAGGAGTCAGAAGGACTCCACCTGGGAGATAGGTAGAAGCCAGTGCATCAGGGAGCTGCTAGATGCATGCATAGAGTTTGTGTGAGAAGACTGTCTGAAGAAGAGAGACAAGGGCCTGCGAATTGAAGCCAGAGCAGGGGCACTACAAGTGTAAGCAGGGAGACTGATTGTAGGAGAGAAATGCTGAGAAACCCCTGCAAGAGTAACCCATGTGTTGAGCTGGACTTTTTTTTAGTGAAAGTGGACAAGAAAAGTCCTTAAAAAGAAGATTTAGGAAAGTGGCTGTGTCCTTATTGCTATACTGTTTGAAGCTGGTTCTAAGAATATATACATATATTTACTGTAGGTTCAGTAGTGCATCAAACCTTTGACATTTTTCAATGGTAATAAGTGCATTGCATTTTATGGTAAAACATCAGATGCATCATAAACAATGAATCACAGGCGGTTTCTGGAATACAAACAATATGTATTTATGATATACTTTCTGTCTCACAGTACCAGTATACTTAAAGAGTTACTAAATCCACAACAGTAAAATGAGTCTGTATATGCAGTAAAGCATGCTTGTTATACTCACTATGAAACCTAAGGGGTAATCCTCTGCATTTTGTAAAAATTCTGTTTGATCCTGGCTTCTCTGATCATCCCCTTCTTCCCTCTTATCTCCTGATAAGACATATTGTGTGGGGACATTCTGCACATGCTCAGTTTGGTGTGTATTACTAGATATTTTTTTTTGTCTTGTGAGAGTGCATGTGATCAGCACAGGGCCAATCAGTACTGTCCAGACAGAGATCAGGGGTTCTGCATCTTCCTAAAGCAGAAAGAAAACTCCTCCTACAAGCTTTAACCAGTGCTCTGGTGAACACTGATAGAAGTCACAAGACTGCTCGAACTACTCATGGGAAAAGGTATTTAGCACTTTATATTTACTGAAATAATTGTATTTCCATGTAGTGTATACAGTGGGAGACCAGATAGTGTGAATGCAGGGTCCTGGGTTTAGTAACACTTTAATCATTCCAATAAATACAATGTCTTTATTTTTTTTTTTGGCTTAGATACGTATCATAACATTGTGAACCTGTAGCTAAAAGGATTATTTTTGTAGGGTTTATGATATGCTTGTGATAGGTATAAAAATACCATGACCATTGCTCAGGCAAGAAAAATTATGTTCTGAAATGAGTGTGCACAGGACCAAAAACGTCAATAAATATTGCAGCTAACAGGATCCATAACAAAAGAAGGCAGCAAAACCAGGCAAAGTCACCAGTAGGGACATCCTGAAGACGCAAAATGTACGTTGAAGATCAAACATAATTCTGTCATATCCGGGCTCCGGTGACGTCAGATCCGGCCAGGACAGAGGCTTGGAATGCACGTCGGCCATCTTAATTGAATACACAGGTGATACATGCTGGTGCCGGCTTCTCAGGCACTGTATTATACGAATGTATAGAGTTTGTTTTTAATTTGTGCTGTTGCCTCGTTAAATACTACTCTTAGAACGTTTTTGATTTCTGTGATTCCTTCAAGTGGTATGGCATAATCAGCAAGGATTACCTGTCTCAATCCCTCTAAATATCTTTTGGTGAATATATTGGCAAATTTACATCAATCTTCCTGGCTAGTCAACTATGAAGTGTGGGTGATGGAGAACATGCTTGGAGGAACCTTTAGAGAATACCCTGGTTTATAAAAACACAATGCTATATATATGACCACCGCTATGGGGTCAAATAGGTCTGGTGAGTGAGCCATTTTGTTTGCTTTTGCACTGAGCTGTGGACACATGGATCCTTTTGTCACCATTACTGAGTTCTAAAAAGGACTGTTACACTTTATGTTTATTTAGCACATTGTGGAAGCACAAGGACTTTTCATGGAAATAGGAGTATATAGTTATTAATTTAATTGTTTTATGATTTGCTTGGTTTGTGAATTGTTTGATGAATAGTTTACTAATTGGTTGTTCATTCACAGTCAACCAATATTTAGCTACCCTTATGGGTTCACTAGGGTGCATTTATATTTTACTTTAACCACTTCCCTACAAGGCACTTTTACCCCCTTCCTGCCCAGGCCAATTTTCAGGTTTCAGCGTTCTCAAAATTTGAATTACAATTGCGCGGTCATGCAACACTGTATCCAAAATAAAATTTTATCATTTTCTTCACACAACTAGAGCTTTCTTTTGGTGGTATTTAATCATCACTGGGGTTTTTTATCTTTTGCTAAATTAACAAAAAATCACAGAAAATTTTGAAAAAAAAACACGTTTTTCTTTGTTATAAAAGTTTGCAAATAAATAGTTATTCATCATAAATTTAGACCAAGATGTATTCTGCTACATGTCTTTGGTGAAAATAACCCAAATTAGGTTGTATTTTTTTAGTCTGTAGGAAAGTTATAGAGTTCACAAACTATGGGATATACTATGGAAAATTAATCAATCCTGAAGTACTGACAGCCAATCTAATTGCTTGAGGTCCACGAATGACAGAACAGTACAGATATCCCCCAAATGACCCCTTTTTGCAAAGTAGACAGTCTGACATATTTCATAAGAGGCATGGTGAGTTTTTTGAAGTTGTAATTTTTTTTACATAATTTTTTGGAAAATGAAGAAATTAAATTAATTATTTTCACAATTTTTTTTTACATACTGTCACCGTTGCAGTACAGCATCATCAGATAACTGGCATGGTGGGGATCAGGGACACTGACTGGTGACAGTACGAAAAAAAAAAACAAATGATAATTTTTTAAAATGTTGTTATTATTTTTAATTTTTATTTAAAATGTTCTCTTTTTTTAAGTTTTTTTTCATATTTCACTATGACCAAAGTAGTATAATGTTACCAGAGTAACTTTGTACTACTTTGGGAAAGTGATCAGTATTTTATTTTCCACAATTTGCTTATAGCAAAGAATTATTTTTCTATAAGCAAGCATTTACCTTTCATTACCCTTCGAATCATTAAGGGGTTTTTTTTTTGATTAGCTGTGATTTGGCCATGGCTAATCACATGACACAGCTGGACTGTGATTGGCCCAGCTTGTGCATGTGATCGCTGTGACCATTTACAGCTAGACACACTTGTATACAATGGATGGCATGAAAGGCCATCCATTGTATACAACTGTCATGTGACCTGCTGTGATTGGTCACAGCAGGTCACATGGTACTGGCAATGGGGCCGGTACACAAATCTGTCATCGGCCATGTCCGAGGTACACAGCCGGAGACAGATCACGCCACAGCGCGGCTCTGCGGGCATGCGCACTGTGCATTCCTGAAAGGACGCCATATGGCGTCCACCCGGAGGGACAAGCTGTTCTCCTGTCCACCATCTGGCTATAGGCTGGGTGGCAACTGGTTAAGTACAGTGCCTACTTATTCATTACCAGTCCACATACAAATGTCACTTTCACATTTTAGGGGCAACTGCAAAACCCCCTGGGGGTACATAATAAATAAACACTACATATTTTTTAGTTCACTTGTAGTATTTGGCACCACAATAATCTATTTTGGTTTGACCAGTAGAGATGAGTTTCAGTTTTGGCCTAATCCAGGTTTGGAATGTTCGGCATTTGAGGACCTGCCAGACAACCCCTGCAGAAACACCATGAGTTAATAAAATTTACTAAATAATCAATAATACAGCGCAAACAAATTATTTTAAATGTGACAAAATCCAAAGTCCCAAACAAACAGTGCTTCAGTGCTTCAATCAAAAACATTATTTTGTGTGTCCAAACAAGAAGTGTTCTAGAAGTGGTGCCACCCAACAGTGCTCTACAATCACCTTCTAATACATCCACACTCACCAGATTCGATGGACTCCTAGCTTGCATGGCTTAAGAGTCAAACATGCTTAAATGGGTGGTGTGTTCTCGGGCATAACCAGGACTCAGATAGGCAGACACCGGATTCAATATACGTAATTTTTTCAGACGACCAGCCCTGAACTTGTGGAGGAATTAGCAGAGTCCCAGCGGCCCCATTCAGGCGTTACCTGTCCCTTCCCTTCCTCGCTCAGGTCAGGATACTTTGCGGATACTTTGTAGTACAGCAGCCCCTGCTCTCATGCTAGGATCATAGGAGGAGGAGGGGGAGGGGGGCTCCTTCCAGTTTGTTTGCGCTGTACTATTGATTATTCATTATTAAAGGTGTTTTCACTTTATGAACAGCAGCAACATATATATTTTTTGACTGTATACAGTATATGAATTTTTTTGACTGTATATATGAGTTTTTTTATTGTATATGATTTATCACGTTAGCGTGGGTATTTAAGTTTTTGTTTGAATAAAATTTACTACCACTTAGAAATGATAAATTCCTGCTGTGCAGGATGCACATAATTATTGGTCGCTAAGACGCCGATGGCTGCTAGTGTCTTAGCAACCACCATCCTGTTACCTGCCATTATCCCAAGAGATGCAATTGAAAAAATATAATTATGTCCGCATTTGGTCACTAACATGTTTACATTCGGTGGGGAGCTGTACCACCGACCAAATTTTTAAATTGTATTTATTACAGGTACTTATGTAGTGCCGACAATTTATGTAGTTCTTTACATGTATATTTTACATTCATATCAGTCACTGGCATTTAATTGTCTTTGTGGTTTTGCTGTAGAGCATTGTGTACATCTTAGAGATGCACCACTAGACAGGCAGGTGTAAGGCATGCTCCAGGCATACTATTTAAAGGAGTTGGGCATTTTTGTTTCAGTTTAAATGGCATTTTTGAAAAAAAAATGCATTGGTACATGTACACCAGTACCCAGCTTTTTGTTTGACAATTCCTAGCCTAGTAGCCTAGAAACTAGTGAACTCATTTTAAAGAACTGGCTCCCACTGATTTAATAGGAATCAGATTAACAGTCAAAATGTTGGCATAGTTTGGTAAAACCCCCACAAACTGAACCTAAGCACATCTGGCTTATCCCTAGGCACCAGTAATACTTGTAGTCTCCCTGAAGTTGATCGTTTCCCCATTACTGACTTACCACACCTAATTCTGCCCTGTGTGTCTGTTTGAAGATAACCATCTTGGTAGAGGCAGAGCTTTACTTTCTCATGTCAGAAACTCCAACAAGAAGAACAGAGGGCAGAAAAGTAGTGACACCACCAAATATTACTCCAGTGCTGTAGATCTCACAATACAGTCATGAGGCTATATGCACAGGAGGAGCTTAGGCACACTCACATAAGAAGTGCTCTACCATTTTTCAAGAGGAATTCCAAACAAAAGTAAATTTTCTCAGAAAACTGCCTAAGCAGGATTAACATTTCTATATGTTCCTTATAACACAATATCTACTAGAAGACTGACTTGTGTATTGCTGCCTTTGTGACAGAAGCCAGTCTAATGGCAGGCTTTTGTTGAAGGGACATACTTTCCAGCATCCAATCAGTGCTTTCAGAGAATTTCTGCAAGTGCTAATCAATGTATTCTGGCGAGGTGGGGTTGGGGCCTTCTCAGAATACAAAGACACAAAGGGGTCGATCACTTTCTGACTTTGGTTACATATATACTGTATATATCTATAGTATACATGTACATGTATTATAATACAATTATTATTATTATTAATGCAACATATTGCTTTCTAAATCATATTTCAGATATTTCACCACTTCTCCAGTGCTGCAGAATTCTTTGTTATGTACTAACTTTACATACTCAAGGTGTCCAATACCTCCTAGCAAGTCTGGGATGGCTAGTAAGTATAATGTATACTAATGTATATACAGAAAATAGATACCCTTGTCTCTGACCACATTAGACTGCTTTTGCTCTTGATAACTTCTACTACAATTTGCAGACATGAATGAATCACACAACTGCCATTGATTAATACAGTAAGAGTATGCTCCGGTTTGTGCACGCTGGTTTTAAGGTAATACCTAAAAAACTACTATTCCACACCAATCAAACCACTGTGGTGAAGCAGTTTGAAGCAGTTTGGCTTTGGATTTACAAGGTATTTTTTTGGTCATTGAAAGTACCAATGTTTCTTAGCTCAGTGGAAATGCCATCAACAGTATGACACAGGTAGGAAAGGTGCATGGCCATCTTTTTTTTAATAGCCACCACTGTATTCTATCACTAAATTATGATGTCAGCTGTTGTACTGTGGACTGTAAATTTGAAAATATGACGTCAGCCAGTAAACATCTCCTGCATTCGCCCACCAAGGTCCACCTCTTTAACTTATATACAGTATATTTTTTTTGCTGTTTTATAAAAGTCTTGACAAATCTTATAAATCTTTAGACTAGAATAGATAACCATGTCTTAAATGTTTTAAACCTGCACTTCTGCGGCACAGACAAGTTTTTTTTTCTGGCCAAAGAGTGTATAGGATTGACATTATTACTAATATCATTATTATATTATCACTATGCTTTTTTATTATTATAAATACTATTAATAAAATTTAAAGTGGGAGTGGAAGTAGCTGTGGTGGTTCTCTGGGCTGTTTCCATCTTGGTATAAGATAGAGAGACCATTTGTGGAAATATGTTGTTGGTTCCACACTTTTTATTTTTATTTTTTGACACTGTAAAAAGGACTTTATTTTGCATAATGTATTTTATGTTTACAAACAAATGAAAATACAAAATAAAGTTTGTGAACACAATCTGCAAAAACATGAGCATTCTGGGACTTCCTGAGGGCACTGTTGGGGCAGCGAAGGACCAGATGCCAGCAATGGGGTTGGAAAGAGCTACAAATATACACAATGCACAGTCCTTATTCCAGGACTTCATATAGTTTATGAATCCAGTCATGTGGGGACAAAACGCAGTGCTAGGCAGAGAGGGGCCACACATTGGTTCCACACTTTGATACCTCGTACATAGGAAGCTCATAAGTGATCTAGTCCAGATGTCTGGGTTGATCCAAGTGCTTGATAGAGGGGCGTGTTACTATTTTCAATTCCCTATGGACCTCCACTAGACAATTTTATCATTCATTCACTCAGCTGGACTACTGAGGGGTCTGTTAGACGATGCCTGGAATTAACCAGCAAGGATCCTTTGAATTCTGTGTTTATGAATGGTGATAATATTGTTTATGGCATCTCACCTTTCCCCCTGAAGAAGATTCAAATTATAAATTCAATGAATTGAAACACGTTGGGGTTTTTCTCTTTGGTGATATATAGTCTACTCATCGCCATCCACAAAATTATGTTTTGTGTATTGTGTCTATGTTTTCTCATTGATGTACTATGTTCAATACATTTGTATTTTTTATATAAGATCTTTTCTTCTTTTTGTAGTTTTGGTGCTTAAAAAGTCCTTTTTTCTTCTCTGTATGTTTTTTATGGCTCTAATAAAATTTTAAAATATAATAATAAAACTAACAATGTTAAAAGAAGCCTTGCTTTTTCATGGATTAGTGGTGTTACATTCTATCATTTAAATTAGTTGTTTTTTTCTGTTATTTTTTATTATTCCTATTGCTGATGTTATTATTTATGAGACATTCAAATTTTTTTTTATTCTAAGCAATTGCACATTTTTCACTGGTGTGCACATTTTAGACTGAGCTCCTGAAATGCAGCAGAGAACTGCAACAATCTATACTGTATGTGTAATGGATGAAAGTGATTAACTAATCATTTTCAGCCCTCAGGTGAATTTTCCTGCAGTCAGTCAAAAAGTAGAACCTAAATCTAGTATGGTTTCTGCTCACTAGTTTCCTCCCATCCGTGGCTTTAGAAGAAAAATGTGTGCTTATAAATAAAAGAAAGGTGGCTGAACACAATATTATGAAAAGCACCAAGAGTATTTATAAGGAACAAACAGGCAAAGAAAACTGAAATTTGTCCAAGTAAAAGTAGGGCACATATTGATTCCTTTAATTGAAAAGTCTCTTGGGAAGGAAAGACTTTTATCTCAGTGCTTCATCTAAATTTAGAAATTCAAAGCGATGAATAAGTTAATAGTTCTACTTAAAAAGGCATAATATGCTTAGAGAGTAAAACAAAGTCTATGCTTGCAATTCCCTTGAACAAATGTTATGAATGGTTTGGTTTAAACGTTCATAACACTGTAGATTTAAATTCATCATAAAGAAAATATCTGTAGTACATACTATAGAGTCCATGTTGGATACTGGATTGGAAAATAGACTAGGAAAGAAATACTGGTCTTCCAGCCAAATTTCCATTTTTTCCTTCTTCAGTGTGCTGTGAATAACAAATAATAAAATAATTATTTAAATATTTTGTTTTCTTACTTTAAGTATTATGTAGAGCAGACTCCAACTGGGAGCCTCTTTATGTCGTGGAGGTCCTCGTGTGCAGGTTGGGGAGGACTTTGATTGGCAGGTAGGAGCTAAATGTTGTGCCAGAAGTTTGTGGCAGGTGGCATACAGTATGTGATATAAAACATTATGTTTCCAAAGCCTGAAGCCCTGAAATAAAATAAAAAAAAAAAAGGTATAGAGAGTCACTTATCAAGATCATTTTGGTTGGCTGGCATACACAGAATGATTGGAGTGAGTCACTGAGAACCTCAGCGGTGTTTCACATGAAACTGGTAGTTTCCAAAGTGGGCTCTATTATAACTATGGTATTTCATAAGGAAACCCATTACAATTAAAACTATGCCAATATCCAGCACTTCCACTTGTGTTCCCTAGAACTAAGCTAGACCTCACAGGAGTAGAGTTTATTGGCCATGACAGCCTTTTATTACAAAATTCCACCAACAAATAACTGTACAACGAATAGTGACAAATAACAAAAGATGGGTTGAAGGTCTTTAAAGGCACAAGAGAAAAAAATCCAAACAGAACATTCTATTTGCAACCCAAAATCTGTTACTAGACCCGCAGCTGCACTGCATACTGACTCGGGAATGATAACAAAAAACTGCCACATAATATATATTTGTACATTTATCCTGGGTCACAACCATTGGACCACACTAATGCAGGAAGCCATACCTTAAACTGGTCCCCACCATCTTTTTCACAAATGATCACCTTCAAGGACCCTTATAACCGCAAACCAGCTGCCATGAACATCAGAACAAAAAAAAAAACATGATAAAATTAACAAAATGCAGGGTGAACAGCCTTTCAGACACTTGTCAAGATAAGAACGCCCCTGTCCTGCTCCTCCCTACAGATCAGCTCAGAAGAGATAATCAGGTTAGACTAGGTAGACATACCAAAATGCATTTGGTTCAACAGGGATGGGCTTCTGGTGAATGGTCCTGCTGGAAAACCAGCGTTCAATCAGCATTTGCAGCCAATGGCTGAAGCAATTATCATTGTATACTGATGGGAAGGGAGTTCCTGCTGTCTGAATACAATAGTGTGGCAGGGGATATCCCTGCATCCACATCACTTGTGTGGATGCAGATTGTGAGGTCACTATTCAACATTCTGGTTGAAAAAAAAATGCATGTATACCTATGCTTAGGAGGACCTTTTAACTGTTTTCTATTCCCGTAACCCTCTATTTGCCAGGCACACCTTCACCCTGTCATGTGGCCCTATGCCTATGTCCTTTTTGCTCCTGGTCTTTATTCCATTTAACAACATGGTGCCAAAAGCCCTTGTAGCACTTCCAAGACAGTTGTATTTTGTTTCTGAGGTAGCTGGAGAAGTTCTGTTTCCCCAAGGATAAATGGATAGAGGAAGGAGGATGTTCTATTATAAAATTCTGACTAGACCGTTAAAGTTGCCCTCAGATAATAATAATGTTTGTCTAGCACAAAATGAAAACTCCTGTCACAGAAATTGAGCCTGCCAAAGTTCAACTGTTACTGAAATATCACTTTGGGTTGTAGGAAGGTGCAGTGTGGTGTGAATAGTGAATACACCCGTTGCAGTAAACTTGGAACTTGTATTGAATAGAATGCCAATGTTATAAACATCTGAGCTAGAGAGTACTGCAAAGGAAATAATTCACAGTTCAATGCAGTCAGAGGTAGAGATGCCGTAGTGTCTACTTCAGAGGGAGAACTGCAGCCTGGCTGGTTCGGTCCCAAGAGGGTAGACTTCTTCCAGGAAGAAAGCCCCTTGCCTTTCCCTCCTCCTCAGGAACCTTTCACTACTTCTGGTTACTCTCCCTAGTAAGCGGGGTATCTCTCCCTACATTTACCGCTCACAACAAAGCATACCAAAGCCCGGGGACAGGAACCTAAATAGACCCTGTTGACGCAAGATGGCCACCAGGGGTCACATGACCACAGTGTAGCCAACTGAAACACTGCTCCATTGACCCAGGAAACCAGAGAGAAACCATGTTTCCCTTGGACTTTCTATCCAGGCTGTGGTACCACTCAGGCCGAGTGCCACCTACAGTGGAGAAAATAAACTGCACCTGCCTACAGGATGGTCTGAATTGTTTCATAAAAAAACTTCTTGGTGATTAGTAATAATATTACCTGGAATAACATGGTGTGATTATTTAGGTCTGTAACGAGTATGACATTTTGGGTAGCCATCCTTCTCTTTCCCTCCTTTCACTCCATCTCTACCCCCCATCATCATCCAATGCTAGTTTGTCCATCAACCAGTATTCTCTTCCCCCCCCCCCCCTTCCCCCAATGTTATACATTCTCCCAAGTATTTTTCATATAGGTCAATCTTTTAGTCCAATGTTGTATAAAACTCTCATGCAGAATTTTTCACCTTGATGATTACCATTATTATTATTATCAACATTATTCCTACTGTGACCATTTTGATTGTTAACTCTCAATATATGATTTTCATAATTATGCTTTTTATAATTTTACAACATATTTTTATCTTGGGTTGTTTGCTTGTATTTCTGCCTTTGTATTTTTGCTTTTATGTATTTGATATTATGTTCTTTTTTTAAAATATTTTTAATATATTTGTTTTCTGTATATTTCTCATACTGGTTTGAGAAGGGAGATCCTCTCTCCAGAAACATGTTGGCGTAATGTACTTGTCACTACTCTCAATAAACACCTTAATCTACCATCAAAATCTGATTTTTTTGGACTTCCGGCACTCCATCTTTCCTAAGTTTACGTTTGGTAGATGGGACAATTCCAATGGGTTGTTAATCAGTTTCAGCTGCTTGAAATTAATAACAAGTGCACTAGATGGGCAACAATGAGACGATCCCCAAAGCAGGAATGGTTTTACAGGTGGAGGCCACTGACATTTTTTTCCCTACTCATTTTGGCGCAACATTTTGTGGACTGATGAAAGTAAGATTGTTCTTTTTGGGTCTAGTGGCCAGAGACAGTTTGTCAGACGACCCCCAAACACTGAATTCAAGCCACAGTACACTGTGAAGACAGTGAAGCATGGTTGTGCAAGCATCATGATATGGGGATGTTTCTCATACTACGGTGTTGGGCCTATTTATCGCATACCAGGGATCATGGATCAGTTTGAATACATCAGAATACTTGAAGAGGTCATGCTGCCTTATGCTGAAGAGGAAATGCCCTTGAAATGGGTGTTCCAACAAGACAACGACCCCAAACACACCAGTAAACGTGCAACATCTTGGTTCCAGACCAACAAGATTGACGTTATGGAGTGGTTAGCCCAATCCCCGGATCTTAATCCAATAGAAAACTTGTGGGGTGACATCAAAAATGCAGTTTCTGAGGCAAAACCAAGAAATAGAGAAGAACTGTGGAATGTAGTCCAATCATCCTGGGCTGGAATACCTGTTCACAGGTGCCAGAAGTTGGTTGACTCCATGCAACACAGATGTACAGCAATTCTCAGAAACAGTGCTTATACAACTAAATATTCATTAAGTGATTCAAAGGAAAGAAAAATCTTCAAACATTTTTCCGTTTATATAGTGAATGTTTGAGTTTGTAAAGAAGAATACAAACACTGCTATTTTTTTGAACAGTCTAATATTCACTTTTCTTCAATTTTTGGGGGGGAACAACACAAATTTGATATATTTTTCTTCATGTTTTGATTTGAAATAGAATGTGTAGTGTTCCCAATGCATTTGTGTGTATGGAAATAAAAGCTATTAGAAGGATTTTGAGCTTTATTCACTTTTTTTTAACACACTGCTATTATTTTGAACACAACTGTATATATATATATACACACACACACTATTGCCAAAACTATTGGGACACCTGCCTTTACAAGCACATGAACTTTAAGGCAACCCAGTCTTAGTCCGTAGGGTTCAATATTGAGTTGGCCCACCATTTGCAGCTATAACAGCTTCAACACTTCTGGGAAGGCTGTCCACAAGGTTTAGAAGTGTGTCTATGGGAATGTTTGACCGTTCTTCCAGAAGCGCATTTGTGAGATCAGGCACTGATGTCAGACTAGAAGGCCTGGCTCACAGTCTCCACTCTAATTCATCCCAAAGGTGTTCTATCGAGTTGAGGTCAGACAAGTTGCTCAACCCCAAACTCGCTCACCCATGTCTTTATGGACCTTGCTTTGTGCACTGATGTGCAGTTAAGTTGAAACAGGAAGGGGTCATCCCTAAAATGTTCCCACAAAGTTGGTAGCATGAAATTGTCCAAAATGTCTTGGTATGCTGACGCCTTAAGAGTTATCTTTACTGGAACTAAGGGGCCAAGCCCAACCCTGAAAAACAACCCCACACCATAATCCCCCCTCCACCAAACTTTACACTTGGCGCAATGCAGTCAGGCAAGTACCATTCTCCAGGCAACTGCCAAACCCTGACACGTCCACTGTCAGACAGAGAAGCATGATTCATCACTCCAGAGAACATGTCTCCACTGCTCTAGAGTTCAGTGGTGGCATGCTTTACACCACTGCATCCGACTCTTTGCATTGCACTTGGTGATGTATGGCTTGGATGCAGCTGCTCGGTCATGGAAACCCATTCCATTAAGCTCTCTACGCACTGTTGGCGTGCTAATCTGAAGGCCACATGAAGTTTGGAGGTCTTTAGCTATTGACTCTGCAGACAGTTGGCGACTTTTGCCCACTGTGCAAGCCAGCATGCACTGACCCTGCTCTATCATTTTACGTGGACTATTACTTTGTGGCTGAGTTGCTGTTGTTCCCAGTTGCTTCCACTTTGTTATAATACCATTTACAGTTGACCGTGGAATATTTAGTAGCAAGGAAATTTCACAGATGGACTTATTGCACAGGTGGTAACCTATCACGGTACCACTCTTGAATTCACTGAGCTCCAGAGAGCGACCCATTCTTTCACAAATGTTTGTAGAAGCAGTCTGCATGCCTAGCTGCTTGATTTTATACACCTGTGACCATGTAGGTGGTTGGAACACCTGAATCCAATGATTTGGATATATATATATATATGAAAATTACACAAAATTCAGAGGCAGATGTATTTTATCTCATGTGGAAATAGCTCTCACACAAGCGTACTCATTAAAGTATAATTAGGAATTTCCTCTTCCCCTTAAATCAATGGATTAAAATATCATATGGAGCAAATCTTTTGAGCTTTAAGGACATATTTCTTCTTAGAAAACCCAATAAATATGTCAGGCTTGATGTGATTTATATTTTACATATGACAGCATGTATTCCTTGTATTACGGAGAATACTATCTAGAGAGACTAATTACTTTTCAGCAGATTTCCTTTGAATTTGGCTTGAGAATATTAGTAGGGGGATGATAACTAGGATGTATAGGTGTCATATGGTGGGATTATAGGCTCATCGTTTTCTATATATTTGTTTGCATTTCCATGGTGAAGTCATTTAGCATTTTTATTTTTTTGTAGATGCTCCACATTTGTGTTATTTAAATGGCCAGTCATACACCACCTTTTTCAATCACTCAGGAAATTCAGCAATGTGTAACCAATGCTGGGATTAATAACACTGACACAGGAGCTACAATGTAGTCTTTGTCTGCAAAAAGGAAGTCTCACTCCTTTAGTTGCATTCTCTAAATTATAAAATAAATATAGAATGCAACCTGAAAAGTAAGAATCTCACAGGGGTTGGGAATGCAAGTATACAAACCTCTTTCTCAGAGTCAAGGATGTTTCTTGTGAAGTTATAATAAGAAAGGCATGGAGGATGCTGACCTAATTTTCATAAAAATCCTAGTTTTGCCAGTGAAGTCAGACTAAGCATAGATCAAAACTTTAAATGTGAACTTCACAGCTAGTATGTTCAGAAACAGAGGTCAACCTACTTATTTCTTACACTATAGGTTTCCTTTAGCCACTTGCCTATTGGGAACGTTTACCCTCTTCCTGTCCAAACCAAATTTCAGCTTTCAGTACTGTCACATTTTGAATGACAATTGCGCAGTCATGCAACACTGCACCCATATGAAATTTTTATCATTTTTTTTCACACAAATAGAGCTTTCTTTTGGTGGTAGTTAATCACCACTGGGTGTTTTATTTTTTGCTAAACAAACAAAAAAAATACAGAAAAAAAGGCTTTCTTAGGTTCTATTATAGAATGTTGCAAACAGGTACTATTTCTCCTTCACTGATGTGCATTGATAAGGCTGCACTGATGGGCACTGGTAGTCAGCACTGATGGGCACTGATAGGCAGCACTGATGAACACTGATGAGGCGACAGTGATAGGTAGCACTGATGGGCACTGATAGGCTGCACTGATGAAGTAGCACTGGTGGGCATTGATGAGGAGGCACTGATGAGGCTGCATTGATATGCGGCACTGATGGGCACTGATAGGCGGCAATTATGGGCACTGATAGGCGGCACTGATGGGCACTAATAGGAAGCAATGAAGGGCACTGATAGGTGGCACTGACTGATGCCACTAATGGGCACAGATTGGCAGCACTGATGGACACAGATTGGCAGCACTGATGGGCAATGATGGGCACTTTTGGGGCTGTACTGATAATTAGGGTACTGTGTATATGTCCCCTTTCACACTTTCCATTTATCAGTAGTGATGGGCCGAACACCCCCCATGTTCGGTTCGCGGTCGAACATTCGAACCTACCGAAAGCTCGACTGCGAACTTTGAATAGGGACAATTTACTGAGCGGCATCTTACTGCATCTGAGTATGCAGTAAAATACTACTCAGTTACTGAAATACCGCATGAGCTATATTATTAAGTCATGCAGTATTGTAGTAGTGAAACATTCTTTAATGTTTCAGCTGCCCTTGCCCCCCCTTGTATGAATGAGTATGTGGTACATGATAATGCTACCCATTAAAAAAAAAAGTGTAGTGTAAAAATGACAGGAGGCGGTCTTTGACAAGTCCTTTAATAAAAACAAACATTTTAAAAATATTCCCGAGTAAATCCGATGTCTATTGCGATGCCCGTCGCCACTGCCGACCCCAGCTCCTGGCAATCTGACAGCTGCACAGCAATGACAGCTCTTAAATACTGTGATGACATCACAAGGGGGTGGGGTTACCCCACCCCCTTGTGACATCATCATGCACTGTTATTAGCCGAAGCATTGCACCTGACCTGTGGTCAGATGCATTGCTTTGGCCAATCACAATGCGCGTCAATAGAACAGCCCGCTGAACGCCCTTATCGTTCGTTTGTTCAGCAAAACATGAACGGCCAATGTTAGAGTCGAACTTACATTCGACTTCAACATAAAACCCATCACTAATTATCAGCAGCTGATAACTGGCAGGTGTATTTACATCATGATTAAATGTGATTGGAGATCACAGAGAGACCTGGGTGCACACCATGGAGGCGTGCGGGGGTCGTGATTCTGGGAGGAGGTCATATGGTGTCCTCCCAGAACTGGACCACTGCACTGTAGCCATCATTTGGCTATAGTGCAGTCAACAAGTGGTTTAAGCCCATCTTAGGGCTTGGGTCCCTCCCCTTCTCACTTTGTTCCCTTTCCAGCATTGGGGAATCCAGGGCAAGGGGCAGAGCCAAGAAGTGGGTTGAATGAAGACAGATGCTTTATCCCTAAGAAGGTGAATCCGCAGAGCTGCTTTTTTATTTTTACAGACTGCTGAAGGATTCATGCTTATGTCTTTGCACAAGCTGGAATTAGGCTTTAAACATATTTAATATTAGATTTAAAGTGGTGGTAAACCCTCACATATACCCAGTGAAGTAACTGATCTCAGGGTATTCACAAAGATTAAATAAAGCCTCCTACAGAAGCTGTACCTGTTTATCTGTAGCCCCTCTTCACTACACATGTTCAAAGTGCAGAATGTACTGTATACAGCTTGTATGAGCCTTCAGAAAGCAGGGGGCAAAGAGCTAAAGGTACACTCTGCAGATCTCAGTGACAGCTGATTGAAGGGAAGGGAACCCTTCACACAGCACCAAGGAACACCACTGAGGCTGTCAATCACTGGCTGTGTGATGGACGTTGATCCTGTCACCTCTTAACCCAGGGGTGGGCAAACTTTTTGACTTGAGGGCTGCAATGGGTTCATATATTGGACCCGGGGGCCGGACCAAGAGTAGATGAATGATGTGTATGTGTCATCCGTAGTAAGTATAGTAATATTCCCCCATAGTAAGCATAGTAATTAATCCCCCATATAGTAATTCATCCCCCATAGTAATTCATCCCCCATATAGTAATTCATCCCCCATATAGTAATTCATCCCCCATAGTAATTCATCCCCCATATAGTAATTCATCCCCCATAGTAATCATCCCCCATATTAATTCATCCACCATTTTAATTCATCCCCCATATAGTAATTCATCCCCCATATAGTAATTCATCCCCCATATAGTAATTCATCCCCCATAGTAATTCATCCCCCGTATAGTAATTCATCCCCCCTATAGTAATTCATCCTCCATATAGTAATTCATTCCCCATAGTAATTCATCCCCATATAGTAATTCATCCCCCCTAGAGTAATTCATCCCCCCTATAGTAATTCATCCCCCATATAGTAATTCATCCCCCCTATAGTAATTCATTCCCCATATTAAGTCCCCAAGTCCCCCCTGTGTCAATTCACTTACCTTTGCTCCGCACGTTCCTCTCGCCGTGTTCCCGCGCCGTTCCGGTGTAGCATGAAAATCTGTCTCCTATGAGGATCTGTCCCCCTCGACGTATCTGCGCATGTGCCAGTTTCAGGCATTAGCAGCCGATCCGCGATCTCCGGCACATGCGCAGATACGTCGAGGGGGACAGATCCTCATAGGAGACAGATTTTCATGCTACACCGGTCTTCAGGGCGGACTGTGAGAGGAGCCTAGCTCCGCGGGCCAGATTAAAAGGTCCGCCAGGCTGTATACGGCCCGCGGGCCGTAGTTTGCCCATTGCTGTCTTAACCTCTTGGTGTCAGTAGATCTTGTCAGAAGTGGCTAATGTAGATAGCAGAGGAACCAGGCAGCAGACAGAAATGACACTTACTTCTCTGGATTGAGACAAGTACACACTATAGAGGGATATGTTTTGTTCATGTTTCATGTCTGAGGTTTACAATTACTTTAACCAATATGGGTGGTCTGACTTTTAATATATTTAAAACCTAAATAAAATTCTTTAATCATTTTGGCACATTTGCTTTGAAACCATGCAGTCAGTAAGGCTATCCCATAATATACATTGGGGTAAGTGCAGAGTGAAGCGTTGGGTGTTATTTTGTTCTTTAGAAAATGCGTATTGATAAAAGCAATGTATTAGAAATTGTGTACTGGGGAGTGATTCTGTTTCTTTTATTAGTATGATTCATTTTTCTTCTGTTGTTAATAACAACGATAATCATCTAAAATGGACTTTTAAAGTATCAGTATGATCTTTTGGCATTGCTATCATTCATTTCATGATTATCATAGATAATGATATCACACGGCGGGCTGTGCATACATTTACCCTCTTATACTTCTTCTAAGCCAATCACATGGGGCTGCATCATCGCAACACCTACTAGCAGTTTTGTAGGAGCGGTTGATGTTATCCATGTACGGTACTCTCCGTGTGACTCTTCCTCCTATTATTGCTCAGTGTTATCATCGGTCATAATTAAAGTCAAGGTCATTAGAGTTGGTGTGCTCTCACTCAGTGCCATAATGACACATTATCATCAATCCTAACAGACAGTATGTTTTTTTTTTTTTCTTTAAATTGCCAATGTTCACTAATAGCTGTAAGTAATTTCTAATGAGATAAGGATTGGATGGCAGTATCTGGGGCAAACTGGCCTTAATTCCATATGAGTTAGTCCACCACAGACTCCACCTCCCTGTCCTTATTATAGCACTGAAAGATACACCACAACTAGAAGGCACTGTATCTGCCAGGGCAGACCCTTTAACTTATCTAAGCTACTGGGTTGTTTTTAGTTTTTTTGCTGCAAACTTTGGAAGGGTTTTTCAGTGTTTATGTGTGGAAAGGTATTTATCCTATTTATCCATTAAGTAGTCACCATATTAGCAGGTGATGAGTTCTTCTATTTTAATGCCAGAAAACCTTCACCATGAATTTTGTTCATACAATATATACAGTATGAGGCAATACTACTGCTATATTTAATGTAGGGGGAAAAAAATCACATTTCATTCCTGGGTATGAGAAAAATTACACCTAGGAAAAGTTTAATATGTCTAAGCACTATCAGATTACAACAGGCAAGGTTGAAAAATGACCGTGCTTGATGGCACCAGAATACCTACACAGAATAATCACAGGCATGAAATGCATGACTGTGTGGTCATTGAGCATTCTTTGATCGTAGTATATGTATTTATATGTATGGAAGCACTGTATATTCCCAGGAGGGCTGAAAGACGTATTGCCAAGTCATTAGTATTTAGCCAGTGTAGTATAAATGTTGTTCTCACAGGTCAGCCCATAAAATTGATAATTAGTTCCTAGCAAAGTTAATATGAAAAGGGCAATGGTGGAGACCCATTCAAGTCCTGTGTGGTCTGCTGAAGATTAATCCTTAATCATTTAATTGCAGAGTTCGTGAGGGGCTGAATGTAACTGCTGAAAAAGCAACAACTGCTAAGAGTGAAAGGATGCTAGCCTTCAAATGCAAATAAAAGAAGACAATGTGTTTCATATGATCCACAGATTACCATTAACCACATAGCTAACTCTTGTTTTCCAGGAAGAGTCCTAGATTGGGAGATTTGCCCTTGCAGTTTTTTAACCTTAGAAATGCTTAGACAAACGACAGCTTCCTGGGCCTTGCCAGGCCACGTGCCCTCGGCATGTATACAAGAGGACAAGGGCCTCTTCCCCAAAACTCTGGCCTGGTGGTTGTGGGTGTCTGTGGGCAGCGGGGATCGTTAGCATTACGGTACCCCCTTGTGAATGAGTAAGGGGTACTTGTACCCCTAGCCATTCACTAAAGGCTTAAAAGTGTGAAAAAAGAAAGAGTTTATACTTTTGAAAAAATCCTTTATTGAACAAAAAACAGAAAAAACTGTTTTTGACAAGTCCTCTATAAAAAAAAATGGTTCCAGTGTTGTAATCCATCGCCAATCATGGCATCCAGCATTGTCACGATGACGCTGACTCACCGAAAAAAAAAAAAACAAACGCCCGCAGACCTGTCCGCACTCACCAAGCAATAACTGCAATCTGACATTGGCGAGTCAGATGTAAACAATTGAGTGGTGCTAGCAGTGCTGTCACTGCTAACTTTGTCCAATTGCATACGTCTGACCGGCAACTGTCATAACTGGCATTAACAATTGAACGTCCCCGTTAGTTCTACTTAATTACCGTGAGCCATGATTAACCAAAGTCACTGAGACTTTAGCCAATCATGGCTCTTATTGTGAACTGAGCTGTGATTGGCCAAAGCATTGCATCTGACCTGTGGTCAGGTGCAATGCTTTGGCCAATTACGATGCGCTGCCATAGCACATTGCATTGTGGGGCGCGCGGGCAAACAACCCAGATGTTTCATGTGTTTAGGAAACACACAAACATCTAATGTACGAGTCAAATGTAGGTTCGACTCGAACATATAGACCATCCCTAATGACTATAGTTTTTGGAAATTTACAAAAAAAAGTTAACTTGGCCATTTTAGCAACAGATATTGCTTAGCGCAGGTATTTATATTTCTGTTACAATGGTTCAAGCTTAGAAATAAACTTGTTTGGGCTTTGCATTTTGTGTAGAAACTTTCAGCTCAGCATAAATATAGGAAGGTAAAGTGCTTTGCACTTGGTCACACTAATTCGATAATGGGATTAGGACCAGGGGATCTGGCACGAATCCCAATAGTATATGTTCTTACAGCACTACAAACTGATGTAATTAAAAAGGTATAAAGGGATGAAATGAATATAGTAATATGAAACTGAATTGCAGGAGTAACCATACAATAAAATTACCATTTCTATAATAACGACACTGTAATACCCTATTGTTACACATAGAGAGACATTTCTTTATCAATGAAAGGGAAATCATAGTTTTCAGATAAATATGTAACAAAGATCAGCATGATTCTAATAAATTATCAGTATGTTCATGTACAATATATATAATAATGTTTCTGTGTCTCATATGTAATTATAATGGTATGTGGGCAGCCGTGTTTGTTAATTGCTGTTTATTGAATTTTCAACAATTTATAGACAGTAAAATTCAGAGATAGTACATCATCCTTTTTTTATGCTCGAAATAATATAATGTAAAAAAGGCCTCACAAGCCTATCGTTCAACATATAATGCAAAGTAATAGTCTGCTTCAACATTCAGAATGTGCACTAGAAATAACAATCCCATATCTCATCCTGGAATTTGGGATTAGGAACAGGAATATTTGAAAGGTATATGACCTCTGTAGTGAGTAACCAATATTTGCTCCTTTTACATGTATATATGGACAGAGTAATTGCACTTTAGTAGCTAATCTGAAAATCTCTATATTTAACAGAATAACATAAATAATAAAGTTAAAGCATGTCCAATTTTTGTATGGCAAACACTAATAATAACTTAAGGAGGTTGTAAAGGCACAATGTTTTTTTACCTTTCTATGCATGAAGGTAAAAAACCTTCCGAGTGCAACTTCCCCCCACCCCATACTCCCCTGAGCCTGATCCCGATCCAGGGATGTGAACGAGAGCAGCAGCTCCCCTGGGTATCTCCCTTTTCATTGGCTGAGACACAACAGCAGGAGCCATTGGCTCCTGCTGCTTCAATCACAGCCAGTGAAGAGGGATCAGGGGGAGGGACCAAGCCATGCTCTGTGAGTCCTATGGTGGCTTGGGAGTGAGCATGCATGAATGTCCCCAGAGCAAGCAGCTAGCTATGGGGGCACTCAGTGGGGGGAGGAGCCAGGAGTGACGGCAGGGAACCCAAGAAGAGGAGGATCTGGCCTGCTCTGGTAAGTATGTCAGAGCAGGTAAGTATGATATGTTTGTTATTTTTTAAAAATAGAAAAATAACCTTTAGATTCACTTTAATATATGCACACACCGCACATACTTCTACTTTTACTTTCATTTAACATCTGTTAATAAATTGTTGTGCATGAGACCCCCTCTATTTTAGAAAAGAAACAACCCAATTGTTACATGGCAAAAGTTATAAGCTGCATTAATTAGTGTCTTTTAGATTTGCCTTGAGTTCTACATTAAGCATCTATATATTACACGTGAGTATGTGATTTGTTTGACCACTTCAAGTCCGAACACTTTCACCCCCTATCAGTCGAGGCCAATTTTCAGTTTACAGAGCTATCACACTTTGAATGACAATTCAGCGGTCATGCCCCACTGTACCCAAATAAAATGTTTAGCATTTTTTTTTAGAAAGATACAACTTTCTTTTGGTGGTATTTATTCACCACTGGCATTTTTATTTTTTTGCTATATAAATGAAAAAGACTAAAGTTTTGAAAAAATAAATGTTTTTCTTATAAAATTCTGCAAATAAATAATATTTCTTCATAAATCTTGGCCAAAATGTATTCAGCTATCCTTCTGGTAAAAAAAAAAACCCAAGTTAGTTTGTAAAAAACATTTTTCAAAAAATGTTTTTGCTTTTTTTCTATATTATTATGTATGTATTATTTATTTTTACATACTGCCACCCTAGCAGTACAGTGTGAACATAGTGAAATACTGTGAGAGATGTGATTATGCTGCTACCTCCAAGAGACCCCTCAACTCAAATCATGCTCCAATTTTGCAGCAAAGCAATAGAAGGAGTGGACCAGAACAGGGTGAGGAACCTATGTCTTTTGATGTACTCCAAGAAAAGAATTGTATGGTAAATCAAAAACCTTGTTTTCTTAGTCATACACTAAGGGACATAAGATGAAGTAATTCAGGAACTTTGGGGCATTCAAAAGTGGTCCAAATGAGGGTTGAGACTCAGAAAACAGAGGGGGCTCAACAGAGGCTACATAAATGTCTGACGAACCTTACAAAGATCAGAGGGGCCTGAACATCTACCTGGCAAACTTAACTGGAATCTTGAAAAAAAGTAAAGGAAAATGGTTTGCTTATCTCAGAGGAAAGAATACATCTGTTCTCCTAGGTCACAAGCAAACATGGAGTATGGTGGGGGTGGGAAGAGTTATACTAGGCTTTCCTTACAGCTTTGTTTGCCAGTGCTCAAACTCTTGAAAGCAGCAGCATAACCTAAAGTACCTGAAGTACTTCATCCTGTGTCCGTTACTGTATGATAAAGAAAAATACATTATATTAGTCTTAGACCTATATCTGATTGTTAATAGAGGAGAGAGTCTTCCAACTAAAAGCATATTTCTGCACAGCTGTATTAGGAAGATGGAATATAAGGTGTGGTGAGGCTACAAGTTACCTCCAGGTTTCCTTTTCCATGGTCGTGGCCTGAAACTACTGCGAGAAAAAGTCCAGATCACTACTGACTTCACAATAAGAAAGTGTAGTAGAAAATGGGTAAGAGATCAAAGGAAACAGAGCAATCAAAACCCCTGACCCACATTCCACTGCAGTATTCTACATGACTCACAATATTTCAGGCTGGGTGTTCCATGTCATTTTAGGACCATAGCAACATCTCTGGCAATCAACACCTTTCAATAAAATGACAGTACAGAAGGAGTTTAAAGATAAACTTTAGGCACATACTGTATTACAAGGACACCTTATTGCAGCTCTGTAATCAATAATTCATCATTTAATGCATGTGTTTTAAATGCAAGCAGTGTAAGTACTTGGATTTGACCTGGTATCAGCCTCTTATAGTCTCTGTATAGCAGAGCTGGAGTGTGGGAGGAAGAAGTAGTACAAGAAACCAGTATTCTGATAGAAGGAGAGGACATAATAACAGAGGCATGAGCTCTTCACTGTGCTGCTTCTCCTTTCATTGTCCAGTCAAAGGTTTGGGTGGGCCCAATACAGCCTGGGCTTAAAGGAAGTTGGTTGAATGGTGCTTGCTACCCTGGACTGGGCAGGAGGCAGGGTGAAGTGGACCTGTACGCAGGAGGAGCTGGCTGTAGTCATTCTGTCTTTGCTTCCCTGGAGGGTCCTGGGAAAGGTGTACCCAATATGGAGGTGACTACAGAGAGCACAGTCCTGTGAGTACTAAGGATCCTGGGTAGAGGAGAGACTAGGGAGATGGTGACTAAAGTGCTGCACATGCTTTCACTTGTGACTGCTGAGTATTGTATATATGATTGACTGTAATGTAATGTCAAGTGACAATGCATGTCCTTGTGATATGACTGTAATGCCATTTCCTGAATACCACCAGTGAAGTGCAGCAAAACCTATTTCATGTGTGGAAATTCATTCCTTGGGATATAAAGGTCTATGGCCGGGAATGTCATGTGGAGTCCTATGGCAATAAACAGGACACAAGATGGCGGAGGGTTCAACCTCAGCAGAAGGGACAGTGTTCTAGCAGGGCTGGAGTGGGGGTAGGGATGTGTGCTTTGGTGCCAAAACCAGCCAATCATGAAGCCCCTCTTACACTGATGCTTTTCACACCCTTCTTCACTTGAGACATATTTCACAGACAAAAGCTAGTCAGCCTGATATAGCTGAAAACTAGATAGCCAGCTAAGATTGTGTCCGTACAAGAACATACCTCCCAACTCTCTAGACAAGGATGGACAAGTTTTAGCATAAAGTATGTAGCTGAAGGACACACACTTGCCAAATCCCCAGTTATGCAGATCACAAAAAATGAATGCATAAAAATATTTGTTTAAATCTTGAGTCGCACCTCAGCCTGGAAAGGAAGTTCAAGAGAAACATTTCTCTATGGTTTCCTGGGTCAATGAAGTAGCGGTCTAGTTGGGTACGCTGCACCCATGCAACCCTCGATGGCCATCTTAGGTCAGCAGAATCTATTTAAGTCCCTGCCCCAAGGTTTTGGGTATGGCATGTGGCTAGTGTAGAGAGGGAGACCCTGCTTGTTAGGGAAATTAACTAGTGGTAGGGAAAAGTTCCTGATGAGGAGAGAAAGTTTAGGGACTCACTATCCTGGAAAGGAGCTTCCCTCTTGGGACCGGACCAGCCAGGCAGCACATCACCCTCTAAAACAGAAGCTGTTGGCAGCTCTCCTCCTCTACATCTGATTACATTGAATTCAGAAATAATTCCCTAGAGGTGCATTTCCTCCTGGATGTTTGTAGTGTTCTTTTTTAATACAAGTTCCAAGTTTTACTGCAAGCGGACTCGTTGCTCCTCCCCAAAAATCCTCAAATGTTTTTTTTTACTACTGCTTTTCCTTTATACTGACAAATTAACACATGCAATAATAGTTGTGATTAAAAATGGCCAAACGTCAATATGATTTTGTGTGAAAATTTGCACGGATTTTCTGAACAAATGTTCATCAGAACATTTGAACTTACTATTATTAAGTCCTTAAAATTTCATCCAGACCTGTTACTTGAATGAAATCCCAGATGTATTAGACAGGTTTCTTTTGTGCCTAGAACATGCACTTTACAATATGTATGATTTTTTCTGAATGATAATCACATTTACAGTTAGAATTTTATTCTTTGAACACAATTTTCTATCCTGCTTCTTTAAATTTTCTCATCACTAACATTAAAAAATTTAATGAATGTTCCAAAAACAAACATTTATCAACAAAATTCTACTAGTGTATAGCCAGTTTTAACATGGTTCAAAAGGTAGAAGAATGCATTAAGGTAAAAAAAACCTTCTGTGTGCAGCTCCCCCCCCCCCACCTTATACTTACCTGCGCCTGATCTTGATCCAGCACTGTGCATGAGAGCTAAGGCTCTCTCTGCTCTCATTCTCTTCACTGTAGATCAAGGCAGCAGCGAGAGCCATTGGCTCTTGCTGCTGTCAATCCCAACCAGTGAACAGAGAGCAGGAGTCGGGGCTGAGCCACACTGTATGTGTCAATGTGTTACACAGCATGGCTCGGGATTGAACCTGCATGACTGCACCCATAGCAGGCACCTCGCTATGGGGAAACACGGCAGGGAGGGAAGCCAGGAAAGCTGGGGGGACCTCAGATGAGAAGGATAGGGACTGTCCATTGTACAGAGAAGGTAAGTATGACATGTAGTCTAATACTACCCTCCCCACAAACTGACAATGATGGTGTCACTGTTGCTCCTTGATCCAGAGTGGAGACACTCTAAAACAAGAAGTGCCAGATTGCAATATCACCAGGTGAAAATAATGGGGAAAAGCCTAAAAGAAAACAAATGCATCCAACACATTTAAGGATTAGTAAGCTGTAATATGTAACATTTTTGTTTTTGGGTTTTGTATTGCTTTAAGGTTTTGTGAAGTATAACAGTTTTAGTAGCTAAAAAGACCAAAAAAGAGGAAATAGAGACGCCTCAATGGACTTAACTCTCAGAGCGCCTTCACTTTTTACAAAGTTCCAAAAGCTGGACAGTTCCCCCAACCTCCAAATGATGGACAGTTGGGAGCTGTTCTGGGTACATATGTGAGTATACTGTATGTAATGATTTGAATGGCTCAGCCTATTATTCTTTAAAAGCAGAATAAACATTTATTTTGTCTTGTGATGAAAGTAATGAAACGCTTGTTTTATTTTAAGAAGACAATCAGGCATCTCATACCAAACCTGAAAGATTGATAAGGAATTCCATTCATTTTGACACAGATGAAATGTATTTACGCTTCTGTAATAAATTTAGGAATAAAAAAATTGCATCGTTGTATGAAAGTTGTGAATATAAAAAAATTGTGAAAAAAAAATGTCTCAAAACAGACGAACAGAAACTCCATTTCAGATGCCCTCCATATACAGCTGACAATGAAAGCTGGTGTTTTCAGTATTAGTCACGTTTTTCTGTTACATAGCATATGGAGCTTTTACAAAAACCGACACATAAAAAAGAAGATACCATCAGCAATAAGAGTCAATCATGTGCTGTCACTTACCCGTAGAATCATATTGTTTTATTTGGATGGGGTTCCTGTCTGCTACATTGTAGATAGAGTAAAAAAAATAGAAAAACATATTGTAACTGTTTGAGGTTAATGCCTGTGATAATGATAGTCACTATATTGATCTTCTATTTTTTTCACATATTATTATTTATTCTTTTCTCCACATTTACATGTAAGACGTCCAACAGCAAAAGTGACAGATATAGGGTTTGGGGCAAACCATATAACACTGATGGGGTTGTCTACAACAGTTAACTTAAAAAGATGAGTTCACCTTTGGAACATGTCACATGTGTTACCCGTTCTTAGGGTGGAACATGCAACAAGTTCCAGCATCTGCACCCCACAACCCTGATCCTGTGCTGCATGTGCTCTGAAGGGATGGCATACACATTCCGCCCCTTCAGAGCTCTGATCCTAGGCCGTGTCTCCTGTGCACATGCACATGAGAGATGTCAGCTAGGCTTGGCCTTTCCAATGGCCAGAGCCCGTGAACTTAGAAAGAAGACCAGTATGAAGATGGAAGCCCTGTCAGTGGAGGGTTTCGTTTTCAGGTAAGTCTTTCATAATGTACTAGTACGCAATGCATACTAGCATCGGAGCTCCGGAAGCTATATTGCTGGAGCACAATAAACTTGTTGGCTATAAACAATAGAGATAGACCCTGAATTGGCAGACACCTTGATGGACCTAACTCTCAGAGCGCCTTCACTTTTTACAAAGTTTCTGAAATCCTGGAATTCAGCTTTAAGTATCTTGCTGCCCTTCCCCAATTAATTTTAGCATGGTGACTGTCATAAGCCATCTGCTGCTCTTGAAGATGAAGAAATGTATACTGAGAAAAACATGTACATCCCCTTTCAATGTTACACAAATGTAAATCTTACTATGTAGTACTGACTCTTTAAAAAAAACTCCTGCAACTGATAAAACACTTGGTCTCTATTTGGAACTGAGGAAGAAGTTGTTTTGATAAAAAAAAATGTCGAACAGATCATAGAGTCCCTAGCAGCAATTTTAAAGGATCATATTTACAGAAAGACAATTTATTGCTAAGCTTTTTTGATATCGAACTAATACAGCTGGAATTGAGTAAGACATTTTTACCACTTATATGAGATTAAAGCTGTATTTCTATCGAAATCGTCCCCGTACAGAAGACAGACACCTTGATCTTTTTTGTCTTGTTGAACTTCATGTACAGAAAAAGCAATACAAAAAGCAGCTATAGGTGTATATATATATATATAATGCAAAAACCTTTTATTAGTAAGCGTGTATTTTTATTTAAGGAATACATAGCAACATCTTACACACAACAAAGAAAATAAAAAATGAAGTCAAATATTAGCTAAAACATAACTAAACTTTCAAAAGGGAGTTTTTTCTGCTTTAACAGACAACCTCCTCCCTCCCCCACCCCCGCAATTAGAATTGTGGGAAATTGTATTTTTCTTTTCTATTTTTTTTATGTTCCTAGCCCTGGCTGCCATTCCGGACTAGGTCTGTATGACTGGTATACTTACATTACATCTCCTAGGAGGATGGAGAATTATCACAGAGCATCCATGGCAGTTTGGAGGGTGGGCCAGAGGACGGGTTCGGCACATCTTTGGAGCTGGCTGACAAGTCTACAAAAAGAGGCAACTCTGAATTCTGGAGCAGTGCAGCATCATCGCCACACCATTAAATCTTAATGAGGTTGTCTTCACTGGCAGGATCAATAGATATTTGTGGGACTTTGCAGGGGGACTAGGAAAAAAAAGTGCAGATGTAATTTTAATTACATTTTGCAGCACATATTTGTTTTAATGGGAGACCATAGTTCTACTTCAATATATTCCATACAGAAATATTCAACAACACCTGAAAATAATTAGTCCATAGGAATCAATCAGATTTTAGTTTACTATAACTAAATCGTTATGGGTTAGTGCTTCTCAATACATTGCTCTTTATCTTAAAGATTGACAGTCTGTTATAGAAGGTGCATGACCTAATGGTGCACCTATGAGAACTGTTACATCAGAGTGAAGAGAAGGACGTTTCTCTTGCAGATTAACTGAGTGATGGCAGGAAAGTCAGTGGTATTTCCCCAATGCACACACAAGCACACCAGCTTCATAAAATATAGGTGCTGTCTCCTTCTAAGAATATAATTTACCTTGCTGTCTCTAACTTTAAAATATCCTGAATCCAGTAAACCAGAACAAGCATGTACATTAGAAAGCTGGAGTGAAGTCAGAACTCCCGATCTGCATATGTGTTCCAGGTCACAGCTTCACTGCCACAAGGATACATTGTGAGTAATGCCCATATGAACCATTCATTCTTTTTTCCAACTTCTAATCTGCTCGAGATAAATTTTGATTGGTTTCAGATGTTTTGAAGACTCTTCTGTATACACAAGGCTCCACGTCAAAAAATGTTGTTGCCATTAAATAGCATATATTTACCAGTACATACTTATGAAGGATGAGCCGTACTGCTGCATTTATGGGCAAGTGAAAATGTGCTTGCAATCTTCAATAAAGTGGCCCATTGATCATTAAATCAGTATTCACTGTCTTACATTAAAATGATAAGTGTAATAAGAAGTCATTTACTACCAAAGATAATGGCAGGACTGCCATTCAGTGTTGTCTTCAGAGTAGTCATTAAACAGCATTTTAAAGAGCTAGTAGGACTGGATCACTCTTAATATGAAAATTGCAGGCAGGCATAAAACAAGCCATGTTATAAATTACAGCCAGAACTATTAAATATGTTATAGAACAAGAAGCAGTATCTTTCACAATCAATTAGGATTTAACGTAAGCTACTGGATACAAAAATCTGATTGCTTTGAGTTACTGTAGTTTGCACATTTTTTGCACTAACTTATTATAAGGATACTAAATATACATTGAAAGTTGTATTATGTAAAGGATACAGGCTATTTGGCCAAAAGTTTATGGACTCCTGACCATTACACCTTGGACACCTTGCACTATAGGCATCATAATCACACACCAGGCTGCTATTCACCATTGTGTGCAGGGTGCTGAAGCAACTGGTGAATGGTGGAAATGAACAAATACCAACATGTCATCAGCTCACCTAAATTTCTTCAATCAAATCATTCTTTATTGACATCTGTTCAGCCTGTCAGACAAATGTTCTGCACTTCTGTCTGACATGCTGAACAAACATCATCAGGATGATTTGATTGAAGAAAATTGTGGCTGCTGCAGGGGAGAGGAGGGAGCATTGACAAGGCCATTGGAGCCCTGTGTGTGATATTACGGCTCCCAGGATTCACAGCTGCTGTTGAGCTCTCCCTTACACAGGGAAGTAGGAGCTGCAGGACTACAAGACCAGGCAGGATTAAAAATAAGTATCTAAAGATTTTTTTTTTATATACAGGGTAAACATTATACGTTGGAGGAGGGGAGATGGAACATTTTTAAGAATAGCTATAGTTAGGCTTTTCTTCCACTTTGATTTAGCCAGTAAAGTGTACCATTTAAACACAAAACGGCCTGCGATAAACCTCTAATATTGGACGAGAACATCTGGCTTGCCATTGTCATTACATTTCTTCCCAATGGTGGTCAATGAGGTTGGATCAGAGCTCTATGCAGGTTACTTGAGTTCATCAAAATCATCAAACCATGTCTTAAAGCAGAACTTCACTTTCTCAATCAGTATTGACTATTTTTAATTCTTATGCTGCTAGCATTAGTAAATAGATAGGAAAGTATACTGTATTAGCCTGTTTTAAACTTTTGGTTTACATTACTTCAGTTACTTCCTGGTTTCCAGGACTAGGTAAATGATGTCATACATCCCAGAATTATTCAGGAGGGAAGGAGGGATTTACTCAACTAAGCACACCCTCGTGCCTGCATGCCTGAGCTAAGGGCAGATGGATTCCAGGAAGTAAATGCTATATGAATCATCTGCCCTTACTTAAGATGGCCACTGCCAGAAAAGCTAGGAGGTGTTTTTCAAAGTGATTTTTCAGCATAATAAAGCACGGAGACATGGATGCATGGGGGAGTTTACTTTGAACAATAAAAATGAATTGAATAGCGTTTTTGGTTTGTAGTACACATATACAGTGTAGGAGCTGGCTTTGTGCACAGTCACCTTCGAAGAAAAGTGCCTTCCCTAAACTGTTGTCACAAATTTGGAAGCACGTAATTCCCTAAAATGTCTTTGTATGCTATAACATTAACGCCTTCACTGGAACCAGCTGAGTTTATTAATTTGGAGAGGATCCCAAACACTTGGGATACGTCAAAGGTTCAGATTATCAAGAAAATAAAAAAAAATTGTGTATTGAAGGACAAATACACAGCTGATGTCTGGTCAATCTATCCCATAGAAAAAAATGACTAACTAACGAACCTTTAAAGTGCCACTCTTGGAAGCCAATATAGTGCAAGAGACCGCACAGCAAAGTCCTATAAATAGCAAATATCTTCATTTCTGTGTAGGTGCGGATACTTTTAAGATACTTTCAGAATTACATTGCAACTGAGCACCACAAATAAAAAATGCTATTTAATTAATTTTTAATATTCAGTGTAAGCTCTCCCATCCATCCATCCATCCATTTCTCTATGCTTTATTATGCTGCGAAATCACTTTGGAAAGCACCCCTTTGCATCTCTTGCAGTGACCATCTTGAGTAAGGGCAGATAAATCATGTAGCATTTACTTCCTGGGATCCATCTGCCCTTAGCTTGGGCTAGGAATGCACCAATACCAATACTGGTATCGGTGCCAATACAGAGTATTTTCATTAGTTCTCGTGAAAATACTTCTGATGCCTTAACCGGTACTTAGCGGTATGATTTGCACTAATGGATGCAAATTGCACCGCAAAGATTTGCATGCAATTTGAAGAGGGTTGTGATTCCTGTCCAAATTGCATGTGGTTTCCCCACTGCTCCTGTGTGAACCCAGGTTTGTCATAGCCCGAGCAGGCGTCCCATGCTGAGTCTCAGTGGTAGAAGAGGAGAGAAAGCAGTCGGAATTTGAAATCTTCACTGCTTTCTTTCCTCTCCTTGCAGAGATGACATTTCAGGCTAGAAGACTTTTGATTGGTCAGCACCATCACATGGACAGTGCTGACCAATTAGATGCCACCTAGCCCGAACTGTCATCGCTGCAAGGGGAGGAAAAAAATCAGCAGGGATTTACCACCCAAAACGCACTCTCCGCTCCTCACAAGACCTCCTACTCTCCAGTTCCCTGGTCTCCTCCTCCCATGCCCATCTCCAGGACTTCTCCAGGGCTTCCCCCATCCTCTGGAACTCACTACCCCAATCCATCAGACTGTCACCTAACCTCCTCACCTTTAGGCGCACCCTGAAAACCCACCTCTGCAGAGAAGCCTACCCCGCCCTTACCTAACAGCTGATCTCCTCCGCTCTCCCCACAACTCCATCCCCCACAGCTATTTCCTCCTGTACCACTCTCCCCTCCCTCCTAGATTGTAAGCTCCAAGGAGCAGGGCCCTCGAACCCCTCGTGTATTTGATTGTATTGTTACTGTACTGTCTCATGTATTGTCTCCCATTGTAATGTACAGCGCTGAGCAAACTGTTGGCGCTATATAAATACTGTATAATAATAATAATAATTTCAAATCCTGGCCGCTTTCTCTCCTCTCCTACCACTGACACTGGGATGCCTGCAGGGAGGTTTCCCACACCGCTCCTGTGTGAACGTGGGCTATGACAAGCCTGGGTTCACACAGGAGCAGTGGGAAAATCGCATGCGATTTGAACAGGATTTGCATTCCTGTTCAAATAGCATGCTAATCTTTGCTAATCTTTGCGGTGAATTTTGCATCCATTAACGCAAATCGCACCTCAAAGTATCAGTAATCGGTATCGGCAAGTACTTGACCAAAAGTATCGGTACTCACTGATAAAAAAAGACAGTGCATCCCTAGCTTGGGCATACATGTAGGAGGGTGTGCTTAGCTGAAAAAAAGAGGGGAGAAGCCTCCTGAAGACTCCTGGGATGTATGACATCATTTGCCAAGGCCTGAAAACCAGGAAGTAACTGAAGAAATGTAAAAAGAAAAAATAAAACAAGTAAATATGATATACTTTCCTATCTAATTACTGATGTTAGCAGGATAAGGATTATAAATAGTCAGTGTTGATTGAGAGAGTGAATTTCCCCTGTAAATAGGGCTTATAAAATGATAAGAAAGGTGCACTAAGAATATGCAAAGTGCAGAAACACGGCTGCTGATCCAGATTCTTCTCACTAACCTGTCTAAACAGATCTCATTGATCGCTGTGGGTAACTGCCCTGTATATGTTATCTATGAACACATTGCTCCTTCTTCTGCTTCAGAGAAAATGTCTGATAGTTGTGAAAGTAACGTACAAGTGACACAGAAATGTGCGAAAGTTGGACCAGCTCGTGCAAAGTTACACATTCACTTATTCTTTTTCTACATAAAATGCAATACAACTACTGCCAAAAAAATTACATTTACAATGGCTATTAATTTGCTGAATACATTTATTATCAATTACTGGGTGGAAATGTGGGCAAACATTCCTAAAATTCCTAGGACAGCTGTCCACATAAAATAATTAGAGTTTGTGATTTCTGCGGAAGCGTTATATGAATTTTCTATTCATATAAAAAAAAAAATAAATAGTAATTATTCAGATATGCCATACATATCTTTATTGCCTGAAAAATTATTATAATTTACGTATAAAATAAAAAAACCATTTGATTTGACCAGGGGTGTCCAAAACAAGAAACACGGTATAACTTTTTGGATGTAACTACAAACATTTAGTTTGACCCCCTGAATTCCTAAAGATGGTATTTAAAGAAATTAATATCTCCTAGATTGTAAGCTCGAAAGAGCAGGGCCCTTGAACCCCTCGTGTTTTGTTTTGTTACTGTATTGTCTCATGTTCTGTCCCCCACTATAATATACAGCACTCAGCAAACCTTTTAGCGCTATATAAATACTGTATAATAATAATAAAAAATAATAATTGTGCGCAAGATGTTTAATAGTGAACACTGTGATACTGTATATGGACATACTGTTTCATTGGTTTTGCGCACTGAATTTGCCAATAGTAGTTCTTGGTGTGGAGATTTAAGTTCTAAATACAGGTTTTAAAAATAACTTTCCTGAGCCCTTACCTTACCCTAACTGATGAATCTTAACCCAATCCAAACCATACTCTAACCTCCTCATAACACCTACTCCTTTACACTTAAAGTGTAACTAAACTCACAAAGTAAAATCAGTCTGTAAATGCAGTAAAGCATGCTTGTTATACTCAGTGTGGAACCTGAGGTGTTAGTCCTCTGCACTGTGTAAAATGGCTGTTTGATCTTGACTTCTCTGATCCTCCCCTTCTTCTACTGTCCAAAATCCATAAGCTGAGAGTACTGAGCCCTAGGAGGCACTCTGCACATGCTCGGTTTAGTGTGTATTGCTAGAGTGTTTTTTTTTCCTTTGGGAAGGTGCATGTGATCAGCACAGCGCAAATCAGCATTGTCCAGACAGAGTGTCAGGGGTCATGCAGTCTCATAGGACAGTCATAGCAGAATGAAAACTCTTCCTAAAACTTTTAGCCAGTGCTTGGCTAAACACTGATAGACGTTACTGCAATATACTGCTGATGAGAAAAGGTATTTAGCCATTTATACTTACTAAAATAATTGCATTTCCATGTTCTGTGTACTGTGGGAGACCAGATATAGTGAATGCAGGGTCCGGGGTTTAGAAAAACTTTAACTTTGCCCTAAATTTAAATACACAAAACAAAGTTTGATCTGGCCTTTTATTGGGAACATCTGTGTGTAGGCCTCCCCAGACACTTGTTTTGGTGAATCTGGGCAGACTTGGAGAAAGACTGAGAGACTCTCATAAGAAGAGAGACATTGGACTGCAGAAACCGAGAAAACTGTGCTGAAAGAAGAGTAAAGATGTACTACGGAATCAAGGTGCAGGATATGCATCCCCAATTAACAGGATAACACGCACACAATAAAACTAGATGTTCCAAAAGTATTTCAATAAATCTGCATATGACATCAGGAAAAAACAAAAGGCATCCAATGCATTTCGAGGGACAAAATAAAATCCCCCTTCATCAAGGCTTTAGCACTTGACAAATATGAGCAAAGCTCCTGGATATATTAATCTAAACTTGGAAGATGATCAAAATATTTTATTAAAATCATTTTGAACTTTCTGGTTCAAATAAAGTGGAGGGAAAGTGACTGCCTTGACTGTGTGACTGACTGTGATGGAGAAGGAGATAGCATTCCCCCCTTTTACATTATGATCTGACTGAACACCCTGTTCTCAGACTCTACGGCAGTTGCCTGGGCTATGCTTACACCCTTGCTGCAACTGTAATGTAACATTTTTTTTTCATAGGCCTAGAGTGTGGCGGAACCGTTCCGCCTGGGCTTCCTCTTGCGGAGCGATGCGGTGTAGTCTCAGCCAATGATCCCCTTTTTTGGCAAGTCTTCCAGCGCTCTGCCAAGGTGGGTATTAAAGCTCAAAGACAATCCTTCCCTGATATCCCAAACCACGAGTCGGAACTTCGTGTAGGATGAATGAATGCATCACTTTTTTTAACACAACTCAACTTATACAGTACATGCTGTCAGTAATCCCTGCCCCCTCCACTCCCACAAGACAGTCTGGCACCTGGTTTCCCCACCCACACCCAAAACTCTACAGCACAATACAGCAGTAATCAGCACAGTATCAAATGTGGATAAGTGAAAGGCTACAAGTCCCCATTACCCAAACAAACTGTAGAATGCCTGTCTACATAACAGCTGCTAAACATATACAGTTTTAAAAAAGATAGAATGGGAAGGCCACCTAACAAAGGGATAAAACTGGAATGGAAAGGGCAAAATGTTATCACAAAGGGACGGTTCTTCACATAGAGGTTCCTTTATGGTCACAGCATACTTGTTTATTTTACAACATCAACATTGCAACACCAATATAAACAATATTTATCATTAACAATCCCATATAAGTTTACTTGAAAATTCTTCTCTCATGCGGATTGTTTGCTGGGGGTCTCTTTCCACAACTTCCTGGATTCCCTGCTTTCTTTGCACCATCTACTCTGCTATTTACTTTCAATTTCTAAGGACTACATATCCATAGTACCTCGCTGTCTTCAAGCAGTGGTTCCTGTACTGAGTCTGCCTCCTCTCAGCAACTCTGTAGTTCAGAATGCAGGCCTTGTGAAATGTGTAACAAGGCATTCCCTACGCACTGGGCATAGTGAATACATATCATAGAATTCAAAGAAGGAATTGTGTGGGGAACTTCACAACGAACATTTACAAACTTCTAGATCAGTTAACAGGAGTTTGCTAGAAACAATTGAATCCCTTTTACATTTTGCCTGTGTTGTCTATAGGAATGTGACGATTTGGCTGGCAGGATTTGATCATATGTGATGTGAACATTCATGATGTGAATGTTCAATATATATGTGTAAAGCGCTGCGTAAATTGACAGCGCTATATAAGTACCTGAAATAAATAAATATTGATGAGAGAGATTGATGGTCTTCATTCTTTGCCCCTTTGATGGGCTGACTTTTATGAAAAAAACTGGGTGCCACCGTGGTGTTCCTTTTTATCATGATTTGGTGACCTTTGGTCTATTAATGCTCCATTTTGGCCCTACAGAAAAGATGGTTCATGGTTATAATTCTCTTTTAATAGATGTGCACACAGGTTGTTTTTAGTAAGCTGTTCAACCATTTGGGTAACATACTGTTCACATGTGAAGAAGACAGAGAGTGTTTGAAACGTATTGAGCCTTCATGTGGACCACTCATTTGAGTTCCAAGATCTTTCATGTAGAACATACCTGTGAACGCTTGATTGGAATTGTTTTTAAACTGTCTATTTTAATCTGTGTAGAATAAAATATTGATTTTTAATAAATATATTCATGTAGTACTAGAAGTTTCCTTATGCCCCAAAAAGTCCTTGGCTACACATGTTTTCATAGGTCCGATCTATAATATATAGGATATGGGAATGATGAATAAGAATTTCTCCTAATTGGAAACAATTGAAATACAACATGGAAATGAATGATATTTAATTTTGATCATAAATAAACTTGAAATATATGTGAGTTTGTGCAGTTACTGTGGACAGTGCACTGTCTGTTCTGCAGGGCTATATACAGAATCTCTAACAGATTATGGACCCAGATGCTCAGATAGATGCCCAGTCATAGACTGCTATGGCAAACAGCCTACAGCTTATACAGCAACAGAAAGAAGATTGCAACAGAATAAAATAAAATGGCCAGTAACACAGCTACAACAAAGCTTTCATTTGCAAATCTGACAAACCAGAACTACCAGCCTTGGAAATTCAAGATGAAAATGCTGATAATAAGAGAAAAAATGTATGAATTAAGGCAGGCCAGAACACCCTTCAGATGAGTGGATAGAAAAAGCTCAGAAAGCTCAGGGCACAATCTCTCTTAGCATAAAAGATGATCAAATCATACATGTAAGTGTGAAACTGCTAAAGAAATTTGAGAAGGATTGCAAAAGGTGCATGAAAGAGCTAATCTCAGCATTAAACTGTATTTGACAGAAAGCTTTACCAAGCCAAGCTGATGAAAGGCCAGTATATGCAAGATTACATAAGGCACACCTTGGAAATGGTTAAACGCCTGAGAGATATAGGAGAATGAATAAAAGATGTTCGAGATGATGAGCAGTAGTACTGCTACAGGACGGCACAGGTGCGCAAAATCACGTATATATATATGTGATTTCGCATTTCTGAGTAGGGGGCGCGCACATGCCCTACCCGCGTGCGGCCATTTGCAGCTTTCAATCACCGGGTCCTGGCCGGTGATTACTCGCTGGTGCCCGGTGATTGCCGAGCATCTCTGATGGGTGGGGAGAACTGTTTATAAACAAAACAGTTCTCTCCCCTGTCAGCTCCTGCACACTGCTTTGCATGGTTGTGTATAGCACAGCCATGCAATACAGTGTGCTTACAGTGTGCTTGCAAAGCAGTGTGCTTACAGTGAAGCACAAACACAGAGCACAAACACACAGCCCCCTAGTAAAACGCAAACAGCACACAGTTAACCCTTTGATCGCCCCACATGTTAACCACTTCCTGCCCAGTGCCATTAGTACAGTGTCAGTGCTTTTTATTAGCACCAATAACTGTATTGGTGTCACTGGGGATTTCATTGACACCAAGTCAGTTCCCCCCCAGTGTCAGAATGCCACCCGCCGCAGTCCCACTATAAGTTGCTGCTCGCCGCCATTACTAGTAAAAAAAAAAATCCCAGTTTATATATCACCATTTGTAAATGCTATAAATTTCACATAAACCAATTCATTTACACATATTGGGATTTTTTTGTTAGCAAAGACATGTAGCAGAATACATTTTGGCCTACATTTATGCCAAAATTAGATTTTTTTCATTTTTTTACTGGACATGTTTAATAACAAAAAGTCAAAAATATTGTTTTTTTCTCAAAATTGTAAGCTCTTTTTTTATAGCGAAAGAAAATAAAAACCGTGAAGGCGATCAAATACCACCAAAAGAAAGTTCTGTTTGTGGGAAAAAAGGACACAAATTTAATTTGAGTGCATGACCGCGCAATTGTCAGTTAAAGTAACGCAGCGCTGTAACGCAAAAAATGGCCTGGTCAGGAAGTGGGGTAAATCGTCAGGCGGGCAAGTGGTTAAGGGCAAGCGGTTAAGGGCAAGCTTGTGGATGAATATAAGCGTAAAACAGAAAGCATTAATAGTGTTTCTGTTGCAGAGTCTGCTTTAAAGATGAAAAATAGGAATACAACCAGTAATATGCAAAAAGAAAATCTGTTCTGTAGGGCTATATACAGAATCTCTAACAGTTAATATGAAATTTGTTTGTCTGCAGTATGCATGACTCCATAGGCAACAGGTGCTTCTTTAATTTTATTGCCTGCCCCGGATTCATCCCCGTTCTGCACCTAACAAGTAACACATCACATCAAACAATACCATCTGAACAATCGCAGCTTAGGCAGGCATTTAAACTAAAATATAAAGCACACATAAACCCTGTATAGCTTCACACATAATGTGTCCATTTGTTTATGTACTGTTGTAAAAGTGGAACTTTCCAGCCTATCAAGCCATTCTCAGGTCTGACATTTTATGGCACTTATTATCCCTTTGCCCTGGCAGCACAGGCTAAGTGGCTCTTGGAAGTTTTCCACGCCAAGTACTGTAGGTAAAAAAATTTGCAGAGCCCTAATGCAACAAAGGAAACCCAGCAAGGATGAGCTGAGTGGCTGCTGCTGCCGCTGGGATGTTACTATAAATTATTTAAACTTCTTTTTTTTTTTTTTTATGTCGATGCTTCTCGTTAACCTCATATCACAACACAGAGCAGTGGGAAGAAGAAAACAGCACACACCACGATAACAACTGTGATTAAAATGCCTCTCGCTGACAAAAGGACATTACTACCAAACAAATTTGATTATCTGCAGGAATATAATAAAGAAAACACACCGTCAGTGATTCTGTTGTACAATAAAGGTTGCCACTTGGGCACCAGGAATAAATCCATATCTCCTTTAACCCCAGTGGATGCCAATGCTTGTATAGCTGCCAACAGTAGAAAATTGTACTAAGGGATCCTTTGCTAATAAAAAAAAGTGGCCCTGAGCAAGCACTGGTGTCTCACAGAACAGCGGGACATTCATTCTTTCAGGGCATATTTACAAAACTCAATTTAGAAAATGCTTCTTTCTGCATTTATAATATGCTTCTTAAAGTGAACCTGTCACTTGGGATGTTAGCACACACTGAATCAATTTAGAAATCTCTTCCATTGCCACTGCCAACTAATCAACAGTGGAAAATCGGCATGTTAAACTCAACATGTCTAGATCTTCAAGTGTTATTCTGTTCATTGACACTGCTGCTGATTATTCAAAATGGCCACGGCAAGAACACATCACCTTATAAACATCAAACCAGGCACTGGCTGACTGGTAGAAACACATCTTTATTATCCAACTGCCTGTTGCCCAAGGGTTCTTTGTTAGTAATAGACATAGATCATTACATCTTTTAAGGGGTATTAAACCCAAAAGCAAAGGTTTATTAAATTGCTGATGTGAACGTACAGAATATCTGTAAATCGCTCCAAAAAAGTGGCGGCACTATATAAGTACCTGTAATAAATAAATAATAAATAAATAAATATTGCAGCTTACCAATTCTTAGATATGACAGCTGCATTAGTTTTCTTTTTTACCTTTTTAAAATTTTATTTTCACGTGGAGATCTGGCAAGTAAGTCTGTTGTTTTTTAAGAAAAGCTGTCCTGCAAATGTAGCAGTTATACGATTGAGACAAACCATTTAACACTGGCAGGGGTACTTACAATGATCAGCATTTAAAACCTTTATCCCAAAGGGGGGGGGGCTGTTTGCTGTAACTGATTATAAACAGTGAACTGGAGTTTGGCTTCAATTTGCTTAGTGTATCTAAATCTTCTAGTCTAGTACATCTAACACTCCCCTCCCCCCAGACTAGCAATGCTGCTGTCCAAAGGTGTCTCTGCTGCTCCTTCTTCTAGAGTGGGGATACTCTAATACAGCAGGTTACTGGCCAGATCACCAGGAGAACACAGAGGGAAAAAAGAAAACTAATGTGGTCAACACATCTAATGACTGGTAAGCTGCAAAATATTAAAGGTTTGCTTTTGGGCATAATACTACTTTAAAGGGTATAGATTCTAGTGATAGGGAGTAATACCTAAGCATAACAATTCAAAAAATTAGATGAATAATCCAAATTCAGAATTTCAAGGGACAAAAGTTTTCCAGGGACAAATCTCTAAAACCTAAAAGTATCATTAGAAATCCATCACGCTTGTAAACCATGGCAATGGTACCACAACGGGTTAAGCTGGACAAGCAAAACTTCATGGTCTGCCATTCGCTGGCCATCTAATGTCATCCTTCAGCTACTTTCCATTAAAGCCAAACTTAAGCTGACTGTGATCCTAATATTACAAAGCATTTGCCATCCTCTTCTCTATAAGCAATTCTTTTAATAAGGTCAATTTAATTTACCTCTATAATCACATCAGCGGCAGAATATTAATCTTGCTGTCGGCATTCGCAATTCACAGCTTTCTAAATGACAATACACAGAATTTCGAAAAAAAAAGGAGTTCTAATTCACGACCAACTTTTTATTTGTTAACATTTAAAGGGCAGCTGAAAATCAACGTGTGGCGAATCAATCTGCGCGGCGGGCCTCAAATCTCCTTAATGCTATTAAAAACGGCAGGCGTAGGACACAAACAGCGAGCTTATACGTCATATGAACTCAGAAGAGCCGTCTTATTGAGAGTTTAGCCAAAAAATGTCAACACACCGGCCAACCACTTAAAAAAGTTCCAGAACTCCAGGGATGCCTGGAGATGGCCATCAGTAGCACGTAGCAACATGCAGGTACCAGGGCTGGTAGGAAAGTTTGGTGACTTACCTCCTTTCCAGTTTTTGCCTTTGGTCCTGCTAACCTTGCTTAGAGATCCACCATGGAAGAGCAACGTCAAGAGGAATATAAGTTCAGGGGTGATATTCCTGCGTCTCAATGAAGATAACATGTCCGGATGATCATTTCACACCATTGCTAACATCTCCTTTGACTCCACGGTATACCTTTATGTTCCCCCCTCTTTTCTTTCTCAGCAAGAAGTCATTAATCACTGAAGAATCAGAGCACACAGTGGCTTTGCCATAGCTGGATGTAGAAGCAATATCTCAGAGATGTAGCCCTGAGGAAAAAGCACATTTCTTCAATCCTCCTGCTTCATCAACATACAGAGCAAGGATGCTGAGAGCACTGTGCTGCTAGTTCACGCAGGCAAATGCACATATCCCCCTCTCTCTCTCACTCTCACTCTCTCTCGCTCTGTCTCTCCACTTTGCTTATGTTCAGGAGAATATCCTGCTATTGTTTCCACCGAGAGATTGATTGACAAATATAAAAACTGTAATGACTGTGTCCAGCAAAGGAGGATAGAAGGAAAATATTGCCAGGCTTGGTCCAAAACAGACGAGAGAGGCGCTTGTCCTGACAGCTCAAAGCTTGGCTGATCCTGATCCTAATAGCCGTGCAAGCAACTAAATTGCTCTTTTAAGAGTAATAGGGCTTCGGTAAAAGCCGGTGTCCCTGGCACTTGAGTGGAAAGTGCAGGTTTTCTACAAATCCTGAATGAAATCAATGCAGACCAGGCTGCGAATGCTCAGGTCTGAACATATAGCAACATTCAGGGTTTTCATTGCCTTTCCTAATAGGTGGAGGTGGATGCTTGCTGTATTAGAACATGCAAATGTTCAAGTCTCCAACTCTGCTCCATTGTATTAGTTCTTCGGATTATTTGGTGATATAAAAATAGATTTTATGTATCTCCCATGCAGTAATTATTGATGCCTCCTCTTCAATTATTTATTCTTCAGAAGGAAAGTACAAGCTTGTTCTGCTTTATATTGCATGAAAAGAGACCAGATAAGAGTCATCTGCAGTCGTAATGTTCTCGAAAGGCTCCCGTTACATATCTCAGGCTTTTTTTTCTCACAGGTAATGTCATGAATATTAGAGTTGTTGGAGCTTAACTGCTTGCAGGTGAGAAGGCAGGGAAGGGGTTAAAGGGGGCCTCTGCACCGTTGGATTGAGAGAGTCATGTGAACGTGTTTGTGAATGGCGTACGGTATTTGGCAGTGCTTAGAGCACGTGCCGACCATTTAATGGGAGGTTGTGAATGTTTAATGTTTGGCAAATTTATGTCTAGCGACTAGTACTAATCAAAGCTGAACATGGTCAATTACAAACGTAGATGGATGATATTAGGAGGCTTTTTTTTCCTTATGATTACCTTTATGCTGCTTGTGGATTTTAATGTATAGCTGTATGCATGAATTATGCATAAGCACTATGTCTTCCATTAAACCGTCATTGGATATTGAACTTTAAAAAAACTGACATGGTACTAGTTTCTTTTCATTATGGGGGTGTTGATCCACACAGTATGTTCTGCACTTATGTGACAGCACTACTGTATGTTTGTGTACAAATTAAACTATTGTTTGGTTTGGATTTTAAAGCTAGCAGATTTCACACTTTGGCCATGATATATAGCAGGCTTTTCCAACCCATGGCCCATGGGCCGCATACAGCCCAAGATGTCTATGAATGTGGCCCAACACAAAATTGTAAACGTACTTTAAAATGTTGATTTTTTTTTTGTAAAACTATGTTTACATTCAAGCGAACATATGTGGCCGAAGAAAAATTTGACAGTGTCTTGGACTTTTATAAGTTTTATTTTCCCAAAGAACAATATCCTACTCTTCACAATCACATCTTATTCATGTCATCAGTTTTTGGCAGCACCTATATTGGTGAGCAATTATATTCAAGGACAAAGCACACAGGGCAAAATAAGAATCAAAATACACTATATTGCCAAAAGTATTGGGACGCCTGCCTTTACATGCACATGAACTTTAATGGCATCCTAGTCTTAGTCTGTAGGGTTCAATATTGAGTTGGCCCACCCTTTACAGCTATAACAGCTTCAACTCTTCTGGGAAGGCTGTCCACAAGGTTTGGGAGTGTGTCTATGGGAATCTTTGACCATTCTTCCAAAAGCGCATGTGTGAGGTCAGGCACTGATGTTGGACAAGAAGACCTGGCTTGCAGTCTCTGCTCTAATTCATCCCAAAGGTGTCCTATAAAGCTGAGGTCAGGACTCTGTATAGGTCAGTCAAGTTCCTCTAACCCAAACTCGCTAAACTATGTCTTTATAGACCTTGCTTTGGGCACTGGTGTGCAGTCATGTTGGAACAGGAAGGGGCCATCCTCAAACTGTTCCCACAAAGTTGGGAGCATGAAATTGTCCAAAATGTCTTGGTATGCTGATGCCTTCACTTCACTGAAACAAAGGGGACAAACCCAACCCCTGAAAAAAAACAACACCACAACATAATCCCCCCTCCATCAAACTTTACACTTGGCACTTTACTTTTACATTTTACCGTTTTGCTGGCAACCGCCAAACTCAGACATGTCCATTGGATTTCCAGACAGAGAACCGTGATTTGTAACTCCAGAGAACATGTCTCCACTGCTATAGAGTCCAGTGGCTGTGTGCTTTACACTACTGTATCTGACGCTTTACATTGCACTTGGAGATGTAAGGCTTGGATGCAGCTGCTCGGCCATGGAAACCCATTCCATAAAGCTCTCTAAGAACTGTTGTGCTAATCTGAAGGCCACACAAGGTTTAGAGGTCTTTAGCTATTTACTCTGCAGACAGCTGGTGACTTCTGCACACTGTACGCTTCAGCATGTGCTGAACCCGCTCTGTCATTTTATGTGGCCTACCACTTTGTGGATGAGTTGCTGTTGTTCCCAGTTGCTTCCACTTTGTTATAATACCACTAACAGTTGACTGTGGAATATTTAGTAACAAGGAAATTCCACGGATGGACTTATTGCACAGGTGGCAACCTATCACGGTACCACACCTGAATTCACTGATCTCCTGAGAGCAACCCATTTTTTCACAAATGTTTGTAGAAGCAGTCTGCATGCCTAGGTGCTTGATTGTGTACAACTGTGACCATGGAGGTGATCGGAATACCTGAATCCAATGATTTGGAGAGGTGTCCCAATACTTCTGGTAATATAGTGTATCTGATAAGCACCTTGAGAATTAATTGAGAATTGCTATTACATCAATGGAACCAGATACTGATGCGTTCGTTTATCAAAAACAGTGTCAAATATCATACTGGTTATATGTTGCCCTCTTTTACGTTTATAATAAAAAATACTACAAAAAAATTAAGTTTTATCACTCAAATAGGTACAGTATTTTCTGGCGTATAAGACTACTTTTTATACTTAAAAATATATCCCAAAAATTGGGGGTCGTCTTATACGCGGGGTATAAAATGTGAGCCTTGAGTTTGTTTGGGTCAAGTTGGCTGGATGTGTGGTAATACTGTACATACAGTATACCGTGCTGAGCCAAGCTGGCTCAAAACAAATGTCCCTATGACAGATTAATCTGTCAGCCCGCTGGATGTGCGGTATATACAGTATACTGAGTATATACCACTGTGGTATATACAGTATACTGAGCCAAGCGGTTTCAAAACGTACCGGTACGTCCCTACTGTAATCAGACCGAGTCAGAGAGGTGGGCTGATGTCACAATCTCAGCCATTTTACCGTAGGGACGTACCGGTACGTTTTGAAACCGCTTGGCTCAGTATCCAGCGGGCTGACAGATTAATGTGTCATAGGGACATTTGTTTTGAGCCAGCTTGGCTCAGCGTGGTATACTGTATGTACATTACCGCACATCCAGCGGGCTGTATATATACTGTATACTGTATATAGCCGAAGCTACCGTATTACTGCACATCCAGCAGGCTGTATATATACTGTATACTGTATGTAGCCGAAGCTACCATATTACCACACATCCAGCGGTAACCATCTGATTTGGAATTTGATCGATATGATGACTGTCTTACAAATGTATCACAAGATGTCATTCATGAACTTATGATGTCAGAGGATGAACATGAGGATTTTGAAGGATTTTAAGTACCGGTAAGTCATAACCATTTAAATTAAAAAATCTGATGTTTTTAAATAGTGTTGCCTCGGAAGGGGGGTAGTCTTATACAGCGAGTACAGCCCAAAACCTATGTTTTAACTGGAAAATTAGGGGGTCGTCTTATACACCCAGTCGCCTTATACGCCGGAAAATACGGTACGTTATTTCAGTGATCGCTAACTTGTAATCTGCCTGACCTTTTCTGCTTATCAGCTATCCTTATTGTTAGTGTATTTTATGTGTGGCCCAAGACAATTTCTCTTCTTCCAATATGGCCCAGGAAAGTCAAAAGGTTGGACACCCCTGATGTAGAGTATACTTTCAACACAGAACATATACATGAAGGTAATAATTTCACAATCACGTTTCCGGTTTGAGACTTCTCAATAAGAAACAAGCTTATGTATAGAGACTACTTGCAACTTCAGCAAATTTGGACAACTAAAGGATTTGGAGTGGAAATGGGTGATGGTGGGTCCAAAAGAAAGTCTGAACTGACAGTATAGATAGTGCTGCCCAAATGTACCCAAACAGAGTTACGGCATTGCCACAAGGCACCTATGTCATTTAAAGCAATAGAAAACACATTGGATTTGGCTATATGAACAGCATGCCTGTTTCAGGCATTTCAACAATGTAGTACCTAGCTTAAGTGAAACAATTTGAAGTAAAGTAACCTAAACCATAATAAATGTACAGAATTACTCTAATATGGAGTTAGCCCCCGCTGCTCGTGCCTGCTCATCCTACTACTTAAATTTAGTAATATTAAAGGGCACCAAGGAACTCCTAGATCACTATAAGAAACTTTTGCAGAGTTGGCAATTGAAGCTAAGCTTCAAAAGTTTCAGTGCAGGAACAATTCATGAACCTTGGTGACCAGTTGCAAGATGTCTTGTATGATAAATTTGGATGTAAAGCAGTAATAAACCCAAAAGCAAACATTTATTTAATTGCAGCTTACCAATTTGTACATGTGATGGCTGCATTCATTTTCTTTTTAGGCCTTCTTTCCTTCATTTTCACTGGTTGAACCTGCCAGTAAGTCTGTATTTCAACAGAACAAGCTCTCTTCCATATGTATCAGTTTACAGGGATGAGGCAAACCATTTAACACTGACAGGGGTGTTTATAATGATCATCTTTTATTTATTTATGTTAAACCTTTATTGCAAAAGCAAACAAAACTTTTGCTGTAACTGCTTAAAAAGTGTTAGTTGGAGTTTAGCTTCAATTTGTTAGTGTATATAAATCTAGTCTATCTAACAACCCCTCCTTCCAATCTGAAAACGCTGCTGTCCAAAGGTGCTTTCTTTATTCCTTTATCCAGCATTTTATTGCAGGAGATGTGTTACTGGCCAGATCACCAGGTGAGAACAGAGAAAAAAAGCCTAGAAGAGAAAACAAATTCAGCCACCACATCTAATGGTTGGTAAGCTGCAATATATTACATTTTTGGTTTTGGGTTTAATAATTAAAATTTTTATACAATAAACATGTGCATATGAATTCTTTGTTCACTAAAGCACCTTCTTTTAAGGTAAGCAATGAGATTTTGAGGTATTGAGTCCCACGACAAAATACATTTTTTGCCTTATAGGTGGAGTCTTTGGAAAGCTTTAGAAGGTACCACAAGCATAAAAAATACTTTGATAGCTGTAAAATAACAATGGAATACTGTAGGTTTTTAAAGAACTAGGATTAATAAATTCAGTTAAATTTTCTGGAAAAAAAATATTACACTGGGTTCATTGCTGACCCAATAGAAGGTTTAAATAATTTCTTCTAAGGTTAAAAAAAATAAAAACACCTAAGAATGTCCACACTAAATTACTCAACTTGGTAAGCACCGATGATGATCATCGTTTCCAAATTCAAGATGCAATAGAACTCGAATAGAGATAGTACAAAACATCCTTGCAAAAGCTATAGGCTGAGCATTCTTCATGCAATCCAAACATTTTCTTGAATGTGATAGTAGATGCAGGTATCATAAATAGTGATGGGCCTAACACCCCAGTGTATGGTTTGTGGGTGAACATTCGAACCTAATCAATGTTTGACCGCAAACTTCAGACCATTGATCAGAGCACAGGCCTGGCAGGGTAGCAAAGGGAGGAGATAATCGAGTGCCTCCCCCGTTCAACTTACCAGGTCACGTGGCCTCGACATGGGGCAGGTGTCCGCATGCCTATGGGGACAAGGGCCTGTTCCCCACAACCCTCACCCAGTGATTGTGGGGGTCTGCAGGCAGGGAGGCTCATTATCATTAGCATCAGGGTACCCCTTTAAATAAAGGTGCACCCTCATGCTGCCCCCCTTGTGAATGAGTAAGGGGTACTTGTACCCCTACCAATTCACTAAAGGGTTAAATTTAGAAAAAAATAAAGAGACCAGTCTTTTGAAAAAATCCTTTAATCGAACAAAAATAAAAACAGCAGTTTTTGACAGGTACTTTATTTTTTTTAAAAAGCCAACAAAATAGTTCCATCATTGTAATCCATCGTCAATTAAGGCATCCAGCTTTGTCATAACTCTAACCGAAATTTAAAAAAAGCCAAACGCCCACACCTGCCAAGCAATCACCGCAATCTGACATTTGCTGGTCAGATGTAAACAATTGGGTGGATTGTGCAGTGATTGGCCAAAGCATTGCACCTGACCTGCTCAAGTGCAATGTTTTGGCCAATCATACAGTAACTCTAACAATGCACTGTGAGAGCGCAGTGCATTGTGGGGCATGGCGGGCTAATAGCCCACCGAACGCCTTACTGTTTGTGTGTTTGGCGAGCACACGATTGGCCAATGTACATCAAGCCCATCCCTAACCATAAATAATCTTGAGCGTGTTCTTTATTAAATGGTCCGATTTCTCATAGCAAATTACTGTAGATTTCTACATTTTATAGTCTATTTAGCATCACTAAACAACCACAAGCACCAAAGATGTCAGGTGCATTCTAGGGCAGGGATCAAACAAACTTTGCATGAGCAGTACCATCAAATAATTCAAACAGAATTGGTCTCAAATGAGAAAGTTATTTTCTCTTTGTCAGTAACACTTGATCATCTAATCTTAAAGCATATCTAAATCCAAGAACAAAAATGTAATATACTGCAGCTAGCTAGTCCTTCCTACAGAAAAGATTTTACAAAACCAAAGCAAGAGTAAAATTAAAGGATATTAAAAGTGAAAAATACCTAAGTCGATCTGGACTTACAGTAGGTTCAGTGCAGAGTTCAAATTGCTTGCAGGGTAAGTCTAAACTGATGAGCAAGAAATCCTCTTAGTGACTCAAAAGTACTGTATGCTTAGCAGCTTCGATGATGTGGACAAGGGTGCAAAGCTGCCAATGCATTAGCTCTTTCTTCACCCTGGAAAGGTTGTTCCAGATCTAATTTCCACCTAATCAAAAGATCAGAACTGAAGTACTGAAGGTGTGGTGGAATATGTTATTGTGCTCAGTAGATACACCCTAATGTCAGTTATCCTGAACACATTTATATATGTAACAAAGTTTCACAACTGAAAACCAGCATATTATTTAGACAGAATGGAATGATGATTTTTTTAGATACCAAATATTGTATAGATCTTATGCATCGTTCTCTTAGAAGGTCTAATGTCTCTTATTTGCCTTGTGAACCTTTTAAATTAGACATGTTTGGTGTCTAACATAGTGATATACAGTCATGGCCGAAATTGTTGGCACCCTTGATATTTCTCCAGGAAATCATGTATTTCTCACGAAACGTATTGCATTAACACATGTTTTGCTATACACATGTTTATTCCCTTTGTGTGTATTGGGACAAAACAAAAAAAGGGAGGAAAGAAAGCAAATTCGACATAATGTCACACAAACCTCCAAAAATGGGCTGGACAAAAGTATTGGCACCCTTTCACAACTGCGGATAAATAAGAATGTTACAAGCATGTGATGCTCCTGTAAACTCACCTGGGGCAAGTAACAGGTGTGGGCAATATAGAAATCACACCTGAAAGCAGATAAAAAGGAGAGACGTTCACTTAACCTTTGCATTGTGTGTCTGTCTGTGCCACACTAAGCATGGACAACAGAAAGAGGAGACGAGAACTGTCTGAGGACCTGAGAACCAAAATTGTGGCAAAATATCAACAATCTCAAGGTTACAAGTCCATCTCCAGAGAACTAGATTTGCCTTTGTCCACAGTGCGCAACATTATCAAGAAGTTTGCAACCCATGGCACTGTAGCTAATCTCCCTGGTCGTGGACGGATGAGGAAAATTGATGAAAGATTGCAACGCAGAATAGTCCGGATGGTGGATAAGCAGCCCCAAACATGTTCCAAAGACATTCAAGCTGTCCTGCAGGCTCAGGGAGCATCAGTGTCAGCGCGAACTATCCGTCGACATTTAAATGAAATGAAACGCTATGGCAGGAGACCCAGGAGGACCCCACTGCTGACACAGAGACATAAAAAAGCAAGACTACAGTTTGCCAAAATGTACTTGAGTAAGCCAAAAGCCTTCTGGGAAAACGTCTTGTGGACAGATGAGACCAAGATAGAGCTTTTCGGTAAAGCACATCATTCTACTGTTTACCGAAAACGGAATGAGGCCTACAAAGAACAAAACACAGTACCTACGGTAAAATATGGTGGAGGTTCAATGATGTTTTGGGGTTGTTTTGCTGCCTCTGGCACTGGGTGCCTTGACTGTGTGCAAGGCATCATGAAATCTGAGGATTACCAAAGGATTTTGGGTCGCACTGTAGGGCCCAGTGTCAGAAAGCTGGGTTTGCGTCCAAGATCCTGGGTCTTCCAGCAGGACAATGACCCCAAACATACGTCAAAAAGCACTCAGAAATGGATGGCAAAGAAGCGCTGGAGAGTTCTGAAGTGGCCAGCAATGAGCCCAGATCTAAATCCCATTGAACACCTGTGGAGAGATCTTAAAATTGCTGTTGGGAAAAGGTGTCCTTCCAATAAGAGAGACCTGGAGCTGTTTGCAAAGGAAGAGTGGTCCAAAATTCCGGGTGAGAGGTGTCAGAAGCTTATTGATGGTTATAGGAAGCGACTGATTTCAGTTATGTTTTCCAAAGGGTGTGCAACCAAATATTAAGTTAAGGGTGCCAATACTTTTGTCCAGCCCATTTTTGGGGTTTTGTGTGACATTATGTCATATTTGCTTTTCTGCCTCTGTTTTATATTTGTTCCAATACATACAAAGGGAATAAACATGTGTATAGCAAAACATGTGTTAATGCAATACCTTTTTTGTGTGAAATACTTGATTTTCAGGAAAAATATCAAGGGTGCCAACAATTTCGGCCATGACTGTATTCTGATTCATTAGGGTAACCTGTTTTTGAAGGTAACTCAATTAAAGTAGATGTTAATGGAATATGGATTAGTGTTGAGATTTCATAAAATGTAAAATGCAGCGCTGACAAATGAAAGGTGCCAATGATACAAATGCACAAACAATATGGTAAAATAAAAATGAAACTGAAATGCAATAAAGTTCTGTGAAGGTGCTCTCTGCGTTCCCAGTGCATATGATAGAAATGCGCACTAACCAGAAGCGTATTCAAAATACGCGGTGTGTAATTATCCTGAAGATCCCCCTCTCTCTGGTCAGAATATGGACTGGAACTGGAGAAAATGAGGAAGAAGCGCCCTCGTGTGGTGAAGATGGGATCCAGAAAGCCAGAGATCCCCTTCCAGGGATGTGTAGATAGGAAATCCTTGATGGTAAAAAACTTTCCCCTCTCTGGAGCTGGTGGATCACATCAGGGCTCTGAAAATTGAAAAGCATCCAGTATCTAAGATGGCCGCTGGGCCTCCACGTGGCACCGGCAGCGTGACGTCATGACGTCCTGGGCTCCACGTGACGCGTTTTGTGCGCACGCACTTCTTCAGAGGTAGAGACGAAGGAGTGTTGAGATTTATTTGAGATATATAAAAGTTTGTTTTCCTGTCAAAAACCAGACTGAGGGATGTATATAGCCTTGTAAATTAAGAATGTTTTGTGTCTAACATGGCCTTGGCCTGAAAAAAGACACCTGTTGCAATATACAGTATTATGTTTTGTTCTATGGTTTAGATGTACTTTAATCAGGTTTACAAATGCTGGTCAAAATAATAGTGATATAATCAGGGCTTTTTTGTCTCAGAAAGTAGGTGGAGGAACTTCCCCCTTTTTAAGTGACCCTTGTCTCCGCCTTCTATCCACCTCCGAGCACTGTCCCTTGCTTCTACCCCCTGCCCACATCCCAGTACTGCCCACTTTAGAGAATACAGAACCAAGCATCATATTGTTGTGCTAAGTAATTTGGAATTTGTTAATGATAACAAGAAAAGCAGTAAAATAAAACCCTCTGCCAACAACAGATCCCCCCAGCAACAATAGACCCCTGGCAGCAACAACAGATCTCTTAACCTTCCTGCAGTCAGCAATAATAGACCTCTCCCTCAACGGTAGATCCCTCTCAGCAACAAATGAACCCCCTGGAAACATTAGCCCCCCTCTCAAAAATAGATTTCCTCCAGCAACAATAGATTCCCTATCAGCCAGCATCAATAGACCCTCCAGCACACCCCAGCACCCCTTGCCATACATACATCCAGTACTGGAGGTGCCGGAACTCATTACCCCACGTTCCCGCTGAAAAAAAGCCATGGATATAATGTATATAAAGATAATATATAATAAAACACCAATGAGGTATGCAATGTTAGAAACAGTGATATACATGTAATCACTATTACAGATGATCTTCCATCCTACAGTAAACATGCCCATCCCACCCCCTAAAAGGCTAACAATAGTGCTTTGCTTCAGAAATCACTCCCCTGGGATCTCACTGCAGTAAGCCACATAAGCACATGCCAAAGCATTTGGTTCTCTTTTCTCTTCAGAAGGCAGGATAATCCAAAATGTACTTTTAGGATGGTAGTACATATATATGTATATATTGTAGAGTGCAAGACATGTCAAGAGAATGACCATAAACTGTGCAAAGTCACACATAAAATCATTTTTAAAAATATGCTGGACAATAAAGGTCTTCTAGTAAACATTTCATACCCTGTGATACCAATATGTAAAAAGTGTATCTAAACGGATCATCAAAGAGGACTTGTTAGCAAGTAAGGCATATCAAACTAGAATAAAATCAAACTTAAAGGAAAGAGCATGCCCATCTGTGTGGAATAAATATTCAAGGATGTCCCTTTATATTAAGCAAAAGGTAATATAGCACTTTTGTATTAACATCATAGTAACAACTGCAACTTACAAAGTATACTAGAGAAAGGGGCCATAAATCATTTCTGGAAATACTGAGCAGCAGAATTAGATGTGAGTGTGTAGTTCTTGTCAACTGGAGAACAGCTGGGCCATATTTCAATTAAAATTTTTCATTCAATAAGCCTACCTCCAATCTGTTCATATTTATGTTGGACTATTCCAAGATTTGAAAAAAATGCCAGACCCACTTCACATCCTTGCACAGGGTGATGGAACACTCACTTGCTCCTGATGTCCAGTATCTGATCTCTGACTAGCACAGCACCCTTGTAGGAGAGTGGGGAAATCTATCCCTGCAAAAAAATGTCACAAAGCTGCAAGGAAAGTCTGTGAGAGACTCTTTTAGTGTGCTCAGAGGTGCCATGTTGGTCTGAGGTTTGAAGGAATTGGGCTGGATGGAAGGGGGAAGACAGGGGGCTCTCATCTGAGTCTGGAGAAAGTAGTGTTCAGGAAGGCTGATCAGGCATCTGAGTGTTACAGGGAACTGATCTGCTGATCTGTGGTCTGAATGTTAAGGGGGTCTGATCTGAGGCCTAATGGGGACATTATTCATTTCACTGATAGTAACACCAGGGAGTGTTTTTTTTTCTTCCATTGGCCACTGACACCAGAGTAATTATTCCTCCCACTAATGGATGGCTTGTTCCCCCTTAAAAAACCCTGGCACTCTTCTCCCACTGACCAATGACGCCAGGCATATTTTCTCCTACAAACCAATAACTCCAGGCTTGTCTCTCTCACTGACCAATGATGATGACCATTTTTTCACTAACTGATCAATGCGGCTGGACATTTTTGTTCCTACTTAGTACTAACCACGGTATTTTTTTTCCCTCTGTCCAACAATGCCTGGCATTTTTCATTCACTGGCCAGCATTGTAAGGGGAACTATGTTGCATATTTCTAACTGCTGTACTCTATGCTGTGCCTTATGTTAAAACTCCTGACCAAGTGGCTGCTAATGAGGCACAAAGCACAATTCCCGATGATTGCACTTTTTATCTGCTTTATTAATAACACTAAAAGTGTGAATATCACATGACAGTGGGGTACAGGAGCATGGAGCAGAGTGAAGTTCTTTTCCTGGGTGCTAAGTCGACTCCAAATAAAGTTCTTCTCAGGCTCAGACAGACAGCATAATGTGAGGAACTGGCTGGCAAATCTATTAACAGTGTCTTCGTGTCACCTACTTTTCTCAACTACTCATGGTAAAGGGGCTCTACAGTTTAAGTGTACATGTTAGGAAGAAGACAAACTTTTTGTTTTCTCAGCTTTTAATATGTTTTAGTCTGGGTCCAGGATAGTTTTGGGTGGAATAAAGCTTCCAGTCCTAGGTCCATGTTTTACCTTTAAGCCAGTCCTTACTAATTAGTCAGTTGTGCACAGGCCTTTATATGTGTAAGCTGACTGAGGCTCAATTACTCTTGTTCACCATGTCTGCTGTGAGAGCCTGCTGCTGGGTGATATAGCTGGCTGCTGACACTACACTAAAAAGGTGCTAGAACTACCTGTTTGTTTTAAGGAAGCCATTAGAAGGTGACCTGTGTAGTGCCCCCTGACCACCAGAGGCATGATGGTACCCCAAAAGCCAGGGAGATCTAGCATGTCACAACAGAGTCTATTGCTAAAATATGTAACTGAGAACAAATTGGGATCCAGTCAGTTTATATATATATATTATTACCTATCACACAAGGAGAGAGGGATAGGGCCACAGATAACAAGAGTAACACTTAAAGTCTTCCAGATCTGCATTCATCTTGTACAGTGTGAAGAGCCTTTAAGTCAACATCTGGAATACAGTTAGATAGCACCTCTGGTTGGTTAGCAGACTTTCCTGTTCTTGTCCGCATGCCTCTGTGATTTCTCCTAGGCTTCAATGTATCCTCTCCAAGACAGTCACCAGACCCCTGTGAGAAATCCAGCCTTCATCCTGGCTCCTTCCTGCAGCAGGATCCTCCTCCTGAGCCTTAATCCTAGTTCAACGTCCTTCTAGACCAGGCAGGACAACTCCAATGAGTTTAGAGAAAAACCAAGTGAACATATAGACTATATATCAATCTGGGCTGACTAACACCCAACAAGGCTAAATTTAGATAGTAACTCCTGTTTAGGGCAGGGTTCTACACCTATTAGTCAGGAAATGACTTACGTTTGATTTGTAGTTTGGATGAGCAGATATTTTATTTTCTATGCTATGAATTGAACCATGGTTATCGCTTTGCGAATACAATTGCAAGACAAACTTGCTTGGACTATTCCTGGGTGTCCCTGTCTCATGCATGGTTACTGCTGCTACTACCAGTTGAGTTTCAACCAACTGAATTTCAATCACTGTGTGGCCATCTCTGCTCGACAGAAGTTGATTGTTTGATTGGCTTCTGTCTAAAGGACAAGCTGGAAAGCTTTTGTCGCTTAGTGTATTATGACAAAATTGAGTCATGCTTTCCGAATACAATGTTCTGTTGGGGGATATGCCTTCATCCACACAATTCATTCATTCATATTTTAAAAAAACTACCCTCCTATGGCCAGCTTTAGGCAAAGTCAGTTGTACTTATTATAGTTATTGTTCAACTATTTATTTGGCTAAGCACCTTTTTTCATCTGTTGCACAATGCCTCTGCAGAACAGCTCTTTTTGTTCCTAGACCCCGCTCTCTGATGACATCATCAATGTAATCCAGCAACCAGGCACAAGAGTGGGCACATATGAAACTCCCAACACTCTTCTGAGGCTAGATTAACAGATTGTGCCTAGTTACTACTACATGTCTTGAAGTGCTGTTCTACGTCTTAACAGTAACTAATTACCAAAGGTCCATTTTATTGATTATTTGCTCTTTCACATTTAACTGTGCTAAATTCCAGGGAGAGAACCAAGTTTTAGTATTTAAGCATAAAAGCATAAATGCATTTTAACCAAATGCCTAGGCATTTAGTCACATGATCTAAAATGTAAGATCAATCAAACCAAGCTTGTGCAGTGAAGTTATTTCTTTCCAGGCCACTACTGTGTTTTATCACTGTCAGAAAGAAGGATGAGGGATGGGATCATAAGGGTTGATAGGTCTACCATGAAAAATAATAATAATAATAATAGCCCACCTTGATAAACTGCACTGTGACTATGCAATCACTCCCTTTGAAGGATCCTACTGATGCCACTTCCACCTTTGAATTTAAAGGAAGGTATATAGGTTGCCATGGTAACACCAAGTGACTGCTAAACCCTCTTGTGCATCTGAGATCTCTGCTGTTGGTATTGATATCTGCTGGAACTATCCTGAAATGTGGATATTCAGCTAAATGTGCAGGTGTGAGAGGTTTTTTTTTTTCTTTCTGTATACTCAGCTACTGAGAGACAAGCTAACGCCTCACACATTCACACTCTTCCAACATTTCATTCACAGTGATGGACCGTTCCTACTGTGAAGGTAGTTACGGGTCTCTGATGAATGTTTAAATTAAAATTCAAATCACTCCAGTTCACAGGTTAGACGCACCATAAATGTGAAGAGGTAAAAGAGATTTGTGCCCTTCTTCTATAAGTGTCCCACCAGGACTGTATTGTACATCAAGCGATAAATGTGTATCAATAAATGTAACTTTTCAGGGCACTCACGGCAAGGATTGGCAATTCTGAAAGCAGAGCTTTTATTTCACGTCCATTGCCTGAACCTCTTCTATAGAAATGCTTGACAGAAGGACACTAAAGTGGAGGTTTTTCACAGCAAGGCACATTTTTGTAAATATCTTTCTGTATCTATCTATCTATCTATCTATCTATCTATCTATCTATCTATCTATCTATCTATCTATCTATCTATCTAATCTATCGTATCTTTCATCTACCTAATCTTTATCTAGCTAGCTATAGCTGAATACCAGTCTTTTCTTCTTTTTTTGGCATGTAGTTATGGTTTCTGTTATATACTAGTTTCCTGTTTTCTGTTGGCCCTGTATGGTCAAGCTGTTAAGGGACGTTGTCCGACGTTTCATCTCCACACTTCCCCAATTGTTTTCTATTTTTTGTACTTTTTGTGTGTTTGTATTTTAAAAAATATTCTAGTAAAACAAATTGTGAAAAGAAGCTTTTGTGAAAATTCCAGGGAAACAAAAATTTTTAGTGGGATTGCTCGTTAATGTGTAGGGCAAAAAACACTTTTTAGCACCTGATGCCCCCCTTCTGCAATCTCCCTTTAGGCTGTAAGACCAAATGCACAAAACCTATTCTGTCCTATGCTCTATTGGTTGCATTGAACCTAATGACACCATGGGGCAGTCCACAGGCCAGAGTGTAAGGGAAAAAAGGGAAAGCACTAGAAGTCAGTGGAGCTAAGGATCAGGTAAGTAAAAGAGCTTTTTCCACTACCCTAGGCAGTAAAAACTATTTGACCTCTGCATCAAGGGTGCAGGACAACTGCAAAGGAAGATTTTTGTTATCCCTGGAGATGGCCTTTAACCACTTCAGCTCTGGAAGGTTTTACCTCCTTCATGACCAGAGCATTTTTTTGCTATTTAGCATTGCATGCCATTTTGTGCACACAAATAGAGCTTTCTTTTAGTGGTATTTGATCACCACTGTTTTTTTATTATTTATTATATTTTTTTTTAAAAAAAATTATTTTACTTTTTGCTATAAAACATGTCTAATACAAAAATGTAAAAAATCACATTTCATCATACATTTAGGTTAAAATGTATTCTGCTACATTTCTTTGGTAAACAAAAAATCCCAATAAGTGTATATTGATTGGTTTGCATGAAAGTTATAGTGTCCACAAACTATGGTATTTATACTGGAATTTTTTTTTTATACTACTAATGGCAGTGATCAGCAACCTATACCACAATGGGAATGTGATGTGAAGTGCGGTGGGCAATCTGACACTAATGGGCACTGGGTAGAAACTGACTAACTGACACTGACATCATCTGTGGCACTATTACAGTGATCAGTGATAATACTAAACATTGTCACTATACTAATGACACCGGCTGGGAAGGGGTTAACATATCAGGGTAATCAAGTGTGTGCCTAACAAGTTTTAATGTGTGTATTGTGTGTTGCTTTTTACTCAAAATCTCTTTGTTTCTTCTCTCTGCTTTGTAGGGAGAAAAAACAAAGAGATTGTTCCCTCTGTACAGTGCCCTGCATTGATTGTCAACAAAGGGCTCTTAGCTGTGATTGGACACAAGTCTTAGCCATGAATCGTTGGGCGGGTTCTGCTGACAAACTCCCACTGTGTACAATCACATCTCAGCCTGTACCCAGAAGAGGCCAGCAACATACAGATATGTTGCTCTGCAGTACATTGCAGGTGGCACAGTCCTTAAGTGGTCTCCAATTTTCTTTTCTTTGTGTTGCTGTGATGTGACTTCCTGTTAGAGGGTGGCTACATTCCTTCTCCATGGTCCCACTCTATGTAGAAAGGTAGTCACCCTCTCTTACTCACTTCCGAGATAGACTAGGGACTATGGACAATAGACTATGGAATGTATATTGTGCATAGAGCAGTGCGCATGACTGCAACTTATGGGAACTGCCCATTCTAAACAAACAGAAGTGAAGAGGAAAAGAGAATTTCTGGGGCTCACAGAGGACATTACAAGGAGGAAGAAAAACAGGACCTCCATTAATTAGTGGATATGTATGAATTAAATTTGGTAAATATGGATATAATTTAGTGTTACAGTAATAGTATCTATCTATCTATCTATCTATCTATCTATCTATCTATCTCTTAATATTATTATTATTTTTATTTTTATAATACTTCCTTGGATGCAAAGTAAAAAAAATGATACAGTCTGCAAGAATTGTGTTAAGTTAAATCATAATAGATATCTTTGTCCCTAAAGGTGCTGTTCACTTGGGGATTCTATACCTAAGTTATACTATACAAGTGCTAAAGCTGGCCATAGATGGATCAAAATTTGGCAGGATCATCAGGGACCAGCCAAATTTGAATGCATGTATTTCTATTTTCTCTAGACAGACATTTAACTTACGATCCACTTCTGTCGAACAAGAAAACCTGTTGGAGAACTTTCAATCGATCAGTGGATGCAGCCAATTGACTGTTCACTCAGTTGCGCATACAATCAATCAAGTTTGCAAATGTATTGTTTCACGGTTTTCCATTATCCTGTTGCCTCTAAGACCTCTGCTGTATTTCTCAACTGTTCTGTTAGTATAAGCATCCTAACAGCTGCCTGGTAAGCTGAATTGTCTTTAAAATGTGTGCAAATATTTAAAGAAAAATATCCTGACAATCTTATAGATGTGGCAGGGGTGGACTGACCATTTGGAAACCTGGGCACTGCCCGAGGGCCCGGGGTCAATAGGGGGCCCCATGAGATGCCCCCGGTACCTTTTTCATAGGCTTTTTTGAGTTTGGGCAAGGACATGAGTTGTCAATCCTCCCCTGAGATGTGGATATTTATAGATGTTAGTGTCATGCAGGGAGAAATAAGGAGCATTCACAACTAGAGGGGCACAAGAGGGGCTCTGTGATTAGCTAGATGTTGGTGCCAAGGGCACAAGTTCCTACACCTGTGCCAACCTTGCTTCTCGGCCATAGAACTTTGTATACCAAAGGGAGGAATGTCCACACAAGAAGTAGTTTTGATACACTTTACTGTGTATATTCAAGAAACAGCATTACAGTCACATCACAAGGACATACATTCCGTAGTCCCTTGGCATTACCCAGCCTATCGAATTTAGTGGATGGTCCGCAGAAGTCATAAGTGAAAGCATATGCAGCACTTTAGAAGCCATCTCCCTTTTAGTCTCTCCTCTGCCCAAGGTCATTAGTACTTTCAGGACTGTGCTGTCTGTAGCTATTCCTTTTCTGGGTACTTCTCTCCCAGGAACCCTCCAGTGAATCTGGCCTAAAAGGTCTATTACAATTCGCCCTAGCCCCCATCTCCACAAGGGCAGTAGCTCAACTGTTGTTGAGAAAAGAACAATCCACTCTGGGTGATTAATGCACATTGCAAGGATTGTAACAGACTTTGTTTCAGATTCATACCTGTTTCTGCTCTGAAGAAAAAAATGTTTCATTCCATTATGTCTTCCAAATACTGGTTCTTAATAAGAGTGTCTTTCATTGTTAATCGGCTGATGCATTTACAGTGTTTAATGAGGAAAATTGCAGAATCTGAATCACTTTAGAAGCAATTAACCCTAAAAATCTGACTTTCATCTTAGTATAGGCTCCTGGTAAAATCAGTGAACCAATCACAGAAGCAGGAATTAAAATTTCTGAAGAAGTTCTGTACACCAAATGTGTGCGGAAAGTCTTCAGGTTGCCATATTGCTTTAAAGAAAATTGCAATGCCGCAGATTTAAAAGGAAAAGTAATTTTTAATAACATTCAATTACAAAATTGCTTGTATAACAATTGTAAACACTTTATTATATTTATTTAATTTGCTATTTTTTTCCCACAAAAGTGGAGTTACCCTTTAACTTTTCAGTTGCCAGCCACTACTATGAAAATTCTATAGAATGTAGAATCATGTTTTTAGAACTACAAGCTTATCTTAATTAATTATCCCATTTTGATAAGCAGCGTTGGAGTTTATTTTTTATCACACAGGCACACTTGTTCTTTAATGCCTAGATCCATTTCTTTAGAGGGTTTCTTAGAAAATACAGCAATACTGGTGTGAGAAAATGGGTTCCAAAATATACAGTAACTGCAGCAAGTACTTTAGTAAACAGAAGAAAACTTTGATTTATCTGAAAAGCAATTAACTGTACTGCCGTTAGGTTTTAAGTAAGATAAATGGCTATTGGAATGGAAATGTTCCACATAACATCATGGTGTATGTTTGTATGAATAGGCAAACCATGTGATTGAACATGTAAAGGATTATGTGCATTAACTGTTGTGTCATTATTTTTATAAAACATTTTTGTAATTGTAACTGAATAAGATAGCACCTAAATGTCTCTTTGAGACATTTGAACTGTTAAACAGATAAAAATTATTTTTTTATCTTAGTACATTCCTTGCATTAAGGTAAAAGTGAATTTCTTTTTCCCTATCCTTTCCCTTGTGATGAGGAAGAGAGGGGAGAATGGATCCAGCACTGTGCACGGCTGCATCTATTCTCCCATCTCTACCTCTTCACACAGCACTCTAGCAGCAGCAGCCATTGGCTCCTGCTGCTGTCAATAAAATGCAGTAAGGAGGAAATGGGAAGCGGGGCTAAGTAAATCTATGGAGTGTGGCACACACCATAGACACACACCCTGGGAGCGAGCAGATACTGTGCCACCCAAGGGCGGACTGACCATTTGGAAACTTGGGCACTGTCCGAGGGTCTGGGGTCAGTAGGGGGCCCCATGAGATGTCCCTGGTACCTTTTTCATAGGCTTTTTTGAGTTTGGGCAAGGACACAGGGGCCCCATGATCCTCTATTGCCCGGGGCATGAGTTGTCAGTCTGCCCCTGGTGCCACCATAAAGAGTGCTGTGCTACATCCTTACCAAAAAATCCATTGATCTAAGTAATCAAACACTAAAAAGTCATAATCAAAGCATAAATTTATGCTAAGTAAACACCCAGCTGAGCCCCTCAAACAATAGTGAAAATAAAGTGACTACATGAGGCAAATATACTACTAAAGAATAAAGATAATTGTGCAATAAAACAGCTGTATAAATGAAAAATAATAAATATGAAAAGTAAACACCCGACTAAGCACCTTATTATTCAAGTGAAACATGAAGTATAAATAACTAAATAAGCAATCTCTAATAATAATCTGTGTAAAAGAAGGCATGTGTTAATCCAAATAATAAAGTTCAAAAAAGTCTATAGTGAAAAAATTTTCAGTTATAAATAGTCCACCAGTAGCTTTCAAAAGTAAACACCACTTGTGCTCCTCCACCAGCTAGTGTGCATGTTCACCACCAAATTCGACCTATAAACTAGGGCTGGATTGTGGACAGTGGGGGTAGAAAATGCCCTGAGCCTAGCATAAGTGAAAATAAACATGGCCTCAGGGTTTGTGGTCAGTAGGAAGAGGAGTATTGCCTCATCATTGGTATTAGTGGAGAAGTAGTACCCCATCATTGGAATCAATGGAAGAAATAGTGCCTCACTGTTGGTGTCAGTGGAAGGAATAGTTCCCCAAAGGCTGGAAAAGGTTAGCAAAGGACCACATCTGACCCTCGGGCTGCAGTTTGGAGACCTCTGAAATAAAGGATCAGAAACCTGTTTAATGTCTCAACAGAGGCTATGTTTCATGAAGCTGTAGTAGCATTTAGTGCATCTAAAGTGAATGTAGGCTGACCAGATGTATCCAATTTCTGAGGACAGTCCCCAACTTCAGGAGTCTGTTCCTGAAAAAAAAACGTGTCTCTGGATGTTTTCCTATTTTAAAAAATGAGTCCCTTTACTCAGTAGTCTACTTGGCAACTTGCAGTCCTCAGCCCAGTAATCTACTTGACAAGCTGTTACAGCACCACCAATGTCACTAGGAGCAGAGAAACAAGCTAGGAAAGAAGAAAGAACAGGGAGGACGTGTGGGCTGTGCTCTCTGTTCTCCTCCTGTCCTACACCTAGGACCAAATTTGGTCAGAAGGGAGGCCTGAGCTTTGTACCCTGCAGCCTGGAGTAGCTATCCAAGCCTCACCAGCTCTACAGCTACCCCCAGTCACCATCTCCAAGGATACTGCATCCTTTCCCCCCAATTGCAATCAATACTGCTTTCCCTGTTCAAATTCCTCTGAGCCATTGTCACTACTTTTTTCCAAGGCAATGGCCTAGGCTTTAGCATAGAGAAGAATATTTACTCGTTTAAAGGTAGAGGTATAACATACTTTCCTATCTGTTTACTAATGCTAGCAGCATAAGGATTGAATAGGTAATGTTGATTGAGAGAGTTTAGTTCCACTTTAAAGGATTATTTTACATTTCTATGCAGATAAGGGACATTTGTAGATAAAAACAAGCTGCACAGCTTTGACTAACATACAGAAAGCTTTTTTTCATTCAACCCAGCAGGCTGAACGAAAAATAACTTACAGATTGTTGTACTAACACAGCCAATGTTATTGTGGCGGCCTCCCCGCTGGGCTATTGTGTTCTGTCAGGGGAACCGCCCCTCACCACGACACACTGATCAGGGCTCGCAGCCATTGGCTGCCAACACTGATTGGATGCCAATTGGATGCAGGTTTTCCAGCATGCCCATTCAACAGAGGCCACTCTTGAGACAATAAGGTGTACACGGGCTGATAGTCACCTAGTTCCTCCCGAACCAACTATTTTCGGCTGATTTTTGGCCTGTGTGTACCTAGATTAAAGTTGAATAATGCCCTTACCCTTGGCCATTTACTTAGCTAAAGAAGCCTGACTGGGACACTTCTAGAACATTGCCAAGGACATTGAGTAGGGAAGCCTACTGTTACTGTTCACCTTCACCATCACAGAAGCAAGCTCTCAAATGTTGAGCTGAGAACTACTGCATTAGGAGAGAGAAGGCACATGTGAGGGGGTTTGAATCAGAGAAAGAGCTTACTCCTGTGATGGTGGAGGTGAGCAGTAACACTAGGCTTCTCTTAGCAACATCCTTAGCAATGTCATAGAAGTATTCCAGTCAGGCACCGTGAGGTATGTAAATGGCCTATAGCAAGGGCATTATTCAACTTTGGTTAAAAATGCACAACTTGATTTTATATACAGACACCTCTCATCTGCATAGGTAGTTTTCTGGTAAGTGAACTAACCCTTTAAGGGTGAGAATAGGGCTCAGGAGGGCAATATTATCAATATGAAGCTAAGATCAATAACATGGGGACATGATCTTAAACTAGCAGGAGGAAAGTTCAAAACTAACATGTGCCTAACAATGTTTAGTGTATGTACTGTGTGCTGTTTTACTAAGCAATGCACCAGTTTTTGCTCTCTGGTTTGCATGGGAAAAAAACAGAACATCACTGCTGTCTGAAGAGAGCTCTGTGTTGTTTACCAACACAGAGCTCTCCCGTCATTCCTTGAGCCAATCAGTGGGTTCCAGGCATAAATCATTGACCTCGACCCACCGATAAGCTAGTGCTGCAGCAAATGATTGACATCACAGTCTTCCGGGTCACCAAGAAAGCTGCATTGTACAGGTTTGTGATTGTGCCTGTACGAGCCAACCAGCTGCAGTAAATGTACTGTGGCAGGTTGGCAATCCATTAATACCAGCCCCAATTACAAACTGAGAGGACACCAGGACAAACAATCTCCCTGACAGGGACACAGATGGTAAACAAACTGACAGGTGTTCTAATCCCTCTACTCTATTCAAACTAAAAAACGATTTTCCTTTAACCATTTCCCGGCTGCCCACAGTACATATACTGTGGGCGGGTGGGCGGCACGGGCAGGCTAAGCAACATACCTGTATTGCTATGCGTTTACATGATCTCAGTGTCAACACAACTGTTATGATTGGGTTTCATTAAAAACAGTTATGCTTAGTATTATGATGATGTGATTGGCCCACAGCTATCACATAGTGCAGTGGGACAATCAAAACGCCATGTACCATACGATCACAATACTAAATACAGCTGTTATGAAGGAAACCCATCCATGACAGTTCAAAGCATTGCAGATACAGTGATCATCACTGTAACAGCAATCAAAGTGTAGAAAAAAAAAAACCCTGATCACCCCGATCACAGTGGCATTGAACTACGCTGATGAAAGGTTGTAAGAAAATATTGTAAAAAAAGAACAAAAATGTACAAAAAGAAAAACATGCTTTAAAAATTGAATAATTTTTTTTTTACATAGTGTCCCCCATCACCGCCACACCAGTCATATGAGGACGCTGTACTGCACTAGTGACAGTATGTAAAAACAAATATGTTTACGGCTGCTCAAGGTAGAGAGACTCCCAATCTCCAAGCACAACTCTTCCTGTAGGTGCTAGCCCACCTCGTGCGCTGCATAGATGAGAACAAAGGATGTCCGATTGGCTGCACTCCAAACAATCCACTTTATTGAACCAAGATAAAACCAATACAGACAGTGGGAATACAGTGGTGGACTGGCAGGTAAACGTGCTTCACGCTAAAGACAGCGCTTATTCATTACCAAAATGAATAATGAATGGGGTAATGAATAAGCGCTGTCTTTAGTGCGAAACATGTTTACCTGCCAGTCCCCCACTGTATTTCCACTGTCCGTATTGACTTTATCCTGGTTCAATAAAGTGGACTGTTTAGAGTGCAGCCAAACGGACTTTCCTTGTTCTCATTTACGTAAAAATAAAATTGTGAAAAAAAAATGTATTTAATTTCTTCATTTTCTAGCAAAAGTGACAACATTACAACTTCAAAAACTCGCCATGCCTCTTACTAAATACCTTGGGCTTTCTACTTTCCAAAAAGGGGTAATTTGGGGATATTTGTACTGTCCTGACATTTTAGGGCCTCAAGAAATGAGATAGGCCATCAGTACATAAGGATTTTCAAATATAAATATGTATATATATACCGTAGTTTGTAGACACTTTAACTTTCACACAAACCAATTAATTTACACTTATTGGGATTTTTTTTCTTTTACCAAAGACATGTAGTAGAATACATTTTGGCCTAGATGTATTAAGAAATGTTATATTATTGGATATATTTTATAAAAGAAAGTAGAAAATACTGTTTTTTTTTCTTCAAAATTGTTGGTCTTTTTTCATTTATATAGCAAAAAATGAAAAGAAAATCATCACCCAGTGATGATTAAATTTACCACCAAAAGAAAGCTATATTTGTGTGAAAAATGTATATAAAAATAATATTTGAGTACAGTGTTGCATGACCAAGGAATTGGCAGATTAAAGTAGCGCAGTGCTGAATTGCAAAAAAATGTCCTGGTCATAAAGGGGTTAAGTAGGCACTGCTGGGTCACACATTTCTCAGAGCCTGCCTTCTGAACTACAGAGGAGCTGAGAGGATGAGTTTCAGGAGGCGGAGTCAGTACACAAATCACTGCTTGATGGCAGCAAGGTACCATGTGATATGTAGTCCTTAGATATTGAAAATAGACAGCAGAGGAGAAGTTGCAAAGCATACAGGGAATCCAGGAAGTTGCGGAAAGAGGCCCCCAGAAGACAGGCAGAGCCCACAGCATGAACGATTATACTGTATTGTCAAATATAACTATTGTTTTGTATTGCTATTATATAATGCTGATGTTGTAAAATGAAAGTGTATACTGTAACCATAGATCTCCTTGAATGGAGATAGATAAATCAGCGTGTGAATTTAGCTGTAATTTGTACACTGTGATTAAGCACAGCAGATTGTTGTGTGTAGTAGTAGCAACAGTGGACCCCCTGGGAAACACGGCAGACATGGTTCTGGACAGTAAACTTTTTGTAATGATTACCATGCTGTATAAGGTTAGTAAACAAGGCAGTTTTGACCCCTTTTTTTTGACCCAGTGATCAGAGGCTGGTGTCAGGGGGATTACATTTACCCTGGAAATAAGTTTTAAACTACTAGATGTTGTCATGGCTTTTATTTAAATGGCAACCTGAAGGATTGTAGCTCTGAAACCTTCAGCACTGAATGTATGTAATAGCAAGGGGTGTTGGAGTGTGCTGGAAGGTCTATTATTGCTAGCTGCTGAGGGATCTATTGTTGCTGGGAGGTTTATTGTTACTGGGAGGTCTATTGTTACTAGGGAGGTCTATTGTTGCTGGTGGGGGATCTATTGTTGCTGGGGTAGTCAATTGTTGCTGGCAGTGATCTACTGTTAAGGGAGATATCTATTGTTGCTGGCTGCCGAAGGGTCTGCTGATTCTGGCTGCTGGGGGATCTATTGTTGGTTGGGGTCTATTGGTACAGGGTTGGTCTATTGTTGCTAGAGAGGTCTGTTGCTGCTGGGGGATCTACTGTTGAGGGGGGGTCTATTGTTGCTGGCTGTTGGAAGGTCCATTGATTCTGGCTAATAAGAGATCTATTGTTGCTGGCAGAGGTCTATTGTTATGGGGTGGATTTATTGGTGTGGGGGAGGTCTGTTATTGCTGGGGGATCTATTCTTTCTTGGGGGTCAATTGCTGCTGGCATTGGTCTTTTGTTGAGGGAGGGGTCTATTGTTGCTGGCTTCTTGAGGGTCAATTGATGCTGTCTGCTTGGGGATCTATTGTTGCTGGTGGGTTTCTAGTCTTATGGGGTGGATCTATTGTTGCTTGGGGTCTTTTGTTTCTGGTTGCAGAATATCTATTTTACTGCTTTTATATTAACATTAACACATTCCATACAAATTATTTAGCACCACAAAATGATACTTGATTCTGTATTCCTAAAAGGGGCAGTACTAGGAGGTGGGTAGGGGGAAGAGACAAGAGATGGTGGTCGGAAGTAGGTAGGGGCAGAGACAAGGGGTGGCTTAGAAGTACCTGTACCTATTCTCTAGATGTTATAGTCTGTGAAATTGCAGAAAGGAAATTGGTAATGTTTACATTGATTTCAGATATGCCTTTAGACTTGTACATGATTTTGACCTTTTATGAAAATTATGGAATTTCCTGATTTCCAGTGGAATATAATGAGATATGCCTTTTGGATAATTATAGTATCTTTATGGTAAGATACAACTTCTCTGAGCCATTGCTGTAATTGAATAATTAATCTGTTAGCACATTTAAGATGTAACTTGTAATGAGCTCTGTATAATAAACTACTTTGATGATTCTTAGGTAATACCCACTAACATTTTATTAATATCAGTTGATATTGAACTTCTCAGGGGTAAAGTAACAGGTTGATATAAAGTAGAAATTATTGTTTAGAACATATGAAGGAGATGATTTTGTGCTATTCCAGGTTTATTTGTCAGTTACGATGCATCTTTACATCTCATGATTTCAATTGAGGGATATGGTGGATAAAGTATAACACACCAATGGCTCACGCTTCTGTCTCAGCCAATGAGGAGGGAGAGTCCGCAGAGAGCTGAAGCTTTTGTGCACATCACTGGATCAAATCCATGAAGGTAAAAAATGTTGAGCCTTTACAACCACTTTAACAAGGTCTAATTAAAATGGAACTGTACCCTAAAGGGTGATTTCCCCTTTAAGTTCTCCTCCTGCCCTCCTCTACTACATTTGGCACATTAATTTTTTTTCCTAGAAAGTGGGTACCTAGTTTTGACAAGTGCCCACTTCCATTTCAGCTCGAATCACCTAGGAGAAGTTCAGTCCCCTGTCTTTGCCCTCCGCCTTCTGGGACACATCACAGGTCCACTAATGATACTAATCTCCACTGCTAAAGTCCACTGATAATGTCCAGGGCATTTGCCATAATGCACCAACATGCACAGCATACTGTATTTGTACAATATGGCAGAATTGCCTGACAATGGTCCCCCTACTGTGATGCAACAGCTCTTAATTTTGTTATCACTTCATCACCATGCTGACATCTTTGACTGGTCTTCAAACAGATTCAGTGTCTTTGGCTATCTTAATGGGTCAGTCTGCAATGGTGCAGCTCCGTGCATTTTCACGGGGATTAATTGATACTAGCACCATACTGGCAAAGGCATTATGACAGAATGACCTGTTAATGGGCCCCCCAAAAAGTGAAGCAACAGCTCTGATTTCCCTCATCAATCCATGATTATGCTGATATCATTGACTGATCTTCTATCAGTTTTGGCCATCTAGATTGGTCAGTCCAAGATGACATTTGCACAGGAATTAATACTGGCACCAAGGCATGTCAAAAATGAACTGGGTTATGGATGCACTGCCCAGTGTGCATTCAGAAGATATATTACTTACAGACATACAGAATTATTTTTGCAATAAAATCCTACTTGTCATCAATGTTTCATCACAAGTTGTTAAAGTGTTTCTAAAGCCTAAACATTTTCTACTTTAATGCATTCCCTGCATTCAGGAAAAAATATTTTAGTATGTGTATCTCCCCCTCTCCCACCTTATACTGTATGTACCTGAGCCCTCATTCGATCCAACACTGTTGCCATTTGCAGCCGCTCTCTCCTCTTCTCCTCGCCCTCACAGGATTGACTCAGAGAAGCAGGAGCCATTGGTTTCCGCTGCTGTCATTGATATCCTGTGATGAGGGGGGGCAGGTCTGAGCCTCGCTGTCTGTGTAAATGACCAGGCTCAGGATTGAACATGCAGGTCTGCCACAATAGGAAGTGGCTTCCTATGATAACACATACCATAGGAGCCAGGAGCACCAGCATTGGACCCCAGAAGAGGAAGTCAGGGGCCACTCTGTGCAATACCATTGCACAGAGAAGGTAAGTATAAATCTGTTTGCTATTTTTAAAAATAAAATTGTAGACTTTAAAATCATTTTAATCAACTTAAAAAAATTTAGATTGACTTTATATCCAGGAAATATTTTTTTAAAAGCTGCAAATTACTAAATATTTGAAAAGCTGCGTATGTTTGTTCTTCTACAGCTCATTTGACTCACCAGGCACATTTCCCAGTTTGTACCTATTCTGCCTTGCCATGTGCTAACCATTTTAATTGTTTTTATCTATTTTGCTGTTTTTCACTTTAGTATGTGACATTAATAAAGAGATGAAGGACTTTGAGAATAAAAAGTTTTCATGATCAGTACAAGATTTTTCCATTGGTGAATGTAATTACTTGTAACACTGCCCCCTGCACATTACCGCCCCCTGCACATTACCTCCCCCTACAGTAGTGTCCTCTGCCCCCCAGCAGCATTCTCTGCCCCCCTTCACATCCCCCCCTCCACAGTAGTGTCCTCTTCCCCCTCATAGCAGTGTCCTCTACCACCCTGGACATCACCTTCCCCCCACCACAGTAATGTCCTCTGCCCCCCCCCCCCTTCTTGCTGAAGCAGAGACCTCTGGCCCCCTTTCCCCCCAGCAGTGTTCTTTGCCTCCCCCTTCCCTCTCATAGCAGTGTCCTCTACTGCCCTTCACATCACCTTCCCCCACCACAGTAATGCCCTCTGCCCTCCCCCTTCTCGCTGAACCAGAGACCTCTGGCCCCCCTTTACCCCAGCATTGTTCTCTGCCTCCCCACTTCCCTCTTATAGCCATGTCCTCTACAGCCCTTCACATCACCTTCCCCCACCACAGTAATGTCCTCTGCCCCCTCTTTCTCACTGAAGCGGTGACCTCTGACCCCCCCCCCCCTTCCTGCCCCAGCAGTGTCCTCTGCCTCCCCCCCTTCTCTCTCATAGCAGTTTCCCAAGCAGTATCCTACCTGTGTACACAGAGGAGAAAGTGGAAGGCAGAACAAATCTGGATGGAGAGCAGGAGCTCTCATTTTTAAAAATGATCATGATGAGTGTTGTACATGTTTAGTAAACTTAGATTTTATTCAACCATGCTCCTTTAAGTCCCACCCAATCTGGCTACACCCACCATTCCGCATGGCAAGTTGAGAGCAACACTTTATTACTAGGAGTCATTTTTTTATTGGGGAATGATGTTAAAAAATTTACACATATAGGTGGCTGGACTGTGGTATGTCCCTCCATTATTGCAAAGGGCAACTTTTTATCTTGCACACAGGCCCACTACATTCAAAAAGTGTAACTCTACTTTTGTTGAGAATAACAATAATCCCTCCATACACTCTGCAAGTCTGTTAGTAGCAGGAATGTTGCTAGGATTGTGAAGGAACTGGGACACCCTTGAGTATGCTGATGAAAGCAAAGATGTGGCGCACAGTGTACAGAACATTTCCTGCTGCAATGACCAAGAAGTAACATTTAAAGGTTTAGTTTAAGAAAATCATAGCTGGCTTTAGAAATAGAAATGACTTTTTAATTACTTTAAATCAAAAGTGGCATGTGAAGCAATTTTAAGTTATAAAAACATAAAGTGAAAGTGGAGTTAGATTTTATCTGGTTACTGTATATACGCTGATCAGCCATAATAATGTGACCTTCCACCTAATATTGAGTAGATCCCCCATTTGCTGGCAAAACAGCCCTGGCCTATCAAGGCATGGACTCCACTAGACAAAGCATCACACTGCCCCCGTCGGATTGCCTTCTTCATGCTGCATCCTGGCGCCATCTTTTTCCCGGTAAGTGACACACACGCACCTGGCCATCCACATGATGTAAGAAACCATGATTCATCAGACCAGGCCACCATCTTCCATTGCTTCATGGTGAAGTTCTGATGCCCATGTGCCAAATGTAGGTGCTTTTGGGTGTGGACATGGGCCATCTTGGCCACCTTGCAGCTGTGCAACCCCATATGCAACAAACTGCGATGCACTGTGTGTTCTGACACCTTTTTATTGGAAACAGCATTAACATTTTCAGAAATTTGAGCTACAGTAGCTCATTCATTGGATTGAACTACACAGACCAGCCCTTTCTCCCCGTTTGCATTAATGAGCCTTGGCTGCCCATGACCCATTCACTGGTTAACCTATTTTCCTTCCATGGATCACTTTTGGTAAGTCTTGATCATTGCAGACCAGGAACAGTTGCAGTTTGGGAGTTGCCGTGAACCAGTCGTCTAGCCATTACAATTTGGTCCTTGTCAAATTTGCTCAAATCCTTACTCTTGCCCTTTTTTCTGCTTTCAACACCTTCAACTTTAGGGACAACAAGTTCACTTGCTCCCTTATATTTCCCACCTACTTTCAGGTGTCACTGTTACTTACAGGTAAGACACAGCTGTTATAAGCAAGGCAGGGTTGATATATCCAAGCAAATGCAAACTGGGATGACAGTTTTGAAGCAACTAAAGGTCCCAACATGCAAATCCACTGGGACTTGTAGGCTTTCCATATCTGGAGGCTTAGCTGCTAAACCCTGACTGGCACAAAAAAAGTTTTTGACAGATGGAAACAGCATAATTGCTCTCTATTAATTACATCTACACTGGTCACAACTCTAGTATAAATTCCTATTTTTAGAAGATCTCTAAAAGTACAGTGCTCATCTATTATCCCACAAGAATTGTTCTTTTTGGACTTGTCACGAAGAAGAGAAAAGGCTTAATTGCTGTTTATAAATGCATTCAGCACTACCAAGAGGAACAAGCAGCATGAATATGTAATCCAGTCTAGAATTTAAACAATGCACGATTAAACTCAATGTGAATAATATAAAGGTGAACACTGTATGGAATTATGTTTTTAAATACACTTAACAAATGAGATATATTAGAAGACACAGTAACATTAATGTGATTTGACCAATTCAATTCAATTTCTTGCCAATGAGTCTGAGCAAATCCTAAGCATAAAAAAGTTTTAGCTTGTTTTAAGTGAAAAATTTCATACATTTTCTTCTGGGTAAGAACAACGTTTAAATAAACCAGCTTTCTCAATAATCCAGAACACATGACCAAGGAAGAATTATCCTTTCAGCATGGAGATAAGGATAACATATAATGTTAGTGTTGTTTCATACAGACTTTCTGATCAGGTCCGCCTGTCAGTTTTTCAGACAGACCCGACTGGAAGTTCCATGCAGCTCTGTGAACAGACAGATATAAAGGCTATTTTCACCCACCTACATCCGTATGTATTTTTTCTGGACCTAGTAGGGAAGGATCGGATCAGATCGTAGCCTGGCAGGGACGCTTACAGTGTTCTGCTATTATTCATTTGTATAAAACATTTAACCACAAGAAAAAAAAAACTGTTTGCTGTAACTGCTTAAAAAGTGTTAATTCAGCTTTAATTTGTTAGTCATATTCATCTTAATTTGCTAGTTTATCTAACACTTCCCTCTTAATAGGCTGACAATACTGCTGCCCAAAGGTATCTCCATTACTCCCCCACAGAATGGAGACACCCTTAGACAGTAAGTTACTTGCCGGATCATGAGGTGAAAATTAAGGGGAAAAAAAATTAAAAAGAAAATGAATGCAGCCACCAACTTTAAAGTATATGTAAACCCTGTAAAACAACCCATTCAGTTTCAAATAGGAATTAAAGGCAAAACGTGTGTGTATACATGCAGTACTGCATTAAAACATTATAAATACCTATTGTACCCTTTTTATAAGTGATCACATATGCTCTGTTCCTTATTGCACAAATAGGTGGGGGAGGAGAAACAGCATACACTGTTCTACCCAATGACTTGCTGTGTGGGAGAAACATGTGAGCACAAGTCTGACCATTGGAGAAGAGAAAGCTGAGTTCAGCCATAACAGTCCTCCTGCTTACTGTAGTCAAACAAATAGGAAAGCAAAGGGACAGGTGTCAAGCCTTCTAGGTAGATGGCCTTTTTATTTTATTGGTAGACAGAGGCTGGGTAGCAGCCTGGGTTGAGTCAGCCTGGGAGCGTGGCAGTAGTTCACCTCAGGACAGGCTGGGAGGCTCTACAGGCCAGGGCTTCTGAAACCCTCCAACCCTTAGAAACTTAGAAAACTTTTTGGAAGAGGGATGGAGGAGGGGAGGAGGCCCAGATATGTATGTTTGAGGGACCTTGGCCAGTTCCCAAGCAGGAGGCCGGGTATGGTGACCAAGGACAAAAACGTAGAAGAGCCTGAGCAGTAGGGGAGTCAGGTGGAAGATGGACTGAGCCTGGAAGGGGGCCCCAGGGAGCGGAGCCTATCCACAGGCTGGTTGATGGACAGGAGAATCTCCACTGTACCACCGTCTCTTTGGGAGGACATCCTGAGGGAAGGAGCCAGCCCTGTGAAAAGCATGAAAGCAGCTACCAATCCACCAAGCTGGCAGGACAGGTCAGTGTCAGTACTCCTACACCCCCTGGGCCAGATAAAAAGGAGAGGACAGTCAGGTGCAAGACCCAACTAGTTCTCATGTGAGGGACTGAGGAGGTACACCAAGGGGACTTCAGTGCTCCTTAACAGAGACAGTTGCTATTTTTTGTTGAGCCACCTTTTTGTGCAGTATTGTTAATAGGAAGTTTGTCCTCAAATTTAAAGTTCCTTGGGCCTCCCATATATCCCTAGATCCCATCCAAGTTGTTAACCCCTAATATAAAAACTAAAAACCAGCTCAAGGACTGTTTACTGACTACAAGTGTGCAAGTGTGGAATATGTGTGTTGTCTGGCTGTGAAGAGCTTAGGGGGACCCAAAACAAATCCAGCGGCCTTCAAGAGGGTAGAGCTACACAGCCATGAACACCAAGTATTTATTATTAATATTTTTATAATACATGATTTATATAGTGCCAACAGTTTACACAGGGTGTTACAACATAAGTTCAGACAGTACAATTACAATACAATTTAACACAGTAGGAATCAGAGGACCCTGCTCATTACAGTTCACAACCTAAGAGGGAGGGTCAAGAAATACAAAAGTTAATAACTGTGGGGAATGAGCTGATGGAAAAATAAAAGTACAGTTGTAAGGTGGGGGCAGGGTAGGCCTCTCTGAAGAGAAGGATTTTCAGGGATCGTCTAAAAGTGGACAGACTAGGAGATAGTTGGACAGATTGGGGTAAGGAGTTCCAGAAAGGCTCGGGAGAAGTTCTGGAGGCAAGAGTTAACCAGCTGACGACCGCAGATAGCCGAATGACGGCTTCACTGCGGCCGGCCAGTTCTGGGTGGACGTCATATGACGTCCTCCCAGAACGCGCTCTCCTGCGTGCCCCAGGGGGCGCGCACCCGGCGATCTCCGTGATCGCTGTGTCCTACGGACACAGCTGATCACGTGATGTGGTAAAAGGCCAATCACAGCGGCCTTTTACCACGTGATCAGCGGTGTCCAATGACATGCTGATCAGAGGGAAATGCAAGTGCCGGTTCTCGGCTGCACTTTCCTCACGCTGTCAGATCGTGAGGAAAGTACTGCCGAGAACCGGCAGTTGTCAGAGCGGGGATCGGCACCGATCATCAGGGCACTGATGATCAGTGCCCTGATGATCGGTGCCCAGCAGTGCCACCCGCAAGTTCCGCCCAGCAGTGCGCCCACTAGCTCCGCCCACCCATGCCCACCAGTACACCCACCTGTGCCCAGCAGTGCACCCACCTGTGCCCAGCAGTGCACCCACCTGTGCCACTCTGCAGTGCCACCTATCTGTGCCCAGAAGTGCCACCTACATGTGCCCAGCAGTGCCACCCACCTGTGCCCACCCACCTGTGCCCACAAGTGCCACCCACCTGTGCCCACCCACCAGTGCTGCCTACCAGTGCCACCCACCAGTGCAGCCCAGCAGTGCTGCCAGTCAGTGCCCAGGGGTTGTGCCAGTCAGTGCCGCCAGTCAGTGCCCAGCAGTGATGCCAGTCAGTGCCGTCTATCAGTAACCATCATCAGTGTCACCTATCAGTGCCGCCTATCAGTGCTGCATATTAGTACTGCCTATCAGTGCCCTTTAGTGCTGCCTATCAGTGCCCATCAGTGCCGCCTGTCAGTGCCCATCAGTGCTGCCTCATCAACGCACATCAGTGAAGGAGAGAAAATACCTGTTTGAAAAATTTTATAAAAGAAACAAATAAACTTTTTTTTTTTTTTTGCACTTTTTTTATTTATAGCGCAAAAAGTAAAGCGCCCAGTGGCACTTTACTACCAATACCACCATAAGAAAGCTCTATTTGTGAGAAAAAAATGATCAAAAGTTCATATGGGTACAATGTTGCATGACCGCGCAATTGTCAATCAAAGTGCGGCAGCGCTGAAAGCTGAAAATTGGCCTGGTAAAGAAGGGGGTATAAGTGCCTGGTAGGCAAGTGGTTAAAGGAAGTTGACACGGAAGAAAGGATACAATATACCTGGATTTAGTTCGAGCAGGGTTTGTTGAAAATTAGATACGTCCTTATACTAAATAGAAACACCATTAAAATCAATGGCAGCTGAATCTGTAAAATCAATAATAGCAATTTTCTTGGATATTAGGCTAGAGATTGTCAAACAAATGATATGGGGTCTGGGACATGACCTGGAAGACATATACTAATACACAACAAGTAAAAACCTTTTATAAGCTGGAATCAGTGTTTTTAATAATGCTTAAAGTGATACATTAAAAACAGCCAGTTACTTTAAATAACCTGCCTGGGGGGGGTTGCCCTGTAGGATGTATACAACCTGCTACAGCAACAAAGTTGTAGTATAAAAAAAAATTAATAAAAAGCCCTTTTAGATCTGAAATAGATTTTATGGTGGAACCGCATGCAAAAAAAATTAATGGGTTCTCCCTCAAAATCCATACCAGATCGTGAACTTGATAATGTAGGAAATGAGAGGGATGAATGTGCACCACCCAAACCATACCAGGCCACATACCCTTAACATGTGGAGGGTATTTTGGAAAACATGTTGTCCCCATGTTGGTGAGGACAAGGGCCTTTTCTTCACAATCCTGACCCAGTGGTTTTGGGAGTCTACCGGAGGGAGCTTATTGAAACCTGGAAGCCTCCTTTAAAGTGGTGCTAAGTTCAGGTGTTTTTACTTTTATGCATTCCCTGCATTAAGGTATAAACTTAATTCTACTTGTTCTCCCCCATTCCTAAACACTGGTTCTGCTGTCAGTCAAATCCTGTGAGGAGGAGCAGGGTGTGTGGTCAAACTATGCTGTGTTTGTCTATGGACATGCACAGCCCAGGTCAGGAGCATGCTCCCATAGCACATGGCTTTCTATGTTGCCACTCAGAAAAGAGGAGGAACGGAGAGTGCTGGCGGGGACCACTAAAGAAGAGGTAAGAGACCACTATGTACAATATTGTTGCACAGAGCAGGTAGGTATATCATGTTTTTTCTAAAAAAAAAATAAAAAACCTTTGACTTTAATATTAATATAACAATAAGGGGGCACCTATATACTACCCCCTACTAATTCAGGAAAAAATAACAGTAAATAAAAAATGCTTTCACAGTTTTTGACATGTCATTTATTTAAAAAAAAACACAAGAAAACAACATGCAGATGATAAAATTCAAACCTTAGGGCAGCAAGTACTCTTTTTATTACATCCAACTTAGACTGTTCGGCATTTCATGTATATTTCTGGGATATTTCATGAGATATAAATATCACATCATTCATCCGCTTAGTTTTTCAAATCATAAATGATTGCACTGAGAAAAAATTTGTCCTGTGATGTCTGAGAAATAGATGAACTGCTAATCGGTGGCACAATCTGTGTGCTCAGGTAAAATTAAATTTTCACCTAAGATGAATGAACTCCTGCTTAAAGTCACTGAGCCACAAAGCATGGTCATAGACCTGTGTAAATTTATATGAAAATCAATGCCCTAAGAGTGACAATGCAATGATAGCCCCAAATTCCCTGGAGCAGGATTTTTCAATCAGATCGGAGTGCCCTTTCTCATCTTACTTAGAAAAATATAATAAAATTTAAAAGTCCAGTAAATGAAAACATAAGAAACTGACTTTGCGTAAAAAAGAGCTTCAAGTAACAAAAATGTGTTTACCAATAATTTACAAAGTTACAAAAATGTAAAAACACGGGGGTTTGAGGGGGAATATGGGACTATTTATTTTTGGTTGATGCTCATTAAAATAAAGAAATATTTATGTCTATAGATTTTCTAAACAATTAGAGAAAATATAATGACAATAAATAAATAAATACATAAATGAGTTTTCAATACCTAATCCCAAAGTCCTGACATCCAAATCCCTAGGACTGAAGGACTGACACCAAATCTCTAGGACTGATAGACTGACATCCAAACACCCAGGACTGAAGGACCGAGATCCACATCCCTAAGTCTGAAGTACCGACATCCAAATCCCTTAGGACTGAAGGATTGACATCCAATTCAGTAGGACTGAAGGACTGTCATCCAAAAAATCTCTGGGCTCAAAGGGAACCTTTCCTGATAGAAATGTAGAGATTGTCATTGTCAATTCTGCAAATGCTAATTGTCTGGAAGCCTTTTCCACCATTTTACTTCAATAATTGTAACCAAAATGAAGAACACGTATGTGGATAAAAACTCCTGACTTTGATTTACTTATAAGTAGACATGCCAGCGAATCATAAAGTACAATGGCCTTCATTACAGCCAGGAAACCAGAATTGTCAGGAAAAAAAAGCAGAGAGGGTCAGCAAGGGATTGGGGAGGGGGGGGGTGCTGGTGGATTCAAAGCTCTGACTCATACTGTTGCATGTGTGTGACCTTCAGCTTGAGCTATTGAGCTCTGCAAACAACAGGATTCTTTATCAAAGCAGATAAGGAAAACATGCAAAAAAGAGCCGAAAGCTCTGCTTCGTAGGTGGTCATACAAAATATTCATATGCAATGTTTAACGTGTACATAACCAATTTTTTTCTACAATTATATTATTTAAGTATATTCCTCCTTGTAGTGTTACCTCACAGCTGCTGGAAACTGCCCTAAGCCATTACTAGGATTTCTATGTCTACACTCCCACAATGCATTGTATTCTTCAAATAGAAGTTGGAATCCTGTCATTGAAATATTCACCACCCAGTCACAGAATGCAATGCATTGTCTGAATGTGGTATTACAAGCAATATGAATAGTGGAGAAGGCAGAAGAGGGTATGTGGTGCAACTTTCCTCAGTAGTAGCAGCTGCAGTCAACTTTCACAGTGCAAGAAGACAGATGCTCAGGGCAGTGAAGGAGTTTTAGCAAAAGCAGCAACCTGCAGGTGATAGCATATACAAATTGCACATAAGTAATGTGTATTGGTCTGTATTCCCCCCAAAAAATAACTAAATGTCAGCTTTAAGTACTCAATGGCATCTAATTTGCTTTCATTTTGAACTGAGTTGACTTCAGCTCAATGAAGTCTTAGCTGTTATGCATTAATGCACTTAAAAATTCACTTATTTAACACCCCCCACCAACACTATAGGAAAAAGTGTAACTTTTCTGAGACAAATAATGCCGCTAAAAGCTCATTTTAAGAGCTATAAGTTTACCTTCAGATTTCAAATCACATTGAAAATAGGCCACTGTGTAAAACCATCTGATATTTTTAACTTCATGTTTAGAAAAATGTAAATGAACACAATTAAAACCACGCAAGTGCTTAAATTGAATAGTAGACAAACCAGCAAACACACTAATAGGATATCCTTAATACCAAATCTATAAATAAATATCTAGTGTTGCGCTAAAATACAATCAAAGTGATATAAATCATATATGCAATAAATAATGCATACATATACAAATGTAAACAGTGAGTAAATTGCTCAAAGATAAACCGAAACCAAACAATAAAGTGCAAAATAATCATATATGTGACAGTCCCTATGGGGGTATATGTAACAGTCCCCTTTTATGGTGCATTATCCCAAATCTTGGTTCCAACCAGGGGCGGACTGACCATTTGAGCACTTGGGCACTGCCCGAGGGCCCGGGGTCAGTATGGGACCCCATGAGATGCCCCTGGTACCTTTTCATTGTCTTTTTCATAGGCTTTTTTGGGTGTGGGCGAGGATACAGGGGCCCCATGATCCCCTATTGCCCGGGGGCCCCATGAATTGTCAGTCCACCCCTGGTTCCAACTCATATAACCACCAACATGAACACTGCACTACTGTGATGACAAGATAGAGGCTTATCAGTTTCTTTGACACCTTAATTATAGGGGATCAACATGTGCTTTGTTAAAAAACATCCAATCCAGACTACTGTATCTCATGCCAGACCACATGTATACTCAAAAGCTCTTAAGACCACCCCGATATCACAAAGTTAGCATATATTCAAGTAACAATAAAAGAAGTGTCTCTCATAGTGCAGATAGTTTGTATGCCATTTATTAAGAAAAGAGAAACACACTTACAAACATCATACATTTTCCAGCATTCATTAGAACCATCAAACATCAAGGAACAGCATAAATGGCAAATCTTATGTGATGATGTCACAAGGGGCCCCCTCTGGTATGACGAAACGCGCTGGGCAGAGCCTCCCTTGTGATGTCATCACATAAGATTTGCTTTTTATGCTGTTCCTTGCTGTGATGGTGTTATTGAACACTCTTTTTTTAATGAATGGTATACAAACTATCTGCACTATGAGTGGCACCTCTTTTATTTTTATATGAATAAGTGTTTTTGAGGGTCAAAGGATCACTTGTCATCACAGTGGTGTAGTGTTCATGTTGGTGGTTATATAAGTTGAAATAAAGATTTGGGATCATTCACCATAAAAGGGGACTGTTATATATACCCCCATAGGGACTGTCACATATATGATTATTTTGCACTTTATGTTTAAACACATGCAGACTTTATCCTGTGCATTGGCATGAAAACTTTTCTTGTCTCTACCCATCAAAATTCCTTTGAAGTGTAATTATCTTGTATAGTCTAACTATGCACACCCCTGATCATTTAAAATTACTTAAGTACCATATCTGCTCGTCCTCCACTGAAATAGAAAAAGGCTGCGGTTTCATTCCAATGTAGTAGTAGTAGTACTGCTACTACTACTACTACTACTTTTGCTACTACTACTACTATTGCTATTACTGCTACTACAACTACTACTACAATATGCATACACAATATGCAGACACATTAATCATATGCTGTGCATACTCTGAATTTAATTACAGGTGTTGTTTGAATGTACCTTAGCTAAGCCACGACATGCTTAAAAACGTGATTTTCTCTAATGCTTAACATTTTTAAATGTGTATACCATGTAGGAATAAAACCTCGGTATGTGTATACAGCTGTCAATCCAGGAGATTGTAATAATCTTAAAACTGAAATCCAGGCAATACTATAGCTAAGTAATGCATTTAAAGTGTTACTAAACCCAGGACCCTGCATTCACTATATCTAGTCTCCCACAGTACACAGAACATAGAAATGCAATTATTGTAGTAAATATAAACTACTAAATACATCTTTTCACCAGCAGTTAGATCAGTCTTGTGACTTCTATCAGTGTCCAGCTGAGCACTGGTTAAAGCTTGTAGGAGGAGTTTTCATTCTGCTCTGAATGTCCTATGAGGCTGCATGACCCCTGACTCTCTGTCTGGACAGCGCCGATTGGCCCTGATGGACTCTCTAGCAATATACACCACACTGATCAAGTGCAGAGTGACTACTAGAGCTCCATACTATCAGCAGAAGGATTGGGGAGAGTAGAAGAAGAGGAGGATCAGAGAAGACAGGATCAAACAGCCTTTTTACACAATGCAGAAGATTAACCCCCTAGGTTCCACAGCAAGTATAACAAGCATGCTTTATTGCATATACAGACTGATTATGCCATTGTGGGTTTAGTAACACTTTAAGGTTTTTATCCATCCAGTCCTGGGATTTTTTCAGCCCTGCCACACAGCACTGCCTTTCTAGCTGGATATTGGACCTATTATTTTTTTAGCTTCAGTTTCACTTTCAATTACAAGTTCCCTCCCTATCCCATGACCAGATGGTGATAGAAAAAGCAACACATCCATGAGTTCTCTGTTGCTCCGCCCCCCTGCCTCCAAAAAAACATGGCTCCATGCACTGCAGAACACATTGAATGTCTTCTTATGCTGCCCCCCTCTCTGAGCTCTGCTGAACAAATACTACTGTACAGGAACTGCAAAAGACTGATTCCAGATCAAATTCAGGTATTTGTAGAAATGCTTATTTGATTATATATTATTGATTACAGAGCTGAAAAGTGTGTGCCTTTTAGTTTTGCTTTAATTTGTAAAATGCCATAGGGAGTCATACATAGAAGGGTACTGTAAGGTGCATGCACATATTTTTGTGCACAGAAATTTACACACTGGCTGGCATACGAAAATTCCATCGATTACTACTGGATTGCTTTGTTTGTATAGCATGGCGTACAATTTTTCAACCTGCTGCTTTGATTGGCACATGTAATTACTCAGTGAGCTAGTCATGTTAGTTTTATTGTTTTCAGATAAAATGTTGACACACACAAATGCCTTAGTACTTTTTTCTCTTACAAAGATTCACCAAGTATTTCATAAACACATTGAAGATGTACAGTACTTATAAGATAAATCATCGCAAACGTATGCATAACATGGGAATACACATAAGCATGAGCAAATCAGGTACAAATAATCACAAGATAAACATCATTGTTAGAATACTCACAATCTAGATACACTGAGCATCATTGTGCTCCTCTCCTCCATACAAAATCAGCAAAAAAAATGTGTTTGTTTAATTCCTTCTATTTTTTGGGTTTTTTTTGTTTGTTTTTTTTACTGTCCCCTGTGGCCATCCTCACCTAGGTGAGAATGATGTCTCCAGTCCTGTGAAGCCTTCTGGGGATGTTAGAGATTCTGTACGAGGTGGTATCAAAAGGTTACGAAACTAGTTTTGTAAAACTCCAACAGATGGAAGCACAAGACTGCACGCACAGTTACAGGGAGCACCGACCTTCAGAAGCCAGTGTGCCAAATCTGCTATTTCATCATGGAGAGAAAGTTAGAACAGAGAGCAAATGTGAAATTCTGTGTGAAACCCGTATACCCAAGCTTCATCACAGCTTGATCCTCGACATGAAGAATGGGTCATCCATGGTATGCTAAACTAGTTATTGGCAGCAACAAGGCACATGTTCAAACTCACACATGAGGATTGCCTGGACTGTTATGTATGACACACCGACAATGGCAGCAATCTTGTGGATTTTTCTCTGAAGATCATCACTCACAAGTTGTCAAATGGTTTAGACATTTCCAGGGGTTGAGCTCGTTGAAGGTTTTCCTGATCTCTCATCATCTTCCAGTGATGTTCTTCCACTCTTGAAGCACGCCTGCCACTCAAAACACCTCGAATGACTCATTGTCAAATATCTCTGCGGTATATTTACCCAGTTTCACACAGAATTTCATGTTTTCTCTTTGTTCTAACTTGCTGTACATGATGAAATAGCAGATGTGGTAACGCACATGGTCAAAATAGCACCAGTTGCACAGCTCCCGATGTACACAGGATGATGTCTTTTGACACACTGAGCCCTGCCATCTGTTTGCATGTTACAAAACTTGTATCTAAACTTTTTGATACCACTTCGTATATAGCCCTATGGAACAGTGCACAGTCCACATGTGTTGCTTCTCTGCAAACAGGAAACAGGAACTTTATTACAGAGAAAAGGCATAGAGATTTTCATAGATGAAGCTAAAACTTATAAACACTGCCATCTATTGGTTGAAGAACATATCTCTACTGAATAGGTGGTTGTTGCACAAAATACATGAACAACGTATTCCAACACTGGAGTAGAGCGAGCCTGACATGCATCATCAGCGGATTGGTCTGTCTAAACCATGAAGAGGTACTTGGCACCCAGGTATTTCGGGAATATAGAGGCAGTCACAGGACACAGCTGTGACAATGGTGCATTGGGTCCTAGAAAGACAACACTAAATATGCTGATCGAGGGAGTATCTGAATTGAGAACAGCACTGTGTTACAGGTAAGAGGGGGGGGGGGGGTGCAGACTGATATTAGTCCATAGTGTAGACTTTTAAACAGAGAGTATAGAAGAGGGGTGCAGTTTTTATGTATCAAAAGAGTTAAATGGAAATTAAGTTGAAAGCTATAGAAATGTAAACAACAAGGATGAAAAGTGAGACAGTTAATTAATGAATGAAAAGGAGAAAGACGGGGAAAATGAGAAGTGAAAAGAAGAGTTATAAGAATAGGGTGAATCAAGAGAAGGTTAAAGGAGGGGATGGAAGGGAAAATGGGGAAAAGGAATAGAAAAATCTCGGGGAAAGTGCCCAGAATTTTCAGATGACTAACAGGGATGTGTCAAACCATGGGGGTTGTGCACAGGATATCCAGATTTGCCATTTAGGAAGATATTTGCACTGGGTATTGGCTTGGATGGCCATCATGTTTTTATTAATCATAGTGTGGGTTAGTATGTTTTTAACCAGTACAAAATTAAATGTACAGTAGGTCTCTTCCAATCTCTACCAATTGTTAGTTTGTTGGAAGTAAATATGTAAAGAACAAACATAGAGTATGTTCAGTTTGAAATAGAGTAGGAATGGGTTTATTAAGCAGAACTTTTATGAAGGTCTGTATGGATTAGCATGCAAATAAGGTTATAAACTCATATCCAAAGTGTCCCCTCAACCAGAGAGGTCCATCAATTGTGTGCCTAAATGAGAACAGCCACAAAAGCGGTTAGGAGGGGTACATCAGAAAAAAACATGCCAATTGATTTGGGGTATAATGCCAATGCTAAAGAACTTTTTCCTAAAGTGAGAATGTTCCTAGATTCTTGGCAGTTGGTTGCCATATACCCTGCCAGTGCTCAGGTGTTAAAAGGTAAGTGAGTTCCATTTTTCAATGGGTCTATTATGCAATAATGTCTGTAAACTTGAAGGACAATGTAGAAGCATCAATTAAGGAAATCAAACCAGACACATGAGAATCAGTTCAGAATTTTCTTGGGGTTAGCAGTTAAGGGGAAGATGATTGCAAAGAAGGGTGAGTATATAATATCTTGTCTGGAGATAGCGGTACTGTTCCCTTAAAGGGTATGTCAAGTAAATTGTGGAGCTTTTGTAATGTTTTAACTCCGCCCAAAGAAAGTAGGGAAATCATATCATGGAAGCCATGATCCTGCCACTACTCAAATTGGGTTCTCTATACTGGCAGGGGACAGGGGGTTTAAAGAACTGTGAGTAAAGAGATGTATGGCTATATAGGACCTCCTGAAAATGTTACCATCCTAGTGCTTTTTATTAAAACAAAAGGCACAAAGGAATCATTATTTAGATGCTTAATGTGCACTGCAAGTTAGGACTTCTTTATATGCATTAAGTTTCAGCAAACAATCAGCCAAGCCATGATTGCTGTACAGATGTACATCCATATGCTCACGTGGGCCGTAATATACAGTGCTTAAAAAATACAATAGAGCATGCCATAGTGATGTATCTTATTCATTTGTTATGGCAAGTCACTTACTGCTTGAAATTTCCCTTTTTAAGTAAAAGCCAGGCAGATGTCCCTATGTATGCATAGTTTTTCTGCATAGGCTGTTGATGACAGATCAGACCTGCACTTCTCTTCTCTGTGCTTGGCATCCTCTGAAAGAAATTTGAATGTCTGTATATACATGTATTCCATTTTGTATGCTTTGTCCACTGAAGCCCATGTCCTTGGCATTATAATAACTCTTCTGGCACCTACTCACATTTCCATGACCTTGGTTAGAAACTAGCCTGTCTATGTACTGCTTACAATTGGAACATCTATGTGATACTTACATAGGCATAGTTATATATAGGGATGCACCGATACTGATACCGATACCGGTACTGATACCAGTATCAGTGCTGATACCGAGTATTTTCATGAGTACTCATCCTTGTGAAAATACTACCGATACCTTAACCGATACTTTGCGGTGCGGTTTGCGTTAATGGATGCAGATTGCACCACAAATATTAGCATGCGATTTGAACAGGATTCCTGTCCAAATTGCATGCGGTTTCCCCACAGCTCTTCTGTGAACCCAGGCTTGTCATTTGAAATCCCTGCCACTTTCTTTGCTCTCCTTGCAGCGATGACAGTTCGGGCTAGAGGACATCTGATTGGTCAGCAGCTGACCAGTTTGACAGTTTAACTCTTCAATAAGACACATAAGTTGAATCCATTGTATATTTACTTCAGATAAGTGCAATACAAGGGATGTTTTTCCATTTTTTAAGTGTAAGAAGACAATAATATTTCTAAGCCCTGTCTCTGTGAAGAAAGTGAAATTATACCGACTAGTGTAAGGATGCAGAAAATGTCTAGCACAAACATAGTTCACCATCATTGAATCAGCAGGCTGAGGTAGGTCCTTGTTTTCCAAAAATAATCAATACACATCCACTACTTAATGGCCCTATAATCTACTTTTTGTAGTAAAGGCTCAAGGTTTTTACCTTTTTTGCATGAAGGTAAAAAAACCTGTATGCAGAATCCCCCCCAACCCCCCTAACACTTACCAGAGCCCCATCACAATCCAGCAATGTGCATGAGAGCCTCAGCTCTCCAGGGACTTTCACTCCTCATTGGCTGAGACAGCAGCAGAAGCCATTGGCTTCCACTGCAATCAATCACAGGCAGTGAGCCAATGAGGAGAGAGGGGGAAGCCATGGCTCTGTGTGTGAATGGACATGCAAAGCAGTGGCTTGGGAGCAGGCCTGCTTGAGTGTCCCTATAGCAAACTTCTTGCTCTGGGGGCACTTGGCAGGAGGGGGGGCCAGGAGCATCGGCAGGGGACCCAAGAAGAGTAGGATCTGGGCTGATCTGTGCAAAACCACTGCACAGAGTAGGTAAGTATGACATGTTTGTTATTTTAAAAAAATGCCTTTAATATCACTTTAAATAATTTATTAGTGTGTTTTTCCATCTAACATCCTCCTTGAACTCTGAAACATCTCCTTTCCTCCCTCACTTCCATTTTTTGGAACAAGCAGTGCATGTTAGTTGCAGCCAATTGCACTGCTCTATGCACACTACAAATTCAATAGCATATAGTCATAGTCCATCTCAGGAGCGAGCAAGAGTGGGTGGCTATGTTCCTACCTACAGTGGAACCATAGCCACCCTCTAACACAGGAACTCCAAACTAAAGTGTACCTTAGGCTTTGTGGTCAGTGAGAGTAAAAAAATACCATAGCAGCTGTTGTCAGTAGAAAGAGGAATAATGCCCCATTTTTGGTGTCAATTGGAGAAACAGTGGTACATCATTGGTGTCAGTGGGAGGAATAGTGCCCCATTATTGATATCAGTGGAAGGAATAGTGGCTCATTATTGGTACTGTATCAGTATGCGGAATACTGATACCAATTATTGGTGTCAGTGGGAGGAATAGTGCTCCACTGTTGGTGTCAGTGAGATATATAGTGCCCCATTGTTGGTGTCAGTGGGAGGAATAGTGCCCCATTATTGGTATCAGTGGGAGAAATATTGGGCCATCATCCCTGTCAATGGGAGGAATTGTGGCCTATCATTCCTTTCAGTGGGAGGAATAGTGGTCCATGACTGGTAACAGTGAGAGGAATAGTGGCTCTTCATAGATGTTAATGGCAGCAACTATGCTACACTCTTGGTGCCAATGGGAGAAATATTGCCCTAAGGACCAGGTGAAGGCTGGCAAAGGGCCGAATCTGGCCTACAGGCCATTGTTTGGAGACCACTGCTCTAATGAGAGATCGGATCAGGGCAGTATAAAAAACCTTGAGATCTGGAGGAAGCTGGGAGCAGGATATGGTACTTTTCTGATTTAAGAATACATACCAGCCATGCTAGACCTATTTATATGTACAGTAAGTGACACCTTTTTACAATGTTCTATAGCAAGGTCTGCCTTCTAGCTAATTTAGCTACTAGCAGTTCAGGGCAGAAGAAAAAATATGTTACAACTACCACCCTAATTGTTTACATCATGCTTCAACCTGAAATAGGCAACATAGAGCAGGTGGCTTTGATTTTTTGCTGAATTCTTCCACATGTACTTGTTTTGCTCTAAACCACTGTGAGCAGACTTGAAACATTCATTTTGCAGATGATTCTGCAGGTAGAAAATGAAACACCACACTATACAAAACCCGTTATTATCTGGCTTTTTTTCTGATTTTAGTTCACGTCCAATAAGGGACGTTAAAGTGATATTAAAGCTTCAGGTTTTTTTTTTTTTTTTAAATAACAACATATTATACTTACCTGCTCTTTGCAATGGTTTTGCACACAGCAGCTCAGTTTCCCCTCTTCTCGGGTCCCCTGGCTCCTTCCCCCTGATTAGTGCAGCTTTCTATGGGGGCACTCATGTGGGCTCGCTTCTGAGACCCCCTGTCTGCGTTTATTGACACAGACAGCATGACTTGGCCCCTTCCCTGCTCCTTTGTCACCAGATTTGACTGACAGTAGAAGGAGCCAATGGCTCCCACTGCTATCGATATGCCCTTTGCCCAGGGTACTCACTCCCCCACTTTGGACAATTTGCAGCGGCAATCTGACCAGACATTTGACCTCCCTCCTCCCCCCACAGCCTTGTGGGAAGTCCCAGTAAGCTGCGGGACCAATTAGATATAGTAGCACAGCTTGCACATGCACAGTGAACAGTCAGCTTTGAAGCTGTCATAGCCGGATGCCCACAGTTAGTATGCCGTCACCGCTGACCGAAGCCAAAGAAACTGGCCATGTGAGGATTCTTGATTCTGGGGCAGGTGAGTTTCTAATTATTAAAGGCAGCAACTACAGTTTTTGTAGCTGCTGGCTTTCAATTGTTTAATAGAGGACTGAAGAACTGATTTAATGCATAGAATGCATTAAGGTAAAAAAAAAACCTTTAGAATTTAGAACTGCTTTAATACCAAAGACTATTGTTTTTAATGACATAAAACTAAAAACACAGGATATTAGGTCATTTTACTTACTTACCATGCAGTGAGGAGCATCTGATATGGGAATGACACTGTCATAAAACATTTACATACTGCTACAACTCTCCACAACATAAAGGGGACTAAAGGCACTGCCTGCACAGAGAGGAACACAAGGTAGTCAGGGAGATGTGTTGTTCTTGCATCTGCAAATAAACAGTTAGAGGGCATGGACAAAACGGTGGCTGAGGCCATTCCTCAATTCTCCTAGGGCCAATTGAGCAGAGTCCATCACTTCACAGTTGAGCCACACACAGTAGTAAATATTCAAGTTTGAGAACATTTAAGCTTGAAGAATTGGAAAAGAGCGATTAGCTATCTTGACACAAGGTAATTTTTTCAAGTTAGATGGCAATATGGGGTTCTGAGATGGAGAGTGTTGTGGTATGTAGGTAAATCTTAATGTCATTTTCAGCTTTCTGTAAATGGAAGTTCGAAAGTAGCATCACCCAACACATGGAAAGCCTCGGGAGATATCATTATTATTATTATTACATAGGATTTATATATAGAGTCAACAGTTTGCCCAGTGCTTTACAAAATGAAGGTAGACATTACAGTTACAATACAATTTGGTACAAGAGGAAACAGAGGGCCGTGCTCGTTAGAGCTTACAATCTAGGAGGAAGGGTTGAGTGATACAAAAGGTAATAGCTGTGGGGGGATGAGCTGATGGAAGAAATAAATGGCAGTTTACTAGGTAGAAGCATAATAGACTTCTTTAAAGACAAAGGTTTTCAGGGAACGTCTAAAGGTGGATAGATTAGGAGACAGCCGGACAGATTGAGGTAGAGAGTTCCATAGGATGGGAGAAGCTCGGGAAAAGTCCTGGAGGCGAGCATGGGAGGAGGTGACACGGGAACTAGAAAGCAGAAGGTCTTGGGAGGATCGAAGAGAGCGGTTCGGTTGATATGTTGAGACCAGGTTAGTGATGTAGCTGGGGGCAGAGTTGTGGATGGCTTTGTAAGTTGGTGTTAGTATCTATACTTGTATATGATATGTGGCCAGTTAGGACACTTTGCTCCATGTTGTGCGGTAAGTTGAAATGCTGTTACTCCAGTGAACAGCTAAAATGTCATTCCACTCTACCAAAGAAGCAATGTCATGTGTCACAGTTGACTCTGGGGCAACAAAACTCCTGCCAGTCTTTTTTTATAATACAAAGCTCTTATGAAGATGTCTCTAACAGCATTGCAGTCTCTCTGTTAGCACACCATGCTCATGGCAGTCTCTTTAATAACATGGCAGTCTCGCTGATAACAGTCTGCTAACATGACAGTCCTGGTAGGTAAATAGCAGTTATCATTAGTAATATGGCAACAATCACTAGTAATGTGCAATACTCTCTGGTAACATTGGAAGAGCCTTCGGGTATCTTAGCAATTCTCTCTGGTAACCTTCAAAAATCTTTTGTAACATAGCAGAACTCCTTAGTATTAAACGCATCTTCATTTACCATGGTAGGCATATTTTTTTTTTAAATAGACATTTTCTACATATTTGCAACATATACCAGGGAATGGCTACTGCATACCAAGAAGTACATTTTATCTTCTTTCCCAAAAATCAGGGTGCATAGTACTTACAGAATATCTTTGTAACCTAACGTGGCTGGGACCACTATAAAAAGTGTTTATCCATGGTAAGACTGGGATTGTTATGGAGCCATATTACAGCCAACTCAGAAATGTCTACTTCTAGTAGGCATTAGGTACATTGTATGACTGTTTACACACTGGATAATAAAGAGTATGGGCACTTTCACATGGGCAGTTAGCAATCCTATCAGCATGGGATCCGCCCACAGATTCCCTGCTGATTGGAGCAGAGCTGGGTGGATGACAGGTCTGTGTCTGCTCGGCTTATGCAAATAGGACACAGGTAGATCCTGCTCTGCTCTGTCTGTTTACACCCAGCTGCCTCCAATCTGGTCTGGCCAAACAGAGGAGGATGCCATTCTCCTCCATTTTTCTTTAGCAGACCTGGTCAACAAGGAGGTAGGTGGGTGTAAACCGACACAAACTGATCAGATTGCCTGTGTGAAAGGACCCTATATTTTTACTTATATCTCATTTCCCCCTAGTAATCTAATATCTGTACAAATCCAGCAAACACTTGGATCCAATAAACTATGACTGGCAGTTGTAGAGGAATGCAAAGTGTTGCAATCTTATTTTGCAATGTGTATAGTTTATTAGATGCAAAACCTATGATTTTGACTGTCTTCGACTGCTATCATCCTCTGGGCACAATGCTGCTCACCTTCGTTGAGCCAAATATTTACAAACTCATTTTCTGAAAAATTATTTATATAGTGGTCTCCCATTGGGATTTTTCAATGTTTGTCACTCCTTCTGTTTACGCCCTTCAACTTTAACAATTATTTAGCACATTCCATAAATCAATGTGCCAAAAATTTGGTGCACCATTGTTGCCGTCTTGGAATGTCAGTAAAACAAGATTATACAACAAGATGTGCATAATAAAAGATTGCATATCAGAATCCTGAAAGGGAGTTCATGCATACCCCCTAATGGTGGGGCATGAAGATAAGAAAGCTTCAGCTCAGATTTCCTGGTGATGCACAGAATACAATAACTGACTGTATGGCTTCTAGCAAGAAGGAAGAAACCAGATGTGGACTGGAATGTTGACTTGGGTCAAGGCATTTTGAGCACAGGGTGCCACTGCCCCCTTGTGGAAGACAGCAACAAACGTCCTGGAGGATGGTGGGGGTAATACCTTACCTCCTGGTTATTAGGAAGGACACAATAAATTATGATTGTCACTCATTGGACAGAGGACTACACAGGGCGAGCATAGGGTGTTTGTGTGGGTTGTGTCTATGAGTGCTTTAAAATATGAGGGCCAACAATGAATGGCGTCTTTCTAACCAGAGCCCAGCCCAGAAACTTACTTCGAGAACAAACTTACGTAACAAATCATCTTTGCTCTTTTATTTCTATATGCTTTATAATATTCTTTTAGATTTCTGTGTTAATGTTCTACGTTCCTTGTAAATAAATAAGACTTTCGCGTCTTTGAATGTTGTATTTATTTTTATAGCTAATATTCTTATTATATTATTGCCATTAATATTATCAGAGCTTTTATAGACTAGCTAATTATAGGAATCAACAAGATAGTACATATTTCTAATTTAAGTAGGGGGAAGCCAAAGCCACTCCCTATTTATTTCAACCACCAATATTTTATAAGGTCCATTATATTTGGGTTCATGTATCATACATGCGTGTGTACACTGTATGACTGTTTAGACATTGGACATTGGGATCCCAGGAGAATGTTTTCGCGTATGTCTTATTCTCACCCAGTAATCCGATATCTATGAAAATCCAGCAAACACATTGTGTGTGGGTTCATGCATCAAACAATACAATAGGAAAAAGACAGAAAATATGCAAACGAGGAGAAAGAGAGTGGAAAATATTTACATCACCCATAATAACAGATTTATTTCCCCACTGATATGTCAGTTCAATTTATAGTGTTTGCTTTTAAGTGTACGAGTGCTGGAAGTGCAGTCCTAGACTATAACAATTATCTGTGAAGTCCAAGATTCATACTCGCCCTTTCTTCATAGTAACCTGTGACTGCTAAGTAATCTGTCTTGTACTTTCCTATTCTCATGAAGTATTTAATCTTCACCTGTCTATAATATCTCTTCTGTTCTCTACTCCTGTCTATTAATCCTCAGAGGATAACTTATCTAGCTGCTTTATTTCCTATAGCTGAAGAATTTCTTACTGCATACTAAAGATCACTGCATTGTATCAGTTCACATCCATATAATTGCTGCTAGTTTGTTCACAGTAACAACATGTCCACCCACAACATTTATTTCAGTATAATGTAGCTGCCAATGATCTGAATTACTGATTTTCTTTAGCAGGATCTACCATAAAAGAACACAAAGAAAGTATTGCAGGTGTAACATTACAGCACCTAGAGGTGCAGGTACAATGTATCCACTATAGCCAATAATTTGTTGAAACCTGATTATGTGGACATACAGTAATGGTCAGCTGGACACGCCATCAAACTATTCAGTTTAGGTGTTTCTCCACTATTAATGCTGCTAAATGTGGCATCAATTAGGGGAAGACCCGTAAACATAAAAAGCCAGGTCCCTTAAGGAGGAACCCAAGTGGCCTGCATCTGACCTCAACCCTGTTGAACACATTTTGGATAAATTAAAACACAGCTGAGAGCCAGAACTTTTTCATCCTACATGAGAACCTGACCTCACAAATGCTTTTTTGTTTGAAAGTTCCCATAGGCACACTCAGAAATATGAAAAGGCTTCTCAGAAGAGTGAAGGCTTTTATAGTTGCAAAGAGGAGATGAGGGAATAAATTCACATTAATGCCCATGGTTTTGTAATGAGTTGACCAGCAAGCTTAATAGGTGTGGTGGTCCTCCAACTTTTGGTATACCAGCATCATACCTTGCTCCATCATTCTGAAAGGCAAAGTTCTGATATGGTCAGGCAGTGTAGAAGCTTAGTGTTTCACGCACACATTCCCATTGGTTCATTACAATGATTGGGCTGTCCCACTTGGTATAGATATTTGTTAGAGATAGGACAGGCACACGTTTTGACACCCTAAGATTCAGCTATTCAGGTTGGCTCAGGATTCGGTCATAAAAGTGTAGCGCACTCCTGTAGGAATCGCAGTATAGAAACACCCTGGAGTAGAGACACCTGATACACCCCTGATAATAAATCAAAGGACACCAAATCAAACAATGCTGACTGTATTGATAAATAGTCGGTACCAAGAACAGTCTGATGGTAACAAAACAAGGAAACTGCAATACCCTTAGCTCTACACAGAGACCTACTACACTAATACAAACCCCAAAAAAGACACAGGAGATAATGACTGGGCCCAGATTTAAACTGGTAGTTTGAGATTCAGTTTAAACTGTAGCAAGGGCACTTTGGTACTGTGTTGACGGAATAGTTTTAGAAACAAGACCCCTATATGGATATACCATCATCAAGTCTCTCAAGAAACTCCGGTTCACGTCTGCCTGCAGGACTTTGCAATGGATTTATAAACAAGGTTTCAGTGGAAGTGTAGGGTTTTAAGTATTTAGGCCTGTGGGCTCAAGCAGAAAAATACTGGTACCAAAAATGGCCTTAGCTATATGTGCAAAAGAAGATCACTTTAACAGAGGATAGTCTTTGCAGCTGGCCAGCTGAGTTGGGGCTCCTATGGTGTTGCACGATTGTTAAAGTCCATGGATTCTCTCCTAGTCAAAGTAAATAGGTAACTATCAAAATAAACTGCTGGAAGCTTTGTTCTATGCTGCAACTTTGTTGAAAAAAGAATGGTGACAAGTTTAACTGCAAAAAGGAGTTTCTAGCTTGGTGATTTTGGATTAGCAGCATAGCAAAGCCAGTGTGAATGGCTGCAGAAGTTCTGACCTATAGTCGATGGCAGAGTTTAAAGGTGGCGGATTCAAGGTTCAATGTCTGCTAAGTAAAGAAAAGAAAGGAAGGAGGTTAGCAACCCTCTCACCAGCTCATGCGCCTCACTTGTGTTGCCTGTAGTTGGAGGGGTCCCTTTTACTCGGATGTGCTGATTTCCAATGAACTTGTTGGGTTGCTTAATATATTTAAATGTTCTTATATTTGTAGGTTGATACACTGTGGAGGGGTTTAGGCACCCCAAAACTCTTTTATTTTGGCAAAATAACGGTGTGCATATCTTGACCGGGGGCGGATCAGAGATCATCCATATACCTATATTCTATGGTCATTCTTCCCAAACTCCACCTCTCTAATCCCAAATAAACACATTACTCTTCAAAGGGAGTTAAAATGCCCATAGTGAACCTTTATTAGAAATACCATACCAATTTAAATAACAAAAAGCATAGAATTTGGGCATTAATGGCTACAAACATCCTACCTATCTCCTGGTCAGATTACCCCCCCCCCCCCCCCATACTATTGACTCTGGCTCTTACCCCTACTTAACCCCTTCACTCCTAAGGGTAAAACAAATCTTAAAGCCTAAGTAAAAGTTTACAACCATGACATGTGCTACTAAACCATACATGTCATCACAACTACTTGGTACATCCAGGTGGATTATACCGCATTTTTTTTCACGACAAATTGGTCTTTCATTTGGTAGTATATGGTAATAGAAAAATAGAAAAAAATATATATTTTTTAAATTTATCTGTGTGTTACTACCATAACCTACCACCAAAGAACAACCCAAAATACATTCTCCAGCTCTTGATGATCGCAGCGATACCATATATGCGTATGTTATTTGTTTGTACTTGTACTACAGCCCAGAAACAATAGTGCGCATTTTGTTTTTTGTTTTTTTTTTCCTAAAACACACTGACACTGACAGTTTAAAAATAAATTAATTACTTAAAAAAAAAAAAAAACTGACCTTTGACCCTGACCTTTGACTTTGACCTAAACACTAACCCTGGCACTGAACAAGATCAAACCTTGATCTAGGTATTTTTATTTCTTTTATTTTATTTTTTAATATTTATTTATTTATCTTTTTCTTTTTTTTTTTTTTTACAAACAGTTGTTTGTTTTTCCTCTCTGCAAGGAGAGCGAGAGATACAATTTATCTCTCTCCTTTTTTCAGAGAGAAAAAACAAACAAGGGGGGGTGGGCGTCACAGTGACTTATCACTGTGATAGCCAATCAGAGGCTATGGCAGTGATCATGTGACCCAGAATCGGGGGTCCCGCATCCCGATTGTTAGAACGGGATCCGGGGCTATCAGTGACAGCCCGGTCTTTGTGCTGAGAGTACGCTGTCTGGTGCGCTCCCAGCACAAAGACAGGTATACAAGTATGCGGAAAAAAGCCCGGTTCTTTGAGGCCGCATATTTGTGTTATGTTGGCGTCAAGGGGTTAAGCTTAACACATTTTTACTTAAGCATTGTCCTACTAGAATGAAATTGGAATCCTCTATGAAGCTTTACTTTGATGAAAACCAAACCCCACACATGTCTCATAACACTTTATGGGAGGCTCAAAAAAACAATGTTTAGAGGTCACTGCACAGCCCTTTCTTCGGTTTTAAAAAATAAGCTACAGTCCTTAAACAAGGATCAATAAACACCATATCTTAGAGGCTCAACTATACATCTCCCCTTCGGTACACCGACTACAGGATATAGTTAACTTGAGAACTAAGCTGGAGGACATGGCTCTGTGCATGGTTGAGAAAATCCTTACACATCTACGACAACTATTTTTTGATAAAGGGATAAAGGCCCATTCATTCTTAGCTAACAAGTTGAGTTGAAGGCCTCTCAGACTATTAGAGACACCCGAGGTGACATGCAATCACACTCTACCCATATTGTCCAAATCTTTAGAGATTTTTACCCAGACCTCTATAATGATCTTGCGTTTTCCTTTCTCACATGACCTCCAAGACCGCATTCAATGATATCGCCAACAAAGTGGTATCCGTAAGTTGCCCACCTCCTCATCCATAAGTTGCCCACCTCCTCTTCTAATTGCTCTCTTAATGTGCCTGTCACGGGAGAAGAAATTGAAGCAACCATTAAATCACTCCCTAGCCATAAAGATCTGGGACCTGACAGTCTACCCTATGATTATTACAAAGCTTTTCTACCAATCCTTCTTCCTCACATGACTTTAATTTATAATGGTTTCCTCCATCAGCACCCTATCCCGCAAGACATGCAATGCTCCTATGTTACTCTGATACCCAAACCAAACTCTATTATCCTAACTATAGGCTGATAGCCTTAATACATTCATATTTGAGAATTTTTACTAAACTGCTTTAATTCAGACTGAATGCGGTCCCTCCTTCCTTGATCCACAAGAATCAAGTGGGTTTTGTTCCCTTTTGTTGATTAGGGGATAACACCAAGCGAGTGATCAATCTCATATAACACAGAAAATGCAGAATCCCTTTTATTGAGCTTAGATGCTGAAAAGGCTTTTGGTAGGCTCAGTAGGCCTTTTCCTTTTGCAACCCTTAAATATATGGGTTTTAAGGGTCCTTTTTTAGAGCTTTAAACACTTGTATGGCATTCCTTTGGCACAGGTTAAGACCCCTTTTGCCACCTCCTCTCTTTTTTCTATGCCAAATGGGATGAGAGTGGGATTTCCTTTGTCCCCCCTTTTGATAGAGCCTTTAGCAGCCCATGTCCGTCAGGATTCAAATATGCATGGTGTCTCAGTCAGAGTTGGGGAATTTAAAATTTTGCTATTTGCAGACTATATCGTCACCCCACACTGACCCAACCCTGTGTAACTTTGCCTAACCTTCACAATGTCAGGAATGGACTCAGCACTGGTGGTGGGACTCATCTGCCGTGTGGGCTGCAGTACCAGAGCTGACCAGCGGGTGCTCTCAGCAGCCAGAAGCTCACACGTGCAATCAGCCAAACCTGGGGCTGATTGCAGAAAGGTGTATTTAAGGCATGACCAGGCCTGTGATCTGGGCCTTGGTGTATGTTTTCCCATGAGCCTCTGTACCTGGTATCTTGTGTTCCTGCTTCGTTGCTGACCCGGCTTGATTCTGACCTCTGCTGACCGTCTCCTGTTGAACCCCTGGCTTGCCTGACCATCCTTCTGCCTGATCCCCTGTACCGCGCTGCCCGTGAGTTACTGAACCCGGCTTGTGACCTTGACCATTCTCTGCCTGCTCCTTTGGTGCCTGCACGTTGCTGACTTGGCCCGTCTGACCACGCTAACTACTCTGCCATCCATCCATCCTGCACGGATCCAGCCGTACCTGCACATACCTCTGGCGGATCCCTCTACCACTAGCAGGTGTACTCAGGGGCCGCCACCTGGTTCCTGTCTGCTCCAAGTCCATCCCCACCATCAGGGGCCCTGGTGAATAAGCAGACTGGGACTTAGACTCCGCGCCCTGGGGAATCCTGTCCTGGGGACCACTAGAGGTACCACCAAACGGTCATTACAGAACCCTACGGCCGGCCTGACCGTTCCACCTCTCCAGCCCTGACTACGCCTGTGTTCCTGCACCTACTAAGATTAGTGGAAGGTTGGTTTGTTCACTGTGCGTTTATATATATATATCTGGGTGGCTAATAATAAACTGTATTATTATACTATACCTGAAACCTGCATTTCCCTGTGTCAGTCCACACCTTTCTGGTCATTCCTAGATTCCTGACACACAAAGTTCTTGAAATATATAGTTCCATGTTGAGTTATAAAATCAATCCCTCTAAGTAAGAAGCCTTGTGACAAAATGTTTCCCCTTCTTATACTCCTGGAAGATCACAACAATAAAATTCTTGGGAGTAAAAATCACTCCCACTTACAAGAAGTTATATATAGAAAATGTCCAACCTTTTTCAAGAATATACGTGCCCTCCTTGAAAATGGAAACACGTTCATATCTCCTTTACTGGACAAATTGCTTTATTACTATATTGCCTAAAATCCTTTATCTCTTCGAGGCATTACTGTTTCCGGTACTCGCATTGCACCTTAAGTGACTACAGTCAGATCTCTTGAATTTCATATGGGACTATAAAAGGCACAGAATAGCAAATTCAGTCCATTGGAATGATGGTAGCCTAGGACTTCCGAATTCCTGAGATGTTACACAGTCCAATTATCAGTTAATTCCAGTTATGTACTGTGGCTTTTTTCTGCTTATAATCACTGGATGGAGATTGAAAAACTTTAGCTACATCCTGTTCATAATTTATTGTGGAATGCAGAAGCAAGCAGCTTTTGCCTCACCCAACCTCTTACGTACTATGTCGCTCCTACGTGGTTTGTGGAGAATAATGAAATATAAACATTCTCTTATGTCAGAAGCCTCTCTTTTGACAGCCTTTTTGTTTAACCCCACGGTGCCAAAAAATATCAATAGCACATGATGGCATAAAAACATATAAATAAAACCATAAATAAGTGAGCAGTCACAAAACTAAACAAAAAGTGAGGAAGTCACGTGGGCATCGTGATGCAACATGTTTGTACACATTGACAGCACTTTCAGGGCGTGGTGGTGTCGTTTCTGGCATGGATGCCATATTGGAACACCAAGAACTAGAGATGAGCGAAGAATTCAAAAATTCGATTCGGCTGATTCGGCGAATTCGCGGAATAAATTCGATTCGAGTCGAATATATTCGCTGCGAATTTAACTTATAAAAAGGGTGTTTCTAGGCTTCAGAGAGCCTTTATATTAGTGCAGAACACTGTACCTTTAATTTAAATGCCCTTGGAGTCTGCTGGGGAAGAGAAATAATACTGTCAGTCAGTATGACATGCAGATGAGTGCCGTCGATCTTAGAATCACCGCACACTTCACTCATTTGGGCAGTCACGGGGCCAAAACCAAAGTGTGGAGCCACAGTGTGGCAGTGGAGGCAGCAGCAATGGGAGGCCATACAGCACCCTATGAAAAAATGGAACCCACCAGCAGTGTGAGGAGACCTGAAAGTGGCACATGGCAGAGTGTGGCGATGGAGACAGCAGCAATGGGAGGCCGTACAGGGACCCATGACACACTCTGGACCTGCCAGCAGCATGAGGAGGCGGTACAGGGGCCCATGACAGATTACGGGCCTGGCAGCAGCATGAGGAGTCGGTATGGGGGCCCATGGCAGATTACGGGCCTGGCAGCAGCAATGGGAGGCCATACAGCACCCTATGACAAAATGGAACCCACCAGCAGTGTGAGGAGACCTGAAAGTGGCACATGGCAGAGTGTGGCGATGGAGACAGCAGCAATGGGAGGCCGTACAGGGACCCATGACACACTCTGGACCTGGCAGCAGCATGAGGAGGCGGTACAGGGGCCCATGACAGATTACGGGCCTGGCAGCAGCATGAGGAGTCGGTACGGGGGCCCATGGCAGATTACGGGCCTGGCAGCAGCAATGGGAGGCCGTACAGGGACCCATGACACACTCTGGACCTAGCAGCAGTATGAGGAGGCGGTACAGGGGCCCATGACAGATTACGGGCCTGGCAGCAGCATGAGGAGTCGGTACGGGGGCCCATGGCAGATTACGGGCCTGGCAGCAGCAATGGGAGGCCCGTAATCTGCCAGCACCCTATGACAAAATGGAACCCACCAGCAGTGTGAGGAGACCTGAAAGTGGCACATGGAAGAGTGTGGCGATGGAGACAGCAGCAATGGGAGGCCGTACAGGGACCGATGACACACTCTGGACCTGGCAGCAGCAAGAGGAGGCGGTACAGGGGCCCATGACAGATTACGGGCCTGGCAGCAGCATGAGGAGTCGGTACGGGGGCCCATGACAGATTACGGGCCTGGCAGCAGCAATGGGAGGCCCGTAATCTGCCAGCACCCTATGACAAAATGGAACCCACCAGCAGTGTGAGGAGACCTGAAAGTGGCACATGGCAGAGTGTGGCGATGGAGACAGCAGCAATGGGAGGCCGTACAGGGACCCATGACACACTCTGGACCTGGCAGCAGCATGAGGAGGCGGTACAGGGGCCCATGGCAGATTACGGGCCTGGCAGCAGCAATGGGAGGCCCGTAATCTGCCAGCACCCTAAGACAAAATGGAACCCACCAGCAGTGTGAGGAGACCTGAAAGTGGCACATGGCAGAGTGTGGCGATGGAGACAGCAGCAATGGGAGGCCATACAGGGACCCATGACACACTCTGGACCTGGCAGCAGCATGAGGAGGCGGTACAGGGGCCCATGGCAGATTACGGGCCTGGCAGCAGCAATGGGAGGCCTGTAATCTGCCAGCACCCTATGACAAAATGGAACCCACCAGCAGTGTGAGGAGACCTGAAAGTGGCACATGGCAGAGTGTGGCGATGGATACAGCAGCAATGGGAGGCCGTACAGGGACCCATGACAGATTACGGGCCTGGCAGCAGCATGAGGAGGCGGTACAGGGGCCCATGACAGATTACGGGCCTGGCAGCAGCAATGGGAGGCCCGTAATCTGCCAGCACCCTATGACAAAATGGAACCCACCAGCAGTGTGAGGAGACCTGAAAGTGGCACATGGCAGAGTGTGGCGATGGAGACAGCAGCAATGGGAGGCCGTACAGGGACCCATGACAGATTACGGGCCTGGCAGCAGCATGAGGAGGCGGTACAGGGGCCCATGACAGATTACGGGCCTGGCAGCAGCAATGGGAGGCCCGTAATCTGCCAGCACCCTATGACAAAATGGAACCCACCAGCAGTGTGAGGAGACCTGAAAGTGGCACATGGCAGAGTGTGGCGATGGAGACAGCAGCAATGGGAGGCCGTACAGGGACCCATGACAGATTACGGGCCTGGCAGCAGCATGAGGAGGCGGTACAGGGGCCCATGACAGATTACGGGCCTGGCAGCAGCAATGGGAGGCCCGTAATCTGCCAGCACCCTATGACAAAATGGAACCCACCAGCAGTGTGAGGAGACCTGAAAGTGGCACATGGCAGAGTGTGGCGATGGAGACAGCAGCAATGGGAGGCCGTACAGGGACCCATGACAGATTACGGGCCTGGCAGCAGCATGAGGAGGCGGTACAGGGGCCCATGACAGATTACGGGCCTGGAAGCAGCAATGGGAGGCCCGTAATCTGCCAGCACCCTATGACAAAATGGAACCCACCAGCAGTGTGAGGAGACCTGAAAGTGGCACATGGCAGAGTGTGGCGATGGATACAGCAGCAATGGGAGGCCGTACAGGGACCCATGACAGATTACGGGCCAAGCTGGCACCCTCTTCTCCTGATGATGCGGAAGCAATAGCCTGATGACGACGAGGCTGCCAAGTGCGATCAGCCTCATCATCATCAATTAGGGTCTCCGCCTCACTACTAGCCCCCTCGGCTGCGTGTGGGTCAGGAGACAGACCTGTCTCTAGACCGGCTACCGAGCCACTCTCCTCGCCAGTACTTCTTCGCCTGGCTGCTGAAGAGGCAGATGTCTCCCCCCGTTCCTGACCGCCCTCTGTTAGCTCTTCCTCACTGTACAGTGGGGCTGAGCCCACAGCATGCGATACTTCGCTTGGTGAGGGAACACCAAAGGACAGGGGCAGGTCGAGGACACGTGATTTCAGTGGGCTTGCTCCCGGGCCATGCCAACTAACGGTTGTGTCTGACGTACCCACCGACCGTTGGCTGTAGGTGTCAGAGGTGACCTGGGAAGAGGAAGACGACCGAGCCAACCAATCGATGACGGCAGGGTTGTCGGTGGAGACACGACTGCTGGATGACACCGGGAGCACTGGCCTCTGGCTGCGACTAGTGCTGCCTCGACCCCTTCCCCTGCTGCCACGTCTGCTCGCTCCTGAAACATTGCCTCCTCTGCCACTCCTCTGCGTGTTGTCTGACATACTCTTTAATTCAATGATTCTGTGTCCCTGAGTAACGATTCTGTGTCCCTGAGTAACGATTCTGTGTCCCTGAGTAACGATTCTGTGTCCCTGAGTAACAATTCTGTGTCCCTGAGTAACAATTCTGTGTCCCTGAGTAACAATTCTGTGTCCCTCAGTAACGATTCTGTGTCCCTGAGTAACAATTCTGTGTCCCTGAGTAACAATTCTGTGTCCCTCAGTAACGATTCTGTGTCCCTGAGTAACGATTCTGTGTCCCTGAGTAACAATTCTGTGTCTGTCCCTGAGTAACAATTCTGTGTCCCTGAGTAACAATTCTGTGTCCCTCAGTAACGATTCTGTGTCCCTGAGTAACAATTCTGTGTCTCTGAGTAACAATTCTGTGTCCCTGAGTAACAATTCTGTGTCTGTCCCTGAGTAACAATTCTGTGTCCCTGAGTAACAATTCTGTGTCCCTGAGTAACGATTCTGTGTCCCTGAGTAACAATTCTGTGTCCCTGAGTAACAATTCTGTGTCTGTCCCTGAGTAACAATTCTGTGTCCCTGAGTAACAATTCTGTGTCCCTGAGTAACGATTCTGTGTCCCTCAGTAACAATTCTGTGTCCCTGAGTAACAATTCTGTGTCCCTGAGTAACGATTCTGTGTCCCTCAGTAACAATTCTGTGTCCCTGAGTAACAATTCTGTGTCCCTGAGTAACAATTCTGTGTCTGTCCCTGAGTAACAATTCTGTGTCCCTGAGTAACAATTCTGTGTCCCTGAGTAATGATTCTGTGTCCCTCAGTAACAATTCTGTGTCCCTGAGTAACAATTCTGTGTCCCTGAGTAACGATTCTGTGTCCCTCAGTAACAATTCTGTGTCCCTGAGTAAAAATTCTGTGTCCCTGAGTAACAATTCTGTGTCTGTCCCTGAGTAACAATTCTGTGTCCCTGAGTAACAATTCTGTGTCCCTGAGTAACGATTCTGTGTCCCTAAGTAACGATTCTGTGGCCCTAAGTAACGATTCTGTGGCCCTAAAGTCTCTCTGGCCCTAACTCTGTCCCTAATACAGACAGGTCTGTCTCTCTTGAATGACCGGAGGCTAATGGAGAATTCTAAGATGGCCGCAATTTATAGCTCCACCATTACACAGTGCTGGCTGGCTGGCTGCTGATTGGCTAATGCGATCACATGTCATGAATGAATGCATTATGGGTCAGCGCGCCTTGTCTGCGCGCCTTCCCAGAGATCCCCGCTCTGTCGCCACACATGTCGCCGCCATTTTTGGGAAAATTCGATTCGTGCATCCGAAGTTGGCTAATTTTCGGATTCGGCGCGAATCGAATATTTCCCAATATTCGAAACGAATTCCACTTCGCCATCTTCGATTCGCTCATCTCTACCAAGAACCATGAGTATACACCCATAATATGGGAAAAAGCTGACATTGTTTTTCTGACATGTGAGTGGGCATTTTTACTGCTTTTTTTGGAAACAAAGTTACTAGTTTACACTATGGAGGATCTCTTCTGTCTTTTAATATGATCCTATGGTGGAAATGGCTGTCTATGAGGACCTGGTAATTGGAGAGTGTCCAGGAGTATTGGGGTCATTGGCTTACCCAAGGAGGTCTTACTGGTGACGTGGCAATTTCTGCAAATACGTGGGTTTCCCAGAAAGCAAGCTGGCCCTTGTGGTCAATGTATGGAGGTGAGGAGGCACTTTGGCCACTTATGGATATCACTACACAGTGTGTGGCACCATTATCACCCCACGATTGTACCGATTGAATCCACAAGTGGTTTATTTGCATTTTGCACAACACAAGCTGTTCCAATGGACTTTCAGCTGGCATGAATTGTATATATGTTGGACACTTGCACTTATATACTAGTTGAATTCCCCTATAGGGAATCACCTATCTCACAGTCATTTGGTCCCCCTTATTGGGGATAGTCTTCTTAAGCTGTCACTTGTGTAGTTTGTGACTGCTCACTTATTTATGGTTTTATTTATATGTTTTTATGCCATCATATGCTATTGATATTTTTGTTTAGTTTTGTGACTGCTCACTTATTTATGGTTTTATTTATATGTTTTTATGCCATCATGTGCTATTGATATTTTTGTGTAGTTTGTGACTGCTCACTTATTTATGGTTTTATTTATATGTTTTTATGCCATCATGTGCTATTGATAGTTTTGTTTAGTGTTTTATTTAGCGCTACACCATCGTTTTTAGATATTTATTTTTACTTTGTGGTTGAAGGAGGGTGTGAGCCGCTTAGGGTAGGGAACATCCATTTCAAGCGCAGGAGGTCTTTCATTACAGAAAGCTGTAAGGCTCTTAAAGGTGAGACACATCTATACATAGTTGCTAAAGAGTTTGTCCTCACGTTTGCAGTTTCCTTGGGCATCCTATACACCCTTCAACCCCATCCAAGTTATTAACCCCTCAATAAAATTACAAAAACAAGCTCAAGGACTGTTTACTGACTTTGAATGCAACGTGTGGAAGAAAATGCGTGTTTCCTGGCCATGCAGAGCTGTAGGGTGACCCAAAACTCAGTGACTCCTAAGGGGGGGGGTGTTACAAAAGTGTTGTCCATTATACTTAAAATGATTCTATTCATACACAAAAGTCTCAGCCTTTAGTATTACTTAGTATTATTTAGTATTATCCTAGTTAAAATACCCTGTATATCCTACTTCTGGGTTTATTTACTATTATATATAATAATAAGTGGTATGCTTTACAGAACTGCATTCGATGCTTTGCATTGCACTGTTGTGTTGTAAAGCTTGGATGCAGCTGCTCAACCATGGAAACCCATTCCATGAAGCTCTCTACTATTGATTCTGCAGACAGTTGGCTACTTCTGCACACTGTGTGCTTCAGCATGCTCTGACCCCGCTCTGTCATTTTACATGGGCTACCATTTCGTGGTTGAGTTGCTGTTGTTCTCAGTTGCTTCCACTTTGATATAATTCCACTAACAGTTGATCGTGGAATATTTAATAGCAAGGAAATTGCACAGATGGACTTATTGCACAGGTGGCAACCTATCACGGTACCACGCTTGAGTTCCTGAAAGCAACCCATTCTTTCACAAATGTTTGTAGAAGCAGTCTGCATGCCTAGGTGCTTGATTTAATACACCTGTTGACATGGAGGTGATTGGAACACCTGAATCCAATGATTTGGAGAGGTGTCCCAATACTTTTGGCAATATAGTTTAAATGATGTAAGTTATATACGAGGGGCATTCAAGTAAAATCGAGACATTTAATTTTATAGGTAATAAAAAGGGATGCTAATGCAGCAGTACTACACGCAATAGTAAGTGCCAAGTGTGTCCTATTACTGATAGATGGCTCACATGTCAGCACAAATGTCTCGGGCCAGTCTTAATCAAGATGGCAGACAACAGTGTTGGGGCATGCATGGAAAAGCATGTGGTGATGAAGTTTCTTGTGAACTAAGGCATAAAACCCACAGATATCTACGGAACACTTCAAGCACAGTATAGTGATGAGACGCTGAGCTGTAGTAAGACATCTGAATGGTGTAAACGTTTCAAAGATGGCCATACGTTGGTCAGTGATGATCCTGGACGTGATGGTTCCCAGCCCACAGCAGTCAATCCTGTGAACATTCAGCGAGTTGGACACCTGATCTTGGATAATTGATGCATAGCCTGTTGTGAAATTGCACAAGAGACTAATCTCTCAGTGGGAACGGTGAACACAAGCATTCCAGACCATTTGCATTTTTCGAAAACTTAGTGCACGCTGGGTACCAGCTTTCTGCTTTTGACTGGCACAAAAGAGTCTGTAGGAAAAAAGCCTGATTTGACCACTAAGGGTGTCCTTTTTCCCAGGACAACACACAAGCTCATACAGCAACTCAGTTGAGAGGTATTGCCACATCCCCCTTAAAGCCCAGACCTCACTCTGAGTGATTTCCACAGGTTTGGACCCCTAAAAAAGTTCTTTGGAGGTCAGCATTTCAGCACGAAGTGCAGCAGCGTGTCCTAAGATGGGTCAGACATACTGACAAATCTTTCTATGCTGAAGCTTTCCAGGCATAAGTTAAATGTTGAGATAAGTGCAGGGGTGGACTGACCATTTGGAAACTCGGGCACTGCCTGAGGGCCCGGGGTCAGTAGTGGGCCTCATGAGATGCCCCTGGTACCTTTTTCATAGGCTTTTTTGAGTTTGGGCAAGGACACAGGGGCCCCATGATGCCCTATTGCCTGGGGGCCCCATGAGTTGTCAGTCAGCCCCTAGATACATGTATAACTGTAGTAGGGGAGTATGTTGAAAAATAAATGCAGATTTCAATCCTTGAAATTAGTTTTTTTATTATGCAAACTCAAAATTCCGAGTTTGACTTTGAATATCCCTCAAATATACAGAATCTCGCTCTCTCTCTCTTTCTCTCTCTCTCTCTCTCTCTCTCTCTCTCTATATATATATATATATATATATATATATATACATATATAACTGTGTTAATGCTACTAAACGTCTTAGTGACAGCAGGTGCAGGTAGCTTGTGTCAAGCTACCTGCCTATGACAATAGAGCCTGTAATGCATAAAATTATATTACAATCCTATCTGAAAATCTGTAAAACAATGTTTTAGGTCTTTTTAATTTTTTTTCTCTTTAAATAAAATTTTGGTCTCTGAGTCTGATGATATGTACCCGATTAAACCGCTAATAGTGTATACTATATCGCTCTTCTGTTATTCTCACAGTGGATTAGATATTTTGTTCCCCATTTAGCTGATAATTTATTTTTTACCACTGCATATACTGTAGACATTCATGTCTTTTTTTTTAAACTTTTCATAATAACTAAATTATACACCACACTTTTTTTGAGGTTACCGTATTTGCCGGCGTATAAGACGACTGGGCGTATAAGACGACCCCCCTACTTTTCCTGCTAAAATGTAGTGTTTGGGCTATACTCGCCGTATAAGACTACCCCTCTTCCAATGCACACCAGTGGGAGGAATAGTGCCCCATCATTGATGTCAGTGGGAGGAATAGTGCCCCATCATTGATGTCAGTGGGAGGATTAGTGCCCCATCATTGATGTCAGTGGGAGGAATAGTGCCCCATCATTGATGTCAGTGGGAGGAATAGTGCCCCATCATTGATGTCAGTGGGAGGAATAGTGCCCCATCATTGGTATCAGTGGGAGGAATAGTGCCCCATCATTGGTATCAGTGGGGGGAATAGGTGCCCCATCATTGGTATCAGTGGCAGGAATGGTGCCCCATCATTGGCATCAGTGGGAGGAATAGTGCCCCATCATTGGTATCAGTGGGAGGAATAGTGCCCCATCATTGGTATCAGTGGGGGGAATAGGTGCCCCATCATTGGTATCAGTGGCAGGAATAGTGCCCCATCATTGGTGTCAGTGGGAGGAATGGTGTCCCATCATTGGTGTCAGTGAGGGGTGGAATAGTGCCCCATCATTGGTGTCAGTGGGGGGAGGAATAGTGCCCCATCGTTGGTGTCAGTGGGGGGGGAATAGTGCCCCATCGTTGGTGTCAGTGGGGGGGAGGAATAGTGCCCCATCGTTGGTGTCAGTGGGAGGAATAGTGCCCCATCGTTGGTATCAGTGGGAGGAATAGTGCCCCATCATTGGTATCAGTGACACCAATGATGGGGCACTATTCCTCCCACTGACACTTGCTGACCCTGTTCTAGTACGGTGCTGCTGCAGCCAGCATATGTGGTTGCAGCAGCACCTCTACACAGAGCACTTACCTGCTGCTCCGGCACTCAATTTTCACGGGGCCGCTCGGCTCCGCCCCCTCGCCGGTGATTGGCCGCCTGTGTGCCTTTCCTGAGCTACAGTTCTGGCGGCCAATCACCGGTGAGGAGGCGGAGCCGCGCAGCTGCACGAACATCCAGTGGCCGAACTGAAGGAGACGCCGCGCTTCCTGGACCGGATCGTCGTGGGACTGGATCCACGTAAGAGACGTCAGCCCCTGCAAACCCCTGTACTTAATGCCGCAGCCCCCCCTAACATGTGTACCGGCGTATAAGACGACCCCCGACTTTTGAGAAGATTTTCAAGGGTCAAAAAGTCGTCTTATACGCCGGCAAATACGGTAATCGAAACAACAATTGGCCAAAAAAACGTTCTTGAAAATAATCATTAGATGCAGCTGTACATATATGGCCTGCGCTTGATTGACCTCTTTCATAGCTCTGGGCATGCCTTTATTGCCAATTACCCCAATTTACTCCCAAGCCTCTCCATCTAAAACATGCCCCAGTATTCCTTCTTTTTTTCTCCTGTAGATAAAATTACTAGAGATGAGCGAATCGAACCAGGCGAACCGGAATTCGATACAAATTTCAGGAAAAATTTGATTCGCGTCGAATCCGAATATTTGCCTACTTCGGGTGCGTGAATCGGATTTTTCCCGATCAGCCAGCAAAAGTGTCCCTGCAGAGAGCTCCGCTATTTCTGACAGTTCTCTGACAGAAGGAACACATGTACAGCGGTTGAAACATTGTATCTATTTGTTTCCATTTAGGATACAGATGTTTTTATTCGGAAACAGATGTTTCAACCGCTGTACATGTGAAGGAGCTGTCAGAGAACTGTCAGAAATAGAGGAACTCTGCAGATACACTTTTTGCCGGTTTGGAATTCTTATTTTCATCCTACTTCTTCTTCTTCTTCTTCTTCTTCATCCTCATCCTTAGAAGAAGAAGAGGATGAGGATGAAGAAGAAGAAGAAGAAGAAGAAGTAGGATGAAAATAAGAATAATTCCAAGCCGGCAAAAAGTGTATCTGCAGAGCTCCTCTAAGTGTATCTGCAGAATAGAGGAGCTCTGCAGATACACTTTTTGCCGGCTTGGAATTATTCTTATTTTCATCCTACTTCTTCTTCTTCTTCCTCTTCATCCTCATCCTCTTCTTCTTCTTCTGAGGATGAGGATGAAGAAGAAGAAGAAGTAGGATGAAAATAAGAATAATTCCAAGCCGGCAAAAAGTGTATCTGCAGAGCTCCTCTATTCTGCAGATACACTTAGAGGAGCTCTGCAGATACACTTTTTGCCGGCTTGGAATTATTCTTATTTTCATCCTACTTCTTCTTCTTCTTCTTCATCCTCATCCTCATCCTCAGAAGAAGAAGAAGAGGATGAGGATGAAGAAGAAGAAGAAGTAGGATGAAAATAAGAATAATTCCAAGCCGGCAAAAAGTGTATCTGCAGAGCTCCTCTAAGTGTATCTGCAGAATAGAGGAGCTCTGCAGATACACTTTTTGCCGGCTTGGAATTATTCTTATTTTCATCCTACTTCTTCTTCTTCTTCCTCTTCATCCTCATCCTCTTCTTCTTCTTCTGAGGATGAGGATGAAGAAGAAGAAGAAGAAGTAGGATGAAAATAAGAATAATTCCAAGCCGGCAAAAAGTGTATCTGCAGAGCTCCTCTATTCTGCAGATACACTTAGAGGAGCTCTGCAGATACACTTTTTGCCGGCTTGGAATTAATCTTATTTTCATCCTACTTCTTCTTCTTCTTCTTCTTCTTCTTCTTCATCCTCATCCTCAGAAGAAGAAGAAGAGGATGAGGATGAGGATGAAGAAGAAGAAGAAGAAGTAGGATGAAAATAAGAATAATTCCAAGCCGGCAAAAAGTGTATCTGCAGAGCTCCGCTAAGTGTATCTGCAGAGCTCCGCTATTTCTGACAGTTCTGTGACATTCACTCCATACAGCGGTTGAAACATTGTATCTATTTGTTTCCATAAATGGATCCATTTATGGAAACAAATAGATACAATGTTTCAACCGCTGTATGGAGTGAATGTCACAGAACTGTCAGAAATAGGCTATTTCTGACAGTTCTGGGACATTCCCTCCATACAGCGGTTGAAACCGCTGTATGAAGTGAATGTCCCAGAACTGTCAGAAATAGGCTATTTCTGACAGTTCTGTGACATTCCCTCCATACAGCGGTTGAAACCACTGTATGGAGTGAATGTCCCAGAACTGTCAGAAATAGCCTATTTCTGACAGTTCTGGGACATTCACTCCATACAGCGGTTGAAACATTGTATCTATTTGTTTCCATAAATGGATCCATTTATGGAAACAAATAGATACAATGTTTCAACCGCTGTATGGAGTGAATGTCACAGAACTGTCAGAAATAGGCTATTTCTGACAGTTCTGGGACATTCCCTCCATACAGCGGTTGAAACCGCTGTATGGAGTGAATGTCACAGAACTGTCAGAAATAGGCTATTTCTGACAGTTCTGTGACATTCACTCCATACAGCGGTTGAAACCGCTGTATGGAGTGAATGTCACAGAACTTTCAGAAATAGCCTATTTCTGACAGTTCTGGGACATTCACTCCATACAGCGGTTGAAACATTGTATCTATTTGTTTCCATAAATGGATCCATTTATGGAAACAACTAGATACAATGTTTCAACCGCTGTATGGAGTGAATGTCCCAGAACTGTCAGAAATAGGCTATTTCTGACAGTTCTGGGACATTCACTCCATACAGCGGTTGAAACATTGTATCTATTTGTTTCCATAAATGGATCCATTTATGGAAACAAATAGATACAATGTTTCAACCGCTGTATGGAGTGAATGTCACAGAACTGTCGGAAATAGGCTATTTCTGACAGTTCTGGGACATTCCCTCCATACAGCGGTTGAAACCACTGTATGGAGTGAATGTCACAGAACTGTCAGAAATAGGCTATTTCTGACAGTTCTGTGACATTCCCTCCATACAGCGGTTGAAACCGCTGTATGGAGTGAATGTCACAGAACTGTCAGAAATAGCCTATTTCTGACAGTTCTGTGACATTCACTCCATACAGCGGTTTCAACCGCTGTATGGAGTGTATGTCACAGAACTGTCAGAAATAGCCTAAGAAATAGCGGAGCTCTGCAGATACACTTTTTGCCAGCTTGGAATTCTCCTTCTTCTCATCCTTCTTCTTCTTCTCATCCTTCTTCTTCTTCTCATCCTTCTTCTTCTTCTCATCCTTCTCCTTCTTCTCATCCTTCTCCTTCTTCTCATCCTTCTTCTTCTTCTCATCCTTCTCCTTCTTCTCATCCTTCTTCTTCTCATCCTTCTCCTTCTTCTCATCCTTCTTCTCATCCTTCTCCTTCTTCTCATCCTTCTTCTCATCCTTCTTCTCATCCTTCTCCTTCTTCTCATCCTTCTCCTTCTTCTCATCCTTCTCCTTCTCCTTCTTCTCATCCTTCTCCTTCTCCTTCTTCTCATCCTTCTCCTTCTCCATCTTCTCATCCTTCTCCTTCTCCTTCTTCTCATCCTTCTCCTTCTCCTTCTTCTCATCCTTCTCCTTCTTCTCATCCTTCTCCTTCTCCTTCTTCTCATCCTTCTCCTTCTCCTTCTTCTCATCCTTCTCCTTCTCCATCTTCTCATCCTTCTCCTTCTTCTCATCCTTCTCCTTCTCCTTCTTCTCATCCTTCTCCTTCTTCTCATCCTTCTCCTTCTTCTCATCCTTCTCCTTCTCCTTCTTCTCATCCTTCTCCTTCTTCTCATCCTTCTTCTCATCCTTCTCCTTCTTCTCATCCTTCTTCTCATCCTTCTCCTTCTTCTCATCCTTCTCCTTCTTCTCATCCTTCTTCTCATCCTTCTCCTTCTTCTCATCCTTCTTCTCATCCTTCTCCTTCTTCTCATCCTTCTTCTCATCCTTCTTCTCATCCTTCTCCTTCTTCTCATCCTTCTCCTTCTCCTTCTTCTCATCCTTCTCCTTCTCCTTCTTCTCATCCTTCTCCTTCTTCTCATCCTTCTCCTTCTCCATCTTCTCATCCTTCTCCTTCTTCTCATCCTTCTCCTTCTCCTTCTCCTTCTTCTCATCCTTCTCCTTCTCCTTCTTCTCATCCTTCTCCTTCTCCTTCTTCTCATCCTTCTCCTTCTCCTTCTTCTCATCCTTCTCCTTCTCCTTCTTCTCATCCTTCTCCTTCTCCTCCTTCTCCTTCCCCATCTTCTCATCCTTCTCCTTCTCCTTCTTCTCATCCTTCTCCTTCTCCTTCTCCTCCTTCTCCTTCTCCTTCTTCTCATCCTTCTCCTTCTTCTCATCCTTCTCCTTCTCCTTCTTCTCATCCTTCTCCTTCTTCTCATCCTTCTCCTTCTCCTTCTTCTCATCCTTCTCCTTCTTCTCATCCTTCTCCTTCTCCTTCTCCTTCCTCATCTCCAAGGGCATTTAAATTAAAGGTACAGTGTTCTGCACTAATTTAAAGGCTCTCTGAAGCCTAGAAACCCTTTTTATAAGTTAACTTCGTAGCGAATTAATTCGCATCGAATCGAATTTCTTCCTGAAATTCGGCGAATCAGCCGAATCGAATTTTTGAATAATTCGCTCATCTCTAAAAATTACCTTTTATTATACCCTGTGACATTGTCAACAGGCGTATACATGCACCCAGAATTACAGCTCCCAAAAGCCTTTCCCTACACACAGTGGGAAAGATTTACTAAAGATGGTTCACTCAGAACCTCATGCACCTGAGCATGGTAGCTAATTGGATTCTAACCTCAGCTTGTTCATGTTGTCATTCCAAACAGGTTAATAGCATACTGGGTTCCTGACAGGTTAAGGAGTATTTTTTATCCTTCAAAGAGTAAATTGGGGAAATAAGTGTGCATTAGAAAGATGTGCTGATTTTTTTTTTGCCTTTACACATTTTAAAGCATCAAACAATTGTCACTTTTACTTACCTTTGGTGCTTTTAAAACAAGTCCCCAGAGACATATCCAGTTACTAAAAGAATGCGGTCCAATGAACCAGCCCTGGTACAATTTCTGAGGATCAGCTCATTCGGTGGAGCTTCTGTGTAAGATAATGCTGCCTTGTAGAAGGGATTTATGGACGCATAATAAACAGTTTTCCCTTAAAAATAAACATGTTCTAATTATCTTCCAACACATGCTCTATATCATCTCCTGTCTGTGTGATTTCAACAGCACAATGCCTTGCAGATTGCCTGGTGCTCACCTTGTGATGCTCTATTAACCTAAATATCAATCTGCCTATACATTCAAATGAACTGGAGAGGTTATTAACTTGCCCTTGGCAAAAAAGATTTAGCTTCTAAGGGCAAATGCTTTGATAAATTCTGTATATGACACTTTTATTACATATAGTAAATAGAATATCTTGCCTGGTTTTATGACAGCCATCACTAACTCATTCGGCTCTTATTACTTTCCAATTCTCCGTGTACCTTGAACATTTTATGAAATTATTTTCGTGCCAATTATATCAAGTTCACTTCTTACATTTTCTCTTCTGTTCTGTTTTATGAGTGATTTTTTTTTTTATTATTATTATTATGAAGTTGTGAACAGGTTAAAAATGAAAGTAGCTATTGAATGCATAGATAATTCTGTGTGTAGAGGATTGTTGGTTTCCTCAAGACATTTTGCATTATGTACATTACGATTAATTTCACTGTGTTTCTATACAACTGGATTGTTATTCTAGGACACAAAGGCAGAGTGAAATAAAGCTGATAGATGCTTAGTCATTTATGTGCATAGGAAGATCCAAAACTTTTATCAGTGTCCAAAGGAATAATTTAGGTAGATACACTAAACCTCTCCTTAAAGCTAAACTCCAGCTAAAAAAATAAAAGCCTGGTAATATTAAAAATAAAAAATATATTTTTGTTACAATACCTACCTTCAGTCTGAAACTGTCCCCTGCAGTAATTCCTTTCCACCACTGGATGTCTTCAAGGTTAAATCACAATCAGCTTCTTTCGACCCTCTTTCTCTGAGCACAGCCTAATGTAGATCCGTAGAAGGTGGTGCCATCACATAGGCTAGACTCAAAGTATTGGTGCACTGAATGGTGATCACACATCATTATGTGACAATAATTAGGGACTTCTTGCTGTCACAGCCAGAGGAGTAAAGGAAGGACCTGTGACATTAGACTGGCCAGAAGACCATTGCAAAGCAGCATGTCATTGGTATACATTAGGGATGAGCTTCTGGTTCATGTTGAACATGAGTTCAACACAAATCCAGTCTGTTTGCAGTTTAGGGAATGGTCAAACAAATTGGCCAAACAATCTTATCCACATATTCTGGACCTGTAAAAGTGTTGTCAGCTTCTGGAACAAAATTTTTGCAGTACTTTCAGACATGGTAGGTCACAAAATCACTCCCAATCCTGCCTTGGCGGTGTTAAATCTGGGAATTGAAAATGTCCCTTGCTCTGCTCACATATTCACCACACATCTCCTAAATGCTCCCAATTCCTCTGAAGATCTAGCGCTTGTTAAACTCCATTACACTTATGAACGTGCCTTAACAATTTGGATGGGCCAAATCTCGACCTTTGACTCTGACTGGGAGCCCCGGACCTCCTGGTCCAACAGGTGCCCCTAGCCTCTTCAAGCCATTGATTTTCAATGTGATCCACCTCAGTCCCTACGTGACCATCTGTACTAATTTCTTGGTGATTTAATAATAGGTACTCCAACTGCAATCCCTTTATCTTCATGCATGTTTGTGTTTCATTATGATTCTTTGTTTCCCCTGCTATACATGATAACTGCTTTTATTGCAAGCCTGCACGTGGCGGAATAACATGTTTTCTTGTGAAAAATCAATAAACATTTATTGCAAAAAAAAAACAAAAAACAAATTGGCCAAAATACCACCTGAACCTCCGGCTGATGTTTCTGCACAATGACATCACTGATTCATGGTGGCTTCTGTTTCTAAACACGCCTACAGGGATACTGGGTGATGTAACTGACTAAATATTGTCAGGACTATATTTAGTCAATGACATTACCTAGGATCTGTCATTTGCATTAGGAGTAGTGGGAGATGCAGATTATTTACATGCAGCAGCATGATTGATGTGAATCTACATTGCTGGATGGTGTGATTGGCTTTAAGTCAAACTTTTTTTTAACCCCTTGGCAGCAACTGTACACATACACTCACCAGCCACTTTATTAGGTACACCTGTTCAATTGCTTGGTAAAACAAATTGCTAATTAGCCAATCACATGGCAGCAACTCAATGCATTTAGGTATGTAGATGTGGTGAAGACGATTTGTTGAAGTTCAAGCCGAGCATCGGAATGGGGAAGAAAATTTTGAATGTGGCATGGTTGTTGGTGCCAGACGGGTTGGTATGAGTATTTCAAAAACTGCTGATCTAATTGGATTTTTACACACAACCATCTCTAGGGTTTACAGAGAATGGTCTGAAAAAGAGAAAATATCCAGTGAGTGGCAGTTGTGTGAATGAAAATGCCTTGTTGATGTCAGAGATAAGAGGAGAATGGGCAGACTGATTGCTGTGACATTCAGATGGTAGGGTCAGAATTTGGCATAAACAACATGAAAGCATGGATCCATCCTGCCTTGTATCAACAGGCTGGTGGTGGTGTAATGGTGTGAGGGAGATTTTCTTGACACTAGGAAGGTGTGCCTAATAAAGTGTCCGGTGAGTGTATCTGCGGTCTCATTGACCATTAGAGGGTCCGCATGGTTGCTACGTATCTAGCACTTTCAGGAGAGTTCAGTAGTTACAGTCTTATCATGCCTTACATATACCCAGTGAAGTGACTGGCCTCAGGTGACACACAGAGATGAAACAAATCCTCTATAAGTTGAACCTCTTTAACTGAGATATTCTCTCTTCTACAGCCTCCTAAAGTACACATTTTACAAAACATTTCTGAATTCTAGCAGACAGGGGACAGGGATCTGATGTTACACACTGCAGAGCACAGAGCAGGGAGCTAAGTGTAATCTGAGACTTGAGTGGAGGGAAAGGGCACAACCTCCTCCACACTTTCTCATAAGTAAACATACAGAGTTGAGGTTGTCAATCACCTGAAGGAAGATGGGTCTGTCCCCTGGGATTCTGTGATGTCAGCATAACCTGTCAGAAGTGATGCATGTAGATAGCAGAGAGAGCAGATTTGAACCAGACTATGTGCTTTGTATGGAGGCAAGTACACACTATAGAGGGATATTCTTTGTTCATTTTTACATCTCAGATGCTTTCAACCACTTTAAATACTGCAAGGTTTCAGCAGACAAATAATCAGATATAGTCAACCCATAGAAATATTATGGTAAAACTTTGAAACTTTTACACAAAAAAATAAGAAAGAATAGCAAAAATGGATCTATACTGGCAAGTAATTCTGAACAGTGCTGCTCATGGTTGTATGATGGCAAGTTACAGATTGTGTAAAATCTCTTACATGTTTTACACACAGCAACACAGATTCATTGCTCTGATAAATGGAACATGGGAGACATTTTACAAGCTTTGTATCTTGCTGTTATCTTGCACATGAAATCACCGAAGAGCTGTTACACTGGATTGCAGGTTCTCATTTTTAAAGTCTGTAGTCTGGAGACAATAGCAGCCCATCACCAGAACCTTTGGAATTGCAAGCTGTACTTCAGGACGCCTGACAATAAAAGTAATAATATTAGTATGCAATATATGCAATGCATATCTACAATATGTTACCTTGAATGATAACGTGGGTCCTGATCCATGTTAAAATGGATGTTGTAATGTAAAGCCATTATGTAAATATTTTCCTTATTAACCACTTGCCCTCTGGAAGATTTACCCTCCATTTATGACCAGGACATTTTTTTGCAATATGGCGCTGCGTTACTGTAACTGTCAATTGATCTGTCATGCAACACTGTACATAATTTAAATTTATGTCATTTTTTCCCCCATAAATACTGTGCTGTACTAATGACACTGGGCAGGAAGGAGTTAACATCTGGGGGTGATAAAATGGTTAATTGTGTACTGTTGTGTGCTTACTGTATGCTGAGAGAGATAGAAAGCAGCACATCCCTGCTGACAGGAGAGAGATCTTTATTGTTTACACACAGATCTCTCCCTTGTCTGCTGCTCCTTCAATCACCGAATCCTGGCCATGAATTGATTCCAACAGTAACCAGAAACCGGTGCTCAAATCTCTCTTGCTGCACTCAAAATGGAATAGTGCACTTGCTGAGGTGCCGCCCTTGATAGATTGGGGAATCTTGATACTAGCAGAAAAATTCAAAACAGGGCGCACTCTCCTCGTGCATTAACGCAAAAACCAAAAGTGTATTAAAAAGATGCAAAAACATACTCACAAGCCATAAAGGTCAAAAAAACAGATGTGGTGGCTACATACATTTTTTTCAGGCTTTTTTCCTTTATTTTCATCTGGTGGGCCTGCCAGTGGCACACTTCCTACCACAGGGTGACAACACTCACTCAACATACTGCATCTATGAGGAGCAAAGTTATCATCTCAGGACAGGATAGGGTTTCAAAAGTACACAATATCCCATCCTATCCTCAGCTCCATAACATGGCGGAGGTATTCCGTAGTCAAAAGGGCATTGAAAGCTATTTTAACTGATAACAATCAGTATAGGCAGAGAACACAGGAAGTGATCAACTTGTTGGCTGCATGAGAACATCATGCAATCAGTTCAGTTTTATTATTACAGTGATGTAAAGGCTCAAGGTTTTTTTACTTTTATGCATTCTATGCATGAGGGTAGAAAATCTTCTGCATGCAGCAAAATCCCCAGCCCCCCCAATACTTACCTGAGCCCCCTCTCAATCCAGGAATGTGCACGAGAGCAGTGACTCTCTGGAGACTCCTCCTCCTCATTGGCTGAGACAGCAGCAGAAGCCATTGGCTCACGCTAATGTCAATCACAGCCAGTGAGCCAATAAGGAGAAAATGGGGGTGGGGACAAGCTGCAACTGTGTGTGAATGGATATCCCAAAGGTGTTCTATCAGGTTGAGGTGCAGGCCAGTCAAGTTCTTCCACCCAAAACTTGCTCATACTTGTCTTTATGGACCTTGCTTTGTGCACTGATGCACAGTCATGTTAGAACAGGAAGGGGCTATCCCCAAACTGTTCCCACAAAGTTGGAAGCATGATTTTGTCTAAAATGTCTTGGTATGCTGATGTCTTAAGAGTTCTCTTCACTGGAACTAAGGAGCCAAGCCCAACCCCTGAAAACAACCTCACACCATAACCCTCCCTCCACCAAACTTTACACTTGGCACAATGCAGTCAGGCAAGTACTGTGCTCCTGGCAACTGCCAAACCCAGACATGTCCATCGGATTGCCAGACAGAGAAACGTGATTCGTCACTCCAGAAAACACGTCTCCACAGCTCTAGAGTCCAGTTGCAGTGTGCTTTACACCACTGCATCCATTGCTTTGCATTGTATTTGGTGATGTAAGGCTTGGATGCTGTTCGACCATGGAAAAGCATTCCATGAAGCTCTCTGCCCACTGTTGTTCTGCTAATCTGAAGGCCACATGAAGTTTAGAGGTCTTTAGCTATTGACTTTGCAGACAGTTGGAGACTTCTGCTTTCTTCAGCACGCGCTGACCCCGCTCTGTCATTTTACATGGCCTACCACTTGGTGGCATGTGTTGATGTTGTTTCCAGTTGCTTCCACTTTGTTATAATGCCACTAACAGTTGACCGTGAAATATTTAGTAGCAAGGAAATTTCACAGATGGACTTATTGCACAGGTGACAACCTATCACGTACCACGCTATAATTCACTGAGCTTCTGAGAGCGACCCATTCTTTCAAATGTTTGTAGAAGCAGTCTGCATGCCTAGGTGCTTGATTTTATACCCCTGTGGCCATGGAGGTGATTGGAACAGCTGAATCCAATGATTTGGAGAGGTGCCCCAATACTTTTGGCAATATAGTGTAAATGTATAGGTGTTTTTCTGATTTTATTCTCAGACTTACTGTATATATAAGAATATGTTTGACTTAAAAACAGACATCAGGTTTGTTTGAGTGGATACTTCTCAAACAAATGCCGTTGGATATAATGGGAACAATTAACTATTTTTGTATTTCAGTTCACAGATGTTTTTAATGTCTCTGTTACTACAGTAAACATGTCTGTAACCTGGTCAAACAATAGCTTGACATTTTTTTTTACGTATATGACCTATGGCATGTATAATACAACAGCGTACAAATACAACCTATATATATATGACAATGCAAACAAGGCAGAAAAAGGGGTCACACTCATGTGGGATTGGCTATCTATGCTTTCTAAATAAAAGGCCAACAACAGAAACTGAAGCGAGGACTCTAAGATGACTTAACACCAAGGAAGATCTCTGACAGAAGAATCAGAAACTTAACATGAAGACACTTTCACTCAATCTCCTGAAACTGCTTATAGAATAAGCGTGGGTCCTCATTGCCTACAGAGATCAAGAAGCAGCTGCTACCAGAGTTAGGTAGCTTTTCGGCATATTTTTACTGTATACAGACCAAAGTTTCTATTTATTTGTTAGGAAGTAGGTAGCAAGTTGTTTGTTGTATGTATATCTGCCAGTCTTGTATTGTTTCCTATAATTGTAGTAGGCTGCATGTACAACATTTTTGTTTAGTAAAAACACATAATTACATTACAGAGGTCTAATCTTCCTTTCTTATAATGCAAAGTAACCTTTACTAGACACAAAGCAAAACACTCAGGTGCCCCAATAGCAAGCTGTTTGCTATGGGGGCACTCCGCAGGAGAGAGGGACCAGGAGCACCAGCAGAGAACCTTGAGAACAGGAGGATCGGGGCTGTTCTGTGCAAAACCACTGCACAAAGAAGGTAAGTACAACATGTTTGGTTTTTTTGTAGCACCTTCCCCCAGTTAGGGGGAGCTAGACTCCAATTGTTAGCAAGAAGTTGAGTAGCAGCCTGGTTGTGATCGCTAGCAGGGGTCAAATTGTGGTCAGAGCTGAGAGGCTCTGCAGACCATCCCTCTGGAATTTCCCCCTGCTCTAGAACCTTGGAGAAAGGTCTAGAAGCAGTGGGTGAATCTGAGGACTGGCTAGTCTGTACTCTTGGTGGATTCTGGCCAATCCCCAACAGGAGGTTTGGCAAGGGGCCAGGACAAACGTTAAGAGTAATGGAGCCTGCTCAGCAGCAGGAGAATTCTGGTGGAAGAGGAAGATGTGAGGCTGCAGGAGCCTGAGAGGGGGCCCAGATGGGAGAGGAGCTCACCTCCAGGCAGAAGGACCTAGAAAGGCTGAAAGCTTAGGACTTCACCGGTCCCCTTAGAGAGGACCATCTGTGTGGCAGGGAAGGAGCAGCCCAGTTAGAAGGCCTGGTAGCAGCCACCAACCCAACAGCAACACAGAAGGTCTAAGTGAGTACACCTGCACCCCCTGTGCCAGATAGGGGAAGAAGGCACTTTAGTGGGAAGCTGGATTAGCCTGCCAACCAGGACTGTTTCACTATTTACATGGCAGACACCAGATCCCCTGCTCAAGAATTCCCCCAGACAGCTGGGAAAAGAAGATAATTTATCTGGGATCTGGGGTGGTACTACAGAAGATGCTGCCTAGCTCTCCAGAAGAGACCTGCAACCACTGTACATAGTTCAGAAAGTTGTCCTCGGTTTCTCAGTTCCATTGGGCACCCCTTACCCCATTCAAGTTGAAATCCCCCCTAATAAAAATCCAAAACAAGCTCAAGAACTGGTTACTGACTCCTCATGATGGTATTGCTTTCATTTACAGTGTGAGTTAGCACCCCATAAAGACACACTATTACACCAGGCCTCACACTGGAAGGATAAAGTATTTTCTACCACCAGGGACACCTGCACTGACTACAGTTTTGTAGGAAATAGCATGAAACACTGATTTTCCTCCACCAGTTCTTTACACATTACAACTTACACTTTGCTTCAGCTCAAACGCAAGGAGGAAGGAGACTGCTGTATACTTCACAAGGCTTCACACACTAGTGGTCTAGGTTCAGTCTATTTGAAAGTCCTGCTATTCAGCAGCCCAAACTTTGGGGTCCCTGCTACTAGAAATGTAGACCATCAACCGCTTTGACAGAACCTCTGTCACCGGCCACCACTACATCCTCTCCCAAATTGGCTGTTTCTCCATCCTTTAACTTGTCGCTCTCTATTACCCCGAAGGTTAACATGAAGTTACACCGTTGTTCCTCCTTCACATACACTATAGAATTTCACTCGCTTCACATTCCCAATAGTCAGACCAGAGGTTTCACTAACCCGCAACTTAATTTACTGAATAAATGAGGAGGTGATACAATTTCTTTCCATACAGTTTCTTCCAGCAATCACATGGCAGTGCAACAAAGCATTAGCTGAATAGTATTCCCCTGTAACATATGGCAGAGTCTTTAGTAGCCCTTTAGTTGCTGCAGTGTTTCACGCCATGGACTAATAATAGCTCTTATCTATCGATAAGTGAAGCGAACTTCTGCGCCTACTATACATTATAAATAAACAAATGAATAGATGCTGCTGACATCAATTGTGTTCCCACAATATCAACTAAATAAGAAAATTAATTAAAGGTGATGTAGCGTGGCTAATGGACATCAATCAGTACTAATAAACAATACAGGTGAATAAACTGTGCTCATAATCATAATGTGAATAAATGACCAAGAAAATAGACCATAAATATAAATGAATGAATAATGTGAATAAAGATACTAACGTGCTTTCAATAAATGAGTTCATAAGTTTCCAAATATCACATGATCCAACACCGTGACTGTGATTCCATGGTGAATGTGAATTTTCATGCTAATAACAGTGCCACTCCGTGCTCACATCCCCTGATGAAGTCACGTGAACGTGATGTAATGCATCAGGCGTGGGCTGAGGCAGTTTTTGAGGAAGTGAGAGGATCCATGGTTGTTTTAAAGTGATTGTCATTTTAATATACAATGCAAGTGGGATTTTAATAAATATTGTTTATTTACTGACTTATTACACTATATGAGGCATTCTTTCATTTGGGTGAGGTACTGGCATCCGGCGGAACTGAGGATTTCCATTATTACCTATTATTATCCATTATATGGGAGGTGTGGATAGCCTAGTGGCTAAATAAGATATTGTGAGGTCCAGATTTATGGAGATGTCTTATTAAATACATTCAAGTGTTACATGTGTTGGAGGTAACTGGTATCTGCTGAGAGGGAGGATTTTATTACCATCTTAAAAGTATCCATTATATGGGAGGAGAAACAGACTAAGGATATATTACGAGGTCTGGCTGTGTGGAGACGTCATATTATTAACACACAGTTTTTTCATGTGTTGGAGGTGAAAGTTCTGTGAGCACGGAGTGGCACTGTTATTAGCATGAAAATTCACATTCACCACGGAATCACAGTCACGGTGTTGGATCATGTGATGTTTGGAAACTCATGAGCTCATTTATTGAATGTACTTTAGTATCTTTATTCACATTATTCATTAATTTATATTATATATTATATATTTATATAGCACAGTTTATTCACCTGTATTGTTTATTAGTACTGATTGATGTCTATTAGCAGTGCTATATCACCTTTAATTTAATGTAGCTCTTATCTATCTGTGATTTGCTCACCACTGTCCCAATTCAAGGTCCCACCAAGGGGTGATCGACTTCAGTGTGAAGTCTCTTTGTGTATGTTCCTTCTCTGCCCCATGACCAATTTCCAAAGATGAGCCCTTGGGACCCACCCTCTCCCTCTTAAATATGCCACTACGGGGCGCTCCACAGGTCAAATGATAGATACACCACAGCAAGTTAATCTCAATGATACCAACAACCATACAAATACAGTACATCTTTAATGCGATTGGCACCTGTCTGCAAGATTTCTGGTGGGATTTAAAGGTTTTTTTACACTCATTGAACAGACACATTCAGTGTATATCCTCTTAAAGAGAAGTTCCACCCAAAAGGGGAAGATCCGTTTTAAAGATTGGTCTTCCACTCCCCATTAAGGATTGGCACCTTTGGAGAGCTGGGGAAAACGGGTACCTGAATTTGACAGGTGCCCGCTCCCACTTCCTCTGCGATCGCCTAGATGATTGGAAATGGAAGTTGTCCTCCTACCCTCCCTCCCCGAAGTCTTGTAGGACAGGTGACAGGTCCCAGAAGAAGATGGGGGCCATTCAGGAGGCTTAGCGCTACTCGCGCATGCACAGTGGGCACCCAGCTGTGAAACTGCAAGCTATCACAGCCGGGTGCCCACACTGAAGATGCTGGTGCCTGGAATACAGGTTGGCCAGTGAAACGGGTTGCGGCGGCGGCGGCACCGTGAGATTGTGGGACAGGTGAGTGGCTGTTTTTTAAATGTCAACAGCTACAGTTTTTGTAGCTGCTGACTTTTATTTTTTTACATAGTGAGTGGAACTCCACTTTAAAGACCCGGTCTATTCTGACACTTTTTGTTTACAAGCAAAAATCTGCATTTTTTTGCTAGAAAATTACTTAGAACCACCAAACATTATATACTGCATATATATATATATATATATATATATATATATATATATATATATATAAAAATAATTATTCTTTATTTATTTATTTGTTTATTTTTTCCCTAGCAGAGGTCCTCGAAAATAATATGGTGGTTGCTGCAATGTTTTATGTCACATGATATTTGCGTTTTTCAAACACAATACACTTTAATGAATTTTAACACAAGAAAACACAGTATATAACCCAATTATTGGTAAAATATAAAATATGATCTTAGGCTGAGTAAATAGATACCTAACATGTCATGCTTTAAAATTTTACACATTCATGGAATGGTGACAACTACAGTACTTAAAAATCTCCATAGATGGTGCTTTAAACATTTTTACAATTGACCAGTTTAGAGTCATAGAGGAGGTCTAGCACTAAAATTATTGCTCTCTCTACAACATTCATGGCAAAACCTCACATGTGTGGTGCGAACACCATTTACATATGCGGGTGTGATCTAGTGTGCATTTGCCACTGTATGCTAGCAAATCACGGAGAAACAACGCCCAGAGGGGATAACCCCTCCTATTACTTCTAAAAGAAAACCAGTGGCTCCATTTGCTTTTAGGTAAAAGAGCTTTATCAGCTGAAAATTTTAATACCGGAGTTATGGCTGACAGATGCAACCATAAACCACTTCAAACTTGCAACATATATGCAAGTTAGCGGGTCTGCAAGTGGATATTTAACAGGCCAAATAAAAACAAATAAGAGAAGCTGATTATTGATGTTCACAATAAACCCCAATGAAGCAGATGTAACCTCTACCTCTCTGTGATATCATATTCCACCATACCTTTATCTTTATTGCAGAAGCTTAGGTCAACCTCAGCAGTAAAGTGCAAGGCTTATTTCTACATTCACAAGTAGCAACACTTAATGAATTGTGCCAGTGGCATTTCATTTATCATAGTTTTTCAGATGTGCATTGAAGTAATGAGACTTGGATGCCGCTCCAAGCATTGTTCTGTATTTGACTAATGTGAATTTATATTCAGAGTTATTACAACTCTGCGACACTGTTACCAAGCATGTTGTCAATTATGTTTGTGGGATCAGTCTGTGGAATGAGGGAACATTTTATGTACACAACAAAATCGCCTCTTTTCTTTCATTTGTCAAACTGATGAGAATTGCGGTGGACATTTCTCGTAATACAATGTAATTTACAGGACCTGCATGATGGCCTGTTTAAAGAAGTAATGATTTGGTGGTATGATGGTCGTTGTGAAATATTTTCTTGCTTTTCTTTTTGACATATATACAGCAGGTGGGATTTTATTATATCATAACCTAAAATGGAAATCAAGTAATTGAATATGTCACCTGGTGAACAATGGTGAATGCCAACAATTAATTCATTAGCACTCATCCTAGGGTCACATGCATGTTACTGGCTTATAAAGTACATGTTACGGGCAATGTATGAAATGGTGAATTAGACACATTGCCTGTAATATACAGTATATATATATATATATATATATAAACACACATACTGCTCAAAAAAAATTAAAGGAACACTTTGAAACACATCAGGTCTCAATGGGGAAAAATATGCTGGATATCTATATTGATATGGACTTGGAAATTTTTTAGGAACGTAAGGATACCCATCGTTTGATGTAAATTAAAATGATCAGCCTACAGAGGACTGAATTCAGAGACACCCCAAAAAATCAAAGTGAAAAAATTCTGTAGCAGGCTAGTCTGTTTTGCTGAAATTTAATTGAAACAACTCATAATGGTACTCAGTAGTTTGTATGGCCCCCTTGTGCTTGTATGCCTGACAATGTTGTGGCTTGCTCCTAATGAGACTACGGATGGTGTCATGGGGTATTTTCTCCCAGATCTGGACCAGGGCATCACTGAGCTCCTGGATTGTCTAAGGTGCAACCTAACAGTGTTGGAAGGAACGAAAAATGGTATCCCAGAGGTTTTCTATTGAAGTTAGGTCAGGCGAACATGGGGGCCATTCAATGGTATCAATTCCTTCATCCTCCAGGAACTACCTGCATACTCTCGCCACATGAGGCCAGGCATTGTTGTGCACCAGGAGGAACCCAGGACCCACTGCACCAGCGTAGGGTCTGACAAAGGATCCAGGGATTTCATCTCGATACCTAATTGCAGTCAGGGTGACATTGTCTAGCCTGTAGAGGTCTGTGTGTCCCTTCATGGATATGCCTCCCCAGACCATCACTGACTCACCATCAAATTAGTCGTGCTGATCGATGTTACAGGCAGCATAATGTTCTCCACGGAATCTCCAGACCCTTTCATGTTTGTCACATGTGCTCAGGGTGAACCTGCTCTCATCTCTGAAAAGCACAAGGCGTGCGTGGTGGACCTGCCAATTCAGGTGTTTAATGGCAAATGCCAATTGAGCTCTATGGTGCCGGGCAGTGAGCACAGGGCCCACTAGAGGTTGTTGGGCCCTCAGGCCACCCTCATGAAGTCTGTTTCTGATTGTTTGGTCAGAGATATTCACACCAGTGGCCTGCTGGGCAGTGCTCATCCTGCTCCTCCTTGCACAAAGAAGCAGATACCGGTTCTGCTGATGGGTTAAAGACCTTCTACGGCCCTGTCCATCACTCCTTAAGTAATTGCCTGTCTCCTGGAATCTCCTCCATGCTCTTGAGACTGTGCTGGGAGACACAGCAAACCTTCTGGCAATGGCGCGTATTGATGTGCCATCCTGGAGGAGCTGGACTGCCTGGGCAACCTCTGTAGGGTCCAGGTATTGCCTTGTGCTACCAGTAGTGACACTGACCCCAGCCAAATGCAAAACTAGTGAATAACAGTCAGAAAAGATGAGTGGGGAAATAAATGTCAGTGTCCTCCACCTGTAAAATCAAGCAGAGCAGGCATGGACCAGCCATCTGCTTGCTCAGCAGGGATTAGTGGACAGATTCCCCACTGGGCAAGCAGACTGCTGGCAGAATCCACCCTGTGTGGAAGGGTTCTTAAAGAGAACTTCCACAACTTTCCCGGGGTGATAAATGCACATTGCAAGGATTTTTACAGACTTTGCTACAGATCCCTACCTGTTTCTGCTCTGGTGAAAAAGCTGTCTGTTCTATTAAGTCAATGTGCAAAGTGAATTTGAATGGGAGTGACTCGTTATTAATCTGCTGATGCATTTGTGATGTGCTAATGAGAAAAGCTGCAGGGTTGGCATCCCCATAGAAGTAAGTAACCCTTTGGAAGTATCTCACCAACAATGACATTTCTGTTACAGAGGATGCCTAATATTTGACTTGTATCTTAGTCCAGACATCTGGGGAAATCTGTGATCCCATCACACAAGCAGGAAATGACATTTCTGGGGAAGTTCTAAACACTAACTGTGCACAGAAGGCCTGCAGCATGTCATATTGTATTGCATTTTACAGAAAATTACAGTGCTGCAGATTGAAAAAGAAAGGTATTTTTTAATAAAATTTATTTGTATTGCTTGTAGATGGCTTGTGTAGCAATTGTATATGCTACATCATTTTTTTTATTTGCTATTTCTTTCCCAAGAAAGTTGAGCTACCCTTTAAGGATGACCTGAAATTATATCTAAAATTGGGTCCAGAGCAGATTGCTACCGTTAGCTCAGTGCTTCCAATCTTTGTGCGTCCTGAATCTAGTCCCTGCTTTTTTATAGCATATATGTAAACCCACAGTCATCTATGGTAAGCCCACTAAAAAATGGAGAATAGATGGGAGGGGGTGCGCTTTAAGGCACCTATACATGGGAAGAAAAGATTGTGCTCTTGCTGGGCATCACATGCATTTCCATGCCTTTAAGGAGGGGTGGGCTCCCTTAATCTATCCATTCTTATATGTGCTCCTACTATGGAGCCACTGGAAATTACAGTATAGAGTTAGTATCTCACCAACAATGACATTTCTGTTACAGAGGATGCCTAATATTTGACTTGTATCTTAGTCCAGACATCTGGGGAAATCTGTGATCCCATCACACAAGCAGGAAATGACATTTCTGGGGAAGTTCTAAACACTAACTGTGCACAGAAGGCCTGCAGCATGTCATATTGTATTGCATTTTACAGAAAATTACAGTGCTGCAGATTGAAAAAGAAAGGTATTTTTTAATAAAATTTATTTGTATTGCTTGTAGATGGCTTGTGTAGCAATTGTATATGCTACATCATTTTTTTTATTTGCTATTTCTTTCCCAAGAAAGTTGAGCTACCCTTTAAGGATGACCTGAAATTATATCTAAAATTGGGTCCAGAGCAGATTGCTACCGTTAGCTCAGTGCTTCCAATCTTTGTGCGTCCTGAATCTAGTCCCTGCTTTTTTATAGCATATATGTAAACCCACAGTCATCTATGGTAAGCCCACTAAAAAATGGAGAATAGATGGGAGGGGGTGCGCTTTAAGGCACCTATACATGGGAAGAAAAGATTGTGCTCTTGCTGGGCATCACATGCATTTCCATGCCTTTAAGGAGGGGTGGGCTCCCTTAATCTATCCATTCTTATATGTGCTCCTACTATGGAGCCACTGGAAATTACAGTATAGAGTTAGGACCACAGTTTATACAGAGGTCCCTTGACATGGGCACTGCAGCTTACATATATGCGTGCAAACAAAACCCTCTATTTGTAGCGCAAACTATTAGACAGAGCCACTTTGGTTGTTTTGCAGGCTGGTTAGTAAGTGTGTTGGGAAATTCTTTGTATCTGATGTGCATTGCCCTTCCATGTGCACCTTGCTGTAATGGCTGGTTATAGGTTGGGGTGTTAGCCAACTATTTGTACATAAACCAGTAAGTACCTTGGGAGATTGTCAGGAGAAAATTGTGCATCCATAAACCAGCAGAATACGCCAGTTTAAAAAGCTTTTATTTATTATAAATGTGGGTTGGGGGTTCTCAAGTGCTAGCATCTAAACCTGCAAGATGTTTTGGAGACTAGAGGCCTGAAGATATTTGGAATTTAGACCATTGAAAAAGAGGACCCTTTTTCAGACCATGACACAAACGTTGTCTAAATCACTGAACATCACGTTTTATTCTTTTTATTTTTCGTACTTAGTGTTTTAAAACTCAGTTTCTGCAATAAACATGTATTACAATATGTGAGCAAACTTTGCAGGCTTTCTAATGTACTGAAACCAAAGACATTTAGGCAAATGCCTTAAATTATTTGTATTGAACAATCAAATATTTATTTCCATTTACTTGACGACTGCGCCTGGCTGGCAGGATGAAGATTTTGATTGCTAATAGGAGCTTTAATAAAGATTCTCATGTTTGTAGGATTCTGCTAGAAAGCTTTACAGCGGTTTAAACTTCTTCTTGCATCAAATTTCTGTATTAAATAGCAGTTAAATGAAATAAGAGGATTTGGCACAGATGTCTAATCCACCACAGAGAGGTTAATAGCGAATTCCGCTTAACGAGCAAATATTTAGGAAAGTTGAAAATACATATAAGAAAGAAAATTCTCAAAACACATGTCATGTGATGGACTACTTTTTTTTTGCCACGTCAGCCCTTTTTTTTGTCACGTCAGATACATGTCACGCCTAAGCAGCTACATTGTTGCCCAGTCATAGATTGGCTTTCTGGCTACTTTGGTGGATACCAGAAGGCTTGAGTATTTAAAGGGCACCTAACATCACAAATATTTTTTCATGTTAATTATATATTTTCATGTTTATTTGTTACTGATATTTACATAGCACCCACAATACACAATACACATAGCACTTTACATATACTGTATATTGTACTCATCAGTCCCTGCCCTCAAGGAGTTCACAGTCTAAGTTCCCTAAATCACATTCATACATTCACATACTAGGGCCAATTAAAACAGGAGCCAATTAACCTACCAGCATATCTTTGGAATATGGGAGAGGAAACCAACACAAGCACAGGGAGAACAGGCAAATTCCAGGCAGGTAGTTTCATGGTTGGAATTTGAACCAAAGACCCCAGTGCTGCCAGACTGAAATGCTAATCATTATGCCACTTTGCTGCCCATTGTAGTATGTGTATGTGACAATTTTATTTTTTTCTTTCAGAGATTACAGTGCTTCCCTACAATGCCTTCTGTGTTTTATTTCCTCCAAAAGGACAGTACCATCTTTCTTTATGAATCTTCCAGGGTAAGCACCCTTAGATGGTAGTTCAGAAAAGACACAGTTATGTAAGTTCTGGTCCTGGGTGTGTTTCTGAACTTGTCACAAATTTTCAAGATTTCATTCTGATACTGGGAGGAGACTAACCCTAGGTTCACACCTGTGCAAAAGGGTTGCCACTGCTGGACCCGCAGCTATTCCCACAGTCGCAACCACCCGAAAAAGTGAAAAACTTAATGGCAGGACACCTGCACTAGAGATCGCACCCACAGTAGAAACAGCACTGCAGTTCCTGTGTGGGCTGCAATCTAAAAGATAGTGTAGAGTTCTTTTCCCTGCATTTCATGAAGCACGGCAGCCCATTCATTTGAATGCCCATGCAAACTGCGGCCTGCACAGCCACATATATGTGAACCTAGCATTAGGGAATGCTTCCTTCTACATTCAGCAGACTGATGACTTCATCAGTCTTCATCAGACTTCCTCAGTCAAAGTAAAGTCACATATCTGGAACTTATAGTGTATGTAAACCCTTACATATACCCAGGGGCATATTTGTCACGAGGCAAACAAGGCGTTTGCCTAGGGCAGCACATTTCAGGGGGGTGGCAGTCCGCCACTGCCACCCCCCCCCTCTCCCATGGAAGGGACACTTAGGACAAGGGCTGCTGTGTCTTACCTGTGTCCGCGACTCCATGTCCCACTTCGATTCGGTCCACGAGGCGCAGCTGGAGGAGGGGTCCGGTGTCTTAATTTCCCTGGATCTTGGATCGCAATGTGGGCAGGATGACATGCCACCCCTCTCATCTGGCCACACCCCCAGGATCACTGGGTAGCCTATGGCAGCCTGTCCCTCCCTCTCCAAACTCCACCTTCTCGCCGGTGATTGGCTGCCAGATCTGTAGCTCAGGGAAAGCACACAGGCAGAGAGGAGGAGCCGAGCGGCAGCGCAAAGATAGAAGAAGCTGATCGGAGTGACGGTCCTGCTGGAGCCAATCAAGAGGAGGAGAGTGGCCAGAGAAGGAAGACAGCTGATCGGTAAGGTAAGTGTCTGTGCCGAGATCTGGGCAGAGCAGATGTTGCTGCTGCAGCCAGGTATGCTGGGTGTAATTGGGAGAGGGAGGGAACCTGGGCTGGAGCAGGGGTCAGCACAGCAATGTAAGCATCATTGGTGTCAGTGGGAGAAATAGTGCCCTATCATTAGTGCCAGTGTGGGAGGAATAGTGCCCCATCATTATTGTCAGTTGTAGCAATAATGGGACACTATTCCCCCCACTCACACCAATTATGGGACACTATTCCTCCCACACTGACACTAATGAAGGGGCACTATTCCTTCCACTGACACCAATGATGGGCACTATTCCTCCCACTGACACCAATGATGAGACACTATTCCTCCCACTGACACCAATGATGGGACACTATTCCTCCCACTGACATCAATGATGGGGCACTATTCCTCCCACTGACACCAATGATGGGGCACTATTCCTCCCACTGACAACAGTGATGGGGTACTATTCATCCCACTATTCCTCCCACTGACACCAGTGATGGAGCACTATTCTTCCACTGACACCAAATGATGGGGCACTATTCCTCCAAATGACACCGATAATGGAATAAAATAAGAGGTGGGGCTCTAATAGGAAGTGGTGGGTCCTAAAGAGGAAGGGTGGAGTTTACAGATGAAGGGGCGGATCTTAAACAGGAAGGGGTGGGGCAAATTTAAATGCGGGGGTGCACGATTTTAGTCTTGCCTGGGGCAGCAAAAAAACAAAATACACCACTACATACTGTATACCCAGTGAAGTGACTGACCTACACAGAAATGAAACAAATACTGCTAAATAAGTTGTACCTATTTATTTGTAGCCCTCTTTCCTCTACACAGCATTTCTGAGCTCCAGAAGGCAGGGCGAGGCGGGCATCTGATTTCACACACTGCACAGCATAGAGCCGGAAGTTAAATGTAATCTGTTACCTGAGTGGAGGGAAAGGACACACCTCCGTCTACAAAGTCTCATAGGGAAACATGCACAGCTCAGACTGTCAATCACCTGCTGTGGGTTGAAGGGGCGGGAAAGTTTCTACAGATTGCTTGGTGTTGGCATAGACTGTCAGAAGTGACTCATGCAGATGGCAGAGGAATGACAGAGAAGAAACAGCTATCACACTAGGTGCTTAGGATTGAGACAAGTAGACACTATAGAAGGATATGCTTTGTTTATTTGTTCAATTCAGGGGTTTACAACCACTCTGTTGGATGTTTTTTTTTAATGACAAAAGGTTTGGCTTTTTTTTCAAAATGACTGTTGCTATACATTATGACATCTCAGAAATGTAATCATACAGAATTGTAAAGTTACCAAAAGGTGCACTAATAGTGTATTGTGCTTTCCTAGGCACTATTAGAAAACAAAATGCCAAATTGACTTTAGTGCATACACAAAGTACAGGAGCACAATGGAAAATAGTGGATTGTTCTGTAGTCTAACCTTGCATTGTAGTGACCTGGGACTTTAATAACACTAGGAACACTCCCTAAATGAATGTTGTGTGTTTTCCTCTTCTTTATGCAGATTTGATCAAGTTGAAAATAGAAAATCCAAAATGGTGTGAGCATGTGGGTTGCATTCGAACGTGTAAGACTGTGAGAGGGATATTAAACTGTCAATGCTACTGAACAGGAACTGGCCTACATGGTGTGTGCACATCACTACAGAATATGCCAGCTCCATACAAATAAATGAAACAAACACTATACTGCACTCTGCCTTCAAGACAGCTAGCACTCAAGTTCTCAGGCAGAACATGACATATGCAATCATTCAATCACAAATATAGATCCAGATGTCTAATATCCAAATGGTTATCAGTTATTTACCATCTTAATTACTGCTCTTTACATGAAGCTATTATGCACAATTAAGGTATATAAAAGCTTTTATAATTCTCCTGTGTATGGATATAAAGTGGAACTGATCCCACTGATTTAACTGTTTTCCAAATGAAAGCTCAAGTTATAAATGTTTCAAAATCTTTAACCACTTCAATACCATTATACAGCTATACCATTAAATGGTGGCCACTGACCTCACTAATGTCTGTGAATCGAGCTGTTCTCAGATGGCTCCATTCACAGACACTGTGTACAGAGCTTTTTCAAGCAGCTCTCAATCTTAGTATTGCCGAGATTGGCCATTGAGAGACAAATCACTGTGCTCACAGGAAGAAAACAGTGTGTGCTTATATATGTGAGCACTCCCCTTCCTTTTACAAGAGGATGGGGAGTAAACAGGAATGAATGAATAACTCATTCATTGATGCCTGAACACAGTACAATCACGGCACCTTCAGCTGCATGTAATGCATAACTTTTTCATCCCCCCTTACATACAATGGGATCATAGAGAACAAATATCACCACCCTCTACCAAGAAGTCAGATTGTTATAAAATGCTATCTGGAGGAGGCTGAAAGCAATAGAAGGGATGTTTTGAGTTAAGAGTATATACTCAAACCAAGATACCAGGATTACCAGGATAGCTGTTTAATATTGGCTCAATGCACGAAAACTGAATAATGAATTAACTTTTATTCACACCACTGTTGTACGTTGTCTTGGGACAGTGTGATACGTTGTTACAAGGCATTGCAAAATTTGTGTCACGCTCCACTAATAACCAATTAATATTAAATAAGTGTGTTAGAATCCTATGTGACCAAATCTCTTAAATGGTAACCATATATATCATGACGTGATCCTCCAAATAATATAAATTATTTCTAAATAATCATGAACCATTAATTCTTGTGCAATCTCAAAGCAACAAAATTTATATAATTTAAATTTAAATCTTCATTCCAAAACAAAATATATAAAAAATCAATCAAAAAAGTCCACTTTCTGATACGTCCTCATAAAGTGCTCCTTCTCCTACGTGCGCTCACCTTATTTTTGTGACCAAACCTTTAAGTGAGGTCAAAAGCAACTTGTGTCCCTTTAAATGGACTTGTGGGTGATTTTCAGGCTGTATCCTTATCCCAGATGGATGGATGGATGGATAGATGAGGGCAATGACACACTTTTTTCCAGCAGGGGGTCTTGATGTCATCCAGAGCCCTTACTTTCTGCATTATGGTGGATGGATGGATTTCTCCCTTTCTCCTCCAGGGGGTCTTTCCACTTCCTACTGATCCTCTCCTTATCTCTCCATATGTGTTGGTAGCATGTAATCAAAGAATCAGATATAGTGCCTTATCTCCTGAGTAGGTGGAGCTCACGTAGCGGTCGGTTGTGACATACAGGAAGTCAGCTGTGCTCAGGAAAAACCAAGGCATTGCACAGTTGACTTTTTTGATAACTTTATTAATATGTTCAAAAATTTCAATTTATTCAACTCTTTGTACTGCTGTGTGTTACACACCACTGCACATGTATGGAACTTTTGCTCTCTATGTGGTCTTGTGTTGAGCCTGCATTCCACACAGTTCCACAGACATGGTGCAAAGGAGTTCTTAGTAAATGTAAATATAAGTGAGTCATGTTTTGCTAAGACAGAAGATGAAGCCAACTGGCATTAGAAGTAGAAGATTGGAAATATTAGCAACTAAATGTTTCTCAGTACATAATTCCTTTAGTGGATAAAAATGAAACAGAAAAAATACACTGTCCCTTCACTAAGTTACCTACCATGTACTTTTTCTCAAGCAAATAGGAAGCGAAGCAGAATTTTCCTTTTGTAGAGCACACACCTACACCAATGATGCTCTCACCCCGTATACACCTATCTAGCCATTGCCTATGAGGGCTAATAAGGATGCAGACACTCCAAAACAGCAGTCCACATTTATGGGCATTTCCCATTCTGAGGGTTGTATTTGGAGACTCTGTGGCCTGCTTTATAGGAGTGAGTTACGTGACAAATTTAACACCTTGGAAACTAGGCTTCTCTCTGCAAACAGAATATCTTTTTTTCTTTTTTTAAATGACCATGCCATGAGAGAGGTATTGGGATTGCCATTGCTGACCTCCTGAAAATACTTATTGTATGGCATCAATACATTCTGAGTTTCCAGATTTAAACATAAATGTTGTAAATGAGTGTCATGAGCTTTTATTTGTAATATATTTATTTAATAAAAGAATTCAGGTTTTACAACAAATACATGTGTAACATCAATATGCACAGTATCAGGAATGGAATGCATGTCAAATTAATAAAAATAAAGTGTAAATGTGTCAATAAAAATATTAAACAATATATAAATCAGCAACAATTCAGGGGAAGTAGAAACTAAAAACTGAATTCACCTTTCTTATTTTTCCAAAATACATTAACAGAGAGAAAAAAAAAGAAAGGGAAAAGAGGAAAATAGCTATTAGGATTATTTGTGTACTTATTCCTGGTCAGTGACCTAAAGTATTGAAGATTTAGCATGACAGCCAGACAGCTAGCATTTTGAGAAGGAATGGTCAAAAAATAGGTCAGAAATATTAGCATCCATGATTCTCTAAAGACAGGTTTGCATGAAAGAGGTTCTAAAGGCAAAAGGTTTTTCACCTTTCAATGCATTCTCTGCATTAAGGTAAAAATGTTCTGTGATCATTTCCCCCCACCCAACCCTCCCCCTTATACATACCTGAGCCCGATCTCAATCCAGCGCTGTGCCCACCCTCTCCCTCCTCACTAGACATGGAGGCAACAGTGGTAGCCATTGGTTTCTGCTGCTGTCAATCATGGTCTGTAAGGCGGGAAGCAAGAGACTGGACCAAGCTGTATGTGGATCAGGATGAGTGCCCCCATAGCAAGTGGCTATGGGGCAGGAGTCAGGTGGACCCAAGAAGAAGAGGATCGGGGCTGTTTTGTGAAAAAACATTGCACAGAGCAGGTAAGTATAACCTGTTTGTTAATTTAAAGATAAAGAATGTTTTTCTTTACAATCACTTTAAATTGCTTTCCCAACAAAACACCAGAAAATGGTATTTGCAATAGAAAATTCTAAATACTTACCTCTCCAGTGATAGTAAATCTAGACTCCCCTGTGTTCCGTCAATAAAGCCTCCAACAGAATCTTCTTCATTTTCAGGAGTGTCAAATGCCTACTGGGTGCTGTTATACACTCTGCCAACCCTATGTCACTACAGAACACAGTAGTGAGGAAGGGTCTGGGAGGGAGAAACTACCAAGCAAGTGGCTAAGCATCCAACACTGCTGGATGTGAAAGTTTTGCCGGAGGTTGTAGTATTAAGACAGTAGAGTTTGGACTCACTGCCTGCTGATGAAATAAAAGTTAAGAGTCTTTTATTGAGAGAACATTTTTTTAGATTTTTTTATTTGTAATCGACTGAGTCACTTTCAGCCAATAGAGTTTATTTTTAAAGCTTAATGGCACATCAGCGATATTTGCCGGAGAGGAAAAAGCAGGTTCAGCAAAAGTAATATGTAACAAAATTGTTGGTATAATACATCACCCATGTTGCATCTTGTAAATGGTGCAAAATAGTAAACTATAAAATATCCAATAAGTTCTAGAAAAGACTAGTTCAGCCCAGCATTCAAAGTCATACATCATTACACTTTCCGTCACCACATCCACGCGTGTAAATGTAAAAAACTATATATACGCACTAACTCAAAAACCGGCTTTAAACTCCGACATGACATTTATTTGCAAGTTTTCAAAGAGTGTATTAACCTTTCCATGTTAGCTGTGTCACAATTTGTCTTGTTTTCCCAGTCTACAATAAATAGCATAGAATCACATTTCCTATCTAGCACTTTAGAAGTATTTTTTAAATCATTACAAATGAAATGACATAATAATTCAGTCAATATTTCATTTGCTGCCAGGCAGCTGTTGGCAAATCTGCTCTGTGTGAAGTAAAAATGGCCCAATTTCACATTCAGTTTTTTATTTTAACGGTTTCGATTTTCTAAAGTCATATTGGCTTCAGAAGGAGAGTTAGAGAGAAAGAGACACACGGAGAGTGAGAGAGATTGCTTAGTGCTGTGGTGCAAACACATATGGCAAATGACTTCTAATATGGACAATTTAAAGAAAGCAATTTATATATTAAATTATTAAAACTCCCACATTTCCGGCAACAAAATGTGTTTCTTGTGCATTATTTTACCCGTAGGAGAAAAACTATAGAAAAATATGAAAATATAAACAGTGCCATGATTTATTCAGGGAGTGGAAGTCATTGTAAACTAAGATGAATATTTAAAGGGAAAGCATATCAAAATTATGCAGTATAGATAATAAGAAGCAACTATTTCTGCCAGCAGTTTGCACTAAGAAAGAATTACAATTGCTGCATGATTCAAGGAAAACTATACAGTAGTTTATTTTGCTTTTTTTTATACTGTGAAATCAAATAACATTATTTAACAAAATTATATCCATCATTTTAGAGTGAACCAAAATAACAGATTTTTAATAGGTTTAGAAAGGAGCAAAGCATGTTCACTTTGCAGACTTAATTTTCACTTAGCTCAGTGAATGAGGTGACGCTAAAATGAAGGTGAAGTGAAAATTGTATAGAATACCCAGTCATGTGAAAGGAAAATTTGAAAAACAGGATTTTTGTTCAAATATGAATTAATGTTTATTTTAATGCATAGGGTCTGAGGGGTATTTCCTCCCAGATCTGGCCCAGGGCATCACTGAGCTCCTGGACAGTCTAAGGTGCAATCTGTCGGTGTTGGATGGACCGAAACCTGGCATCCCAGAGGTGTTATATTGGATTTAGGTCAGGCGAGCGTGCAGGCCTTTCAATGGTATCAATTCCTTCATCCTCTAGGAACTGCTTGCATACTCTCGCCACATGAGGCCGGGCATCGTGTGCACCAGGAGGAACCCAGGACCCACTGCGCCAGCGTAGGTGTAGGATATTGTAATTTTATTTATATATATATATATATACAGTATATATATATATATATATATATATATATAGTGTAAATTCATGTTATTGACCAAAAGGATATCCAAGGATTCCTTACTATGTTAATTTAAGAGGCGGTAATTACCTTTCCTTTGTTATGTTGGATCTTAAATATTCATGAGGCCCTTGTTTAAGTATATGGTAGATGGGTTTAAGGCTCCTTAAATATTCATAGTGTACTTGTTTATGGTGAAGAGAATTTCAACATGGGTGTCCTGTCCACCTTTGTACAAGGATGTTGAAGGGTGCAGTTTTGCCATAAACAAGACAAGGAGTATCTATTCAACTTTGTAATTAAAATCTAGGCATCCAGCTGTTCTAGGTCAAGACATATTGTTTGTAACACTTAAGATCAAACATGCTCATAAAACCAACCAATCAGATTGCTCTACACTTTGATCAATGGGAAAAGGTTTATATTAGGGAAGGTTTTTTTGGTTGAGTGGGGTCAGAAGAATGGGGTGACAAGAGAAGGTGGGGTCAGGAGAAAGAGTGATAGGAGAAAGTGGGTCCTATGAGGGTTTCTGATGATTGCATGAGTATTCTGGGTACCCTGTCATCTGCCTTGTCTGTGCCTCTTTTTTATGGATTGTCGCTGAACTGATTAAATGCATCTCTCTGAAAAAGAAAAATAACGGGAAAATACATTTATAAATAGACTCGTCATACGTCCACATTAATAAAAGACAACAGTATGGTATGCGAATTTGTGCCAGTCGCCGTATAGGAATTCCCTTACAGGATCCAAGGATTTCATCCCGATACCTAATGGCAGTCAGGGTGCCATACTCTAGCCTGTAGAGGTCTGTGTGTCCCTCCATGGATATGCCTCCCCAGACCATCTCTGACCCACCACCAAAACAGTCATGCTAAATGATGTTACAGGCAGCATTAAGTTCTTCACGGCTTCTCCAGACTCTTTCACGTCTGTCTGGTGTTCAGTGGTAAATGCCAATTGAGCTCTATGGTGCCGGGAAGTGAGCACAGGGCCCACTAGAGGATGTCAGGTCCTTAAGCCACCCTCATGGAGTCTTTTTCTGACTGTTTGGTCAGAGACATTCACACCAGTGGCCTGCTGGAGATCATTTTGTAGTGCTCATCCTGTTCCTCCTTGCACAAAGGAGCAGAAATCGGTCCTGCTGATGGGTTAAGGACCTTCTACAGCCATGTTGTCTCATTGTTGCCCATCTAATGCACCTGTTGTTAATTTCATTAACACCAAAGCAGCCTAAACTGAATAGCAACCCCCTCTGCTACTTAGCTGACCAGATCAATATCTCTGGAGTTTAATTGACGTGATGCTATAATCTGATTAAAAAGTGTTCCTTTAATGTTTTTGAGCAGTGTACAATCAAATTTTGTCTTTTTGATACAACTATATTGAAGATAGCTGGATTGCATATCAGCCATTGTTCTTTTTGATGATAAAATGGACTATATACACATATACTAACACTAGACAGGAGAAATACCTGAATGAATATATAACATGCACTATGCTCATTTCTACTGATGTTTGTCACGTCATTGACTTAAATAAAAATGTGAAAAAGTGGTAAGGCAGACTGGTACAAACAGACATTCACTGAAAAACACATATAAAAGGTTTTTTTTAATCTACACTCCCCACTGACACCACTAACTGTGGAAGGTTAACTATGGAAGGATAAAGATTTGTATATTGCGATCATATCCCCTATTAAGTGCCTCTTCTCCAGAGAGAATAAGTTCAATTTTTATAGTTGTTCCTCATAGCTGAGGTCCTCCAGCCCCCTTATTTGCTTTGTTGACTTCATCTTAACTCTTTCCAGTTAGAGGACATCCTTCCTGAAAATTGGTGACCAAACTGGACATTCAAGACGTGGCTGAAACAGAGTTTTGTAAACAATAATTTTAACTCATGAGTAAATACCCTTTTCAAAGCATTATAATAGCCTGCTAATTACATACAGTAGTACTGTAACTATAGGCTCTTGCCAATGCCAAAAATACATAATTTACATTGCTGAATTTTTTCATTTCAATCTCTTTTAAAAGTAGAATTTAAAAAATAGCCTGCCTGAACAAAGTCTAGTCTTTCCACCTGTGCTGTTATTCCACTGTTTACTTGCCAAGGAGAGATGGTAAAGGGTTGACTTTAGGGCACGCATCTCTAATAAGAACAAAGTTCTGGCAACCCTTAACAAATACCCCAAGCCGTACTTGGAAGTCAGTAAGGTAAAATTATTAAAGTGGTTCTAAAGTATCAAGGCTTTTTTACCTTCATACATTATATGCATGAAGATAAAAAAACCTTCTGTGTGCAGCATCATCCCCAACCCCTCCGTATACTCACCTAAGTCCCCTCTTGATCCAGCGATGTGCACTGGAGTCTCAGCTATCCCAGGACTCCCTCTCCTCATTGACTGAGACAGAAGCCGGAGCCATTGGCTCCAACTGCTGTCAATCACAGCCAGTGAGCCAATGAGAAGAGAGGGGGCAGGGCCGAGGCACGGCTCCATGTGTGAATGGAGACACGGAGCAGCGGGTGCCAGGAGTGCTAGCGAGGGACTCGGGAAGAGGAGGATCCAGGCTGCTCTATACAAAACCTTTGCACACAGCAGGAAAGTATAGACATGTTTGTTATTTTTTCTTTAAAAAAAACAGGCCTTTAGAATCACTTTAACTAGCAGTGTTTACTCATTTTATCTGCACCTCAATTTATAACATTTTCCATTTTTCATTTTGATTGATTTTATTTATTTTTTAACCGCTTCTACGCCACCCTATAGCAGAAATACCGCTACAGGGAGATGCAGGTGCACAAAATCAAGTATATAACGTGATTCGCGCTCCCGTGGTTTTCGCGGGCCGGGGGGCTCTTGCCACCCCACCGACTCGAGGGTTCCGTGATTTGATCCCCAAGGGATCAACCATCCAATTTAGACCAGTGATGGTCGGCCTAAGTCGGATGATCGATCCCTGTCCTATCAGGGATCTTCCTGTACCTGTGTTTACAGTTACACAGGTACAGGAAGTGATGACATCTTCTCTCTCTAGGCACATTCCGTCCCAGAGAGAGAAGAATCAAGACACATATGAGTAAAACAGCACACTTTTCACAGATCACCCCCCCTCAGTTAGCCCCTTCACTGCCCTGTCATCAGTGTCATTAGTACAGTGTACAGATATTTTGCTGATCACTGTAATCACCAGTAATCACATTTAACCCCTTTATTGCCAGGAACACGCTCATACACAATAAACCTCCATTGCTATTATAGCATCTGAACGGATCACTATCTTTGATCAGATCAGCACTATACCAGCGTTAGATGCTGAAGTTATCGGGGATATTTGCATTCCCTGTGATAGCATTAAAAGTGATCAAAAGAAAAAAAATGAAAGGGACAGTGTAAAAATAATTTTAAAAAATCAAAATAACTTAAAAAAAAGCACCCTTGCCCCCCACACGCGCACGTGCGTGCGCGAGCGTTGACCCGTGCCAGTATGTAAACAGCAGTTGCACCATGTACGTGAGGTATCACCGCGAACGTCAGATCAAGTAATTCTAACACTAGACATCCTCTGAACATCTAAAATGGTAGCTTGTAAAGGCTTTTAAATCATTGCCTATGGATAGTAAAAATGTATGCAGTTTGACGCCATTGCATGGGGCATGCGCAGTTTTAAAGCATGTCATGTTTGGTATCTGTTTACTCGGCATACCATCATCTTTTTTGGCAAATATATTGTGTTTTTGTGCATTAAAAGTAAAAAAAAAGTTAATTTTTTTCCAAAAATTTGTATTTGAAAAATCACTGCACGAGAACTACAGTGAAAGAAATAAGTATTTCATCCCCTGCTGATTTTGAATGTTTGCCCACTCACAAAGAAATGATCAATCTAAAAATCAAATGGTAGGTGCATTGTAACACTGAGAGACAGAATAGCAACAAAAAATTCAAAGGAAATGCATGTCTAACAACTTATGCACTGATTTGCATGTTCATGTGGGAAATAAGTATTTGATCATTTAGCAGGATTTCTGGCTACCAGGTGTCTTTCATACAGGTAGCAAGCTGAGTTTAGAAGCAGTTTCTTAAAGGGAGTGCTGCTAATCTCATTTTGTTACCTGTATAAAAGACACCTGTCCACAGGAGCAATCAAACAATCAGATTCCAAACTCTCCTACACAAGGCTGGACTGGGCTACCAAAGATCGCCAAGCAGCTTGCTGAGAAGGTGACAACAGTTGGTGCAATCATTCGCAAATGGAAGAAACACAAAACATTTGTCAGTCTCCCTAGGTCTGGTGCACCATGCAAGATCTCACCTCATGGAGTGTCAATAATCATGAGAACAGTGAGGAATTATCCCAGAACTACACGTGAGGATCTTGTTAATGATCTCTAGGCAGCTGGAACCACAGTCAGCAAAAAAACAATTGGTAACACACTACACTGACAAGGTTTTAAATCTTGCAGTGCCCACAAGGTCCCTCTGCTCAAAAAAGCACATGTCCAGGCCCCTCTGAAGTTTGCCACTGAACATCTGAATGATGCAGAAGAGGACTGGTTGAAAGTGTTGTGGTCAGATGAGACCAAAACCAAGCTCTTTGGTATCAACTCAACTCGTTTGGAGGAGGAGGAGGAATGCTGCCTATGGCCCCAAGAACACCATTCCAACTGTCAAACATGGTGGTGGAAACATTCTGCTTTGGGGGTGTTTTTCTGCTAAGGGGACAGGACAACTGCACCTCATCAAAGGGACGTTGGATGGGGCAATGTACCGTCAAATCGTGGGCGAGAACCTTCTTCCCTCAGCCAGGGCATTGAAAACGGGTCATGGATAGGTGTTCCAGCATGACAATGACCCAAAACACACGGCCAAGGCAACAAAGGAGTGGCTCAAGGAGAAGCACATTAAGGTCCTGGAGTGGCCAAGCCAGTCTCCAGACTTTAATCCAATTCAAAATCTGTGGAGGGAGCTGAAAGTTCAAGTTGCCAAAAGTCAGCCACCAAACCTTAATGACTTGGAGAGGATCTGCCAAGAGGAGTGGTTCAAAATCCCTCCTGAGATGTGTGCAAACCTGGTGGCCAACTACAGGAAACATCTGACCTCTGTGATTGCCAACAAGGGATTTGCCACCAAGTACTAAGTCATGTTTTGTGAAGGGGATCAAATACTTATTTCCCTCATGAACATGCAAATCAGTGCATCATTTAGACATGCATTTTTTTTAAATTTTTTGTTGCTATTCTGTCTCAGTGTTACAATACACCTACCATTCGATATTTAGACTGATCATTTCTTTGTGAGTTGGCAAACATTCAAAATCAGCAGGGGATCAAATACTTATTTCCTTCATAGTATGTGTCTTAGAATTTGCAGCACCAACCATTTTATTTACTAGGGTATCTGTTTTAAAAATATATATAATGTTTGGGGGTTCAAAGTAATTTCCTAGCAAAAAATACTGATTTATTTCATGTGAACAGTGTCAGAAAAGGCTTGGTCTTCAGGTGGTTAGAAGATTAAGGGATGTGTGGCATAAACTTCTAATGCTGGGCATAAAATGCCCCCACCCCCCAAAATGGCCCCTTTTTGGAAAGTAGACACCCCAAACTATTTACTGAGAGGCATGTGGGAGTCAATAGAACAATTTTTTTTACCACAAGTTTTTGGAAGATGACAAAAAATAATTTTTTTTTTTTTACACAAAATTGTCACTTGAATGATTTATTGTTCGCACAAGCCATGGGTATATTTGGAATTATTCCCCAAAATACATTCTGCTACATCTCTTGAGTATGGGGATACTACATGTGAGAGACTTTTTGACAGTCTAACCAAGTACAGGACCCCAAAATCCAATAAGCACCTTCAGGCTTCTAAAGGGCTTTATTTCCTCATTACACTTCCTAACTACCTATCACAGTTTTTTCAAAATTTGCGGTCTTTTTTTCTTTATAGAGCGAAAACTAAAAAGCGCACAGGTGATCAAATACCACAAAAGAAAGCTATATTTGTGTGAAAAAAAAGGACATAAATTTAATTCATGTAAAGTATTGCTTGACTGTGCAGTTGTCAGTTAAACTAGCGCAGCGCTGTATAGCACAAAATGGTGTAAATTGCAGTATCTATACCATAGTTTGTAGACGCTATAACTTTCACACAAAGCAATCAATATACACTTATTGGGATTTTTTTTTACTAAAGACATGTAGCAGAATACATTTTGGCCTAAAGTTATGACTTTGAGTTTACTATAGCTTTGAGTTTACTATTAATTTTTTTATAGCCAAAAGTAAAAAATATTGTTTTGGTTTTTTTTTTCAAAATTTTCGGTCTTTTTTTGTTTATAGCGCAAAAAATAAAAAGCGCACATTTGATCAAATACCACCGAAAGAAAGGACATACATTTCATTAGGGTACAGCAATGTATGACTGCGCAATTACCAGTTGAAATAGTGCAGCGCCGAATAGCAAAAAAATGTCCTGGGAAGGAAGTGAGGTAAATCCTCAGGAGGGCAAGTGGTTAATTTTCAATAGATTGAAAGAAGTGAAAAAGAAATAGAAAACCCTTTCATGTTCCTATTTCTGTCTGCATTCCCACTGTTGAGATTCACCTTCTCTATTAGTCTTGACCATAGTTGTCAGGACATAAGATAATGGGAACTTACTTTTGTCACCTGAACAGGTATTGAGGGCAAATCTTCCAGTGGGGACCCTTGTTTGGGTGACAACAGTCTATGAAGGACAGATTTTAGCTCATTTCCTTCTGTGACTTCAAATAAATTCTGACAATATTGATGCTGGGTTTCAACTGTTTCCAGAAACAGAATATCTCAAGACAACTTGATGGATAAACTTTAAAAATGTGAATGTCACCTCTTAGTTGTTTTGTAAGTGTATAGACTTATGATTGTGAGCATGTATGTACAGTATATAGGGCTTAAATCATTTCTTTACAGGTTAGAAAATGTTTAATAAGTCATCTTTCATAAAGGAAGGAAGCAGATGGGCAGTATTGTGGGAGTTTTTTTTGCCTCAAATTCAAAATCGCAGGTATTAACAATGCGCGGTAATTGAAAGATACTGACTAGGAATGCTTTCTGGACTCATAAACATCTTCATCCGTCAAACATGGCTGGCTTTTAGCTGACAAGGAGAACGTGGACAGATGGAGATATGAATTAATATCAAATTACATTTCTCTTCTGAATGTGGTATGTGTGGCATATTTTCAAACAACATAGTTACGCTTTCCAAGAGAGTTTGCCAGTTAAATTACCTTACTGATGTTACATTTGATGCAGCAGCATTGGGAAGGTGAAAAAGGACTTTAATTCTAAGCAGATTTAAAGCCACATCCCTAAATATTAAAAAAAAAAAATCGAAGGCTAGTCATACTCCATAGATACATGTTTTTTTTTTTTTTTTGTGAAGTTGAATCCTACACCCTACTGACTGCAGCCCACCTGGAATAATACTTGCTTTCCTGATCCATCATGGTGCTGAATGGGTCCTCTTAAAACTGCATCGCCATTGTGACCTGATTCATTCCTCTGGGGGATTACCTCAAAGAAGAAATAAATCATGAACTGGTCCCTTAATGATCTTTCTTCCTTCTTCTGTCTCCAGTTGTCCCTCAAAATACTGCTCACCCCTTAAGAAGAGACAACCAGGAAAAATCATGGTTTTGTGTAAAAAGCTAAGTATTCCAAGTGAGCTGCTCTCAGATGGGTGTGGGGATTTATTAAAGAACTACTTTACTAAAGATTAAGTTGTTCCTTAAAGCTATATAGGTGTTATTTAAATAAAAGGGAAAAAAGGTCTCCCTGTAAAGCAAAAAATCAGTGGAATGGATGAATCTACCTGGGTTCGATCTACCTGGGTTCGATTCATCAAGGTTTTGGTGAATCCTGTTTAAAATTCATGAACCTGAACTTAGCCGCAAATCCCATTGAAGGCTAGGTAGGCGAATCCTGTTAGTAAATTCTGGCCATTGCTAGGTCTAATAGGAAACTTAGTGTAGAACAGGGGCACATGAAGTTTGTGCCTTTGGGGAACATGTACTAAAGCAATAAAAAGAAAAAAAACACCATACAGCAGGTATTTTCAAGGGCTCATGCACATGGGCATCTTACACATGGTATAATTTGGTACTGAGAGCCACACATGTTGCCTACAGCCACCTGTATAAATGAATTACAATATATAACTGTACACAGGTATGCACAGCTCCAAACATAAACATATGTGCAAATGTATGCCCTTAAATACAGACATTCTGCATTCAGGGGCATATGTCCATATGCATGCACATGGCTAAATGGTTAGCACTTCCGCCTGCCAGTACTAGGGTCGTTGGTTTGAATCCCAACCACAGAACCACCTGCCTGGAGTTTGCATGTTCGCCCTGTGCCTTTGTGGTTTTCCTTCAGGTACTCCGGTTTCCTCCCACACTCCAAAGACATGCTGGTAGGTTAATTGGATCCTGTGTAAAGCTAGGTTCACACATATGCAGGATACATGCTTTTCTGCAGCATTTCCATTGAAGTCTATAGAACCAAGAACGCAGCTTTTTGCATTCAAAAAAGTCCCTGACCCTTTCCAAAAATGTACCAGGTGAAAACGCTCTGATGTGAACATGTCCCATAGGAAATCATGTTAAATGGACTGTACTGCGTTTCTGCAAAATGCTGCAGAAAATGCTTAGGTGTGAACCTAGGATAAATTTGTCCTAGTATGTGTATGTATGAATGTGAGTTAGGGACTTTAGATTGTACGCCCCTTGAGGGTTAGGGACTGATGTGAATGTACAATATATATATGTAAAGCGCTGAGTAAATTGACGGTGCTATATAAGTGCCTGAAATAAATAAATAATGTTAAAGTCCAGAGCTGTGTATACCCACATACAGCTGTGTTCAGCCATATCCTGTAATTCATGCGATATGTAGTAATGGTGTAATCAGTGATCCACCAGGCCAATATTGCATGTGATGGGCCCCGCAAGTGCAGCAGCAAACTACCCTTGAAACGGATACAACATTAAAATATTTATTTTACATGTAAGAAAAGGCAGGGTAAGGTTTTACCAAGATGGCTATCACTGTACTTGTATGGTATAGATGTTCTGGCAGATACTATTGCAATCAAATCACTTTAACAGTGCACTGGCATCTTTTTTAAATGTACCTATTCATCATAATTAAAGCTGTGACATGCTGCTTATTTACCACCTCAGCAAAGTAAAAAATCAAATTACTAAACGATTAACAGTAAAATTATTGGCATGGTAAATCACACAGGGAGAAAGATATATTCTGAGTCTGCAGCCCGAAGGGACATGACTTTTTTTTACTCATCTGATATATCATCTAGACAGAAGACATTGCTGAAATAGGCTGGAATAGTAAATGATTCTACATACTGAAAAATTAAAAAAGAAAAAAAAGTTTAAGTAAGGAAGACCTTGTACGGGGATTTAATGTATACTGTATGTATAGGCAAAACCTTTTCAACTTTTGGCAGAGTATGGAAGGGTTCGATCTTCTTTCAGATTTGTAGTGCTGTCTGTACCCCTGCTGGAAAAATTCACTCTCTGTATTCACATGGGCATTCAGTCTAGATCCGTCTGTTAGTTTTGCAAACAGATCCAGACTGATGTATGTCTTGGGGCATAATCATCTATTTACATCCATCTACATCTGTGACTGTTTAGGTCCGCTTTTTAAAAAATGGAACAAGATTGCATCCTTTTCCATTTAGTCGGATCTGCATGGGTGTAAATGGATGCTGTCGATTTACAACCGTTCCGTTTATGTCTGTTTTTTGACAAGAAACATATTTTGTTTAGATTTTTGACACCTCTGATTGATCTATGTAACAACTAAAAAAATTAATGGAAAAATGGATGTAAACTGATGTAAACTGAACTGAAGATGGATGTGCAAACTGATGTAAACTCATGTAATCTCAATCAGATTTCTCAATTTTTTTTCTTAGCAAAAAATGTGATTGAACTGAAGATGCCTGTATGAAAGAACCCATTGAAGCCCGTGTGAAATAACCCTAAGGCCCATTTCACACGGGCATTCCGATCAGGTCCATCCTACTTTTGTCCATTTACTCCTACCTGCCTCTGGATCCATCCAGGTCCAGGGAAAAAAAAAAAAGGACTGCATCCTTTCGGTTTTTGTAGACTAGATTGTAGGTAGCATGATGTATATGGGCAGCAGAGTTTACACCCAGCCACTCGTAGAGCTGACGGGTCCACCTGTGTGTGCTCTGTAGAAACTGAATGGCCATGGATGTGACATCCATCCCATTTGGCTCTGATCAGAAAGGGATCATCTCACAGATCCCCTGCTATTTGAAGCAGACGCTACATTGTGTTAAAGGGGCCTTAGTGTCATAAATTGTTGTGAAAGGACCTTTAGGAACTCTTACGGTCCCCATATACCAGACAAATAATTGTTAGAAAATCCATCATTTGGATAACTTATTTGCTTTTTGTCCATTACTGGACACAAAAACGTTTTTTAACTTTTCAGAGCCAAAAAATCCAAGTGAAAGGTTGGAAAACATCTGCCAAATGAACCTTAAGTTGAGGAGGAACTGCACTCTGCCACTAAATCCTTTAGGCGAGGCAGGACCCCGGGCTGCGACGGTCTCCCAGCGGAGCTCTATGTAGCGCTGTGGGATCTCGTGGGCCCGGACCTGCTCGAGCTGTACGAGGAGATGGTGGTGGAGGGCAAGATGCCTCCTTCGTTGAGGGAGGGGATGATCACGATCCTGTACAAGCGTAAGGGGGAGAGATGTGACTTGAAAAATTGGCGTCCCATCTCTCTCTTGAACGTGGACTACAAGATCCTTGCCAAAGTTATGGCGAACAGGTTGAAGGCTGTCATCGGACAGATAATCCACCCGGATCAGACTTGTGGCATTCCTGGCCGCAGGATTGCGGACAGCCTAGCGCTTGTCCGGGACACGGTCCAGTACATCAAAGACCGCCGTGTGCACGCGGCCCTGGTCAGTCTTGACCAGGAAAAGGCCTTTGACCGTGTCTCCCATGGGTTTATGTGCAGAGCCCTGCGCAGGTTTGGTCTTGGGGAAATGTTCTGTTCGGTTGTGGATATGATGTATAACGACATTTGTAGTTCCATGCAGGTGAACGGCTGGAAGACTGACCCCTTCCCGGTCCTCTCCGGGGTCAGACAAGGCTGTCCTCTCTCACCTCTGCTTTTTGTTTGCTGTATAGAGCTCTTCGCCGAATGCATCAGACGGAATCCAGAGATCGGGGGAATCACCTCACCGGGACCAGAGAGACGGGAAGTGAAGTGCTCGCTCTACATGGACGACGTGACGGTGTTCTGTGCCAACCAGCGCTCCATCGACCTGCTCGTCCAGACTTCGGCCAAGCTTCGGGGGCAAAGGTCAACTGCGGGAAGTCGGAAGTCATGCTCTTCGGAAAGTGGTTCCTGCCTTCTTCTGCATCCATGCCCTTTGGCATCAAGACAGACTTCATGAAAATTTTGGGAGTTTGGTTTGGTGTCGAGGGCGCAGCCCTGAAGTCTTGGGAGGAGAGACTGGCCAAGATGCGTCAAAAGTTTGGACTATGGAGCCTCAGAGACCTCTCCATCGAAGGGAAGACACTGGTACTCCGCAGCGAGATTCTCCCTGTGTTGCAGTACCTCGCCCAGGCCTGGCCCCCACGGGTCAACACCTGTAAGGCCATCACCAGGGCGGTGTTCCACTTCATCTGGGACTCCAAGATGGACAGAGTGAAGCGGGCAGTCATGTTCAAGGAACCCCTCAAGGGCGGTAAGGGCGTGCCCGACATCGCCACCCAGCTGAGGGTGTTCTTTGCTTGCAACTGCATCCGCAGAACTTTGCCCAGACGGATTATGGACTTTGGCGGGAACGCAATGTCTCGCTTCTTCCTGTTGCCTCTCTGGAGGTCCCTGGGGTGGGACACTTGGGATAGTTCCATCCCCTACAACTGGGACACTCCTTGGTACTACTTGGATACCTTCAAGTTCATCAGGGAACAAGGGCTGCAGGGAGTCAAGCCTGACTTGTGGAAGCCAAAGACTATCTACAAGCTCATCCGAGCCAGCGACATTTTGGAGTCGGTTCCAGGCCTGCCTTCAGACACCTGCAAGGTGGTCTGGAGGAATGTTTCTTCCAACATCCTTACCAACAGGCACAAAGACCTGGCATGCATGGCAATCCAAGGGGGGTTGCCTCTCAGGACATTTATGCATGCCAGGAACCTGAGCAGATACAGACACTGCCCCTTCTGCATCATCCACGAGGAAACGTCTCACCACGTTTTCTGGGAGTGCTCATTTGCTCAGGCCCTGTTGGGGGCCCTGGAACCTGAACTCAAGGACTTTGTACCACAGACAGCCATCACTCACTTTGGGGTGTTGAATGGACTATTCTGTGGGACTTTTTCTCTGGAGGACATTGACGGCGCCTGGCGGGTGCTGTGCTGTTTTAAGGACGCTTTATTGTGCGCCAGAAAGCGCCTCATCCACCAGCGGGAGAGGATGTCCATTGAGGACTGCCACAGACTGATCCTCAGTCTGCTCAGAGACTATTCCTTGATGGACTTTAAGGAGGAAGAGGACGTCTGAAGATTTCCCCCTTCCCCCTACTCCCCCTTGCGTGTCTTTGTCTTTTCAATAAAGCTGCGGGCCCGTGTTCTTTCCCCCCCTTTCCCCCCCCACACACACCCGATGCCTATTGTTGATCGTAATATCCGGTTTTCGTTTTTGCATGCATTAGTACTATTAGGAAACGTAATGTATATTAGGATGCTACAGTTTTTGGGGTAAGCGGCGTTATGCATGACGTGGTGATCTGGAGATTCGTCCTCCACGCACATCACGTCAGGCATCATACCGCTGAGCGAATGTATTTATTTCTGAATGTATTTATTGTATGCTTGGAACTGTATTGCAATGTGGTGCGCTGCGTCGCAGTACAGGGTGAGATGTACCCCGATTACAAGTAACATGTTGATTTTGATGCTTCTGTAATAAAAGTATCTTTTCAATCAAAAAAAGCAGTCATCTTGTTCAGTTCAGAAAGTAGTTTATTCATAATTCATCATGTACAATCATTCTTTAGTATCTTTATGTAAAATGTGTGTTACAAAAATGCTTCTTAAAGGAAATTTTACCTTTTTTTAAAGGAAATGTAAAGTTTACCTTTAAAAAAAATCTAGCAAACCCCCCTCCACCCTCCCATGGTCTCCTTAAAGTGGTTGTAAATACTTGCATATACCCAGTGAAGTGACTAGCCTCAAGTGGCACAGAGAGATTAAATAAATCCTCCTACATACATTGTACCTGTCTATCTGCAGTCTTGTCTTCTCTACATGCGTTCAATGTCCAGAATTTGTTAAGCTTGTTTGAGAATTCAGAAAAAAAGAGGGGAGGGCTGAAATGACACACTGCAGAGCTCAGTGAGGAGAGCCAATTGGTGGGAAGGAACACACCCATCTTCCAACAGCACACAAGAACAGAACTGAAGCTTTCAATATTCTGTCAGAAGTCACTCATGCAGATTACATCCTTCCAACCTTGTAAATCTCTGGGGTTGGATGGATTCCCAGCTGAGTGGTATAACAGCAATGTGAATGCCTTGATCCCTAGACTACACGCTTTATATACATACTGTCTAGAAACCTCCACTCTACCTCCTTCAATTGTAGATGCACATTTAGTATTTCTACTGAAGTTGGGTAAAGACCCTACAGAGTGCTCCTCCTATAGACCAATTTTGTAATTAAACATGGATTTGAAGATCCTTACCAAAATCTTGTCCACTCGTTTCTCTACTGTCATCATTTCTTTAGTTAAAGTGTTACTAAACCCAGGACCCTGCATTCACTATATCTGGTCTCCCATAGTACACAGAATTGAAAGAGCAATTATTTTAGTAAATATAAACTGTTAAATACCTTTTCTCATCAGAGCAGTCTTGTGACTTCTATAAGTGTTCAGCAGAGCACTGGTTAAAGCTTGTAGGAGGAGTTTTCTTTCTGCTCTAGGAGGATGCAAAACCCCCGAGCTCTGTCTGGACAGTGCTGATTGGCCTTGTGTTGATCACATGCACTCTCCCAAGAAAAAAATCTCTCTAGCAATGCACACTAAACTGAGCATGTGCAGAATGGCTACGGTTCAGTCTATCTTATCAGCAGATGTGGACATTTGAATAAGAGGAGGAACAGAGAAATCAGGATCAAATGGCCTTTTTACACAATGCAGAAGATTAACCCCTTAGGTTCCACAGTGAGTATAACAAGCATGCTTTACTGCATATACAGACTGATTTTACTGTTGTGAGTTTAGTAACACTTTAATATAGACCAAACAGGCTTTATGCTGCATAAATTTACTTCAAATCCACACCAATATTTGCCGGCTGTTCTCTCGACTCAAAGCTTCTCATACCCACGAGTCATGGTCGCTTTAGATATCAAAAAGGCTTTTGACCCATTCAACTGGACATATATGGGAAAAGTACTGGGCTGTATGGGTTTTGGGCAGAATTTCTTAGAGTGGATAGTCATACTCTATGACAACCCCAAAGCAGAGATTAAAATAGGTAATTTTCTCTCCCCGTACTTCCGCATTAATAGGGGTGCTAGAAGGGGTTGCCCGCTATCTCCCTTTCTGTTTTCTCTGATGATGGAACTGTTGATAATAGCTTTAGGTTCATCGCCTGAGATGCGGGCAATGGAGGTAAGGGGCATCAGAGAGTGCCTATATGCTGATAATCTGCCCCTCTTTTTGAGTAATCTGGGGCCCTCCATGAGGGTGGTCTTTTGGATCATGGACACCCTGGCCCACTACTCAGGTCTGAAGGTGAACTGGACAAAGCTCAATATTCTTCACCTGGACATGGGAACCTTAGAACACTTGGACCCTGATCTTCCGCTGAAATGGGTTTCCAAAATGACTTACCTCGGGGTACAGATCATGGACTACATGTCGTTAAATTTACTGTCCTTCCTTGGTATGTTACTGCAAAAAATTAAGACTTGGAAGAACTTGCCTCTATCACTGATAGGCAAAATAAACCTACTCAAAATGAAGATACAGTCTTCCTATATTTTCTGAGAAAAGCGCCCATCCGGATACCCAAGTCAATAGGCTTTTCAATTCATTCCTATAGTCGCCGTCACATCCCCAGATAGGGATCAGAGCTCTTCAGGAACCCATGAGCCAGGTGACCTTGGCCTTCTCAGGCTTATTATTACCTTTCAGCTCAAATGGTTTATGCATATAGATTGGTGGTGGCTGATGATGGGGACGTTGCTACAGTACTGAAAGTCGCAATTGTGGGTCTTAAGAAGGCTTGCGACTATTACTTTATAGGGGTCCACAGGCACCTTATGTAATTATTGGATCCATGAAAACTATGCTACGAACCTGGGAAATGGCCCAAAAGATGTTCTCTGGGGCAGAAATCTGGGTCTCTCCCTATTCCCCTTTATGGATGAATCCTTGCCTTCCCCACTTTTTGCTGATACCTGACTAAGCATTATGGGCTGGGAAGGGGATCAAAACAGTAGGGGACATTTTGTTTCAAGACAAACTGCTAACATTTGACCAGATCAAGAGTAAATTTGACCTTCCCAGTTGGTACTCTTTTAGATACTTGCAATTGCAGCATGTGTTTATCTCGCAGTTCAATTCTCTCCGGCTGGTGACTTAGCCTTCCTCTCTAGAAAACCTGCTACGTGATAATTCATTGCTTAAACCTGTCTGAAGTGTATTGTTCCTATATAGGCCCCCTGCATTTATCCAATATAAAGAAAAGTAGGTGGGAGATGACCCAGATCTGCAGGGGGATGATTGGGACAATACGTGGGACTACCCCTTCCAGCATCTAATCTCGGCTAAGGACAGATTCATTCAATACAAATACCTACACTGCATCTGCTATATGACACCTAAGTTAGCAAATATCTATCAGTCCCTTACGACTGAGTGCTGGTACTGTACCTTTTCTCCTGCAGATTTTCCTCATGTGTTCTGGCACGGTCCCCTGAATTATCAATACTGGAAAAACGTCACTCAGTTTATTGCAAAGGTTACAACTTTATCTGTGCCGCTGACAATCTCAGTCTGTCTATTGGGTTTGATAGAAGGACTGGCAAACACAATAGCTCATAGAACAATGCTGAGTAAAAAAAACTTTTCTTTGCTCGCAAGGCTATAATCTTGCATTGGAAACAACCCTTAGCCCCCTCCCTATCAGCCTGGAAGCAACTATTGAACGCTGCACTCCCATTTTACAAGGCCACATATTTAAATGAAACCTGCACATTTATGTTTGAGAAGGTTTGGGGCTTCTGTACCTCTTCTGTAGAGATGAATAGCTATTCTCACATGGATATAGGTTGGATACAGGTATGGGAGGGGGAAGTTGACTGTTTTTAGTGGGTGATTTGCCTGCAGGCTGCTATCTCTTTTTTGTTTGTATACATCGACTGCTCTGTAGGCCCATCATTTTATGAGGGTGCCAGCTCTCCAGGTGGGGGGATAGCCTTCGCGGGATCAAACTTGGTTATTTGTAGTAAAGTCCTGAACATCTTTACACTGTATGCTCTGTTTTTATATCTGTTAGGAATGTCCAGTGGTGGGGGATGACTAGCCCAAGGAGAGGGGTATGGGGGGGTTCTGCAGGGGGCTGGGTGTTCCTGTGTGACCTGTGCCCTGCTTCCTTGCCTTTGTCTTTTTTTTAGGCATTGTTTTTGTACCTTTCTGGTTGTTTATGTACTGTACTGTTTATTAACAAAACTTACTAAATAGAATTTACTAGTTTTTGGTTAGGGTGCACAGCAAGGCAACATGCATTTCCCACACTCTGCACACTGGAGTCAATGAACGGTCCTTGAGCTTGTTGTTGTGATTTTATTAAGGGGTTAAGAACTTGGATGGTGTCTAGGGACATAAAGGATGCCTGAGGTACTGCAGAACCTGAAGACAAACTCCTTAACAACTATGTACAAAAAATGTGGATAGCAACAGTCTCTTTCCTTAAAAAGCTCCAAAGACTCTTCCTAGTGTAACACCTCAGGCCCCGGATGATTACTCCTCTTCACCCAGCTGCACTAAGGATATTCCCTGGGCAAGGGGACCCAGAAGCTGACAATTAAGCACAAACTGTCCTGGATGAGAAACTAGTTGGGTATTTTACCTGACTGCCCTCTCACCTTATCCAACCCAGGGGGTTTAAGAGTATTCACACTGTCCTTTCCTGTCGGCTTAGTGGGTTGGTGGCTGCCTTCAGGCCATTCTCTGGGTTGGCTTTATCCCTGCTGCTCAGGATGTCCTCTCCAGGAGCCGGTGGCACAGTGGAGGTTCTCTTTTCCAGTAAGCTGCCTGTAGGTTGCAGGGGATTGGTCAGGGTCTCTTAAACATGCAGAGCTGGGCCTCCACCAATCCTTCAGAAAGCTTCAGGTTTCTGGAGAGGTGGGAGGGCTCCAGAAGCCCGGACCTGGTAGAGCCTCCCAGCCTGTATGAGGTAACCTCACTACCTTACACTCCAGGCTGACTCATCCAAGGCTGGAACTCAGCCTCTGTCTAAAAAAAACTTAATTAGCTAACCTGGAGGGTGTTACAGAGGAATGAGGCAGCAGCCAGAAATAACACTTAGTGCTCTTAATTGAGACAAGTAGACACTGTAGAGGGATATTCTTTTTTCATACTTTGGGTCTGAGGGTTACAACTACTACAAACTAACAAAATAGTGTTTTTGGTGCTCAGATGCAGTGTAGTTCCGCTTTAGGAAAACACCCACCTTTCACTGGGACACATTTTGTGCTGTGCACTTTTAGACCACTAGAAACTGTCTCTACCATTAATAGGCCAATAAGTTGTGTTTGCCTCCTAGGCTAAAAGTTTCTGGTGATCCCCTGTTTAGAAGAAACATGGTTTCTTTTAATTATTTTTTACTGTACAAGAAAATTAATAGAATGCTTTAAAATGAAACATCATTTTTTAGTGTTGAGTTTTAGCTCCATGGAAAACCTTCCACCAGAGAAAACCTAAATACTGTGTATATTTCCTTATTCTCAGATAACATTTGAGTGTTGCAATTCCTAGTGGCAACATTGATTTTCATGTAGAAAGGGTTTCCCAATTGCTCCTTTATAAGACCTGCAATTCATTAAATGACAAAAGCAAATGCATTATTTGCTTTCTAAGGTTTATTGCTGAAATGAAAATTAATTGCTTTTAAAAATAATTGTTGGTACACTTTTTCTTGTTATGAAAAAATATTGTAATTAGAACAGTTGAAAGCCATTTATCTCGGTAATTAAAACAAATTATTTTATTTTTATTTTCAGAGCCGCCTTCCAAAGCGTGATAACATTTTGTGTGATTTTTTTAGGTAGTCATGTACTGTTTAAATCATCTTAATCACTTACAGTGAATAGCTCTTAATGAGCTATCAAGAAGTGAACAGATCGCAAGAGGTTTTTTCTCCTTATAATCATATAATTTGTGACCATGTTTAACATAATGCAGTTTATTTAAAGGCTTCAATTTATTTCATGCTAAGTCTAAGTTTTCAGAGAGGTTTTATGTTGCAGCTAAAGACAAATTTATATACAAAACTTTGTCATTATAGTATCTTCTAGCCTGATTTTTTATTTTTCGCAGGTGTCTATGGTGGTATCTGGGATCTTCAGAGCAGCTCTGAGCATACAGGAGAATCAAGTCATTGATGGACGATCCATCTTTTTAGTGCAGGCCTGTATTTAGTGATCATGCTGCCCCCAGAATTCATGAATAATGATGCCCTTTCATACTGACTCTATTCCTTTAGACACCTAAAATATTATTTGATCATTGTCAAACAAGAAAGTACTGTAAGAGACAAATGTCTTTTTTGGAATGCCAAGATATAATTGGGCTGTCTACTGAAGAACAGCAAGCAGGAAAAATGGGAATGTGTCAGTTTTCTTAATTTAGTTTTCAGCACACAACTTTCCTTGTTAATGTAAAGTGGAACTTTAGGTTGATACAAATGGCACATTAATGCAGCTCTGTGTTAAATGATAAACCACTAAATTGTATTTTTTCAAACGCAAGCAGTGTAATTAGAGTACCTGAATTTGACCTGGTATTGAGCCAATCTGTTCATGTTCTGACAAGAAGAATGCTGCTAGGAGGAGACAGCAGGGTGCCAAAGAGATGAGCTCATTACTATGCTGCTTCTCATTCACTCTCTAGTCCAGCCTTTCTCAAACAGAGTTCCAAACTCAATTTCATTGTAGGCCACATCAGCGTTATGGCTGCCCTCAAAGGGCCACTGTACCTGTAAGACTAGATGTCCAGAGCACCCTACCCCTACTTACATCAGATGTCAAGAGCCCCCCACCATCAGAAGTCAAGAGTCCCTCACCCTCCCTTACATCATGGTGCAACCTCCTTACCTTGTTCTGCTGCCAAGAAGAATCTGGGAGATAAGAAGCAGAACATTCAGAGGAGGGCGAGAAAAGGGCTGGAGCCAGCTGCCAGAGATTGCTGAATGCTGAGACCAGGGGAGCTGAAGATGAGCGTATGTTGCATCTGCACAGAGAGGCACATGATCTGTAGGAGGAGTTCTGTCCACCTCTCTGCTGCTGACTGCTGAGATGAGATGAAGGGTCAGAGACGAGGTGGGTGCTGCAGCAACAGAAGAGGTGCGAGGGCCACATAAAATGGCTTGATGGGCCAGATTCAGCCCGTGGACCTTCTGTTTGACACCTGCACAAGAGGTTGCGATGAGTTCCTTAAGCAATGAGCAATTTCTACCTTTCAGATAAGTAACTACTGACAACTGCTGTCATATCCTGAAGAAGTCACGAGTGCGGTGACGCAAAGAGTAGATACGTGAGAATGCAGCATCCGGCGAGCGGTGGTGTACTTCCAGTACAACCGCCATTTTGGTACACCTGTCAGTGAGGCGAGTTCACCCATGCAGTACACCCATGCATGTGAGGAGGAACACCTGTTAGATCTTGCTGTATTATGGAGGGAAGCACTGTAGTGCTCACCTAATGTAAGTGCTATTTTAATTTATAATAAAGCACTGATTATCTGGAAATACTACACTATCAGAGTTTTCTATATCCCATATCATCTTGATGAGAGGCATCCAGTGTATCATCCCCACCTGATGTAATACTCGGAGGAGCTTCTCTGGCAGCATTTGTGGTTAAGATCCCACTAGTGATCTTGAAGGCGTGTAGGCCCTTTTGGGTCACTTTAAGGTGAGGGGGCAATTCAGCCAGAGGAGGATTGTCACTCACCATCACCAGAGTTTTGTCTATGCACTTTGCATGAAGTTTTACTGCGTTGCAGGCACCACCACTTACTATTTGAGAACTTTATTCACGTTTGAATCACTTACCTACCTCTCACACCATTTTATAGAGTGGGAGTGAGGGGGGCACGGCTACTGTTATCATTACTATTTCTAGTTACTGTTTATGCATATGTGGTATATGTATATTTAGCTAATTGAGTTACCCCATTTGAGTGTGTTATATCCAAAACATATTGTTTTTGTTTTGGTTATCCATTGGAAGGGGATAAGGGGAGGTTTCACCTCACTCCCTGTCCTGCTAACCAAACAAAAAATGGTCCAATCTGCTATGGGGATATAGACAGTAATTAAAACCTGACAGAGGTTCTTGACCATCACTATTAGAGATGAGCGAAGAAATGAAAAATTCGATTCGACTGATTCGGCGAATTCGTGGACAATATTCGATTCGAGTCGAATAAATTCGCTGTGAATTTAACTTAAAAAAGGGTGTTTCTAGGCTTCAGAGAGACTTAATATTAGTGCAGAACACTGTACCTTTAATTTAAATGCCCTTGGAGTCTGCTGGGGAAGAGAAATAATACTGTCAGTCAGTATGACATGCAGATGAGTGCCGTCGATCTTAGAATCACCGCACACTTCACTCATTTGGGCAGTCACGGGGCCAAAACCAGAGTGTGGAGCCACAGTGTGGCGGTGGAGGCAGCAGCAATGGGAGGCCATACAGCACCCTATGACAAAAATGGAAACCACCAGCAGTGTGAGGAGACCTGAAAGTGGCACATGGCAGAGTGTGGCGATAGAGACAGCAGCAATGGGAGGCCGTACAGGGACCCATGACACACTCTGGACCTGGCAGCAGCATGAGGAGGCGGTACAGGGGCCCATGGCAGATTACGGGCCTGGCAGCAGCATGAGGAGTCGGTACAGGGGCCCATGGCAGATTACGGGCCTGGCAGCAGCAATGGGAGGCCGTACAGGGACCCATGACACACTCTGGACCTGGCAGCAGCATGGGGAGGCGGTACAGGGGCCCATGACAGATTACGGGCCTGGCAGCAGCATGAGGAGTCGGTACGGGGGCCCATGACACACTCTGGACCTGGCAGCAGCATGAGGAGGCGGTACAGGGGCGCATGACAGATTACGAGCCTGGCAGCAGCAACTTGGACAGGAGGACGTTCAGCTTCTGCACCGTCGGGTGCGTGCTCGCAAACTGTTGTCTCTTGGAAACGGATTCCAAGAAAGACTGCTGACGGAATCCGTGAAGAGGAGTAGCAGGAGAAGGAGCATCTGAACGAGCGGAATATGCCAACAAGCGACAACAGTGGCCCATGACAGATTACGGGCCTGGCAGCAGCATGAGGAGTCGGTACGGGGGCCCATGGCAGATTACGGGCCTGGCAGCAGCTATGGGAGGCCCGTAATCTGCCAGCACCCTATGACAAAAAATGGAACCCACCAGCAGTGTGAGGAGACCTGAAAGTGGCACATGGCAGAGTGTGGCGATGGAGACAGCAGCAATGGGAGGCCGTACAGGGACCCATGAGAGACTCTGGACCTGGCAGCAGCATGAGGAGGCGGTATAGGGGCCCATGGCAGATTAGGGGCCTGGCAGCAGCTATGGGAGGCCCGTAATCTGCCAGCACCCTATGACAAAAAATGGAACACACCAGCAGTGTGAGGAGACCTGAAAGTGGCACATGGCAGAGTGTGGCGATGGAGGCAGCAGCAATGGGAGGCCGTACAGGGACCCATGAGAGACTCTGGACTTGGCAGCAGCATGAGGAGGCGGTATAGGGGCCCATGGCAGATTAGGGGCCTGGCAGCAGCTATGGGAGGCCCGTAATCTGCCAGCACCCTATGACAAAAAATGGAACACACCAGCAGTGTGAGGAGACCTGAAAGTGGCACATGTTTGGGGCATGATTCATGGCGGATTTAGTCAGTTGTGTCAGGAACTGGTGGTTTGAAATCCAGACTAATCCACGCCTGATTCATTTTCACAAACGTGAGTCTCTCCACACTTTGGGTGGACAGTCGTGTCCTCCGCGGAGTTGCAATACCTCCTGCCGCACTAAACACGCGCTCCGATGCCACGCTACTGGCCGGGCATGACAGCCTTTCAAGGGCAAATTCAGCTAGTTGGGGCCAAAGGTCAAGTTTCGTTGCCCAGTAGTCAAGGGGATTGTCTACCTCGGTTGGCAGGGTGCTGTCCAAGTAGGCCTAAGCCTGTTGTTTGAGGTCCTGCTCCAGGTCCACCTGATGCTGCTGCTGCTGCTGCGGCTGGTTAGTAGTTTCCTCACTGCGCTGGTGAAGAAAGCTACTCATCATCGACTGCAGACTGAGGCAGCCGCTGCTGGTGGAGCTGCCACTGCTCCTACCACCCCACCCCTCCCCTGCTGCCATGGCAGCGGAACACGAGCGCACAGGGCCCACAGTGTCTGAGGATGGACGTTGGCGCAGACAGGCAGAGACCAGCTGACTACATAGGTGTTTTTTATAGTACGTTATTTTGGCCTCCCTCTCAGCAGGTGTGAAAAAGGCCACCATTTTTGAACGGTAGCGAGGGTCCAACAAGGTGGACAGCCAAAAGTCATCCCTCTGTCTGATGGTTATTATTCGGCTGTCGCTACGCAAGCAACCGAGCATGCTATGGGCCATTTGTGCCAAGGAATGCGAGGGACTCCCTGCCTCCATCTCCACAGCATACTGCCACGGTGCGTCTAGGTCCTCTGTCTCCTCTTCCTCCTCCTCTACCAGATGCTCCTGCTCCTCCACTCCTGTCCGCTGAGTGGAAAAACCACCCATTTCACTCAATAATTCCTGAGCACCAATGTCCTCCTCTACCTCCTCCTCTTCTTCCAGTCCTGCCCCCACAGGGGCCATGTGGCGTTGAGATCTGTGCGCCACGTCTACCGCACCCTGACCAGCCATTGTTAACAGCATTTGTTCCAGGACGTGCAACAGAGGAATGACGTCGTTCATCCCATAGTCCTGCCGACTCACGAATAGCGTGGCCTCCTCAAAGGGCCTGAGCAAGCGGCAGGTGTCACGCATGAGCTGCCAATGGCTGACATCTAAGTTACACAGGGAGTACCTTTATCTGCTTTTAACATCAGGAAATCTGTGATGGCCTTTTGCTGTTCGTAAAGGCGGTCTAACATATGTAGGGTTGAATTCCACCTTGTTGCAACGTCACAGCATGAGGAGTCGGTATAGGGGCCCATGGCAGATTAGGGGCCTGGCAGCAGTTATGGGAGGCCCATAATCTGCCAGCACCCTATGACAAAAAATGGAACACACCAGCAGTGTGAGGAGACCTGAAAGTGGCACATGGCAGAGTGTGGCGATGGAGACAGCAGCAATGGGAGGCCGTACAGGGACCCATGAGAGACTCTGGACCTGGCAGCAGCATGAGGAGGCGGTATATAGGGGCCTACGGCAGATTAGGGGCCTGGCAGCAGCTATAGGAGGCCCGTAATCTGCCAGCACCCTATGTCAAAAAATTCAACACACCAGCAGTGTGTGAGGAGACCTGAAAGTGGCACATGGCAGAGTGTGGCGATGGAGACAGCAGCAATGGGAGGCCGTACAGGGACCCATGACAGACTCTGGACTTGGCAGCAGCATGAGGAGGCGGTATATAGGGGCTTATGGCAGATTAGGGGCCTGGCAGCAGCTATAGGAGGCCCGTAATCTGCCAGCACCCTATGTCAAAAAATTCAACACACCAGCAGTGTGAGGAGACCTGAAAGTGGCACATGGCAGAGTGTGGCGATGGAGACAGCAGCAATGGGAGGCCGTACAGGGACCCATGACAGACTCTGAACTTGGCAGCAGCATGAGGAGGCGGTATATAGGGGCCCATGGCAGATTAGGGGCCTGGCAGCAGCTATAGGAGGCCCGTAATCTGCCAGCACCCTATGTCAAAAAATTTAACACACCAGCAGTGTGAAGAGACCTGAAAGTGGCACATGGCAGCAGAGTGTGGCGATGGAGACAGCAGCAATGGGAGGCCGTACAGGGACCCATGAGAGACTCTAGACTTGGCAGCAGCATGAGGAGGCGGTATATAGGGGCCCATGGCAGATTAGGGGCCTGGCAGCAGCTATGTGAGGCCCGTAATCTGCCTGCACCCTATGTCAAAAAATTAAACACACCAGCAGTGTGAAGAGACCTGAAAGTGGCACATGGCATGAGAGACTCTGGACCTGGCAGCAGCAGGAGGAGGCGGTATAGGGGCCCATGGCTGATTAGGGGCCTGGCAGCAGCTATGTGAGGCCCGTTATCTTGCAGCACCCTATGTCAAAAAATTTAACACACCAGCAGTGTGAAGAGACCTGAAAGTGGCACATGGCAGCAGAGTGTGGCGATGGAGACAGCAGCAATGGGAGGCCGTACAGGGACCATGACAGACTCTGGACTTGGCAGCAGCATGAGGAGGCGGTATATAGGGGCCCATGGCAGATTAGGGGCCTGGCAGCAGCTATGTGAGGCCCGTTATCTTGCAGCACCCTATGTCAAAAAATTTAACACACCAGCAGTGTGAAGAGACCTGAAAGTGGCACATGGCAGCAGAGTGTGGCGATGGAGACAGCAGCAATGGGAGGCCGTACAGGGACCCATGAGAGACTCTGGACCTGGCAGCAGCAGGAGGAGGTGGTATATAGGGGCCCATGGCAGATTAGGGGCCTGGCAGCAGCTATGTGAGGCCCGTAATCTGCCTGCACCCTATGTCAAAAAATTTAACACACCAGCAGTGTGAAGAGACCTGAAAGTGGCACATGGCAGCAGAGTGTGGCGATGGAGACAGCAGCAATGGGAGGCCGTACAGGGACCATGACAGACTCTGGACTTGGCAGCAGCATGAGGAGGCGGTATATAGGGGCCCATGGCAGATTAGGGGCCTGGCAGCAGCTATGTGAGGCCCGTTATCTTGCAGCACCCTATGTCCAAAAATTTAACACACCAGCAGTGTGAAGAGACCTGAAAGTGGCACATGGCAGCAGAGTGTGGCGATGGAGACAGCAGCAATGGGAGGCCGTACAGGGACCCATGAGAGACTCTGGACCTGGCAGCAGCATGAGGAGGCGGTATATAGGGGCCTACGGCAGATTAGGGGCCTGGCAGCAGCTATAGGAGGCCCGTAATCTGCCAGCACCCTATGTCAAAAAATTCAACACACCAGCAGTGTGTGAGGAGACCTGAAAGTGGCACATGGCAGAGTGTGGCGATGGAGACAGCAGCAATGGGAGGCCGTACAGGGACCCATGACAGACTCTGGACTTGGCAGCAGCATGAGGAGGCGGTATATAGGGGCTTATGGCAGATTAGGGGCCTGGCAGCAGCTATAGGAGGCCCGTAATCTGCCAGCACCCTATGTCAAAAAATTCAACACACCAGCAGTGTGAGGAGACCTGAAAGTGGCACATGGCAGAGTGTGGCGATGGAGACAGCAGCAATGGGAGGCCGTACAGGGACCCATGACAGACTCTGAACTTGGCAGCAGCATGAGGAGGCGGTATATAGGGGCCCATGGCAGATTAGGGGCCTGGCAGCAGCTATAGGAGGCCCGTAATCTGCCAGCACCCTATGTCAAAAAATTTAACACACCAGCAGTGTGAAGAGACCTGAAAGTGGCACATGGCAGCAGAGTGTGGCGATGGAGACAGCAGCAATGGGAGGCCGTACAGGGACCCATGAGAGACTCTAGACTTGGCAGCAGCATGAGGAGGCGGTATATAGGGGCCCATGGCAGATTAGGGGCCTGGCAGCAGCTATGTGAGGCCCGTAATCTGCCTGCACCCTATGTCAAAAAATTAAACACACCAGCAGTGTGAAGAGACCTGAAAGTGGCACATGGCATGAGAGACTCTGGACCTGGCAGCAGCAGGAGGAGGCGGTATAGGGGCCCATGGCTGATTAGGGGCCTGGCAGCAGCTATGTGAGGCCCGTTATCTTGCAGCACCCTATGTCAAAAAATTTAACACACCAGCAGTGTGAAGAGACCTGAAAGTGGCACATGGCAGCAGAGTGTGGCGATGGAGACAGCAGCAATGGGAGGCCGTACAGGGACCATGACAGACTCTGGACTTGGCAGCAGCATGAGGAGGCGGTATATAGGGGCCCATGGCAGATTAGGGGCCTGGCAGCAGCTATGTGAGGCCCGTTATCTTGCAGCACCCTATGTCAAAAAATTTAACACACCAGCAGTGTGAAGAGACCTGAAAGTGGCACATGGCAGCAGAGTGTGGCGATGGAGACAGCAGCAATGGGAGGCCGTACAGGGACCCATGAGAGACTCTGGACCTGGCAGCAGCAGGAGGAGGTGGTATATAGGGGCCCATGGCAGATTAGGGGCCTGGCAGCAGCTATGTGAGGCCCGTAATCTGCCTGCACCCTATGTCAAAAAATTTAACACACCAGCAGTGTGAAGAGACCTGAAAGTGGCACATGGCAGCAGAGTGTGGCGATGGAGACAGCAGCAATGGGAGGCCGTACAGGGACCATGACAGACTCTGGACTTGGCAGCAGCATGAGGAGGCGGTATATAGGGGCCCATGGCAGATTAGGGGCCTGGCAGCAGCTATGTGAGGCCCGTTATCTTGCAGCACCCTATGTCCAAAAATTTAACACACCAGCAGTGTGAAGAGACCTGAAAGTGGCACATGGCAGCAGAGTGTGGCGATGGAGACAGCAGCAATGGGAGGCCGTACAGGGACCCATGAGAGACTCTGGACCTGGCAGCAGCATGAGGAGGCGGTATATAGGGGCCTACGGCAGATTAGGGGCCTGGCAGCAGCTATAGGAGGCCCGTAATCTGCCAGCACCCTATGTCAAAAAATTCAACACACCAGCAGTGTGTGAGGAGACCTGAAAGTGGCACATGGCAGAGTGTGGCGATGGAGACAGCAGCAATGGGAGGCCGTACAGGGACCCATGACAGACTCTGGACTTGGCAGCAGCATGAGGAGGCGGTATATAGGGGCTTATGGCAGATTAGGGGCCTGGCAGCAGCTATAGGAGGCCCGTAATCTGCCAGCACCCTATGTCAAAAAATTCAACACACCAGCAGTGTGAGGAGACCTGAAAGTGGCACATGGCAGAGTGTGGCGATGGAGACAGCAGCAATGGGAGGCCGTACAGGGACCCATGACAGACTCTGAACTTGGCAGCAGCATGAGGAGGCGGTATATAGGGGCCCATGGCAGATTAGGGGCCTGGCAGCAGCTATAGGAGGCCCGTAATCTGCCAGCACCCTATGTCAAAAAATTTAACACACCAGCAGTGTGAAGAGACCTGAAAGTGGCACATGGCAGCAGAGTGTGGCGATGGAGACAGCAGCAATGGGAGGCCGTACAGGGACCCATGAGAGACTCTGGACCTGGCAGCAGCAGGAGGAGGTGGTATATAGGGGCCCATGGCAGATTAGGGGCCTGGCAGCAGCTATGTGAGGCCCGTAATCTGCCTGCACCCTATGTCAAAAAATTTAACACACCAGCAGTGTGAAGAGACCTGAAAGTGGCACATGGCAGCAGAGTGTGGCGATGGAGACAGCAGCAATGGGAGGCCGTACAGGGACCCATGAGAGACTCTGGACCTGGCAGCAGCAGGAGGAGGTGGTATATAGGGGCCCATGGCAGATTAGGGGCCTGGCAGCAGCTATGTGAGGCCCGTAATCTGCCTGCACCCTATGTCAAAAAATTTAACACACCAGCAGTGTGAAGAGACCTGAAAGTGGCACATGGCAGCAGAGTGTGGCGATGGAGACAGCAGCAATGGGAGGCCGTACAGGGACCCATGAGAGACTCTGGACCTGGCAGCAGCAGGAGGAGGCGGTATATAGGGGCCTATGGCAGATTAGGGGCCTGGCAGCAGCTATAGGAGGCCCGTAATCTGCCAGCACCCTATGTCAAAAAATTCAACACACCAGCAGTGTGAGGAGACCTGAAAGTGGCACATGTTTGAGGCATGATTCATGGCGGATTTAGTCAGTTGTGTCAGGAACTGGTGGTTTGAAATCCAGACTAATCCACGCCTGATTCATTTTCACAAACGTGAGTCTCTCCACACTTTGGGTGGACAGTCGTGTCCTCCGCGGAGTTACAATACCTCCTGCCGCACTAAACACGCGCTCCGATGCCACGCTACTGGCCGGGCATGACAGCCTTTCAAGGGCAAATTCAGCTAGTTGGGGCCAAAGGTCAAGTTTCGTTGCCCAGTAGTCAAGGGGATTGTCTACCTCGGTTGGCAGGGTGCTGTCCAAGTAGGCCCAAGCCTGTTGTTTGAGCTCCTGCTCCAGGTCCACCTGATGCTGCTGCTGCTGCTGCGGCTGGTTAGTAGTTTCCTCACTGCGCTGGTGAAGAAAGCTACTCATCATCGACTGCAGACTGAGGCAGCCGCTGCTGGTGGAGCTGCCACTGCTCCTACCACCCCACCCCTCCCCTGCTGCCATGCCAGCGGAACGCGAGCGCACAGGGCCCACAGTGTCTGAGGATGGACGTTGGCGCACAAAGGCAGAGACCAACTGACTACATAGGTGGTTTTTATAGTACGTAATTTTGGCCTCCCTCTCAGCAGGTGTGAAAAAGGCCACCATTTTGGACCGGTAGCGAGGGTCCAACAAGGTGGACAGCCAAAAGTCATCCCTCTGTCTGATGGTTATTATTCGGCTGTCGCTACGCAAGCAACCGAGCATGCTATGGGCCATTTGTGCCAAGGAATGCGAGGGACTCCCTGCCTCCATCTCCACAGCATACTGCCACGGTGCGTCTGGGTCCTCTGTCTCCTCCTCCTCCTCCTCTACCAGATGCTCCTGCTCCTCCACTCCTGTCCGCTGAGTGGAAAAACCACCCATTTCACTCAATAATTCCTGAGCACAAATGTCCTCCTCTACCTCCTCCTCTTCTTCCTGTCCTGCCCCCACAGGGGTCATGTGGCGTTGAGATCTGTGCGCCACGTCTACCGCACCCTGACCAGCCATTGTTAACAGCATTTGTTCCAGGACGTGCAACAGAGGAATGACGTCGTTCATCCCATAGTCCTGCCGACTCACGAATAGCGTGGCCTCCTCAAAGGGCCTGAGCAAGCGGCAGGTGTCACGCATGAGCTGCCAATGGCTGACATCTAAGTTACACAGGGGAGTACCTTTATCCGCTTGTAACATCAGGAAATCGGTGATGGCCTTTCGCTGCTCGTAAAGGCGGTCTAACATGTGTAGGGTTGAATTCCACCTTGTTGCAACGTCGCAGATCAGGCGATGCTGTGGAATTCCGTTCTGCCGCTGCAGCTCAATGAGGGTGTTCTTTGCGGTGTAGGAATGGCTGAAATGCATGCACAGTTTACGTGACATTTTAAGGATGTCTTGCAGTGGGATGGTGGATTTTAGGAACCGCTTGACAACCAGATTGAACACGTGAGCCATGCATGGCGCATGGCACAACCTTCCTTGACGCAGAGCAGACACCATGTTCTTTCCGTTGTCAGTCAACATGGTTCCGATTTTTAGTTTGCGCGGAGACAGCCATCTGTCGATTTCTCTGTTCATTACACTCAGCAGTTCCTCCCCTGTGTGACTACGTTCGCCAAGGCATACCAGGTGCAGCACAGCGTGACACCGTTGCGCCCTGCACATGTGATATGCCGGTCGGGTAATGGGACTTGGCACGGGGGTGGCGGCTGAGGACACGGCGGAAAAAGAGGTGGTAGAGGCGGACATGCTTGCTGGACCAAGGACGTGCAAACGTGGAGGCAAAAGCGTCGTGACCTGTCCAAGTTGCTGGTGCGGCTGTGCCGGCACCACGTTCACCCAGTGGGCCGTAAATGACATGTACTGTCCCTGACCGTAGTTACAGCTCCACACGTCGGCGCTGCCGTGCACTTTGGCAGAGACCGACATGCTCAAAGACTGGCCCACCATCTCTTCTACATGTGAATGCAGGGCTGGCACTGCCTTTTGGGCAAAGAAATGACGGCTTGGCACTCTCCACCGCGGCGCGGCACAAGCCATCATTTCTCGGAAAGGTGCTGAGTCCACCAGTTGGAAAGGGAGGGACTGCAGCACCAGCAACTTGGACAGGAGGACGTTCAGCTTTTGCACCGTCGGGTGCGTGCTCGCAAACTGTTGTCTCTTGGATACGGATTCCAAGAAAGACTGTTGACGGAATCCGAGAAGAGGAGTAGCAGGAGAAGGAGCATCTGAACGAGCGGAAGATGCCAATGAGCGACAACTCCCCTCAGCAGAGGTGTTGGAGCCTTGACTGGCTGATAGAGGGCGATTGACGACGTCGGGTGACGGAGCAAGTAACGGAGCGGGTGATGGAGCGGGGGCTGGGGCAGGCAGAACCGCCGTATGTTTATCACGGTTTTCCCAGGCCACCGAATGGTGACGCTGCATATGCTGACGCAACGCTGTAGTCCCAACATGGGCCCCCTGGCCACGCTTGCATTTCTGGCCACATAGTCGACATACGGCTACGTTTACTTCCTCGGGCGGCTTGAGGAAAAATTGCCACACCACCGAGTAGGAAACTTTGCCCCCGCTACTCTTCACTGGCTGACTGCTACTTCCTCCGTGCGCACCGGCACCACTACTGGCCGTGGTGGTAGGCTGCAGTGGAGCTGGTGCTCTACTCCGTGGACGTTTGGCTCCACTGACACTGATGCGACCCTGCTGCTGTCTCCTGGGCAACCCACCGACTGTTTTGCTCGCTGCCAAGCTGCCACCCTCTTCTCCTGATGATGCGGAAGAAATTGCCTGATGACGACGAGGCTGCCAAGTGCGATCAACCTCCTCATCATCAAGTAGGGTCTCCGCCTCACTACTAGCCCCCTCGGCTGCGTCTGGGTCAGGAGACAGACCTGTCTCTAGACCGGCTACCGAGCCACTCTCCTCGCCAGTACTTGTTCGCTTGGCTGCTGAAAAGGCCGATGTCTCCCCCCGTTCCTGACCGCCCTCTGTTAGCTCTTCCTCACTGTACAGTGGGGCTGAGCCCACAGCATGCGATACTTCGCTTGGTGAGGGAACAGCAAAGGACAGGGGCAGGTAGAGGACACGTGATTTCAGTGGGCTTGGTCCCGGGCCATGCCAACTAACGGTTGTGTCTGACGTACCCACCGACCGTTGGCTGTAGGTGTCAGAGGTGACCTGGGAAGAGGAAGACGACCGAGCCAACCAATCAATGACGGCAGGGTTGTCGGTGGAGACACGACCGCTGGATGACACCGGGAGCACTGGCCTCTGGCTGCGAATACTGCTGCCTCGACCCCTTCCTCTGCTGCCACGTCTGCTCGCTCCTAAAACATTGCCTCCTCTGCCACTCCTCTGCATGTTGTCTGACATACTATTTAATTCAACGATTAGGTGTCCCTGAGTAACAATTCTCTGGCACTCAGTAACAATTCTGTCTGTCCCTGAGTATGAATTCTGTGGCCCTGAGTAACAATTGTGTGTCTGTGCAAGTAACAATTCTGTGTCTGTGCAAGTAACAATTTTGTGTCTGTGAGAGTAACAATTCTCTGGCACTCAGTAACAATTCTGTCTGTCCCTGAGTAACAATTCTCTGGCACTCAGTAACAATTCTGTCTGTCCCTGAGTAACAATTCTGTCTGTCCCTGAGTATGAATTCTGTGGCCCTGAGTAAGAATTCTCTGGCACTCAGTAACAATTCTGTCTGTCCCTGAGTATGAATTCTGTGGCCCTGAGTAACAATTCTGTCTCTGTGCGAGTAACAATTCTGTGTCTGTGCAAGTAACAATTTTGTGTCTGTGAGAGTAACAATTCTCTGGCACTCAGTAACAATTCTGTCTGTCCCTGAGTAACAATTCTATGGCACTCAGTAACAATTCTGTCTTCCCTGAGTAACAATTCTCTGGCACTCAGTAACAATTCTGTCTGTCCCTGAGTATGAATTCTGTGGCCCTGAGTAACAATTCTGTCTCTGTGCGAGTAACAATTCTGTGTCTGTGCAAGTAACAATTTTGTGTCTGTGAGAGTAACAATTCTCTGGCACTCAGTAACAATTCTGTCTGTCCCTGAGTAACAATTCTCTGGCACTCAGTAACAATTCTGTCTGTCCCTGAGTATGAATTCTGTGGCCCTGAGTAACAATTGTGTGTCTGTGCAAGTAACAATTCTGTGTCTGTGCAAGTAACAATTTTGTGTCTGTGAGAGTAACAATTCTCTGGCACTCAGTAACAATTCTGTCTGTCCCTGAGTAACAATTCTCTGGCACTCAGTAACAATTCTGTCTGTCCCTGAGTATGAATTCTGTGGCCCTGAGTAACAATTCTGTCTCTGTGCGAGTAACAATTCTGTGTCTGTGCAAGTAACAATTTTGTGTCTGTGAGAGTAACAATTCTCTGGCACTCAGTAACAATTCTGTCTGTCCCTGAGTAACAATTCTCTGGCACTCAGTAACAATTCTGTCTGTCCCTGAGTAACAATTCTCTGGCACTCAGTAACAATTCTGTCTGTCCCTGAGTATGAATTCTGTGGCCCTGAGTAACAATTGTGTGTCTGTGCAAGTAACAATTCTGTGTCTGTGCAAGTAACAATTTTGTGTCTGTGAGAGTAACAATTCTCTGGCACTCAGTAACAATTCTGTCTGTCCCTGAGTAACAATTCTCTGGCACTCAGTAACAATTCTGTCTGTCCCTGAGTATGAATTCTGTGGCCCTGAGTAACAATTCTGTCTCTGTGCGAGTAACAATTCTGTGTCTGTGCAAGTAACAATTTTGTGTCTGTGAGAGTAACAATTCTCTGGCACTCAGTAACAATTCTGTCTGTCCCTGAGTAACAATTCTCTGGCACTCAGTAACAATTCTGTCTGTCCCTGAGTAACAATTCTCTGGCACTCAGTAACAATTCTGTCTGTCCCTGAGTAACAATTCTCTGGCACTCAGTAACAATTGTGTGTCTGTGCAAGTAACAATTCTGTGTCTGTGCAAGTAACAATTTTGTGTCTGTGAGAGTAACAATTCTCTGGCACTCAGTAACAATTCTGTCTGTCCCTGAGTAACAATTCTCTGGCACTCAGTAACAATTCTGTCTGTCCCTGAGTATGAATTCTGTGGCCCTGAGTAACAATTCTGTCTCTGTGCGAGTAACAATTCTGTGTCTGTGCAAGTAACAATTTTGTGTCTGTGAGAGTAACAATTCTCTGGCACTCAGTAACAATTCTGTCTGTCCCTGAGTAACAATTCTCTGGCACTCAGTAACAATTCTGTCTGTCCCTGAGTAACAATTCTCTGGCACTCAGTAACAATTCTGTCTGTCCCTGAGTAACAATTCTCTGGCACTCAGTAACAATTGTGTGTCTGTGCAAGTAACAATTCTGTGTCTGTGCAAGTAACAATTTTGTGTCTGTGAGAGTAACAATTCTCTGGCACTCAGTAACAATTCTGTCTGTCCCTGAGTAACAATTCTCTGGCACTCAGTAACAATTCTGTCTGTCCCTGAGTATGAATTCTGTGGCCCTGAGTAACAATTGTGTGTCTGTGCAAGTAACAATTCTGTGTCTGTGCAAGTAACAATTTTGTGTCTGTGAGAGTAACAATTCTCTGGCACTCAGTAACAATTCTGTCTGTCCCTGAGTAACAATTCTCTGGCACTCAGTAACAATTCTGTCTGTCCCTGAGTAACAATTCTGTCTGTCCCTGAGTATGAATTCTGTGGCCCTGAGTAACAATTGTGTGTCTGTGCAAGTAACAATTCTGTGTCTGTGCAAGTAACAATTTTGTGTCTGTGAGAGTAACAATTCTCTGGCACTCAGTAACAATTCTGTCTGTCCCTGAGTAACAATTCTCTGGCACTCAGTAACAATTCTGTCTGTCCCTGAGTATGAATTCTGTGGCCCTGAGTAACAATTCTGTCTCTGTGCGAGTAACAATTCTGTGTCTGTGCAAGTAACAATTTTGTGTCTGTGAGAGTAACAATTCTCTGGCACTCAGTAACAATTCTGTCTGTCCCTGAGTAAGAATTCTCTGGCACTCAGTAACAATTCTGTCTGTCCCTGAGTAACAATTCTCTGGCACTCAGTAACAATTCTGTCTGTCCCTGAGTAACAATTCTGTCTGTCCCTGAGTATGAATTCTGTGGCCCTGAGTAAGAATTCTCTGGCACTCAGTAACAATTCTGTCTGTCCCTGAGTATGAATTCTGTGGCCCTGAGTAACAATTGTGTGTCTGTGCAAGTAACAATTCTGTGTCTGTGCAAGTAACAATTTTGTGTCTGTGAGAGTAACAATTCTCTGGCACTCAGTAACAATTCTGTCTGTCCCTGAGTAACAATTCTCTGGCACTCAGTAACAATTCTGTCTGTCCCTGAGTAACAATTCTCTGGCACTCAGTAACAATTCTGTCTGTCCCTGAGTAACAATTCTGTCTGTCCCTGAGAATGAATTCTGTGGCCCTGAGTAAGAATTCTCTGGCACTCAGTAACAATTCTGTCTGTCCCTGAGTAACAATTCTCTGGCACTCAGTAACAATTCTGTCTGTCCCTGAGTAAAAATTCTGTGGCCCTAATAACGTTTCTGTGGCCCTAAGTAACAATTCTCTGGCACTGAGTAACAATTCTGTCTGTCCCTGAGTATGAATTCTGTGGCCCTAACTAGCGTTTCTTTGTCCCTAAATAACGATTCTGTGGCCCTCATTAACAAGTCTGTGTCCCTGAGTAATGGTTCTCTGTCCCTAAGTAACTTCTCTCTGTCCCCAATTCTCGTTTCTGTGGCCCTAACTCTGTCCCTGTCCCTAGTACAGAGCGGTCTGCCTCTGTTCAATGACTGCAGGCAAATGAAGATTTCCAAAATGGCCGCTATATATACCTCGACCATTACACAGTGCTGGCTGGCTGGCTGCTGATTGGCTGATGCGATCACATGTCGTTGAGGAATGCATTATGGGGCAGCGCGCCTTGTCTGCGCGCCTTCCCCGACATCCCCGCTCCGTCGCCGCACATGTCAGCCGCCATTTTCGGAAAAATTTCGATTCGCGCGTCCGAATTAGGCTGTTTTTCGGATTCGGCACGAATCGAAATTTTTCCGAAATTCGACTCGAATTCCACTTCGGATACTTCGATTCGCTCATCTCTAATCACTATCCAACAATTTAATTACTGGTTGTGTTCCTATTGGACAGAATTTTCTACTTTCTTGTCTTGGCGACCACTAACAAGGTCAAAATCTTGTGAATGGCTACATAAATGGCAAGAAACATATGACAAGGGTTGTAACCTTTCTCCACTCTGGCCAAAGCTAAAAAACAGTTTTGGCAGGAGTTTTGGTCATGGTGTATGGACATAGAAGAATCTCTAGATTTATTTGTTGACTCTTCTCCTGAGGGATGGCTGGGTCTTATGTGGTCAAGGGAGTTCTGTCAATATATAAGTGTATTACAAAATAATAATAAAAAGGAACACAAAATGGGGTTAATTTACTATAACTAGAGAGTGCAAAATCTGGTGCAGCTCTGCATAGAAACCAGTCAGCTTCCAGTTATTATTGTCAAAGCTTAATTGAACAAGCTGAAGTTAGACACTGATTGGTTACCATGCAGAGCTGCACCTGATTTTGCACTCTCCAGTTTTAGTCAATCAACCCCAATGTGTTACATATTAGTAATGTATTTATTTCTGTTTGGAGCCTTAAATACTACCTTGTCAGTTTTACTATGGTATCTAATGAAAGCATAAACTGTTCTAATGTTGTAGATCATCCAGTGCTATGGTACTACTTATTGGTCTGTGAGTGTGAATATTAACACTTTAAGAACCTTCATCTAGCAGCTATCCCATGTTCTCCGGAATCAAGGGAAGCAGGCTTTTTGATGGCCATAATCCATACACTATCTGTCTCAAGTTAAAGTGACACTGAACTCTATTTTAAAAGAAAATTCTGCTCAAGCATGTATTTTTACTCAAGAATCCCTTCTAGTGCTCTCAGCCACTTCTAGATCTCCAAATTCCTGTCTGTAAGCTTCTGTGATCTGACTTTCTTTTAGAAACTGTCATTCTCCATGGTCCAACTTTATATAGAAATGTAGCCAACCTCTATTTCTTGCTCCCAAGATGGACTATGGACAATGACATGTGTAGTGTCTATAAGGATGACCCCAACTGATATGCAAATGGCAGTGGAGAGGAAAGGGAGAGGTTTTGGATCTCCCAGAAGATGTTACAAGAAGGCAAAAAAACACAGAAACAAAAAACTATTTCATGAAAATTAGGTTACAGGGCCTTTAACCCCTTGACACCGACGTAACAAAAATATGCGGCCTCACAGAACTGAGATTTGTTCTGTGAGGCTGCATATTTGTGTATCTAAATATATAGTGAAAAGGATGCGAGCGCCTTATTGTGAAAACCAAAGCTGCTGTGCACAAAAAGGTAACCAATAGCAATAATAACCAAGGGGGACAAGCGAGTTGTTTTTTATGCCATTTCTCAAACATAGATATTCAGACGATTGTCTGCTCTGTCTATAGATATATAAACTAATGGAAAATGGTGCCGTAGCCCATATGCGTGTGCAGTAGATATACAGAGTGGAGACAGTCACTCGTCTTGCCTGTTCTTCACATAAGGGAACTAACAGAAAATGCTGCCTGGATGTGCGCGCCTGTGTAATTTGTTCTGCGCTTCGCCAATATGGCCGCGGCTTAATGTGCATGTGCCGATTTTCTATATATACTTATGGTGGACGACGCGGTTTGATTGGCAAACCCCCTCTGAGGACGTGTTTGTACACGATACGCGTCTGGAGGAGCCACATCACGCCTGACGTCACGCCGCTGGAGCAACGTGGAGCTCCATCTTTACTACCAGATGGTTAGTCCTGTCTGCATTTTGTACTCTGTCTGATGCACAATAAAGCTGTATAAATTACTACACTATGGGAGTTTCCTTGTCCTTACCCCTTGGGGTGCTCTTTAACTAGCAGAGCCACCACTCTAGGACGGATTTCCATACCCTGAAGGTTAATCTGCATACCCAGAGAGTTGCAGCTGTCTGAGCACTGAGGAGCTTTAAAGGGGAGGAATATCTTCACAGATCCCCTCAGCCTTGAGAGGGAAGTCCACCTATTCTACACCTGTCTGATGACATCTGGAAATTAATTTAAGGCACAAATAATATGCGCGTCTGGTGAGTGCGCTTTACCTTTATCACTAATTTGCACTGGTACCGGACCCAGAGTCATTGAGCACAAGAGTTACTTTCATTCATTTCATATCTTTTGGACTTATTTATTATAATACTATATGGTTTTATGCTCATTTTTGCGCTTTTGGTAATTGTAAACGTGGAATCATCAGGACGTTTATTTAATTATTTATTTATTTATTTATATATCTTAGTGCAGCACTTTTTTGTTTATTGTCTATGTTTAAGGTGCTATTGGTTACCTTTTAGTGCATAGCAGCTTTGGTTTTCAAAATAAGGCGCTCGCATCCTTTTCGCTATATATTTCTGTTGTTTACCAATATTGCTTGAGCTGCCTACGTGAAATTATGGGTGATATATTTGAATTAAGATCTTCCAGAACTGTTATATCAGAAGATATATACACCATAGAAGAGGTAAAGAATGACCTTAGGGGCTCATTTCTTCATTTACAGAATTTACCATCTGCAGAAATTAGGACACTTTGGGATATTTCTTTTCTGGAGAAATATGTTAAGGAAAAATGGTACCCAGGTCATTAAGGTGGAACATATCTCGAGATACTAATGACACAGATTTGTTTGATTGGTTTAATTTTTTCAAAAATGCCGGTAATGATTTTCTTAAATTTCTAATCACCCGGAGGAGAAAGAAACTTACAAATTTGGATTCAGAAATTAACCAAATCCGCAATAAGCTTTCCCTTTAAGGAAAAGGAAGAATACAAAATAGAATCAGATAAACTTAAAGTGTATCTAGAGGGTATTGAAAAAGAACAGCGGTTTAAAAAAAGAAAGAAATACAATAGAGACACCAGGGATTATCAGGATCACCTGGTCTTCAAGTGGCAAACCAAGGAAGAATCGATAGGGGCAGTTGCACACACTCCCCTTAATCACACCCAAACCTACGTTTACAAAACCTAGGCGTTTATCTCATGTTCCTCAGCCACATACCAGATCACTGGCCAGAGGAAATAAGAAGCCTATTTATAATGTTCCCACAATGAACAGATTTGAACCACTTTCTGACCCTAATATTGGGATGCGTGATTTCCGGTAGCACCCTAATAATCAGACTCCAAATAAGAGACCTCCCAGATCACATTTTCAGCAACCACCTAGACCTCAATTTCAAAACGTATAATAATACTTACAGAAACAATGACCATAACAACCGAGGATCTTACTCCTCCCCAAAACAATATAGAAAGACTACGCTAAAATCATACAATAAGCCATGTTGGAATAATTATCATTATCATGATTCTGCACGTTCCAATTATTCCAACACCCCTCCTACCACATCCTACAATCAGACCTCTAATAACGACTTGCAGGTTCATTTTTTAGGGGGAAAAAAGGCTCGGAAAAGAAGCGAGCCTGTAGAGGAAGAAGGGGAGGGAAACGGACCAATAGACACAGGGAAAAAGAGAAAAATGTAGCTGGAGGCGGAATTTTTAATTTAAGTGATACTACCTTTTCTCAACAAGAGCTAGAACTACTGGATAAAGGCCTAAAATTTGCACCCAGTAGAAAATTGAATAAGTTTGAGACTTATATAGATATTCACAAATTTTCTAGACAATTGTCACTGAAACGCTATTTTTACTCAAATCCGATCGTACGGAATAATTCGAGTGGTCATACCTATTCTAATCTTAAAAATGCATCCACCTTCAACACTCCCCCCCAAACACAGTCCTATATCCAATTATTTAAGGAAATTACATTAAAGGACCTAGATAATTTGGTTATTAAACCGGCTCCTAGAACAGAAACAAATAAAGCCATTAAATCCCTCCTAGAGCATAAAGATCTAGTGATTAGACCAGCAGACAAAGGAGGAGGTGTAGTCATATTAAACAAATCAGATTATACCAAGGAAGTATATAACATTTTGGGAGATAGTACAACTTATGCCACTCTACCTAAAGATCCTATGCACTCATATAAATGCATTTTAAAAGATATTATTAAGGATGGTTTTAATAAAGGAGTCATTAATAAAAAAGAGAGATAGTTCCTATGCCCCACAGCTCCCAAGCTACCGGTCTTATGCATTCTCCCTAAAATTCACAAAAATCCAGTCCATCCCCCTGGTAGACCGATTGTGAGTGGCATTGGCTCTCTGAGCTCAAAATTAGGGGAGTATATTGATTTTTTCTTGCAACCCCTAGTGTCTCAAACTCCCGCATTTTTACGTGATACTAAGCAAATTTTAAATGATATTAAAGATATACCCATCACGTCTCATACATTTTTAGTTACTGCTGACGTTACTTCACTGTAGAGTAACATTGCGCATAAAAATGGATTAGAAGCAGCAGAATATTACTTGAGAGTGCATAGCACTTTAACCTCCTCCCATGTAGATTTCATTTTAACCTTGTTAGATTTTGCTATTCATAAAAATGATTTTTGGTTTGATAACAACTACTATTTACAGGTTAAAGGGCGTGGCGATGGGGGCAAAATTTGCCCCCAGCCTTGCCAACCTCTTTATGGCCCACTGGGAGGAGTTATTGATTTTTTCAAGAGAATGGCCTGAACTCATTTTTTACAGGCGCTATATAGATGATGTGTTTTTACTATGGAAGGGGGAGGAGCAAGCTCTTATTAATTTTTTTACAACCTTGAATTTTAATGATTTAAATATAGAGTTGACATATTCTTACAGCTTAAAGGAAATCAGCTTTTTAGACCTCACACTTTTATATCACAATGGTGCTCTTATTACGAAATCTTTTTTTTAAAAAAACGACCGTAATAGCTTCATTCCCATGAACAGTTGCCACCATCCTAGGTAGTTGTCAAATATACCGAAAGGACAATTTACACGGATACGTAGAAATTGTACGGGTCTGGATATTTTCCATGATCAATCTCTAATTTTATGGAATAGATTCCTGGAGAAAGGATATAATGCAGTGTTTTGGACTCCACTATTAACCAAGTTGCATTACTTAACAGGGAGGATTTACTAAGAGATAAATTAGGAGAAAAGAAAGGTCAAATCTGCTCATTTATCACTACATATTCTAATCAATATAGGGTAGTTAATCATATTATTAATACAAAAGTGGAAGATACTTAAGACTGATCCGATTTTAACTAAAATATTACCTGAGAGACCAGAAATTGTTTTTCGGAAAGCCACCAGCCTACGGCATTTTTTAGCGCCTAATGTGATTAACCCACCAGTTAACATACCCCTGTTTGGAGATATGAAAAGCTATTACCCATTTAATAAATGTGTCATCTGCACATGTGAGAAAAGCAGGAAATATAAACAAACCATGTTCAGGTCACAAATAACGGGGAAAACCTATAATATTGATAAGTTTATCACATGCAACAGTAGATTTGTGGTCTACCTTCTGGAGTGCCCTTGTAAATTACAATATATTGGTCGTACGACCAGACACCTTAGGGACAGATTATGAGAGCATGTGAATAATATCAAACGGGGGTATAAGGAGCATTCACTTTCGCAACATTACAGGCGAGTTCATGATAGAGATCCAACATCCCTAAAATTCACTGGAATTGATTTAATAAACCACACTGGAGGGGTACACATAAAAGAAGGGCGGTGTCCCAATTAGAGATGAAATGGATCCATGAGCTCCACTCTTTACACCCATTGGTTTGAACATTGAGGTTGATATCAATTGTTTCATTGAAAATGGTTGATTCCCTTGATTGATCTAATTTTATTGTATTTATCTTATTTATTTGATTTTCTATATTTTATCAATTGTTACTCTGGTGTTGTCTATTATATTCATCTTATTTTATATTATATTGACTTATTATATTTAATTTTTACCACATGTTATATTTATTATTTACCATTTTACTATATTAATTTATAATATGTGAATGATATATTTATAAAAAAAAACTTTTTTACCGTTTATACAATATATTAATCATATTTAGAGTAGATACTGGGACTTGTATCCCAATTATTCTGGCTCGATCGCATATGCGCATAAGTTATTATCATATTATTAGTTTATCACACATTATTATACATTGTTTATCTTCATTTAAGAAGGGGAACAAGCGAGTGTCAGGACAGGAATGCTGGAATGGACAGGCAGGCCTATTAACAATGTAACGCACTGACTGACGACAACCACCACCCACAGACCGAAGTCCCTCAGGGCGCGGAGTCTAAGTCCCAGGCTGCCCTTCACCAGGGCCCCTGATGGTGGGGATGGACTTGGCACAGCCAGGAACCAGGTCACGGCCCCCGAGACACCCCAGTTGCGGTAATGGCCGCCGCCAATGGTGTGTAGCTGGTGGAAAGGACAATAGAGTAGTCGGGCGGGCCGGGTCGACAACAACGGGACAAAACGGTACAGGACAGCAGACGAGAATCACAGGTCACGGGCCGGGTTCAGCAATGGAGGGTCAGATCAAAGGAGAATACAAAGAATGGTCGAGTCACAAGCCGAGTCAGATTCCAGGAGAGTCACGAGAGCCAGAACAGAGTTGTAGCAACACCAAGACACAAGGCACAAGTGCAAAGAGCATGTGCGGACCACATGCTTATATGTAATCAGCCACACCCCTCTGGGGGATGGACCTCAGAGACCTGAAGGCATAAAGGATTCCCACCATGCTCTGCAGAAATCCAAGATGGATGCCAGCACATGGAGTAACATAACCTCTGGGAAAAGGTAGGACCTTGACAGCTAGTTGTTGTTTTTTATGCCATTTCTCAAACATAGATATTCAGACGATTGTCTGCTCTGTCTATAGATATATAAACTAATGGAAAATGGTGCCGTAGCCCATACGTGTGCGCAGTAGATATACAGAGCGGAGACAGTCACTCGTCTCGCCTGTTCTTCACATAAGAGAACTAACAGAAAATGCTGCCTGGATGTGCCCTCCTGCGCAATACGTTCTGCGCTTTGCCAATATGGGCGCGACTTAATGCTCATGTGCCGATTTTTCTATATATACTTACGGCGGACGACGCGGAGTGATTGACAAACCCCCTCTGAGGACTTGTTTGTACACGATACGTGTCAGGAGGAGCCACATCACGCCGTGACGTCACGCCGCCGGAGCAACATGGAGCTCCGGTGGCCATCTTTACTACCAGTTGGTTAGTCCTGTCTGCTTTTTTTTACTCTGTCTGATGTATCACAATAAAGCTGTATAAATTACTACACTATGGGAGTTTCCTTGTCCTTACCCCTTAGGGGAGCTCTTTAACCAGCAGAGCCACCACTCTAGGACGGATTTCCATACCCTGAAGGTTAATCTGCTTACCCAGAGAGTTGCAGCTGTCTGAGCACTGAGGAGCTTTAAAGGGGAGGAATATCTTCACCATTCCCATGACACATATCCTGACGACCCATCAGCCTTGAGAGGGAAGTCCACCTATTCTACACCTGTCTGATGACATCTGGAAATTAATTCAAGGCGCATATAATATGCACGTCTGGTGAGTGCGCATTACCTTTATCACTGATTTGCACTGGTATCGGACCCAGAGTCATTGAGCACAAGAGTCACTTTCATTCATTTCATATCTTTTGGACTTATTTATTATAATACTATATGGTTTTATGCTCATTTTTGCGCTTTTGGTAATTGTAAACGTGGAATCATCTGGACGTTTATTTAATTATTTATTTATTTATATATCTTAGCGCTGCACTTTTTTGTTTATATTTGCATACCTGTCTTTCTGCTGGGAGCACAAGGACCGCGGTGTCACTGAGAGCACGAGGTCCTGTTCTAACGATCCGGAGCAAGGACTCCCGATTCCGGGTCACATGATTGCTGTGATAGCCTCTGATTGGCTATCACAGTTATCAGTCACTGTATAGCCCGCCCCCTTGTTTTTTTTTCTGTCTATGAATGGAGGAGAGAGATACATTGTATCTCTCTAACTCCTGGAATAGAGGGAATAGAAAAAATGTTTGTAAAAAGAAAAAAAAAGATAAATAAAAAAATAAGTATTAAAAAATTAAAGAAAAAATAAAGAAAAAATACCTAGATCAAGGTTTGATCTAGTTCAGTGCCAGGGTAAGTGTTTGGGTCAAGGTCAGGGTCAAAGGTCAGGATTTAAAAAAAAATTGGTATCAGTGTCAGTTAGTGTCAGTGTGTGTTAGATAAAAAAAAGACAAAAACAAACTGCGCACTATTAATTCTGGGCTCTACTACGGGTACAAACAACAAATAACATACGCATATATGGTATCGCTGTGATCGTCAAGAGCTGGAAAATTTATTTTGGGTTGTTCTTTTGGGTTAGGTTATGGTAGTAACAAGAAACACACAGCTAAATAAAAAAAAGATTTTTTTTTTTACTATTTTGAGCCAGTTTTCCTTTGATAGTAAAAAAAATCAGGAGCTTTCCATTACCATTTACCACCAAATGAAAGCCCAATTTGTCCTGAAAAACACAAGGTATAATTCAATTGGATGTACAAAATAGTTGTGATGATATGTACAGTTTTACTAACACATGTCAATGTTGCAAAATTGTGCTTAGGTATTTTGATTTGTTTTACCCTTAGGATTGAAGGGGTTAAGGAGTAACGCCACTTTTGGAGTTTTCTGAGTTAAGAATATGGTTTCACTGTCTCTTAGCTGTATGTTCTGGCTGCAGTGAGCCAGTGGTGGGGGGCGATGTAGTGCATGATTCATAGCTTTTTATCTTTTTTTTTTTAATAACTGTATTGAAGTGTACAAAAGTGGCATTGAATTCATGTCACTTTACAACAGCATGATGTGCTGCACTGCTGTAAAGTAACATGTAATCCTATCCACTGTGACGCAATAAAATGCAACAGGTCTGCACTTTATGGCAGATTACTTCAGTGCAGCTCCTGGCTGATTTTAATTGTAAATAGGTTACATACAGAAAATTGTTTTCTGTGTGTTCTAGTGATGACCATCCTTTTACAGCATGATAAAACACCAATCACTACACTAGTGTGAGTTGGCTCTAAATTACAATATGTATTGTGTCAGTTATACATACTATATATTTTTTTTTGCTATATGTTTTACATGAAAGTGGAGTTACTCTTTAAGAAGTGGATGTGTATGGATCGTTTCTGGATAAAAAAGATATTGTTTAATGGCACTTTATTACTTTCACGAAAGTGCTAAGGTGCAGCAAGAGGTAGGAAAAATTTAAAGGTTTATCAGCAAGCATGCTTATTATCTGGTTTTAATAAATCAGTTAAAATGTTGTTTACTTTTCCAGTCCACTACTCCACTTTAAATAGGGCACACTATTAATGAAGACATAGGGGTAGATTTGCTAAAACTGGAGCACTCAGAATCTGGTGCAGCTGTGCATGGTAGCCAATCAGCTTCTAACTTCAGCTTGTTCAATTAGGCTTTGGCAATAAAACCCGGAAGCTGATTGGTTTCTGTGCAGAGCTGCACTAGGTTTTGCACTCTCCAATTTTTGTAAATAACCCCATATTTTTTTTAGATGGGACAGTGAATGAAATGTTCATACTAAAACGTCTATTCCAGATTTATCCATGAAATGCACAGAAGTCTTTTTTTATATTTTTTTTAGCCATGCAGCTTTTATGTTATGTACACTTCCCTAAATGACTGTTTTTTCTTTGTCTTTATGCTACATCAGTGGTTTTGATAAGCATTTCACATCTGTTTTTAGGCTGCTTTTCCTGGCTGCATAAACCAAGGCGCACAATGCAACAGACCTAATGTTTGTCAATCAATGTTACTTCTTCCAGCATAATATGAAAGCGCACCCCACAGTTCCTTAAAGGAGATAAAAATACTGAAAACTGGAATTACACCAATTGCAACATCTGGTACCTAATATAAAGACAAACATAAAGTATTCACACAAATTTCTTTAATTGTGCTCCTCCCCAGGTCTGTTCTGCCTCTAGGTTTTAAATTGAAACATGGACTTTTTTTCAGAAACTCTACGCAAGTTGGTCTCATTACATTCCATCTATATATTATTCTTTATGGCTGAAATAGTAATTTTCTATGGAAATGCCTCTCGCTGTCTGTTTTATTCTAGATCAAGACTTTATGCATTATATTGCTTACTCCATTGTGCGGCAGTGCAAATATGTTCCAACAGCTTTTCCAAACCACAAAAATCACCAGAGCCATTATAATTCTTTCTTAAGTGTATCTAGCAAGCTTTGCAATGATACAGCATCCAGTAAATACTTAACGTCAAATGATGTATTTATCTTTCATATACATTTTAGAAACAACATACATTTTTGTAGAATTAACAGGCTATCAGGGAAAATCATAATTGACTATGCAGTCAGTATTACTGCACATGAGGCTCCAAAATGTTCATCATTACAGTAACTGGGAAAACCTAAGCTTCCAACATTGTAGAGGGGGCAATTGCAAAGTCTAAGTACTAGAAAACTAAATGCAGATCCAAGGGCCCGGAGAATTGTATAAACTTACATGTGGGGATTGAGCATAAGCCAAGCCAAACTGAGCCAAGTTCTCCATTGTCTCTCCTTCCATCTGTTTGCTCAATTCTCACTATGTACAAGGTGTGACAATTTAATTTCCAGAATAGACTGTGAAAAAAAATGTTTGCTGTCTATACACTGGCAGCTGTTTTCACCTTCAAAGTACTCCCCTGGTGAAGCAATGCACTTTTCAAGATGTCTGTGCCACTGCCGGAGACATTCCTGGAATTCATTTTCTGGAACGCTGTGCAGTATCTTTGTTGCAGCGCACTGGATGTCCTGAATATCATCAAATCTCTGTCCCTTCAGAGAATTTTTTGGTTTTGGAAACAGCCAAAAGTCACAGGGTGCTAAGTCAGGATAATAAAGTGGTTGGTTAAGTTTTAGAATGGATTCCTGGGCCAGGAGCTCAAAAACAATTAACACATCATATGCAGGAGTATTGTCGTGGCAGAGAATCCACTTGGCAGGCCAGAGTTTCAGTCTTTTTCTCTCAACAAATTCCCATAACATTTTCGGAATTTCCAAGTAACTATGTTGGTTGACCATCGGTTGACAGGTCTTTCGTCATCGTGGACATCTTCACGCTATTCCTTAAACCGCCTTTGCCATTCAAAAACACTTGATTTTTTCATGGAATGTTCACCATAAGCCTGTTGTGATGTTAATCCACTCTTCCTGCTTCCTGTCACTCATTTTCCACCAACGATGCAACACAAATGTGTTACTGCTTCTACTACACCATAAAGATTGAGTCAACTGGTGTATATATATATATATATATATATATATATATTTTTTTTTTTTTTTTTTTTTTTCTATTTTTTTTTTCTTTTTTAATTGTGCCTGATGTGGGGATACTATCAGTTTCACAGTCATACCTATGTAGCTCATAGGACAAAAAAAATGGATAAAAAGTCATTTAAATAAATACATATATTTAAATTTACAAGTAAACTAAAGAAATAAAAAAGAATTCTGGGATCGTTCACTGCCAGCTATTGTATTTTGACAGTAACTGGGGTTTAATTGGCTGCAATCATTGTTCTGCTGGCCTTTTTAGCATGGTGTTAGTGAAAGGAAAGGGCCACCTAACAATCTGGAAAAATTAGTGCAACTGCACTTGCAAAGTGTGCAGTCTATTTGCCTTTACTAAATCAAACCCATTACATCCCAAATGAAAGCCGACACTTCCTAGTTTTTGTTTTTTATATTTTTACAACGGTTACTAAGTGACTATATTTCCTAAAAATGGAAAAACTGTTTTAGTGACTGGAACTTAGATAGAGACCTTATTTTGTTGCTCTCCTAACTTGAATATGAAATTTACTTTTACCTTTACTTTTACAATTTACTTATACTCTTCACCCTCATTGACCTCCCTACAAAGTCTAAGATGATGATTGCTCTAATGCTGCTCAGTGACAAAATATAATTCCTAATAGTACTTATAAATAAACACTTTTAGGAATGCATGCATTGGTTAAACATAGGAAAAAAGTAACATTTTAATCCTATAAATGACCAAAGTGGGAAAACTTGTGAATTACAGCAAATGATATAAACCTCTTTTATCACTACCTGCAAAAAAACAACTAAAGTGCTGCTAGAAGGCAAAGCTGCATTGTTAAAATAAGGCCCTGACAGTCTTCCAATGCAAGAACTCAATTGTAAAATAAAGAAGGCAAAGTACTTGACATATTTGAGGCTGGTATCACACACCAAAGGTCAATTGTAGAGCTGAAAAAAATCACATTGATAGTTCATCAGCTGGTAACCCAACAGGAGAGGATGAGGAGCATAAAGATGAAATGGCTGATAACCAGACAGGTTACCTAGGCTTATAACAGATGTATTATCACAATACTAGTACAAAAAAGTAGCACTTTGCTTGATGCACCATTGCGCTAATACCATGTGACATAAAAAAAAGTTGTAACTACCACCATTTTATTCTTGAGGGTTTCTTATTTCATAGAATAGATATCATTTGGGGTTTTAACTAATCTTCAAGCCTTAAACATTTTTAAACAAGTGTGGAAAAAATAGCAGAAACAGATCTGGTGGCAAAAGGGTTAAAGCAAACTTCCTAGGAAACAATGCTGTTTCTAAAACACCATGATTTTTCATCCCAAAATTCTCATGATCAGATGTTGCAATATCACACTGCTGAAAATTAGACTTATCAGCAAAATAATGCTTTAGCTGCAGCCACCTATCTATCAGATTGCATGGATTGTCCCCCACCCCGCCCCCAATCAAAGGCATTTGAGAAGTAATAAGAGAAAATAATGCAAATGATCAAAAGAAGCCATCAAACATATGACTGAATTTTAGTGAAATAAAATAGTTTCAAATTATTTCACCTCAAATAATTTATTTCAACTAATGTCCAGTTCACAATTGTTTTACAAAGTTTAATTAAATAATATAAACTCCTTTTATCTTGTTTTGTTCCATCAATGATCGTATTGTATTGTATTGTATTGTATAGTACACTGTACACACATTTGTTCATACCCTTATAGTTTCCTGGAGTTCCAATAGCTATTTCCATTATTCTTATAATAACAAAATTTGACAATCTAGAATCATTGTGTGAGCAATTGCTGAGCAAGGAAAACTTTTTTCCCCCTCATTATATGTTCAGCAACCATTAGCTGTCTATGCAGTTATCTACGAGAGGCATTCAAGTCAAATCAGGACTTTATATTACAGGTATTAAAATGGATGCTAACATAGCGGTTCTACTCGCAGTAGTAAGTGGCAAGTCTATCCTATTACTGAGAGGCAGCACACATGTCGAAGGCTAGTCCAGAGACCGTTATTCAAGATGGCAGACAACAGTGTGAGTGCGTGCATGGAACAGCATGTGGTGATGAACAAAGACATAAAACCCACGGATATGTACAGAAGACACAAGCACAGTAAGGTGATGAGATGCTCACAATGGTGAAGACATTTCATAGATGGCCATACGTCCTTCAGTGACGATCCTGGCCGTGGTGGTCCCAGCCCACAGCAGTCATTCCTGTGAACATTCAGCATGTGGAACGCCTGATCCTGGATAAGTGACGCATAACCTGCCGTGAAATTCTACAAGAGACAAATCTTTCTGTGGGAACAGAGAACACAATCATGACGAAGTGAAGCAGGCTGTCCTAGGATGGTTAAGGCGTACTGACAAATCTTTCTATGCCAAAGCTTTCAAGGCATTAGTTAAATGCTGGGATAAGTACATACATGCAGCAGGGGAGTATATTGAAAACTAAATGCAGTTTCCACTTAAAATATGTCCTTTTATTATATAAACTCAAAACTCCCAGTTTGACTTGAACACCTCTTGTATATCTCTGCCCGATGTACTAAAGAATAAAGTACAAAATGGGTAATATATTATTGTTGTATGGCTAAAAAAATTAAACTATAAACAACACATAATTGCACTAAAAAGCTCCCTAAATGCACTAAAAGCACCAGAATATTAAAAAAAAGGCTATCATTTCCCACTGACAACTTTGTAAATCTGTATCTGTAAGAAGAATTGCAATTCTAAAAGAATAAAGATTATCTAAATTAAAATACTTAAATGGAATCCTCATTTCCTCAGTTTATGCAATTAAGAAATTCCCAGCAGCAGTTTCTACAGCCATTAATGCAAAGAACCAAAACAACCTTATTAGCTGCAGTTCAAAACATTCTCCTAAGTAACAAGATTCTATTTCTTTTATTCTATAGTCCATGGAAACATAGAGCTAAGTAACACCATTCATACAAGAAGGCAACAATATGAACAGAAAATACATGAGAATATGTAATTGAGTCAGCTTACAGGTAGATCTCTCATCAGGAATGAAAGATCAAGAGCAGTTGCCAATCTTCATCAAGATCACCATTGGTTCTTGACTTTTTCCCTTTACATGGCCTACATTTACCTGCAATAACCAGCTGTGAAAGGATTGTTTAGGTGGAGGAAAAGTAAAAGTCCTACGCCATATCCACCAAAATATCAAACATGTTGGGAAATATATGCAAAAAACATTAAGCAATTCTGATGAAACCACTTGTTAAAGTATATGTAAACCCTAAAAATGATCTTCCCTAATTTTGTCTATCATCCACTAATCACTGATTGTGTCAGAAATTCAGAACTGTCATCTGTCCTGTGCACACTTCTTCTGTTATCTTACGTACCGTATTTGCCGGCGTATAAGACGACCCCCTACTTTTCCTGTTAAAATATAGGGTTTGAGCTATACTCGCCGTATAAGACTACCCCTCTTCCAACACACACCAAATAAAAATGAAAAAACATCAGATTTGATTTCAATATGGTATGCTATTTCAGTATGGTATTCCAATGATGGGGTGCTATTCCTCCCACTGACACCAATGATGGGGCACTATTCCTCCCACTGATACCAATAATGGGGCACTATTTCATCCACTGACACCAATGATGGAGCACTACTCCTCCAACTGACACCAATGATGGTGCCCCATCATTAGTGTCAGTATGTGAAGAATAGTGTCCCATCATTAGTGTCAGTGGGAGGAATAGTGCCCCATCATTAATCAGTGGGAGGAATAGTGCCCCATCATTGGTGTCAGTGGGAAGAATCATGCCCCATCATTAGTGTCAGTGGGAGGAATAGTGCTCCATCATTGGTGTTAGTGGGAGGAATAGTGTCCCATCATTGGTGTCAGTGGGAGGAATAGCGCCCCATCATTGGTATCAGTGGGAGGAATAGCGCCCCATCATTGGTGTCAGTGGGAGGAATAGCGCCCCATCATTGGTATCAGTGGCAGGAATTGCGCCCCATCATTGGTGTCAGTGGGAGGAATAGTGCCCCATCATTGGTGTCAGTGGGAGGAATAGCGCCCCATCATTGGTATCAGTGGCAGGAATTGCGCCCCATCATTGGTGTCAGTGGGAGGAATAGTGCCCCATCATTGGTATCAGTGGCGGGAAAAGTGCCCCATCATTGGTATCAGTGGGGAGAATAGTGCCCCAGCATTGGTGTCAGTGGGGGAGGGAATAGTGCCCCATCGTTGGTGTCAGTGGAGGAGGAACAGTGCTTCATCGTTGGTGTCAGTGTGGAGGAGGAATAGTGCCTCATCGTTGGTGTCAGTGGGGGGAGGAATAGTGCCTCATCATTGGTGTGAGTGGGGGAGGAATAGTGCCCCATCATTGGTGTCATTGGGGAGGAGGAATAGTGCCCCATCATTGGTGTCAGTGGGGGAGGAATAGTGCCCCATCGTTGGTGTCAGTGGGGGAGGAACAGTGCCTCATCGTTGGTGTCAGTGGGGGAGGAACAGTGCCCCATTGTTAGTGTCAGTGGGGGAGAGGAATAGTGCCAAGAGTGTCACAGCATGGTGCTGCTGCACACTTACTGGCCGCTCCCTCACTCGATTTTCGCAGGGGCCGCTCGGCTCTGCCTCCTCGCCGGTGATTGGTCGCCTGTGTGCCTTTCCAGTGCTGGCACCCAATCACCGGTGAGGAGGCAGAGCCGAGCGGCCGCACGACCATCGAGCGGCCGAACTGAAAGAAGGAGCAGCAGCGCTTCCTGGACCGAATCATCGTGGGACCAGGACCGGAGCCAGGTAAGGTACAGCAGCCCTCTGCCCGCCCCTGTACTTAGTGTCCCTTCCGCCACCGCGCCACCCCTCGAAAAAGTGCCGTCCTGACACCGGCTCGCCGTATACCGGCGTATAAGACGACCCCCGACTTTTCAGAAGATTTTCATGGCTTAAAAAGTTGTCTTATACGCCGGCAAATATGGTAGTTCTAGTTCTTATATTGCACTACAGAATGATTGGTCTCTGTGCTGTGAAAATTATGTGAATTGACAAGATTCAATAGTTTAATGACAAATAACTGGCCAAGGCTGACACAAATCTTGCCGTTTCAGTTCATGAAAAGGCATCTGGTGTCATCCCACAAGACGAAATTAGGAGTTGAGGGCATTTCCGGCAGATCAGTAGGTATTTTATGTACTTGCAGGGTCTCTAAGGGGATAAAACACTGAGAATTCAGCATGTATTGCATAGATGTAGTAGGCCAAGAGCTAAAAAGGACTTTTCATGGTTGAAAGCCTAGGACTGGAGTCTGCCCACAAGATGGAGGGGAGTCAGTCCGAGGTACCCCTGCACACACTGTTTCTCTGCTGAGGCAACTCCAACTGTCCATATACTCTCATTCAGCTCAGACAGTAAGAGGTGCTGACTGCCAGGACTTTACTCTGCTTTTCCAGACATTGTGTCAGGATGGATGCTTGGATATGAAGCCAGGACCTCTGCTGGGTCTAGCAGTATCTTTTCTTGCCGAGCCACCTGAGATATTGGACAGCTCCTGGTCTGATTCCTTAGATATGTGTGCCTTGTACCTTGTTTCTTGTGAACCTTGAACTCTTTCCTCCTCCCATGAACTTTCTATTTAAGCCATTCTTTTGCACTTCCTGTTGCCAGATTATTTGCTCTCTTCAGCCAATATCTCACTCTTGTCACTCCTGCTGCCTTCCGTATCTTCGCTTCCAATCATTACTGACCTTGGCTTGATCCTCTACTCTGCTTCCACCTGATCCCAACCTGCGACCACTTGTTACCGACTACTAGCTTGTTAATGACTACTTACTGCTTGATCCCTACCTGCAACTGGACCCTGTCTTGCTCACTTCCTGGTGGTGCGATCCTGGGGATAGCGACCAGGCACTAAAATGCAGTAAAAAACCATCTCCACCATCAGGAGCTCTGGTGAATTCAGGCTACTGCTTGGACTCCGTGCCTCAGGTGAGCCTGCGTCATCTGTCAGGGTAACCTTGTGTATTTATACTGTTGGTCTGTCAGAGCCTCTCTTGTGCTATAGCTGCTAGTCTCCAAGCCTGTCTCCAGACCTGACACATCTACTGTTCCAGAGGTCAGCTGTTCCAGGGATCTGTTGTTCCAGATACCTGATTTTCCAGAAGTGCCGCTGTCAGGCTTTGCTGCTGGTAACTCTGAGTACAAGGGTCACTGTACTACACCCATCTGAGGCTGTGTGTGGATTTAGTGTTACCATTAAAGTGGCTACCATTTGCACCATCTAAAAAGGAAACTGTTGCATTGTGCCTGCCAAGAGTCACAGCAGGTGCAGTGTGACTACACAGAAGACGTTTTGAAGGAAAGACTGTTACTGAGGACACTGTTGTCATTTGGAGTGGTTTGAGGTCTCTGATCATGTGTTTCTGTTTACTTTTACCTATGGGATAACAAATACTTCCTGTTGGGAGACAGCATTCCAACCAAACATACAGGGCCCCCATGACAGTTAATTGTGTTCATAAATTGCTGGCAAGTGGTTTAGAGTGGGACTCCTTGATATTAGATAGGCCCCTCAGCAATGCACCCAGTTGTGCTTATTTACAGTACAGTCACATTTGTAAGCTGTGTCCCTTACTTTTCTGTGTTTCACAAAATTGTACCAGTGACCTGCTGTCTGCTGCCTATTCTTCTTTTTGCCAGACATCTTTGCCCAATAAAACTATTGTAAACCCTAGATGTATCTGTGAGTTCAGGTACTACCCAAGTGGGTCACCCAGAAGCATATCTTCCCAATCAACAAGCAGCTGCTCGGGGGAGAGAGATATACAAGTTTGGAGGACTAGAACGTTTCGAGTTTCAGTATGCAAAAAGTCTCCTAATTACCCATTGTCAGATACAGCACTTCTTCAGTTTTAGGTTTGTTGATGATTCAAACTCTTCAATAAAGTATTGATCCTGTAAAAGAGACAACTTAGCAATGGCTTAATGGACTGGGGGAGGTGTCATTGCTACCCATACTTCTGTTGCTGTATAAATGGGAGAGGGGGCAACTGATCTGGACCAGCCCCAAACCAATGGAGCTGTATGTAACAGGAAGACTGCCATGTTACTGTAAGTGCCATGCCCACAGCATGTAGGTAACAGGTCAGTTACTTTCTGGACATATTCCATAAACCCACCCAGAGTTTGGCTTACTTTTTTTGCCACCACTTCCCTTGAAATGGTTATACTTGGATGTTCTCAGTAAATTGCAGCCCCATCAGCTCCCCCAGTTATACAAGCATATAAACAATAAATAAGAGACAACAGAGCCTTGATTATAGGATTCACGTGCTCAAGAGCATATCAGTCATCTGCCATCCACTGCCTCTGTAATTAAAGTGTATATAATTCCAAAACTTTTGTCATTTTAGTTTTGAATAAAGTCAGTTTTTTTGCCTCCTGTGTCCTTGTTGGAGTTATTAATCCTCTTTTTTTATCACAATAACCATTTTCAAGAGACTGAAAGTGTTGAAAAGTAAACAAATTTGAGTTGTCACTGAAACAGGAACATAGGGAAAATGTTCCAATGGGCATACCTAGTGCTATGACAAGAAAGGATATCTCTTGCTTTGAAAATATTTCCTCTTGCTTGCTGCTGTGTCTACAGGTCAGAAATTATAAGGAAATCTCACCAATAGACACAGGCAATAATGAAAAAAAAATGAATAGTTTCACCCTTCTGTATCCTACCCATAATAAAAAAAAGGTTGTCTTTAGATAAATTTTAAAGTGATACTAAACCTAAAAATGTTTTTTACCTTAATGCATTTCTTGCATTAAGGTAAAAAAATGTTTTAAGTTCCCCCCTGCCTGTGTGAAGGGGAAGTTCGAATCTCTTCGCACAGGGAAGAGGTGAAGAGGAAATGGGAGTGGGGCTAAATCCCGTGTGTTTGTCTATGGAGTGCGGCTCCATAGACACACAGGACAGCAGCAAGCATGTAGCCTTTGTCCCCATAGCAAATGGCTTGCTATGGGGACACACAAAGAAGAGGAGGAGCCAAGATCACTGGCTGGAGACCCGAGAAGAGGAGGATCGCAGCCACTCGGGGTGAGTATAACATGTTTGATATTTTAATGAAATTAACATTTCTGCCATTAGTAACACTTTAAATTCTAGTCAACAGGAAATGTTAAAACTGCACTTAGCTGGATTGTTTCTGCAGAATACAGCTGTGCTTATGGAATATAGTTCTCTCCCTACAAGCTGCTATCAGAACAGTCTGTAAACACAGGAGCATTCTGTAGACACAAATGTGTCTGCAGTACCCCCATACGACTCAGCAAATCTTACAATCTCCCAGTGGGCATGGTAGATATTTCAAAAGCTTGTGCAAATATAATGGAGTTTATACAAAATACTATTTGCAAAGTCTACCATTTACTGACAAGTCTGACAATTTAAATGCAATAGAAAGATGAAATAATACTTCAAGTGTAAAATCTACATTGATCCATTTTCATCTCTCATATTTCAAGAATATATTAGAAATTGGAGCAAGATACTGTATATAAATGCCTCTAATGAAGCTTTTATGGACTGACACCTAATATCCTGACATGACCCAAATGTATGTCTTCCAATGTTAGAGATTAAATTAATCTTCCCACAAATACTGTATCTGTGCAATAAGTGGAATCTACTCATCAATGTGTGTCTATTCATTTGTATGGTCACATGGTTGAAATGCTTAAATAGACACTTCTAGAACTATTACTTTCATGAATATTAATGTTAGAGTGGGACTGCAAGTATATGTAAATATATATACTGTATATATATATATATGCTCAATCAGCAAATCACATATTAATATCTGTGCAGTAATCCAGTGTGTGCACAGGAGCTTCCTGTAATAAGTAAATAGTCCAGTCACTGACACTCTCCTTCTTTGTGGGCAGGCCCGGACTAGGACAAAAAAATATGCCCGGGCATTTTAGACTGAGCAGCCAAATTACGGGTGGGGGGTGCAAGGTCATTTGCGGGGTTGCAGTTGGTGATGGAATATTCACGGAGTTGGTCCTCCGCACTGTAATATAAAGGGGCACTGTGATATAAAGGGGACTGCACTGTAAAGGTGTACTGTAATGATTACAGTGCCCCTTTACAGTGCAGTTCTCTTTATATCACAGTGCCCATAGAGATCTAATCACAGTGCCCCATATATATTCAAAGAGATGGCCCAATCCAGCAAAGAGACATCCCCATATAGCAAAGATGGGATGTTTCTTTGCTGGACATAGATGTCTCTTTGCTGGATGGGGATGTCCCTTCTTGGACATGGCTGTCTTTTTGCTGGATTAGGATGTTTCTTTGCAGGACAGGGATGTCTCTTTGCTGGGTGGGGAAGTCCCTTCTTGGACTTGGTTGTCTCTTTGCTGGATTGGGATGTCTCTTTGCTGGACCCAACTGGGCAAAGAGTCAGCCCAGTCCAGCAACGAGACAGACCGTCCAGCAATGAGACATCCCCATATATCAAAGATGCGATGTCTCTTTGCTGGATGGGGATGTCCCTTCTTGGACTGGTCTGTCTCTTTGCTGGATTGGGATGTCTCTTTGCTGGACCCAACTGGGCAAAGAGACAGCCCAGTCCAGCAAAGAGACAGCCCGTCCAGCGCAGAGACAGACCGTCCAGCAGAGACAGCCTGAACAGTAAAGAGACAGACATCCAGCAAAGAGACAGATCATCCAGCAAAGACAGCCCATCCAGAAGAAACAGCCCATCCAGCAAAGAGACAGCCCTTCCAGCAAAGAGACAGCTCATACAGCAAAGAGACAGCCCATCTAGCAAAGAGACAGCCCATCCAACAAATAGACAGAGCCTCCAGCAAAGAGACAGCTCTTCCAGCAAAGAGACAGCCCATCCAGCATCGACAGCTCCTCCAGCAAACAGACAGCTCCTCCAGCAAAGAGACAGCCCATCCAGCAAAAAGACAGCTCCTCCAGCAAAGAGACAGCTCATCCAGCAAAGAGACAGCTCATCCTGCAAAAAGACAGCCATCCAGCAAAGAGACAGGTGATCCAGCAAAGAGACAGCCCTTCCAGCAAAGAGACAGCCCGTCCAGCAAAAAGACAGCCTGTCCAGCAGAGACAGCCCCATCCACTGCCACTACAGACCTGTCATAGTGTGCCGGGGGCCATGGATGAAGAACAGAGGCCGCCGTTCTCCCTTCAATGCAGTGGCTGGCTGAGAATGTGTCACTGTGTCAGTGGCGCTTCCTGCTTGGTTTCAGGAGTCGTCACTGCCACTCCTCCTGTTAGCCCTGCTTTGGGCATAGCCGCACAGTGGGAGGTGAGTGGCAGCTGCGGTCTGTATTAGCCCCGTCCTGACCACGGCTGGTTGCTGCTTACCTCCTGCAATGCAGCCCGGTCATCTGAAGCCCGGCGGCCCCGGCCTACCAGGCAAACACCTGGTGTGCCCTTTGGCCAGTCTGGGCATGTTTGTAGGGGATGACTGGTCTTGTCCCTGCCCCCACCTGTAGTTTTCTGCAGGTAGCCTGTGGTGGGTGGGTGTAACTACTATGTTTGCAAGGTAATATCTGTGTATGCAAAGGCAGTGACACACACATATTGGGCTCCATTCACAAAGTGCTAAATACAAAAAGTCTTTCTAAATGTCTAATATTGAATTAAAATAGTATAAAAATCACACATATATATAAATACCCATCTTCCAATGGGGACTCAGATGGCAAAAATTTCAAATAAACTGACAGGGGTTCTAACCCTCCATTACGCTATCCAAAATGAAAAAGAAAGTGTTGCCTTTGGTTACACTTTCAAGCAGCCTTTCTCAACCTTTTCAACACAGAGGAACCTCTGAAACAACTTTCCAGTCTCAGGAAACCCCTGCTAAAAATTTCTATATCTACAACTCATGATACTCACGATTACTGTGGTCACTGGAAAGTATTACCCGGTCAGAGATAGCTAGAAATATCATTAATGTCAGTGGGAATTTGTCAGTGGGAAGATATCTCTAAAAAATAATTGTGATAAGGTAAAGTATCCCACTACATACACTATATTGCCAAATGTATTGGGATGCACATAAACTTTATTGGCATTCCAGTCTTAGTCCATAAGGTTCAATATTGAGTTGGCCCACTCTTTGCAGCTATACCAGCTCCAACTCTTCTGGAAAGGCTGTCCACAAGGTTTAGGAGTGTGCCTATTAAAATGTTTGACCATTCTTCCAGAAACACATTTGTGCAGTCAGGCAATAATGTGGGACGAGAAGGCCTGGCTCGCAGTCTCTGCTCTAATTCTTCCCAATGGTGTTCTATTAGGTTGAGGTCAGGCCTCCGTGCAGGCCAGTCAAGTTCCTCCACCCCAAACTCACTCATTCATGTCTTTATGGACCTTGCTATGTGCACTGGAGTGCAGTTAAGTTGGAACAGGAAAGGGCCATCTCCAAACTGTTCCCACAAAGTGGGGAGCATGAAATTGTCTATAATGTCTTAGTATGCTGATGCCTTAAGTGTTATCTTCACTGGAACTAAGGGGCCAAGCCCAACCCCTGAAGAACAACCCCACACCATAGTCCTCCTTCCACTAAACTTTACACTTGGCACAATGCAATCAGGCAAGTACCATTCTCCTGTCAACCGCCAAACCCAGACACGTCCATCAGATTGCCAGACAGAGGAGCATGATTCTTCACACCAGAGAACACATCTCCACTGCTCTAGAGTCCAGTGGCGGCATGCTTACACCACTGCATCCGATGCTTTGCATTGCACTTGGTGATGTAAGGCTTGGATACAGCTGCTCAGCCATGGAAACCCATTCCATGAAGCTCTCTACACACTGTTGTTGTGCTAATCTGAAAGCCACAAGAAGTTTGCAGGTCTTTATCTATTGACTCTGCAGACAGTTGGCGACTTCTGCGCATTCCTCAGTTGTTGTTGTTCCCAGTTGCTTCCACTTTGTTATAATACCGCTAATAGTTGACTGTGAAATATTTAGTAGCAATGAAATTTCACAAATGGACTAATTGCACAGGTGGCAACTTATCATGGTACCATGCTTGAATTCACTGTGTCCCAGAGAGCGACCCATTCTTTCACAAATGTTTGTAGAAGCAGTCTGCATGTCTATGTGCTTGATTTTATACACATGTGGCCATGGACGTGATTGGAACACCTTAATCCAATGATTTGGAGGGCATCCTATCCCTTTATTACTTTTCTGAGGACAACCCAAAGTTTGTGATTTTCTTTTACTTTCACTTTCAATGATAATGGTAAAATGGACCAGCAGAAAGGGTGAATCTAACTGGGGCAAAGACAACAATAAAAACCTGACAGGTGTTCTAAACCACATCCACTCTATCCAAAACTAAAAAAAAAGTTTTTACTTTAGTAAATCAACCCCAGTGATTTCCATACTTAGGTTTCTATGCATTACTGTTGAGAGAACTGTTCCAAAAAGGCAGAAACTGCTCAAAATTGCCTATTGTATTTTTACATTTCTTAAATACCACATGCATTTAATTATTTATTTCCTTCTGTGAATTGAGTTTAATGCCTTTTCATGCGGTATATACAAAGTGTTTTGTGATAAATACTACAAAACAGTATGGTGAATTGACAGTTTCAGGATTAAGAAAGATTATACACCTGTGCTAGGATGAATGTTCATATGCACAAGAGCAGATGCAATCAAAGGGCTCTTACAATCTAAATCATCAAAATAAATCTTTACAGTGCACTGTTACAATTAAATGTCATAAATCACTGTGCATAATAAACCAAAAACATATTCAAGATAAAATAAATAAAAAATAAGTCCACTGAATCATATACCACCACGTGGCTGACATGAATTGTTCGTGAATCAAACACAGGAAAAAAAAGGGGTGTTTCCATGCAGTCATCAAAAAACAACCCTGTGTTCTTGTACTATTCTCCAGTGCTCCTCCACCACCAACACAGAGAACGCACCAGATGGATATGACTGCCCACTACAGGTCAGTCATAATACGCTTGTTGTATTTATATTGCACCATCTCCCACATTTTAGGATTAGATGTTCCACATATCCTCCAGCCATATGCATCATACTACATAAGAGGAAGTAAAGGGAGACCGCCATAGTGTAAAATCTTAAAGTATTTAAAGCAATGTTGTCTACTCACACATCTAGTGCTATCCCTGCACTGAGGTAAATATGCATGTATATCCAAACACTCAGCTGCCCACTCCAAAGAGTATTCATTCCTGGGTGCTTGGCATCACTTCCGGGTGTAGCTTGCGGGATGACGACACTTTCTGGCGACACTTACTGACGTGACATTTCGTCGTATCAATGTTTTCAAGAGGCTGTTATGATCCCCATCTTTTATACAGCACTGTTAACCCTCCATGTACTCCTTCCAATGTTTATACAAACATATTTGAATATGTATGTGGGTTCATCTAAAGTACTATGCTAAATGTACCAGCCAAGGGCTGCTGTTAGAAACCATGCGGCCCCATACAGCCAACCTGACAGGCCCATTAAAAAAAAAAAATACAGTTTACTATGCTTCAGTTATGAATGAACACAGTGAGAGATTGGTACCAATCACTCATTGTGTTCATTCAGGAAAGGAAGGGGCTGGTAAATGTGCCATATTTACCGGACCTTCCCCCCACTCCTGAAGGATCCTATTGTGTGCTTGCAGCTGCCGATGGGAAGGAGAGGGGGGATGCTGGCAGCATTGTGGGAGTAGGGGCACACAAGGGGGTCTGGGCAGCAGGGGTTAATTTATGGTGCAAGAGGGAGGTGATGGGTGCGGTGAGTGGGGTACAATTACTGGAACCAATCCTCTGTATGGGGCTCTCTGCAAAGCTGGCTTCTTCTCCTCTCCCTACTGCTGACTTTCAGCTGCTATAGAGAGAGCCATGCAGGGGATTGGTTCCAGCCCCCCCCCCCTGCTGTGCTGATCACCCTCCCTGCCCACATCTGATTCACCCAGCTGCCTGGGCTCCCTGCTGGCCTGGGCCCTGTACAGGAGGACTGGTGGTATCACCTTTTCCACGGCCCTGGTGCCAGCAATACATATCACTATCCTCTTAAATTATTAAAATGTATATGTGTTACAGTGCATGTCCAACATGTTATATATACTTATGAAAAAAAAACACAAAAATAAAAATACACATGAATAAAATGCAACCTCTAACAACGACTACACATATATGTTCTATAGATCTACACTTCAAAAATTTGTGATAAAACTATTTAAATCAATGTCTATGTTGAGTCCTGATGGTGCAAGGGTATCTAAAACATAAATACATTTTGTTTCATTTTGAGATATTTTTTTCTTTTTATCTAGACCCCTCCAATAAATCTGGATTCTATCAATTGTTATGGAATTCCCTTAAATGCCGTGACACACTGGGGTTGATACACTAAAAGCAATTTAGTAACTGCACTCTGCAAGTGCAGTTACTCCAGAGCTTAGTAAATAAGGTCAAGCTTCCCTTTTCCTCAATCACATGCAAGGAAAATTTAAAAAACAGCATTTTTGTTTGCACATGATTGATAATGGAAAATGTAATTCAAATACTTACCCTAATTTTCCTTTCCTGACAAACTCCATGGCAGCACAGCTGGGTGAGGCCCCACCCACTCCTTGCCTGATCAGGACGCAACTCAATACATTTTTGACCCACCTCAGCCTAGGCATTCTGTAACTTGTGCTACTAAACTGGGTAGCATTTGTGCTGCCATGGAGCTCGATAGGAAATGAAAATTACGATAAGTATTTGAATTAAATTTTCTGTTTTCCTGATGGCTCCATGTCAGCACAGCCAGGATGTACCTAGCCACACATGGGAGGGTAATGCAAAACCAATTCAACTGAAAGCAGGGGCCAAGACACCCCTGCCAATATCAGCAGTAGACAAAGCCGCAGGTTCTATACAATAATGAGTCATGAAGATATGAACAGAAGACCATGTAGCCGCTTTGCAGATTGTTTCCGGGGAAACTCAGCCCACTGCTGTCCATGAGGTTGAAACCCCTCTAGTGGAATGCTCTGTGACCCCCTCAGGCACGGGAAACCCTCTCATTCTGTAAGCTAAAGAGATGGTTTTGACCGGCCATGTAGCGATTATTCTACTAGAAGCTCTCGGGCCTTTCCATGCACCGTTAGGGATGGTGAAAAGAGGATCTGACTTCCTGAGCTCGGAAGTAGTGTCTCAATGAGTGCCCAACATCCAGTGGACTTGGGTCCTGGGAATTTTCCAAAAGGAGCATTGGGAGTGTAATATCTTGCGTTATATGAAACCTGGAGGCAACTTTGGGTATGAATCCTAGCACTGGTCTAAGCACAACCCAATCCAGAAAGAATGGGTTCTATAAACCCTAAGGCTGCTACTTCCAAGACTCTTCTGGCTGATGTTATTGCCACTAGAAATGCTGTTTTCAGATTAAGATGCCATAGTGAAACAGGATGATGGAAGGTGTCTGATGAGAGGAAGTCCAACACCAATGGAAAGTTCTATTTCGGGAAAATCAGAGGCTTGGGTGGTCTTTGGCAGATAGCTGCCTTAAATAACTGAACCACTAAAGAGTCCGATGCCCATAGGGTACCTGTAAAAGCCAATAGGGCAGAAACATAAGCCTTCAGAGTACTCACAGACAGAACCCATATCCAGCCCCGCCTGGAGGAATTCCAATAAGTGGTATACTCTTAGGGTATCTGGCGCAAAGCCATGCCTGTGTGAAAATTCCTCAAACTTGCTCCATATCCTGCTATAGGCTGTGTTGGTGCTGTCCTTTCTGGCTCTCATCAAGGTATCTATGACCTTAGTCAAGCATCCTAGATTGATCAGCCTTTGCCTTTCAAGACCCAGGCCGTCAGCCTGAGTTTCTCCGCAGCGGGGTGCCAAATGGGTCCCTACATGAGCAGATTCAGTGTTACTGGCAGAGGGTATGGTTCTCTGATGTTCAATGAATGAAGTAGCGGGTACCAGGGTCTCTTTGACCAATCTGGTATTACTGACATAACCGTCACTCTCTTGGAATGCTGCCCTCAATTCTAGAATGTTGGAAACCATATTGACAGCCCGGAATGACCACTCTCCCTGGGCCCAGTGAATTCTGCACAGGGCTCTCCAGCCCACTTCGCTGGTATCCGACTGGACCACCTGCCACTGTATCGCAAGTAACGAATGGCATTGTAGGAGATTCTGCCGTCTCGACCACCATTTTATGCTCATTCTCATTTGGGAAGTGATTTGTATCTTCTGCCCAAGATCCTCCAATCTCCATTGTTCTAAGAGCCCCACCTGACGGGGATGTGAATTCCATTGCGCCCATTTGACCGTCGGAATAGCTGAGGTCATAATTCCTAACAGCCGCATACATTCTATTGCAGGAAGGTAGAGCCTCTTCTGGGCTATTGACATCGTGTTCACAATGCCTGACATCTTGCCGCCCGTAATGCCACTGATGCTGCCCAAGTGTTCACTTATGCGTTTAGGTATACCAGGTTATGGGTTGGCACAAGGTGACTCTACTCTTGGTTGATTAACCATCCAAAGTTCTCTAGTGTCTCCAAGGTTAACTTCCGGAGTGACAGAAGCGTCTCTCTGTCTTGATTCAGGAGCAGAATGTCATCCAAGTAGTGATATATTCGCACTCCCTGTGACCTCAAGTACACCACTAGGGCCAGAAGAATCTTTATGAATAATCTTGGTGATGTGGTCAGCCCAAAGGGTAGGCATACAAACTGGAAGTGGAGCCTACCGCAAACTGCAGAAATTTCTGGCAGACTGGGGCTACTGGTACATGAAAATACACATCCTTGAGGTCCACTAATAGAATCCAATCCCCTGGCTTAATGATTTTCAGAATTGTCTGGAGAGATTCCATTTTGAATCTTTCTTGATATACATGTTGAGCCTCCTGAGGTCTATCACCAGTCTCCACACTCCTAACTTTTTCTGCACTAGAAATATACGCAAGTAGATTCCAAAAAAAGTTCTTGCTGGGGTACTGCAACTATCACTTCTTGGTTGAGGAGGGTTTCTAGGTATTTCCATAAAACATCCTGCTTTTCTCTTGCCAAAGGTAATTTTGTCAGAACAAAGATTCTGCGGGGATGCCACAGGAACTTCCAAGCATGGCCGAACCAGATGGTGGAAATTACACAAGGCTCCTTTACCTTTTGTGCCCACACCAGATGGAACTTGAATAATCTGGCTCCCACGCGACAAGTGTGAGCTGGCACATAGTCAAAAAGACTTCTGGGACTCCTGTCCCAGAGATGAAGTTGGTCTCTTTGACTTGTGGTTTGCGGCCATGTTAGACCATTGAAGATGAAATTCTGTCCCTGGCCTGTAAGACTTAGCATCTCTACCTCTGGTCCTTGGAAAATTTTTGTATGCTGCACCTCTGATCCTGGGGAATAAACCCCAACTTCCCCCCTGCGGCTTTTGCGATGGCAGTGTCTAATTTATTTTCAAGCAGGGACTGCCCTTCAAATGGTATCTTATACCATACTTGTTTGGAGGCTGGGTCCGCCACCCAGGGCTTCAGTGATAGGGCTCTTCTGGCTGCTACTGAAATAAGCATGATCCTGGCCAACATCTTAATTAGGTCAATGGATGCCTCTGCCATAAAAGAAGCCGTTAGCTTCAAATTGCCAATGGAGGCCAAGACCTTGGCTTTGCTCAGGTCACTCCCACTGACACTTCTGACATCTGAACCCATGACTCCATGGCCTTCAAAATAGCCGCCAAAGCCATAGAAGGTCTACACACCCCACCAGCAAGTGTATAAATCTTTTTAAGATCCACATCCACTCTCCCTGAATGTCACTGCATCATCTAGCAAAAGGGTTACATGTCTAACGAGGCACATAAGTGTTATGTCCACTACCGGAGGCTCTTCCAAACTCCCAATACCTCTCAGACTTGAAGGGCTTATAGCTTTGCGAACCGATTCTTAAAAGTGATTCTCTTATCCACTTGGTTCCACTCATCAGTAATTGTGTCTTGAATTTCTCCCATGAATGGCAAATTCACCCACTCCTTTTTCATGTTAGTGAAAAACTTCCTCTGCTTCTTCTGCGGTTCTTCCCCAGAGTCTTGCCAAAGCAGAGCCTGCCTAATCTCTTTCACGAAAGGCTTGACCAAGGCAAAATCAAAACCGTCAGAACATCATCCTCCTCCAAGCAAACAGCGCTTGGGCCTCTGGAATCACCTGACTAGCTTTGCATCTGCAGAGACAAGGTAGACGGAACTGGGGCGGAGGTAGGGCGTGAGGTGGACTGAACTGGGGCGGCTGAAGGCTGCAACTGCGATGCAAATGCCTTTAGCGTCTGCTCAAATGCCTGCTTCATTAGCGATCCCATCTCCAACTTATTAGGTTCTTGATGTTTGATCGCTTTGAAGCAAGTCTCACAAGCCTGGCATGGCTCTTCTAGAGCATGCCCAGCATCCTCCTGGTCTGGGTTGGCCATGATGCGAATCTCTGCCATGTCGTGATGGGGAGCACTGATCCCTAGAGGCTGAACAGGAACACAAGGCATCTGTCCTTCTCCGAGAATGTCGGTTCTCCCTTGCAAATGATCGTCTCCTACTCCTTTTTGAGCTTCTTCTTTCTGATCGTTGGGAAGGATCATGACCAAGACCCGAGGAACTGAGGCAGCACAGACAAAAAACGGTGGTCTTTAGAGGGGGTAGGCAGGTTATCACTGCTGTAAAAAGACAAACCAAGAACATGAGGCAGAGCAATACAGCAGATAGAACCACAGGAGCACAACCTTGTAGGTGCAATGCATACCTGGAGGAGAGAGAGGGAATAGCAGGCACAGGCAGTCTGCAGGAGCACACAGTCACATAGGAGCCAGATGCTTCATCTGAGCGGGCCGCAGCGTGTGCTCCACACTGGCCTGCACACACTGATTGGAAGCAGGGAGACCAGCACCGCTCCCCTTAGCAGTGTCCACAGCTCTTATCCACCGCCATCATCCCCAGCAGCCGCCATGGAAGGACTTTATCCCTGCCAGCAGCTGCCAAGGAACCCCCACAGGTGTAACACCCCATAGCCGGCAGTAATTTACCACAGCCTCATGCCACCTCGAGGACCAGCAGCGGGGCTCCCTGGTCAAACCGCTGTAAGCAAAGGAGTACAGGGACCGCATCCAACCTTGAGAGCGATTCTGGACGGACAGCCAGCCATTAGACCAGCTGGGAGGGGAGACGCCACCTTTCCTAATCGCAGGAGGAAGAAAAAAGAATGCCTAGGCTGAGGTGGGTCAGAAATTTATTGAGTTACGTCCTGATCCGGCAGGGGATGGGCGGGGCTTCACCCAGCTGTGCTGACATGGAGCTGTCAAGAAAATGGAAGTCAGCAGAGCTTCTGCTCATTTATTAATCTCTGGAGCAACTGCACTTGCAGATTGCAGTTACACTTTGCAAAGTGCACAGTCTAATTGCCATTAGTAAGTTAACCCCACTTTGTTTATCATATCCTTTTTTGATGTTATTCATATGCTCACTAGTGTGTTCACCAAAAGTTCTAGTAGTGCAACCTACATATTGGTAGCCACGTTCACATTCCAACATGTAGATCACATGCGTGCTTTTGCATGAAATAAACTATTATATTTCATACTCTCTAACCATTTGGTTTGATTAAAAATGAGTGATCTTCCTTTCCTTATACAAACTTGTCCTGCACGCAATATAGTTTTTCCATCCATAAAATCCTTTTGTGTCCAAAAAAGTTACTTTTTTGGTGGGGGATCAATAATGTTCTTGACAATCATATTTCGTAATGATTTTGCCCGTCTGTAAATTAATTTCGTTTTTTTTTTTAAAACCATGCATTATTTAGGAAAAATGTGTCCAGACACCTAAATACCACCTGTGATCTGCTTCTGTGAATGGAGTCCAGTGATTTACATCCTTTGCTTATTAAGGAATATCTTTAAATTATTTTTTTTATGCCTGATGTTCAGCTTTAACCACTTCCCACCCACAACTACATTTATGGCAGGTGGGTAGCACTGGCAGGCTAAGCAACATACCCACACATCGCTTATAACATGCCCCCTGGGGCAGTGTACCATTCCCACAACCGCTGTAGCCACAGGACACAGCAGATTGCAGATCACAGTAATTGGACCCTTTGATCACAGTGTAATCACAACCGTTATGAATGGGTTTCATTCATGACAGTTGGACTTAGTATTGTGATACTGTGATTGGCCCACAGCTATCACATGGTACCTGGACCAATCACAGCACCCTGTACCATGTGATAGCTGAGGGACAATCACAAATCATAATAGTATTCATAGCTTTTAGGAATGAAACTCATTCATGACAGTTCAAAGCTTTGCTGTTACAGTGATCATCACTGAAACAGCAATTAAAGTAAAAATAAAATCCTGATCACACACCCCCCTCCCCCAGAAAACTAAAATGGCACTATGGTGTCACTGAACTATGATGATAGAATGTAAAAGAATTGTAAACAAAGAAAAAAATTGTAAAAAAAAAAAGAAAAAAAGTTACAAAAATGTAATTAAAAAATAATTTACATTTTTTTTAATATACTGTCAACAGTCAGTATCCCTGATCACTGCCACGCCAGTCATATCATGAAGCTGTACTACACTGGTGACAACATGAAAAAAAAGATGTGAAAAAACATTTATTTCATTTCTTCATTATTCAAACAATTGTGACAAAAAAATTACAACTTAAAAAAACTCGTCATGACTCTTACTAAATACCTTGGACTGATTGCTTTTCAAAAATGGATCATTTGTGCGCTATTTTTACTGTCGTGGCATTTTAAGGCCTCAAGAAATTAGTACATCGGGATTGATCAATTTTCAAATATATGAGCCATAGTTTGTAGACACTTTAACACAAATCAATTATTACACGCTTATTGTGATGTTTTTTTACCGAAAACATGTAGCAGAATAAATTTTGGCCTAAATGTATAAAAAAATTTGATTTCATGAATATGTTTTATAAAAGAAAGTAGGAAATATTTTTTTTTTCAAAAATGTTCAGTCTTTTTTGCTTGTATAAATAAAAAAAATTAAAAAACCCAATGGTGATCAAATACCACCAAAGCAAAGCTCTATTTGTGTGAACAAAAAAATTTAATTTAATTTTAAGTGCTGCGTGACCGAGCAATTGGCAGATAAGCAGCACAATGCTGAATAGCAAAAAATATCACTGTCATGAAGAGGGTAAAAACTTCCAGAGGGCAAGTGATTAAAGGTGAACTTGTACTTTGAGACTAAAGCTGCCCACCAATAATACAAAGTGACCAGTCCTTCTTTGAAAATTGTCAAACCCAAATATCTATTCTTAATGTAAGGAGTATTTCTACAGTTTCATTCTGCAGTCTCATACTCTGTTTGTATCCTCTGCTAAAGTTAAAGAGTGAAACACATATCATGTCTATTAGTGATTATCTCAGCTTTTAGCTCCATTATCAACTCATTTAATAATGTAAAACTAGGCAGCAATATGATGTGATTTTACTAAAGGAAGAAGACCTGACAACATCTACAGAGTCTGTCTATGGGACCATAGGTAGCACCAGTATAACTGTAAATAAATAAATAAACAAACACAAATGTATGTAATAAAACTGGCCTTGGCTCTTTATTATTGGTTTTAAAAATAGTTAATTAAATGTAATAAGATAACCATAAATCACAATATGTACATTAATAAATAAAAACGACCTTGTTTAACCATTTACTGTCCGGCCCATGTACATAAACAGCCGGAAGGGAGCAGTGCAGGAGCGGGTGGCCATTTATAAACGTCCTTCCACATTCCCTGCCTGTGCGTGCTCCCTGGGAGCATGCGGCACCGCTATCCTGTCCGGAGGACACCAATCGCTGTACGGACCTCTGTGTGAGGTCCCGATCATGTGATCACTGTTTGGCCAATCAGTGATCACATGAATAGTAGTAAGCAAGATGTCACATGCTGACATCATTGCTTACTACTAGTGGAATCTGTGAATGAGCACAGAGGTCACATGGTACAAGGCTATTCACAACAGCCTTGTACCATGTGACAAGCTGTGACCAATCACAGATCTCACAGTATTTCTCAATGGCTGCAAGAATGCAGCCAGAGAAAAGGAGAAATGATTGCTTTAACAGCCTTTATGGGTGTAAAAGCAATCAGTGTTAAAAAAAAAAAATCTTTATCACCCCCCACAAGTAGTACAGTGTCACTATGGTGACACTGTACTGCAAGGGTGACAGTATGTTAAAAAAAAACACACATAAATAATAATATAAAAAAGTAAAATAAAAATGTAAAAAACATTTTTGAAAAGTTATAATTTTTGGTTACAAACTAATTTGGATTATTATTTTTTTTACTAAAAAGATAGCTGAATACATTTTGGCCAAGACTCATGAAGAAAGATTATTTATTTGCAAAATTTTATAAGAAAAACACATTTTTTTCAAAATGTTTGGACTTTTTCATTTATATAGCAAAAAATAAAAATTCCAGTGGTGAATAAATACCACCAAAATAAAGTGTTATCTGTCTCAAAAAAATGCTAAAAAATTCATATGGGTACAGTGTTGCATGACTGCGCAATTGTCATTCAAAGTGTGATAGCGCTGAAAGCTATATTGGTCCTCTTCCCTGCCAAAGGTGATCCCTGTCCTCTGCCTCTCCTGCAGTAACCCCTGTCCTCTCTCCTGCCTGAGGTAACCCCTATTCTCTGTCCTGCCTATGGTGATCCCTGTCCTTCTCCAGCAGTGATCCCTGTCATCTTTCTCTCCAGGTGGTGACCTGTCCTCTGCTTTGCCAGTACTGACCTCTGTCCTCCACCCTGCTTACCACTGACCTTGACTCATCCCCTGCTGATTTTCCATCCTTTTTCCTGCTGACTCCCTGTATGCTGTCCGGCTGCCACCGTCCTCTGCTCTAAAGCCAATGGCCTCTGCAGATTGCCCTACAAACTGATAATCCTATCCTCTACCCTGCTGAGTCTCTGTACACTGTCCTGCTGACCTCCCATCCTCTGCTTCCCTGACATTTATTACAGCACCCCCACATCAGGCTAGATCCGGCCCTGCTGTATCCTCATCAAGAAGATATCCCTCAATTTCTGCCCCAAAAGCAGTGAACAATATACACCGTCCAATATACACCATCTAGTATGTACCAATCCAATATGCACCTAGAGGTATGCTCTGACAGTATGAAGTAGCTTGAAAGTGCAGTTTGGTAGCTGTCAAGAAATTTCACTTCTGGAAATTTGTATGTTTGCAGAATAGTGGGAGATTGGTGGCTGAATTTTGTTCCAGCAGATTTCACAGCTCTAATACTATGTGTTCATCAAGTGACATCTTGTCATTTTCTGAAGCAGAGAGTGGGAGTTGGCTGTCGATGTGTGTTGTAGCTGCTGCCCGCTTCCCAGCAGCAATCACAAACTTATATTTGGCAAGAAGCGTTCTGCAATTCAGACCAGCTAAACATTTTTCGTCATGTCAGAATGTACAAACATTTGTCAGGGAAAAAGATGAGCTTTTTTTGCCTTGTTTGCTGAATTTGCTTTTCTACATAAAATGTCGTAACCCTTAATAGTATCATCAAAGAAAGCTGCTACGAAAGGAAATGCTTGTGCACTTCAAAGGGAATATTATGGATAATTCATCCGTGAGCTATTTTGTCAGTAGTTATTAAAATGGAACTCTAGAAGGAAAATAAAAAGGCATATATATTGTAAGGGGCATAACTGGTAGTGACATCGGTAAACCTTTCATGAGACCCCCTCAATTAGCTTGAATGGAGTGCAGTGGCAGCAGAGGAAATAGGGATCTAATAGACCCCTGAAGACCCCATAAAGAGGGCCTGCCACAAAAATATTATTATTTATCCCCTTGCAAAGATATTAAATTTAGGTGTAAAAAATAAAAAGTATAAAAAAATAATAAAATTTAATAAATCAAATAAAAAACAAAAGCATGTAAACCCTACTTATGCGCATGCATATATGAAGGTAAATTATTATTATTATACAGTATTTATAAAGCGCCAATAGTTCGCTCAGCGCTGTACATTACAAAGGGGGACAGAACATGTGACAGAACAATACCAATACAATGTGATACACGAGGGGTTCGAGGGCCCTGCTCTTTCGAGCTTACAATCTAGGAGGGAGGGGATGGTGGCACAGGAGGAGATAGCTGTGGGGGATGGAGTGGTAGGAAGAGTGGAGGAGGTCGGCAAGTTAGCAGGGGGTGGGGTAGGCTTCCCTGAAGAGATGGGTTTTCAGGGTGCGCCTAAAGGAGAGGAGAGTAGGTGATAATCTGATGGGTTGGGGCAGGGAGTTCCAGAGGATGGGTGACACCCTGGAGAAGTCCTGGAGGCGGGCATGGGAGGAGGAGACCAGGGAACTAGAGAGAAGGAGGTCTTGTGAGGAGCGGAGTGTGCGTGCTGGGCGGTACTTGGATATTAGGTCAGTGATGTAGTTCGGGGCAGTATGGTGGACAGCTTTGTACGTCAGCGTTAGGATTTTGAATTTGATCCGTTGCGCAATCGGAAGCCAGTGGAGGGATTGGCAGAGGGGGGTGGCGGAGACAGAGCGGTTGGAAAGGTAAATGAGTCTGGCAGCCGTATTCAGGATCGACTGAAGCGGGGATAGCCAGCGGCGAGGCAGGCCAGTGAGGAGGGAGTTGCAGTAGTCGAGTCGTGATATGATGAGGGAGTGGATGAGCTGTTTAGTGGTTTCTGGGGTTAGGAATGTGCGGATTTTGGCGATGTTGCGGAGGTGGAGTCTGCACGAGTTTATTAAAGATTGGACTTGGGGCTGGAAGGATAGGTTGGAGTCCAGAATGACACCCAGTACTCTGGCCTGCAGGGCGGGTTTGATGGTAGCATCGTTGGATGTGACGGAGAAATCAATGGGGGGTGGTGTCCGGGCTGGGGGGAAGACAAGAAACTCGATTTTGGAGAGGTTCAATTTAAGGAAGTGGAGCGACATCCAGTCTGATATGTCGCTCAGTAGGTGTGTGATTCGGGCTGAGACCAAGGGGGTGAGGTGGGGGTTGAGAGATAGATTTGTGTGTCGTCGGCATAGAGGTGGTAGTTGAAGCCGTGAGAGTGTATGAGTTGGCCAAGGGAGGAGGTATAGATGGAGAAGAGAAGGGGCCCAAGGACAGAGCCTTGAGGGACCCCAACAGAGAGGGGGAGTGAGGGGGAGGTGGTAGCATTATAGGTAACGGTGAAGGAGCGTTGTGACAGGTAGGATGAGAGCCAGGGGAGAGCAGAATCTCTGAGGCCGAGGGAGTGTAGTTTTTTGAGGAGGAGGGGGTGGTCGACTGTGTCGAAGGCCGCAGAGAGGTCAAGGAGTAGGAGCACTGAATAGTGGCCATTAGCTTTGGCGGTTAGCAGGTCATTGGAGAGTTTGAGTAAGGCAGTTTTGGTGGAGTGTAGGGGACGGAAGCCGGACTGTAGGGGATCGAGGAGGTTGTTGTCGTTGAGGTGAGAGCATAGGCGGGTGTAGACTAGGCGCTCGAGGAGTTTAGATGTAAATGGGAGCAGGGAGATGGGTCTGAGGTTGTTCGGGTCATTGGGGTCCAGGGAGGGCTTTTTAAGTATGGTGGTGATGTGTGCATGTTTCAGAGGGGAGGGGAAAGTGCCTGAGGAGAGGGAGAGATTGAAGATGTGGGTGAGGGAGCGTAGGATGGAGGAGGAGGAAGGTCGTAGGAGTTGTGAGGGGATAGGGTCGAGGGGGCAGGTGGTGAGGTGGGCATCAGAGAGGATCTTGGAGACTTCCTCGATGGTAGTAAGGTCAAAGGTGCGGAGTGTGGGGGGAGCTTCAGTATGAGGAATGTAGGGTGGGGTGGAAGAGGAGGTCAGAGCAGTGGTGGGGCCGTGGGAGAGGGGTGATGAGGGGGTAGCTGAGTGAGGGTGAAGGGGGTTGGAGAGAGTTTGAGCAGCGACGAAGTCCCTGCGGGTTATGTCGAGGGGGAGGGGGGATAAGGGGGTAGCTGTGTGAGAGGGGACGGTTTGAGAGGATGTGTGAGTTGCGGCAATGTCCTTGCGAATTGTGTCAATCTTGTTTTTGAAGTGATTGGCAATCTCAAGGGCAGTGAGTGAGGTGCTGGGTGGAGGTGGGGGTGGAGAGAGTAGAGAGTTGAAGGCAGAGAAGAGTCGGCGAGGATTGGAGGAGAGGGCCTTGATGAGGGTCAAGAAGTAGGCCTGTTTGGCAGCATGGAGGGAGGAGGTGTAGGTGCGGAAGGCAGATTTGTAGCGGGTGAAGGCTTGTTGGGATTTGGTTTTGCGCCATAGTCTCTCCAGGGCACGACTTTGTCGTTTGAGGGTTTTGGTGTGATCAGTCTGCCAGGGCTGGAGCGGTCGAGGTCTGATGTTGCGTGTGGTTAAAGGCGCTAGTGAGTCAAGGGCTGTTGAGAGCGCATTGTTGTAGGCGGTCAAAGCCAAGTCAGGGCAGGACAGGGGGAGGATGCGGTCGTGGAGTTGATCAGCTGCAGAGTGGAGGGAGGCAGGGTTAAGGTTGCGGAGGTTACGGCTGGTAGTAGTGTGACATTTGGAGGGGTAGGCGTTGGAGGACGAGGAGATAGAGAAGGTGATCAGGTTGTGGTCAGAGAGAGGGAAGGGGGTGTTAGTGAGGTTGTGGGGAGCGCAGCGGTTGGAGAAGACAAGGTCCAGGATATTTCCGTCAGAGTGGGTGGTGGATTGTATGCACTGTGCAAGTGCAAAGGAGGAGGTTAGGTGGAGGAGACGGGCTGTGTCCGGGTTGACAGGGATGTTGAAATCCCCAAGGATGATGGTGGGTAGCTCAGAGGAGAGGAAGAAGGGTAGCCAGGAGGAGAAGTCATCCAGGAAGCGGGGTATGGATCCAGGAGGCCGGTATATCACAGCAATCTTCAGGGGGGTTGGGGAGAATAGTCGGACGCAGTGGGCCTCGAAGGAGGAGAAGGATAGGGAGGGGGGGTTTGGGAGGACTCGGAAGGTGCTCTGCGGTGACAGGAGCAGACCAACCCCACCACCTTTACGACCGTTAGGCCTGGGTGAGTGGGTCCAGGTGAGACCTCCGTAGGAGAGTGCAGCAGGGGAGGTAGAGTCAGTGGGCTGGATCCAGGTTTCCGTGATCGCTAGGAGGTTGAGGGAGCGGGAAACAAAGAGGTCGTGGATGGCGGTAAGCTTGTTGCACACCGATCGGGCGTTCAGGAGTGCACATGAAAACGGGGGGGGGATTTTAGGGAGCAGGGGGACAGATACTAAGCTGTGGGGGTTGCAGTAGGACGTGGAGGTGGGAGGGTGTTGAGCGGGTGAGGGAGGTGGAGGGCCAGGATTCGGGGAGATGTCCCCCGCGGCTAGGAGGAGGAGAAGGGTGAGAAAGGTGGCATGGGAGCGGGATGTGCAGGAGCGTGAGAAACTACTAGTGGAGGTGTTGGGGTCAGTGGGAGAGTGGAGTAATAGGAGGAGGTGGTGGGTGCCATAGAGGGGCGAAGGAAGCAGTGAGGGCACAATATACAATTGTTTGGAAGGGGCAGAGGGATATAGTGAATGGATTTTGGGAATGGAGGAGAGGAAAATGAGAAGGAGGAGTGAAAGAGGCATTTTGGGGAGGTGAAGAGAGCAATAGTAGGGAGATGATAGCAGTGAGGGGGAGATGTACAGGTTGTGGGGTGGAACAGAGGGGTAAAGAAATGTGATTTGGGAACAGAGGATAGTAATATGATAAGGAGAAGAGGGGCGTATTATATAAAGGTACACAGAGTGGGTCTCAGGCATGTAAGAGATGTTTCCCAGGGTGTTTGCTTGCAGTCTTCCAGCATGCAGTAGAGCTTCTTGCTGTTGTTGTGTCTGCCTGCTGCTTAAGTTCTCCTGCTTTAGTTCTCCTGCTGTGTTTAACTGCTTCGCACTCCTTCTAAGCCGCACTCAATCTGAAGCAGGACCCCCATCAGAGATCTCCCCCATGAGCTGATCTAAATTTATAGGGACATGCTCAAATGAGCATTCAACTCCACCCCAATTAGAAGCTGATAAGGATCACATGAATAGTGGGGGATGATTCTCAGGAAACAGACAACAATCGTAAAACGGGTGCAGATAGAGGTGAGCACTGGTCAACATACACAAATATAAATACACCATTTGTTCTGAATATAGCAGGAGTCAATGCGTTTTGGAGTTAAGAGTGGAGGTAGGAGAAAGGTGCATTTACCCAGGAGGAAGGCAGCAGGAGTCAATGTGTTTTGGAGTTAAGATGCATGCATAGGTCACATGTGCTCACTGAAGTAATGGTTAAACAATACATATTAGGTATTATTGTTGCGCACTCCAGAGTGAGAGGCAAAAGTCTAAGGTCTTTATGTATGCTAAACTCTATAATTAGCTGTAATGGTTTGAAAAGTATTACCTATGAAAATGTTTGGATATTGTAATTTATCGCCATTTCAGCACCATGCACAATTTTAAATACTAATATCTTTGGTATCTGTTTACTCAACTCAGTCTCACCTTTATACTGGACAGAAAACTTAATTTGGATAGTGTATTGTGTTTGTGTGTTCAAAAATTATTTTAAATGTTATTTTTACTGGAAATCTAGATGTTGTAAACAGTTGCACAAATTTATTGTGACATAAAAATGCATTCGCCAAAATTGTATTTTATGGCTCCTCTGCTTTCAGAAAATATATGTTTTACCTACAGGAAATATTGGTCCTGGCCAGAGTTCTGACTAGCAATGCCCTGTGCTTTTAAAACACAAAGCACTGTTTACCTTTTTCTTTTTAACATTATTGAAATGTCAAAGTGTGTGCCTCTGATCCATAGTGCATTGAAATGCAGAGATTATCAGAGCAATGGGTGAGCTGCAGTGGGGACAGAAAAAATGCTGTTATTTTGCAGATTTCTGCACTGCGCTGGAGCTCACCCAAAGACTGCATTCAAGTGTGAACAGGGCACATAGAAAATGATTCAGAACTAGGGAATCACAGGTCTCAGAACAAATGTGAACAAGCTCTACATAAAAAATGGTTCTGTCAGCAAAAATATTAATGAGGTCTAGCTTACAGGCAAGATGCGGACCCAGGGATCAAGGGCTTATACCAAAGCTCTACAAAGCCTCTGGTCTCCAGAATCTTAACCAGAAATGATTACTCCACATCATCATGTGTAGAAAAGAAACCTAGGTGACACCATCCATCCAATGCCTCAATATATATATATATATCAGCCAACTTTACGACACCCACTTAATATTGAGTAGGTCCCCCTTTTGCCACCAAAACAGTTTGAAGTGGAACTTTAGTCAAAAAATTGAAGTGTTTGTAAAAGTAAAAAAAAAAAAGTTGCACTGTCTCTTTAAATTATTTATTTCTCACATCAGTATTCTATTTTTGGCAGCAGATGTTCTAATTTACCTGGATAATCCTGCTAGTGCTGTTCCTCCTACAAGTAAACTGACCATGGTAGCATGACAGTCAATCCATGCTACTGTGGTCAGTTTGCCTTTGTGTCATTATGCTGAAAATACAAGGGTGTTGTCCAAGAACACAGCACGCCTCTATCTTCCATAGTTACCACTTATCCCTCTTGCTTCGACTGGCAGTACACTCCCCTCTAGCTGCTCCTCCCCTCCTCCTCCTCTTCGCACCTGCGCCTTTCTACAAAATCACACTGCTCTCGGCCAGGTAAAGAAAGCGGCGCAATGCTGCCGGATATGAATGTGTTACATTACAATGGAAAAGCAGAAGCTTAGCAGCAACATTTCCTTTTTTGACATACATGCCCCCAGCACTGTACACGCCCACCAGCAGGTCTGTTCATCGCTGTGGGAGCATTGTGATCACGTAACCTGAACTTCTGATGGAAACAACTGTATAGGCATGCTTTGAAAAAAAAGAAACAACTAAGCTCACATTAAATATAAGTATGATTTTATCTGGTGAATAATTCATTTTTGTAAGCAAGGTTTACAGCTACTTATCCTGATAGATCACTTTGTGATGGCTCATTTTTCAGATACACTGTAGCTATGTAAAATGTATATACTGTTTAACCACTACCATACCGGGCACTTTTACCCCCTCCCTGCCCAGGCCATTTTTCAGGTTTCAGCGCTCTCACAATTTGAATGACAATTGCGCGGTCACACAACACTGTACCCAAACTAACATTTTATCATTTTCTTCACACAACTAGAGCTTTCTTTTGGTGGTAATTAATCACAACTGAGGTTTTTATTTTTTGCTAAATTAACAAAAAAAGACCAAAAAGTTTGAAAAAAACCCACGTTTTTCTTTGTTTCTGTTATAAAAGTTTGCAAATACATAATTGTTCTTCATAAATTTAGGCCAAGATGTATTCTGCTACATTTCTTTGGTGAAAATAACCCAAATTAGTATTTATTATTTAGTCTGTAGGAAAGTTATAGAGTTCACAAACGATGGTATATATCTGAAAATTGATCAGTTCTGAAGTACTGACAGCCAATCTAATTTCTTGAGGCCCAAAAATGTCAGAACAGTGCAGATATCCCCCAAATGACCCCTTTGTTCAAAGTCGACAGTCCGACGTACTTCATAAGAGGCATGGAGAGTTTTTTGAAGTTGTACTTTTTTTGTCATAATTTTTCGGAAAATGAAGAAATTAAAAAAATTATTTTCACTATTGTTTTTTTACATACTGTCACCAGTGCAGTACAGCATCATCATATAACTGGCAAGGCGGTGATCAGGGACACTGACTCGTGACAGTATGAAAAAAAAGTGATACTTTTTGTAAATTTTTTTTTAATTTTTTTTATTATTTTTTATTACTTTTTTTCTCTTCTTTCAAGATTTTTTTTTTCATATTGCACTATGACCAAAGTAGTACAATGTTACCATAGTAACATTGTACTACTTTGGGGAAGTGATCAGTATTTTTTTTTTGTACACAATTTGCCTATAGCAAAGAATTACTTTGCTATAAGCAAGCATTTACCTGAATGAAATTGATTCATTCAGGGGGGGTTTTTTGTGATTAGCTGTGATTTGGCCACGGCTAATCACATGACACAGCTGGGTTGTGATTGGTCCAGCTTGTGCATGTGATCGCTGTAACCATTCACAGCTAGACACTCTTGTATACAATGGATGGCATGAAAGGAAGCCATCCATTGTATACAACTGCCACGTGACCTGCTGTGATTGGTCACAGCATGTTACATGGTACTGGCAACGGGGCCGGTACACAGATCTGTTATCAGCCGTGTCTGAGGTACACGGCCGGTGATAGATCTCGCTACTGAGCGGCCCTGCGGACATGTGCAATGCACTTTCTGGAAAGCATGCCATATGGCGTCCACCCGGAGGGACAAGCTGTTCGCCCGGCCACCATCTGGCTATAGGCTGGGTGGCAACTGGGAAAAATCCAGTAATGCAAATCTCATCCTGCTCTGCCCAGCCTCAGTTGTTCCCTATTCTCAGCGCTGTGCTAAAAATCAGTGCCACTTGTCTTTGAGGAGGGGCAAAAGGGGCAGCTGCCCTGGGTCCAGTCATTGTTGTGGGGCCCAAAGCATACTTGCCAACTGTTCTGGTTTACACTCCCTTGTCCCATGAATTCTTTGTCCTGCGCTGTGTCTGGCATCTCAGTGTGAAGCTCTGTCCTGTTGCCACATACAGATGACTCACCTGTGCAGACCCTGTCAGCATTCATATGTAAATAACGGTGGCATTCATATGTAAATTATGGCTGCAATGTGGCAGTCATATGTAAATAGTGATGGCATTCATATGTATATTATTCCCCCTGCTGTTCCAGCCAGCACCTCTGCTGGTGGCCAGTGTAAATTCCCCCTTTACATTGGTGGCCAGTGTAGACATTTATTGGTTGTTGGTGTAAAATCCCCCATTACATTGGTTGTTAGTGTAAATTCTTCATTACATTGGTGGTCAGTGAAAATTCACCAATACATTGTTGGTAGGTGTAAATTTTGCTTTACATTGGCGGTAAATGCAGAATTTACAGTGGTCAACAGTTTTAATCCCCCCAACATTGGTGGTCTGTGTAGAAATGTCATCTCCCATCCCCATCCAGCACTGCCACTGGTCCCATCCACCCCAAGCACTACCATTGACCCCATCCCCCCATCAGCACTGTCACTCATCCCATCCCCCCAGAACTGCCACTTATTCCATCTTCCCCACCACTGCCACTGATCCAATCCCCCCCCACCACTGCCTCTGATCCCATCAACCCTCCCCCCCAGCACTGCCATTGATCCCAGGAATCCTTGGAGTTTTCTGTCTATTGTTACGTCCCGTTACCTTCTCAGTCCATGGTGTGCAGGCAGTGAGGAGATGATGTGCTGTAACCTTCAGCAACCAATCAGTGAGATGTAATAAAGTTTTGTAACCTATAATAACCAATCAGTGAGCGGTAAGGATGTACAGTAACCTCTTGCAACCAATGGGTGAGTGATAATGATGTTCAGTTACCTCTAGCAACCAATCAGCAAGCAGAAATCATGTGCTAAAAAAAAGCTATGCCAGCTTTTGCATTACTTTTGGTAGAGCCCTTGTGTGTATGTGTGTATATATATACAGTTGCAAGAAAAAGTATGTGAACCCCTTGGGATTATGTGGAGTTTTGCATGAATTGGGCATAAAATGTGCTCTGAACGTCATCTAAGTCACAACAATAGAAGAACACAGTCTGCTGAACATAATACTACACAAACATTAGATGTTGCCATGGTTTAATTGCACATAACATGTAAACATTCACAGTGCAGGGAGGAAAAAGTATGTGAACCTTTGGACTTAATAACTGGTTGACCCTCCTTTGGCAGCAATAACCTCAACCAAACGTTTCCTGTAGTTGCAGATCAGACCTGCACAACGATCTGGAGTCATTTTGGACCACTCCTCTTCACAAAACTGTTTCAGTGTAGCAATATTCTTGGGATGTCTGGTGTGAATCGCTCTCTTAAGGTCATGCCACAGCATTTCAATGGGGTTGAGGTCAGGACTCTGACTGGGCCACTCCAGAAGGCGTATTCTGTGCTGTTGCAGCCATTGTTTTGTTGAATGACTTGTATGCTTTGGCTCATTGTCCTGTTGCATCACCCATCCTCTGCGGAGCTTCAGTTGGCGGACAGATGGTCGTACGTTTTCCTGCAAAATGTCTTGATAAACTCTGGAATTCATTTTCCCATCAATGACAACAATCCGTCCAGGCCCTGAGGCAGCAAAGCAGCCCCAAACCATGATGCTCCCTCCGCCATGTTTCACAGTGGGGATGAGGTTTTGATGTTGGTGTGCTGTGCCTTTTTTTCTCCACACATAGTGTTGTGTGTTCTTCCCAAACAACTCAATCTTGGTTTCATCTGTCCACAGTATATTCTGCCAGTAGTGCTGTGGAACATCCAGGTGCTCTTTTGCAAACTTCAAACGTGCTGCAATCTTCTTTTTGGACAGCAATGGCTTCCTCCGTGGTGTCCTCCCATGTACTCCATTCTTGTTTAATGTTTTCCTTATTGTAGATGTGTCAACAAAAATGTTAGCATGTGCCAGAGATTTCTGTAGGTCTTTAGCTGACACTCTGGGATTCTTCTTTACCTCATGCAGCATTCTGCGCGGTGCTCTTGCAGTCATTTTTACAGGACGACCACGCCTAGGGAGAGTAGCAACAGTGCTAAACTTTCTCCATTTGTAGACAGTCTGTCTTACAGTGGACACATGAACATCAAGGCTTTTGGAGATACTTTTGTAACCCTTTCCAGCTTCATGCAAGTCAACAATTCTTGATCGTAGGTCTTCTGAGAGCTCTTTTCTGCGAGGCATGGTTCACATCAGACAGTGCTTCTTGAAACCAGTAAACCCAAAACAGGTGTCAGCAACACATCCAATATCATCACACTGATTGGAGTCAAGGTTGGCTCACTCCTGGCTCCAATTAGCTCTGGGAGAAGTCATTAAGCTAGGGCCTCACATACTTTTTCCTCCCTGCACTGTGAATGTTTACATGTTATGTGCAATGAAACCATGGCAACATCTAATGTTTGTGTAGTATTATGTTCAGCAGACTGTGTTCTTCTATTGTTGTGATTTAGATGACGTTCAGAGCACATTTTATGCCCAATTCATGCAAAACGCCACGTAATCCCAAGGGGTTCACATACTTTTTCTTGCAACTGTATATATATATATATATATATTACACTGTGCGTTTAAAAGTAAGTAGATACCGCTCCACAAATGATTGGGTTCAGGTGTAGCCAGGTTCATAAATACACAATTTGAAGAGTTTGGTGTGTGGCTAGCATTTTAATTCCCATAGTTGCAGTGAAAAAAAGTACTTTGCAATTTCAGATTTTTTCCAGAGCTCATTTATATTACATGCAATGGTGGGTATGTAAAGAAAAAGAATTGCTGAATATGTTGAAAATTAAGCCGATTGCAAATTTTAACAAAATCAATAGTTAACAAATGGCAAAGCTTTTCTAATTTATTATGGCCATATATGTGGGTTAGAGAACAGGTAAAATCAATGGTAATTACTAGGTGGTTTAGGAAGGGACACTGATGAAAAGTATTTATTGTCTGCTCTTATTACCTTCCCCAGTAGCTAAAAACAGTCTGTTTGTTTCTTTGCGACAGAATCTATTGCGCCTTGGGATTTAGAAAGGTTTGGTGGTAATTGTTTCTCAGTCAATATAAAACACTAAAGCTGCGACCTTTAGTAAGTAAATTGTAGTAATGTATTCTCAGTTTTCATCTGAAAGTGTACCTGTGCAAAAGATACAAACGGTAAAATACCTAGTGGTGTTATATGCATGTACCCAAGGGGGCTTTAGTTTTTATTTCACATTGCAAACTAATTCTGAATATGTCCTAGACCTCTATCCTTAGCCTAAAACTTAAAGTCCAACAAGTCTCAGAAAGAGATTTGCAGTCCAGTTGACATCGTAATGGCATCATAGTTCCACTTTACTGGTACAGAAGCTGGGCAGATCATCTAAATCTGACTATCATATGGGCACCATAATTACAGCAAGTGCATTCCAATGTAAAAGACCTGGTGAGACACCCCCTCCCTTTCTCTGCATTACATGTCTGTGTGAGGACCCCTGTGGCTGTTACTCAGCAATGCCAGCACAAAGCACTGCAGTGTAGGGGCTGTAAGCAGCATTTTCAAAAATAAAAAAGGTACTTTAACCACTTGCCTCCTGAGGATTTACCCCCCTTCCTGACCAGGCCATTTTTTGTGATACAGCTCTGCGTTACTTTAACTGACAATTCTGCGGTCATGCAACACTGCATCCAAATGAAATATCCGTCCTTTTTTCTCCACAAATAGAGCTTTCTGTTGATGGTATTTGATCGCCTGTGCGTTTTTGATTTTTTTTGCGCTATAAACAAAAAAAAACAATATTTTTGAGTTTTTGCTATTAAACTTGTCCAATAAAAAAATTTAAAAAATCAAATTTCATCATAAATTTAGGCCAAAATGTATTCTGCTACATGTCTTTGCTAAAACAAATCCCAATACATGTAAATTAATTGGTTTACGTGAAAGTTATAGCGTTTACAAATGGCGGTATAGTTACTGGAACTTTTTTTTTCTACTAGTAATGGCAACGATCAGCGACTTATAGCGGGACTGCAGGACTGTGGCGGGCATTTTCACACTGGGGGGAACTGGCTTGGTGTCACTGACATCTCAATGACACCAATACAGTGATCAGTGCTAATAAAAAGCACTACCACTAATGAGACTGGGAAGGAAGGGGTTAACATGTGGGGCAGTCAAAGGGTTAAATGTGTGCTGTGTGCTATTTCACAGTATGCTCTGTGTGTGCTTTCAACTGCACAAAGCAGTGTGCAGGAGCTGACAGGGGAGAGATTTGTGTTGTTTATACACAGGTCTCTCTCCCATCGGAGATACTCAGCAAACACCGGGTGCCGGCAAGAAATAACCGTCCGGAACCTGGTGACTGACAGCCGAGGCTGCGAACTGCCCCTACCCGGAACCACAAAATCATGTATATATACATGATTTTGCACGCCCATTCCACCATGTAGTCAGAAATCATAACATACTGTATTTTTCGCTCCATAAGATGCACTTTTCCCCCCCAAAAAATGGGGGCAAAACGTCAGTGCGTCCTATGGAGCAGCCGGTATTTCTGCCGTGTCAGAATACCGGGCAGGCCGCTCAGCTCTTCTTTGCAGCAGGACCTTACCTGTTCCTCGGTCCAGCGCCGTACAGTCTTCCCGCGCTGGCATTTTTAGTGTGGCTGTGACAACCGGGTGCCCACTGCACATGCATGAGAAGCGCTGCGCTTTGTGAATGGCCCGGCGTCTTCTGGGACACATGACAGGTCCCAGAAGACGCCGGACCATTCACAAAGCACAGTGCTTTTCGCGCATGCGCAGTGGGCACCCAGCTGTAAGCCGAGTGCCCACGCAAAAGGGAGGACAACTCCGATAAAGTGGGAGCGGGTACCTGTCAAATTCAGGTACCCACTCCCCCTCCCTCCCCAAAGGTCCGCAGTCTCTGGTCACCTTCTGTACTGTCTGCAATCTCTTGATCATCTCCTGTACTGTGTCCGTAGTCTCTGGTCATCTCCTGTACTGTCCGCAGTCTCTGGTCATCTGTACTGTGTCCGTAGTCTCTGGTCATCTCCTGTACTGTCCGCAGTCTCTGGTCATCTGTACTGTGTCCGTAGTCTCTGGTCATCTCCTGTACTGTCCGCAGTCTCTGGTCATCTGTACTGTGTCCGTAGTCTCTGGTCATCTCCTGTACTGTGTGCAGTCTCTGGTCATCTCATGTACTGTGTCCGCAGTCTCTGGTCATCTCCTGTACTGTCCGCAGTCTCTGGTCATCTCCTGTACTGTGTCCGCAGTCTCTGGTCATCCCTGTAGTGTCTGCAGTTTCCGGTCATCTCCTGTACTGTGTCCGCAGTCTCTGGTCATCTCCTGTACTGTGTCCGCAGTCTCTGGTCATCTCCTGTACTGTGTCCGCAGTCTCTGGTCATCTCCTGTACTGTGTCCGCAGTCTCTGGTCATCTCCTGTACTGTGTCCGCAGTCTCTGGTCATCTCCTGTACTGTCCGCAGTCTCTGGTCATCCCTGTAGTGTCTGCAGTCTCTGGTCATCTCCTGTACTTTGTCCGCAGTCTCTGGTCATCTCCTGTACTATGTCTGCAGTCTCTGGTCATCTGTACTGTGTCCGTAGTCTCTGGTCATCTCCTGTACTGTGTTCGCAGTCTCTGGTCATCTGTACTGTGTCCGTAGTCTCTGGTCATCTCCTGTACTGTGTCCGCAGTCTCTGGTCATCTCCTGTACTGTGTCCGCAGTCTCTGGTCATCTCCTGTACTGTGTCCGCAGTCTCTGGTCATCTCCTGTACTGTGTCCGCAGTCTCTGGTCATCTCCTGTACTGTGTCCGCAGTCTCTGGTCATTCCCTGTACTGTGTCTGCAGTCTCTGGTCATTCCCTGTACTGTGTCTGCAGTCTCTGGTCATCCCCTGTAGTGTGTCCGCAGTCTCTGGTCATCCCCTGTACTGTGTCCGCAGTCTCTGGTCATGTCTTGTACTGTGTCCGCATTCTCTGGTCATCTCCTGTACTGTGTCTGCAGTCTCTGGTCATCTCCTGTACTGTGTCCGCAGTCTCTGGTCATCTGTACTGTGTCCGCAGTCTCTGGTCATCTCCTGTACTGTCTGCAGTCTCTGGTCATCTCCTGTACTGTGTCCACAGTCTCTGGTCATCTCCTGTACTGTGTCCACAGTCTCTGGTCATCTCCTGTACCTTGTCCGCAGTCTCTGACCATCTTCTGTACTATGTCCGCAGTCTCTGGTCATCTGCTTTAGTAGGTCTACAGTCTCAGGTCATCTCATGTACTGTGTCTGCAGTCTCTGGTCATGTCTTGTACTATGTCTGCAGTCCATTGGTTCAGAATATTTTTTTTCTTGTCTTTCACCTCTAAAACCTAGGTGCCTTTTATGGTCAGGTGCGTCTTATGGAGCGAAAAATACAGTACTTGTATCTGGAGAATAGCACAAAGTATGAAATTCTTTGTCTTGACAAATTATAACATGTAGAGATAAATAACTATTAAGATATAAAACGGTGTGGGACCTCAATTTGGCTTGAAGCTAACATTAACCATTAGACCTTATGCACACAAGATGTTAAAAAAAACTCTCCTAGAAGCTGTCCTCCTGGAAGCAGCGTTTTTGCATAAAAAACGCCTGACACTTGTAAAAATATCTTGCGCTTTTAAAAGGCTTTAGGCACATTTGCAAGCATCAAGCACTCAGGCGTTAATTATCTAGATTGATCATTTATTCTGGTGTTTGAAAAGAATTAACGCTTAAGTTCTAAACGCGTCTAGCTTTTAGACACATTTAGGCACGTTTAGACGTGTTTAGCCACGTCAAGCGTTTTTTTCTGCCAAAACGCTGCTGCTCCTGGACGTACTGGCCCTGGGGATTTTTCCTGCTGGCAAACACTACTGCTACTAACAGCTTCTAACAGTCTATGTGTGCATGTACACATAGGATAACATGGAGGGCTCTTTGGAAGCAGTAAAAAAAAACGTCTGACGCCCCGAAAAGTGGCTGCAAAAAGCCCTGTGTACGTGGCCTTAACCCTTTGCTTGTCAGAACCATAAATCTTAACTTAACCCCCAAAATGAACACTTAACCTCCTCCCTAACTCTTAAACTTAAGCTAGCCCAAGCAATACATTATCCCCTGCAAACCTATACTCACCTTGTTGAGTAACCAAGTTATCAGCAACAACAATTTCTTTCTCTTGCAAAAAGATCAGTGTTCAGATCTCAGCACTGAAAATCATCAAAACCAGTGAGGGGATAGACCTGGGGGTCAGTTACTGCTTCCTGTTGTTCATACCTTAGGTTGGGCTGGTATAAGAACCCAGAAGATGCATCTTAAAGGGAAACTAAAAACATTGGCGCTGAATCCTAACCAGTATTATTACAGTACCACATCTCTATTAACAAGAATTGTTAAAATAGAGAACAAGGAAATGGGACTTTACAGGTACCAAACATATAGATAAAAAAATATTTAGTTTTATTCACAGCCTTAAAAAAAACAATAGAAAAATAGAAAACAACCAAAATACATCAATGGTTATCTGGATTTAGTGAGTTCCATCTATCAGAGTCTTCAGATTGCAACGTAAAACCTCAACACGTTTCAACTCTTAAAGAGCCTTCATCAGGAGAAAAACAATGTATTCTGGAATATAAATATGCATAAATACCAGTATTTCATAACATTAACCATTATGCAAAAAGCTAGCGAATCATAGTTAAATATAAATGGCTTCTTATACATACCCAAAGATGTAACACTAAAAGCAAGTAGATGAATGCATGTCCCTAAAGAGGAGGCTCCTAAGGTGGAATCACAAAGAATGCAAGGGAGAAAAGCCCAGCCATCTCCTAAAAATTAAGGAGAGGAAGTACGACCTACCAAAAGATAATTTCAAAGTGAAAATCTACAGTAGGGCACAACCCCCCCACCCCCCACCACAAAAAAAACCATCAGCATATGGATTCTCTACCTGTTACAAACATTTGATCAACTCCAGAGCTCCTAGGACCATTGCAATTGTACTAACCATACCCAGAGCAAGCACAGCACTGATCGTATCAAACTCACCCCTCTTAATAAAAGGTCATACTGCAGGTAAGCTGAACATCCATGGCCAATAGCAATGGTTAAGTCATAATTCTCTGTATAAAACAGCTAGGCAAAAGAGGAGGCATCCACAAATTGGGAACTGCCTCCCTAAGTACACCCCCACCTGTCCCCTCCCAGAACCATGCCATAGAGGGACTGGCCACAACTCTCCTTACTTATGGAATTGGTGAATGACAACTGACATCACTTCCAGCATGTTGGATGCAATATCCGGCATGACCACCATTAGTCCCAGAGATAAAGGGATATGCTGGCATGGCCATCTTGGGTATGGGCATAGCGCCAGCATGTCCAGAAACTCCATCCATGCTACTAGAGGGAGCAAGTATCCACTGGCCCCAGCAATAAGGCTGACTTCCCCCACACCTGGTAAAAACCATAGTGTAGGGGCTGGATGTGCTTGGCATTCCATCAAACCCACTGGAGACCCCCAAAGGAAAAACAAACGGGACATGCACACACCTTTACGGAAATAGACATATTGCAAAAATATAATCATACATCATAATCATTAGATTATCCCACATATTGTTAAGGATAGATTAGTTTCAAGTACATTTAGCTCCATGTGGAAATTGTAACCAGTATTTGGTAATTGCTAGCAGAAGCTCTCTATGGTCTGCTTCCCAGCTTTATTTCTCTAAATTCCCAGGTAACACATTTTTGTAGTCATTCCAAATTCTGCATTTTTCTTTCTAAATTATACTATCATAATAGCTGCATGCCTATCAGCTTTCAAATTCATCAGAGCCTAATGAGAAGAAAGATGGAGCTGTGGGGTCAGAGGTACTGCTTCCTGTTGTTCTCATCCACAGGTGTAAAAACCCAGAAGGTGAAGCTCAATGATGAGCAACTAATAAGCAGAATAGAGACATTTATTTTATACAGTACTGTAGTATGGAAATTAACAGTAGTTGAAATAGAAGCATTAGGGGAAATACCAGGGTAATTGTTAATGGTTTATTTAAGAATAAGGGTTCTTTTTTTTAGGGTTAAGGGTAAGAGTTAGGGTTAAGTTGGGGTTCAGGCAATAAGGTACTATGTTAATCTTTCTTTATATTAGTCTCCTATTATGACCTGTACTGGGTACAGAAAGGGCAGCATTGCAAGCCAGTCAGGCGCTGCTAAATTGCACAGTGTTGTCAATCTAACACTGGGAGCTTGCTCATAGCAGGAGAGATCATAGAGATAGCCATCACTCACTACATTTGTACCTGAGGAATAGAATCCACCACACCAATTAAACCATCTTTTGCATAAGTAGCAGGTAACAGGGCTCTTGTTCTCTGTTACGTTTGCTGGTTTACAAACTATTTTATATACTGGCAAAAGAGCTGCATCTGCTCTGTCCCTAGTTTACTTTCCAGGGCTAATCCCCAATCTCAGGGTAATGCCTTCCTGGACTCACCTCTCAAACATAGCTCAGTCTTCATTTGGGATGACCTCTCTCATTGTGAGATGGGGAAACAGCTCTCATTGTTTGAACACTGTGTGCAGTAAATTATTGTGTGGAGTAAATTGATGTTTTGACTGACATTCTGCGGTTTAGCCACAAGATGTCACTGTTTTTCTAACACAGGCTCAGACTGCATAGATATTTGTATATTCATAAGAGGTGGAGTTTTTTCACACAGAGAGTTGAGGGAACAGGAAAAGGAGACTGCAGCCATGTTTGTGGATGATGCTGAATGAGAAAGCCGTGTGAGTTGAGAATCCAATGACATCCCGGTGTGGGAGCTTCCCTCCGTGGCCAGAACTGAAGCTGGTGAAGCTGATAGTGTCCAAGACCCTGATCCTGTTCAGAGAAAGGAAGATTGCTGCCAGTAATGCTGATGAGAGCAGAGGAACAACGCAGCATACTCTGCAAGATCGCAAGCTTGTTGGAGAGACGGTAGTTCTGTTCAGAGTCACCAGCGGATGAAAACTACACCCGGGTCGGTAAGATCGTGCACGCACCTCATTTCAATGTTGGCGCCTTGAGACTGAGGCCAGTCCTATACTTATTTAGGGTCTCTGTTTGTGCTACAGGACCAGTTATGGGAGGGGGAATACTGTAGATTTGTGTAAGATTGTAAGCTGTTGTGCTGCACCGCAGGCTAGCCCATACCATACACCCATACACTGATTCCTGCTCTTTTAGGGTAATAACAGGTAAGGTGTGGCAGCTTATTTGTGCCCGCCAGTAGGTAAATTACTACACTTTCTACCTTCATCCATCAGAAGGCGCTGTGCAGCACAAGGGTCTCAGCCTTTGGGCTGGGTGTATGTAAGTTTATTGTATGTTTCCGGCATTTGTGGTTGTGTTTATTTGCCACATCTAAGTAAAATTCTGTTGTGGCAAAAGCTGGTGTTGGGGTTGCTTTCCTCGTTCGTGACTTCACTGTATCCTGGGGAGCCCACCCGGTACACGGCTTACATCATCACAAAACAAGCAACATTTAGCTGGACAACATTGCCAGTGTCTGTTTGTCATCAGGTCCACATCTTTCACACATATTAGCCTTCTTCATTTCAGCCTGAAGCCCCACAGTTAAAAGAAAAGTTCAGGACTTAAAAAAACAAACATTTATACTCACCTAGGTGCATGCGGCAGCTATCCATGCTGAATCTGTCCCCAGCCAACTCTAAGCTCAAGAACTTCAAGAGTGATCACACACCACTGATCGCTCATTTCTCGGTCTTCAGTCTCAAGACAGTTGGTGACTGTCAGTCTCTGGCTCTCTGCTTTGCCCCTCCAGTGCACACTGAAGCACCAGGATGAGGAGGGGGTAGGAGCAGCTGGCTCAGGCTCTCAACGGTGCTCTGGGAGGCTGAGCCAGCTGCCGGTCAAAGTATCTGGGTGGATCCTGACTTTAAAGTCGGGATCTTTCCAGAGCCTGAAACAGCTGAGTGATGGAACAAAGGAGTGCACTCCTGTGATCAATAGGAAAAGTATAGCCAAAATAGCTTTGGCCATATTTCACCTTTAAAGGTTTTTTATGGGACAAAAAAAATGAAGCTCCCACACCGGAATTGCTGAGAATTTACACATAATCCTTATAGGGCCCCTTGCACACAAGTGGACCGATGGGATCCACCTGTCTGTTTTTCAGGTGGACCTGATCGGTCCATCCATGGAATTCTATGGACCGGTGGGTGTCAGAGGACAATAGTTCACTGACTCCCACCAGCATCCAATCCAATCCTGTATGCTAAAAGCAGATGATGGGGATCCATTCTCCATCCATCCAGTGGATTTCTTCAGATGACAGTCAGATGGAAACAGACAGGAGGTCTGTTTTCATCTGACCATCCCATTGAAATCAGCTGGCAGTGTCTGTATCTGCTCTGCCACAGCAGAGCGTACAGAGACCTTTCATCCACCTGCTCAGCAGGAATCAGTGGAGAGGTCCCCTACTGAGCAGGTGGATCATGCTGACAGATCCGCTCCGTCTGAAAGGGGCCTTAAGCAAACGTTTGCTGTAAAATACACAGTATATCTCAGTATCAATACATGCCTATTTCCCCAAGCTGAACTTTCTGAGTTCTCTCCTGCTGGACTATGGAACCCCTGCTCCCCCTTATGTTTTGAAGAAGACATGGGGGAAGGTGTTCAGTAGTTCAGCAGAGAACTGTCAGGGTTGACAGTATGGCTTGGGATTTCAGTGCAACAAATGTGACATTATCAGCTTAATACACAAAGTTAAGAGCTTATTGGATTTCATTAATTGCATTTTTTTGTCTTGTCTAGCCATGCATTTTAACTGTCCATTTGCTCAAGGTAGGGCAAACAGGGTGACGTGTCTGTACCAGCTATCATCTCAGTGGTTGTCTTTCCTCGCTTTGCAGTCACAGTTAGATCACATGAAGATGCCCAAGGTTGGAAATGGCCCTAGCATGATGGTCCCCAGTCTCCACCTTAGCAGGTGGGCCTTACACCATGAGAACGGCTTTCATGCTGTCAGGGATTGACCTTGCCATAGGATAATAGATAGCTATTCTCCAGAGCCGGCTCAACATACCACACACTGAGCTCCTAGACTAAAAGAGCCTTAAACCCTTACAATATAGGGAGGTCCAAGGGTACATTGTGTCTCATTCCTGGGATTAGCTATAAGTGAGGTAGAGAATAGTAAGGTCACCCACCCACTGTTTGGCAGGAGTTCTTGAGTTCTTGGATCAAAAAAATGCTGAACAAAATCTCAAATATTTGGTCAAGAAAGATAAGTCAAATACAATATATGTAATTTGGCTGTGAACCTGGCTCTTCACCTTCAGTTCTATTTCAAATGAACAGTTCATGAATACACAAAATCCTTAATTGTTGAGATGAGAAAAAGACAAACAGGATATCAATCTATGTTCTCTTACACTTCTGTTGTGCAGCAAACTATAGAGTTTACTATAAAAATTACCTCTGGTTTAAACACCTCGCTGTTCCAAGCAACAGGTGGGCAATTTATTCATTCTGATTCAGCAGTTGCTTTGTTTGGCTGCAGTGGTCACTGTGATTAAGCATTGTTCCTTCTCTCGAAAGACAGTACAAATATATAAAAATAGAATGTCCCACTTTTATCTTCATGACTCGGGACACTTTCTTCTTGCTTTAGAGGCTTCCTTCACTGAATTACACCATAAAGACAAGGCATACATTGTGTACTATGGACGTGCAGCACTTGCTACACCACAGCTGGTCTGGAACAGCAACGGTAGAGCAAGAAGTATTTATGCATGTATTTATTTTTATGGAAGATGCACTTAAAGCTGAACTCCGGACACAAATGCTATCATTGAAAAATAGTCTTCAATAACCACAGAGGAAATAAATCATCTGGTGTGCACCAAATGGCTTTGCAAATCCAGAGTTTACCTTTTATTAGTAGAAGCAACATCATCAGTGTACTGTATATAGCCTGTGCAGAGAATGAAGCTATGGGAGGGGCCCATCAGGCCCCACCCACTACAGGCTGCCTACAGAAAACTACAGGACAAAAACCGGTCACCTTGTACAAGGAGAGAAGACAGAAGTGACTGGTCTCTATAATATATACATTTATATATATATATATATATATATATAACATTTTTGCAAACAGTCCTTTTATCCAATAATCCAGCCATGTCAACTATTGTTTTTAAATTATGCGTTTACATTCTTCTTGTATATAATCATCACGTTCAGATGCCCATCCATCAACAGACTTCTGCTCTCACCTATTTAGTGGACCTCACAACAAGGTCTAATGTGCTTGCCCCTTGTAGTGGGGTCACCTATACCAGAGGATTGATGGCTTCCTCCAGACCACTGGGGCTTCTCAATCCATCTCCATCCTCTGCAATTCTTAGATGAATGTTTCCAATACACTCAGAAAAAAAGGAGGAAATATAGTGCTCTTCATATAAAAACCACCATTTATTGATAGACCGCTTGTCGACCACCCACCCACCCGCAATGTACTGCGCATGGGCAGCAGTTACAGGCAAAGTGAAGTACGGGTATGTCGCTATGGCTGTAATAACACAGGGGGTGTTAGTACAGGCTCTTTACTTGCGACCGCTGTGTCCCCCGAACACAGCAGAATGAAGAAACTGGAGAACGGGACCCAGAGATCATGTGATCGCTATGCAATCACATGATCACAATGTTAGCAATCTGATTCATAACAGCTCTGTTTCTCTTCTTGGTGAGCTGTGATTGGTCCACAGCTCTCACATGGTACATGGGGCCAATCACAGCACCCTGTACCATGTGACCAGCTCTAGTTAATCACAAATCACTATCATTTTGAACTGTCATGAACTTAACCCATTCATGACAGTCTTAACCCTTTGAGGACCGTAAAATTTTGGAACGCCAAAAGAATCAATTTGTTTGTTTTTAAAGTTTGTACACTTCAGTTGCTGTAACTAAGCCATTTCGTGAAATAATTGGCAAAAAGCTAGATCCATTTGTTGTTTGTTGATAAGAACTAATATTTTGACTCAAACCAAAAAAAAAAGAGTTTTAAGTTCTTCATCAGATGATACACGCAATTAAAAACATGGGACAAATACGTCCCTTAGTCCTCAAAGAGTTAAACAAGCTTTGCATTGCAGGAACAATAGTCTTTATTGCTCCTGCAAAGCAAAATGTAAAAAAATTAAAATCCCTGATGAATCCCCCCAGAATAGCACAATGTTACTCTGATAAAAGTATTTTTTTCAAAATAATAAAAAAAGTTAAGAAAATTAAAAATAATGCATTGATAATTCTTTTTTTGGGGGGGGGTTAACTACTTACCACTTGTCGACTGCCTGCCCTTAATGTGCGGGCGAGAAGCGGCTCTGGGCAAAGTGACGCACTCCTATATCATTTTCTATTTTGGGGTGTGAACATGACAGCATGACCCCGCTGAAGAGACAACACCGCACTGTGATTAAAAGCAGTATATTTTACACACACTCATGTTAGAATAGTACATTTAACCCTTTGATCGCCCCTAACAACCCTTTGATCACCCCATCACCCAGCCAGTACCATTAGTACAGTGTCAGTATTTGGAATTTTTCACTGATCACTGCCACTAGCGACATCAGATAGCGTCAGGGTCTGTAATCTCCCTCCCAGCCAAGGTCAAGTAGCATTAGATTGCCTGCACACTATCGCACTCATCATCGCCATTACTAGTATAGTGTTTGTACAGATCAATATATTGATCATGCACAGGACTATACTAGTGCCTCCTTAGTACAGTGTTCCTAAAAATGCAGTGTTAGCAAGATCAGCCCTGTTCGCTGCCAGCACTAGCATTTAGCCCCTCTGCTGTTTTTCAAAGTAGATTTGTATCAATTGATTGTGGGCCAAAGTGATTTATATGCACAATACATCGCTGTCCACCCAATTTCAGCTCTTCCCAAACAATTTGCATGAAAACCTATCACAATTTCTGAATTTAAAACTTTTTTGGGCCTAACCCTCAACATGGGCATTACAAAAAAAGAATTAATTGCGTTCATATTGGTCCAAAGACCAGATTCATCATATGCCCATGTTCTCTACTGTTATACATATTGTATGCCCAACAAGGACCAGTAATGTACTGGTATGTCACTGGACTTTGAGTGATTTTACCGGGATAGTGCCTGCAGCTACAGGCATCATCCTGGTATAATTTGTTTTCAGCTGGCGGTCAGCTTTCATCTAAAAGCAATCCTAGCAGTTAATTAGCTGCTGGATCACTTTTACAAGCAGTAGGAAGGGACTCCCCCCACTGCCTTCCAAGGTTTTCTTGGGCTCTCCCATCCCACAGAGGAATCCGAGAATCCAGCTGGAAGTTCCACCGGCTGACAATAGAGCTGACCGGAGACCAGAATGGCTCCAATCATCTCAATGGTCTAAGAAACCGGAAGCTATGAGCATTTCGTCATTTCCATTTCGACCGGATTATAACAGCGCCATTTTTAAATTGTGAAAGCATCTGATTACACTGATCTTGGTGTAATCAAATGCTTTAAGGATAGAAGAGAGATCTAGAGTCTAAAAGACCCCAGATTTCTCAGGAAAGAGTACCTGTTATCATCTATAGCTATCACAGGGGATATTGACATTACCTGTGATAACAATAAAAGTGACCTGTAAAGGCTTTTAAAGCTTCGCCTATCGATAATAAACATTTCTGTAGTTTGTCACCGTTGCACGGGAGTGCACAATTTTAAAGCATGTCATATTTGGTACCAATTTACTCGGCGTGACATCATTTTTTTTATATTTTATCAAACAATTATGCAATATATTGTGTTTCTGTGCATCACAAATAAAAAAAGTATATTTTTTCCAAAAAATTAGCATCTGAAAAAATTGTCATGCAAATATTATGTGACATAAAAAAATTGTAACACCCACTGTTTTATTTTCTAGGGCTATTGCTTTAAAAAAAATATAATGTTTGACGGTTCAAAGTACCTTTCTAGCAAAAAATGTTTTTTCATGAAAAAAAAAGTGTCAAAAAAGGCTTGTTCAAGTAGATAGAACAGTGGGTGATGTGTGGCATACGCTCTTATTGTTGGCCCTGAAATGCCAGAATAGCAGAAGCACCCCACACACACACACACCAAATTATCCCTTTTTGGAAAGTAGATACTTCAAGGTATTTGCTAAGGGTCATAGTTAGTATTTTGCACTTCTCATTTGTTGGCACACGTTTTTGTAAAATGAAGAGAAAAAAATTTTTCTTTTCTTTCTTACTTTTTCAAAACCCTGTGACAAAAATTATATCTGCAAAAATACTCTCCATGACTCTTACCAAATGCCCTTTGAAAGCCTGGAGGTGATCATTGGATTTTGGGGGCTTGTATGCGGCTAGGCTGCCAAAAAGTCCCTCATATGTGGTATCTCCTTACTCGGGAGAAGTAGCAGAATGTGTTTTGGGGTGTTATTTCACATATAGCCATGGCATAAGTGAGCAATATATCATTTAAATAACAACTTTGTGTAAAAAAAAAAAATATTTGTCATTTTACAAAAATATGTGGCAAAAAAATAAAATCTTCCAAAAATCTTCCATTGACTCAACATGCCTCTCAGCAAATTCCTTGGTGTATCTATATTTCAAAAGGGGGTCATTTGGGGGGTAAGTTGTACTGCCCTGGCATTTTAGCATCTAAAGAAATGTGATAGGCAGTCAGAAAGTATAAGCTGCGTAAATTCCAATATACAGTGCTCAGCATAAATCAGTACACCCCATTTTGAAAAGTAAGATTTTAATCAATATCTCAATGAACACAAGAACAATTTCCAAAATTTTGACAAAACTGAGTTTTATAGAACATTGTTTAGCTCATTACATGAAAGTAAGGTTAATAATATACTTTGGATTACACAATTTTCAGTTTTACTCAAGTTAGTTGATGCAAAAATGAATACACCCCACAACAAAAACTACTCCATCTAGAATTTTGTATGACCTCCATGATTTGTAAGGACAGCACCAAATCTTCTAGGCATGGAATGAACAAGTTGGCAACATATTGCAACATCAATTCTTTTCCATTCTTCAAGAATTACCTATTTTATAGCCTGGATGCTGGATGGAGAGAGATGCTCAACTTGTCTCTTCAGAATTCCCCATAGGTGTTTGATTGGGTTCATATCAGGAGACATACTTGGCCACTGAATCACTTTCACCCTGTTCTTCTACAGAAATGAAACAGTGGCCTTAGATGTGTGTGTTGGTTCACTGTCATGTTGGAAAAGTCCAAAGGCACAGAGTGATGGTAGCATCTTGTCTTTTAATATAGAGCAGTACATCTGTGAATTCATGATACCATCAATGAAATGCAGCTCCCCGACACCAGTAGAACTTATGTAGTCCCACAGAAGGACACTGCCACCACCATGTTTCCCTGTAGGCACCATGCATTTTTCTTTGTGAAGCCATACAGTTTTGAAGCCATCAGTTCCAGAAATATTTATCCCAGTCTCATCACTCCAGAGTACAGAGTCCCAGTAGTCTCCTTCTTTTTCAGCATGGGCCCTGGTAAATTCTAGGTGAGCTTTTTTGTACATGGGCTTTAGGAGAGGCTTCCTTCGTGGATGACACCCATGCATGCCATTCCTCTGCAGTATACGCTGTTTTGTGTCTTGGGAAACAATCACCCCAGTTTGGCTTTTAACTTCTTTAGCTAACTGCAGTGAACTTATATGGTGATTTTCTTTAACCCTTCTCATCAAAAGATGCTCCTGTTGAGGTGTTAACTTCCATGGACGGCTTGGACGTCTCTGTGAGATGGTTGCAGTTCCAGCTTTGTTAAATTTTCGTATCACTTTTGCTACAGTATTCTGACTGATAAGTAAAGCTTTGCTGATCTTCATGTAGCCTTCACCTTTCTTGTTTAAAAAAACATATATTTTTTTTCTCAGGCCTTCCATGTGGTGCCATTGCTGACAGCATGGAATGGGAAGGGGTTTTCTTTGTTAAGTACCGCCCTTTTATAATCAAATGTCTGCTGAACACCTGTTTAATGAATAATTAGACTCACCTTGAGTTGAATTCTTGTCAATTAGGTTTTAGTTGTCCAAAATTTAGCTTTACTCCTAAGACTTTTATTGGGGTGTATTAATTTTTGCAATATGGTCTTAAATGAATTTGTTAAGAAAAATACTTTTTTGTGCATGCAAATTAACAAATCTTGTTTGCAGTCAATGGCCCGCATTTGTGTGAGTATTTTGTAGTATAGTGTCCCATAGAAAATGTTGATTCTGAAAGAAAAGTAAAGGTTTTCTGATAAACCTGCTGGGGTGTACTCATTTATGCTGAGCACTGTATATACCATAGTTTGTAGATGCTATAACTTTCACACAAACCAATAATTATACATATATTGGGATTTTTTATTTTTTTTTTTACCAAAGACATGTAGCAGGATTCATTATGGCCTAAATTTATGACAAAAATTTGAGTTTATTGGAAAGTTTTTATAACAGAAAGTAGAAAATATCATTCAAAATTTGTGCACCAAAAAAGTTGAATGTATTACATTTTTTATCAATAAATGGTGTTTATTATATGAAGAGCACTATATTTCCTTCTTTTTTTCCGAGTGTATTGAAAACATTCATCTAAGGATTGCAGAGGATGGAGATTGATGGAGGATCAAGAAGCCCCAGTGGTCTGGAGGAAACCATTATATATATATATATATATATATATATATATATATATATATATATATATATATATATATATAAAAAAAAAATTTTTTATGCTATGTGATGTTGTATTGGATATTTTTAAATTTAACACTATGAGTGATCATACTGCGTGACACTGAGTCTCTTATATTATGTATCAATTTATTTTGGGAACACACAAAGTGTGAACAGCAATATTAACATTAGTTACACATAGTTATGAACACTTTTGCATATATGTATTCGTCATAGTTTGCACATTTAGTGTGGTTGCGCTGAAGTTTCTCTATTATTGTATTCTCAGTGACTGGTTTCTATTACAGGAAGTTCCTGCACAAAGGAAAAGGATTACTGCAAAGAAGAAATACACATTGGTGGGCAACTAGCTATGGAGACATGCCACATCCATTTGGAGGCTTGTCTCCACTCTTTTATAGCTCAATAGTGTTGTATGGAATGATGTGTTCTTTATTAGGGGCCTTTGATCCCATGATTTGTGTCTACTTGACTTACAAGTGGATTTTTGTTTTTATATGTATATACCCTCTCGGCTGTGTCTGAGTTGCTTTGTTCGGACAGTGCTTTGGGCATTATGATTGATAACCTTTGTCTTTTGTTAAATAAAAAAAAAAAAAGAAATACACAAACCATCAAGATTTTAGTGGGAAGACACATCTCTCTAGATAACATTTGCTTATACTCGAGTTTAGCTTTAAAGAGAAACACCACTTTTGTTTCTTAAAGCATATAGGTGCAAGACATTTGTACTTATATACCATTGCCTTTCTATTTAAAATTGAAGCCAGCAAGAATCCTCAAAAAAATTTAAATCGTACTTTCATGCAACAACAGTGTAGAGAATACTCAGAAAATCAAAGTCATTCCTAAGGTAATCGCTGCATTGTTTCTATCAGAATCTTGAAGTAATGAGGTTGACTATGAGAGTTAAGACTTTTCATTCAATACATTGATTAAATATCTACTTCTATTATTTAATTATGTCCACAGAAAATACCCTTCATATTACCCCAGAGTTAGGTCATATATATTCTTGTATAATATTCCCATGAATTTGTCCAGGTAGTGGCCATTGATGCAGACCCTGGGGTGGGGGTCTTAGTTCTTCAATGTTTCACGGGATATTTTTCTGCATATTCAGGAAGCTGTAGATGCAATTTAGATATCTTTGATTGCATTACAATGTCCACACTGGGTCAATCAGGGCAACCCAACACAGCTATTCAGTATATAAGAGCAGAAAAAAACTCTGTTGTACCAACATGAAGGGAAAAAGTTCCCCTGTAGGGTCAGATAGTCATTACAGAGTGCTGATTTATGCTTTCCCAGTTTAGGGCTGAGAGCCCTATGTGATAGTCAATAGTTGTCCCATTAGATGCATAAATCATTGTCATCCCTCAATCACTCCACCAAATTTGTTTCCCCAACATTGGATAGCCAGAAAAGAGTGCGGCTACTGAGATATAGGGCCCTGTCAGCTCTAGACTAGAAAATCGTAAATCAGCCCTCTATATTGGCTATGTGACCCTCCAGGGGAGCGTCTGTGCCTTCCTCTTGGTATAACAGAGTTCTTTTATCCCTTGCTGCTTACACTATATTGCCAAAAGTATTGGGATGCCTGTCTTTACACATGAACTTTAATGGCAACCCAGTCTTACTCCATAGGGTTCAATGTTCAGTTGGCCCACCCTTTACAACTATAACAGCTCCAACTCATCTGGCAAGGCTGTGCACAAGGCTTAGAAGTTTGTCATTCTTCCAGAAGCGCATTTGTGAGATCAGGCACTGCTGTCGGACAAAAAGGCCTGGCTTGCAGTCTCCGTTCTAATTCATGCCAAAGGTGTTCTGTCAGGTTGAGGTCAGGACTGTGTGCAAGACAGTCAGGTTCCTCCACCCCAGGCTTGCTTAACCATGTCTATGAACCTTGTTTTGTGCACTGGTGTGCAGTCATGTTGGAACAGGAAGGGGCCATCCCCAAACTGTTCCCACAAAGTTGGGAGCATGAAATTGTCCAAATGTCTTGGAATGCTGACGCCTTAAGAGTTCCCTCCACTGGAACTAAGGGGCCAAGCCCACCCCTGAAAAACAAACTGCAGACAGTTACCGACTTCTGCGTACTGTGCACTTCAGCATGTGCTGACCCCGCTCTGTTATTTTACGTGGCCTACCGCTTAATGGCAGAGTTGCTGTTGTTCCCAGTTGCTTCAACTTTGTTATAATTCCACTAACAGTTGACTGTGGAATATTTAGTAACAAGGAAATTTCATGGATGGACTTATTGCACAGGTGGCAACCTATCATGATACCATGCTTGAATACACTGAGCTCCTGAGAGTGACCCATTCTTTCACAAATGTTTGTAGAAGCAGTCTGCATGCCTAGGTGCTTGATTTTAGACACCTGTGGCCATGGAGGTGATTGGAACACCTGAATCCAATGATTTGGAGGGGTCCCAATACTTTTGGCAATATAAAGTACATATCCTGAATATCTGGAGCCAGGTATCAATGATTCCCCCACTGAGATCATCCTAATGCAATAAATTATATTTACAAGGTGTCCACAGCTTCCTGATGAAGCAGGAAAATAGCCTGCAAAATGCGTTGAAGAACCAAGACCTCTATCCCAGGGTCTGAATCAATGGCCACTTTATAGTCAAATAAATGAGTATCTTATACAAGAATATACAGTATATAGCCTAACTATGGATTAACATGCGGGGTATTTTCTTGTTAAAAACCCTGCTTCTAAGTAGAGCTAATAATTTTCCAAGTACATGGCGCAGCCCTTTTAATTTTTTTTAAAACTTTGATTTCGAGGTTCAGAGTACAGATTGTAATTGTCTATGTACATAGGGCAGTCTTTTTAGTTCTTAAAAAATCTGATCTTGAGACACAGGCTGTGAGCTTGGGGAAAAAGGGGTTTTGTTTTGGTTTGGTTTTGGGTTTTTTTTTTTTTGGGGGGGGGGTTGTTTTTTTTTTTTTTACTTTTTGGGGAAAATAAAAATCAGAATTAAGGTGCCCCACACATATTCAATGATATTTCCTGTGTTACAACTGCACATACATTACAGCTGCACATACATGCACTGCAAAGCAAACTACATTTGTAAAGCTTTATATACTGTAAGGTGAGGTGGAAGGAACAGACACTCCCCTTCTCATTTTAATGAAAGATATGATTTGCTATTGAACTGTTTCAATCTAGTTTATACAATAAGATCAAAGTGCAGACCAACACAGCTCTTGCAATCTGGCAGAATAAATGTAATTGTTCTGACTTTGGAAAGTTGAAATCTGATTGGATAGTAAAGCCCTGAGCAAACTATTGGCGCTATATAAATTCTGTATAATAATCATAATAATAATAGTGCATTATAATCACTTATGACTGTCATTGTGGGATGAATCATAGATCATTGAATGACTGTGGCAACACACTGAAGCACTTCACCTCATTCACTAAGCTTAACTATTTAAACTTTTCTTTGCAAAGAGATTTCTGAATTGTGAATAAGGGGAAGTTCTGATTTCAATTTTTAATATATGTGCAAGCAAAAATCCCTTTTTTTAATTTTTCTTGCATTTTATTGGCAGTTCTGCTTTTTTTACTTTGTTTAACCTCATTTAATAAGATAAGCGAAAATTCAAACTAAACATGAACATGTGCTAGTCCTTTACTAAATAAATCCCACAATATTGTTTCAAAGTTTCCATAGGATCTTTAAAGAACATTTAGGCATTACTTGAGGTAATTATTATACTTTTATTTTTCTTTTTTTATCTGCCTTTATTTATACAACAGAGTCAATTTAAAACAATCACCTTAACACAATTATATCTCCTGGTCTATGAAGCCATATCTCCTAGTCTATGAAGCCAATTGAAAAAGTTACCACATCCCTTCAATAGACAAATGAGTTAGCACAATAAATTGGGACTTTAAAGGCATCATATATAGATTAAAGAAACAAAAAAGCTGTTAAATACTATTGTATTTTTTCTTTGTAAAATGAATATAAAACACCATACATATTATGACAAAATGGTATGTATATCAATTGAATGGTCAAACAAATTGAATCATATTATAGCAGAGAGAAGTCTCCCCTTAAATATATAGCCCCAATGCATTTAAGTTCATCGCTAGAATCTTCCTCAGGGTGAGAAAATGCAGCAGGAGCTTACAGTCATTTGCCAAAAACAAATTTCCAGGGAACTCTCTTAGCGGTATTGAAACACATAGTATGCTGGAGAAGTCCCACGACAGGTGGAGGATTTCCTGTGTATCCGCAAAGAATGGACCACAATAGTATCATGTTATAAAAGGTCAAAGGGCTTGATATAAATAAGGATTCATTTCCTAAAATTATAACAAATACACAGAAGGTGACCACCATGGTTGAGAGGGATACCTAAACACCAAATGCCCCTCCACACAATATCAGAATGCCACAACCTGTCCAAATTCCTCCACAATATAAATATGGAAAAAGGATGTTCACTACATATGCAGCTCAACACCAATACAGCAGTCCCGCAGCAACCAAGAATAGGCTTGGGCTATCAAATGACCACTGATCACTCAGTTCACTCAGGATGGATCCAGATCCCGACAGTATGGTCAGGATCCTTCCAGAGCCTGGAGCAACTTTGTGACATCAGCAGACAGCAAGCTTTTGCCTGCTATTAGCTGACTGTGTCACAGGAGAGCAAATTTAGTGCACTCCTGTGACCCAGAAGAGAAGTATGGTCAAAAAGCTCTTAAACTCATCCTTAAAGCTAAAGCACTTATTTTTCATAGCCAAAGACCATGACTTCTTGGCCTCTATTTGCAATTAGAATTGCAGTTGCCAGGATGGATTGCTGCACAGAAGCAATGCTGCACAAAAAGTTTTTTTTCACTGTTTTTTCTGAAAAAAAATTAAAATTTTTAGATTAATTGAAAAGAAAAATTCAGCATGGAGTAATTTTACAAATTGAAAGTCATTTTATTACACTGGGAATGTGAAATGCAATGCATATAAAAGTAGTATACTTGAAATAAAAGTACAGCTTATTCAGTAAATAAACTAAACTTGCTTTTTTAAATTGAATTTTGTTTTGTAAATGGAATAACAAGAATTGTATATGTTAAGAACATTTCATCTAAACATATGAACAGATAACTACCCTCCATTCCCTCATATTGATTTAAAAGCTTCTGGCTAATATGCATTTTCAGCTATTGACAATGCTGATCCAGAAGCATATATTGCACTTGCAAGAACTTGTTCAATTTTCTCCTGATTTTCTTGTGTCATTTTCTCTATAAATGAAGGGATTGAGTATTTTTGGGAGGCCGTGGTTTGCAACACTTCCTTATTTGAAGATGCTGCTGGTGAAGAAACACTTCGGGATGATCCAAAAGCATCAGAAATAGTGTTTCTGGAATCTGAACTCTGGATGGAAAAGCTACTTGCACTTTCATTATGGTCCTCATCATTTAATTCCATAAAGTATTTTTTTATGTTTTTAGAGCACCTCTAGCATGGAAGGATGTGTTTTGTCATCCTTGTAGCATTTGAAAAAGAATGTTTCTTCTCCCGATATTTGCAAATTGCACTATGGAAATGGTTCCAAACTCTAGATGTTGGTCTCACCATTTTACTGGGAGGAGGAAAAGAAAATCCAATTTACTGACCAGACTATAGGTAAACATTGTGCTGTGATGGTGGAGAACCTTAATAGGAGTAATTTAATGGTTACAGTATTTTTTGGACCATAAGACGCACCTGACCATAAGACGCAGCTGGTTTTTAGAGGAGAAAAATAGGAAAAGAAATATTCTGAACCAAATAGTGTAATAAAATATTTAATAAAGTATAACAGAATAATATTTGAACCATATAAACTGAACAGCAGTCAACAGTGGCATTAAGAACCATTATCACTGTCATTAACACATAAAGACAAAGGTTTGAGTACTCTAGTCTTCTGAAAACCCCAAGAACTCTTCTTCACTAGAGTCAGAATTCATGAAGCTCATTTGGTCACAATCACTGACATCACTTTCTTCGCTGTCTTCGTATAAAATACAGTCTTCACTTCCATCTAAGGCATTGCTAATGCCACATTTTTTGAACGACTGTACAACAATCTCTTCCTTCACTGAGTCCCATGATCTTTTCACCCATTTGCAAACTTGAGTGATGGTGGGCCTCTTCATTCGTCCAGTGGGTGTCAAATCATGGTTACCATCAGCCATCCACTTGTTCCACTCTTCTCTCATAAAGACCTTAAATGGCTTGTTTATGGAGACATCAAGAGGTTGCAACTGGCTGGTAAGACCTCCGGGAATGACAGCTACATGGGTCTTTACTTCCTTGAAGCACTTTTTGGTTGGTTCACTAATATGTGCTCTAAATTGGTCAAGCACTAATAGGGCAGGTTTTTTCAGAAGTCCTCCAGAACGTTTGGACCACACCTTTTCAACCCATATTTTCATGCCATTGTCATTCATCCATCCTTTTTCATGGACGTGTACCACAACACCTCTTGGAATGGCATCTTTTGGAAATGTTTTCCTTTTAAAAATCAGCATGGGTGGCAATTTGGTGCCATCGGCACAGCAGGACAACACAGCTGTATAATGCGTCTTCTCGTGCCCTGAAGTTTTCACTGTGATGGTTTTGGCACCCTTCAGGTCAACAGTCCTATTCGAAGGCACATCAAATGTTAGCGGAACTTCATCCATGTTCCCAATCTGGCCAATTTCAAAGCTGTTTTTCTTTCTGGCTTTGATAACAAAATTGTGAAAGGACAGAATTTTAGCCTCATATTCTTTGGGAATTTTTTGGGCAATTCTGGTTTTGGTACGCATAGCAAGACCACATCTTCTCATGAATCTGTAACACCATGATGGTGATCCTGTAAAGTCTTGAATGCCCCTCTCTTTAGCAATGCGTTTCGCTTCAAAAATTATCATTTTTGTTGAGACGGAGAAGCCATTATTGCGATGAAGCATGATCCATTCTTTCATGTCCACCTCCAACTCCGGCCACTTTGCAGCATGCCCACGGAAAGTGTGCTTGCTTTTGTCTTCTTTTTGCAGCCGATCCTCCTGTTTCCTCCACTCTCTAATCAGTTTTTCAGTTGGAGGCGGCCCAAAATGCCTCTCTGCTGCTCTGTTTCCATGCTCTTTAGCATATTTGATAACCTCCAGTTTGTATGGAATTTTATAGGCTATTCTTTTCTGCTTCAGCATCTTTGTAGAATGAGGTACAGTAGTACGGTACAATATTTTTCTGCAAGAAATGAAGGAACTTTCAATATACCATAATTTCTTCAATGATTACTATTGAGCACTAACCATTTGCGTTTTCACTGAGCAATCACCATTTGCATTGTCACTGACCACTGACCATGTGCGTTGTCACTGACCGCTGACCATTTGGTTTGTCACTGCATACTGTATACGGTATTTTTCATACAGGTTTATGGTACCATATATGGGAGTATGGTTTATGGTACCGTATATCTGAAGTACCGTATATGGTACGGTACTTCAGATCACAAAAGTGACAATTGAAAGGAAAAGAGGGACAATTGAAAGAAAAAGAGTGACAATTGAAAGAAAAAGAGTGACAATTGAAAGGAAAAAAGGGACAGAGGGAAAACAGTTTTTTTTATTGGGAACAGTTTATTGGGCAAATGTAGTGTAGTGTGTAGCGACATTTTACCTCAGAAGCCGATGACTGGAGTGAGGGGCATGCGCACTGCTGTGTACTGTAACACCGCCTACTACATGCTATCCTCCAATAGCATACGGCGGTGACACAGCAGCAGCATCGCGCCACCTGCACAGATCGGCTTCCCGAGGACAAGGTAAGGTGAGGGGGAATCCGCTGCCGCTCTGCCTGAGAAGCCTGGACACGGGGCGGGGGAGGGATGATGCAGTCGCCTGAGAAGCCTGGACACGGAAGGTCCCGGGGGACCCGCTGCGCTCTGCAACTTCTTCTATTCGCACCATAAGACGCAGGTACTTTTCCTCCCACTTTTTGGTGAAGAAAAAGTGTGTCTTATGGTCCGAAAAATACGGTATATAAGATAAACTAACCTGTCAGGCAAATTTACTCTCTTACATGTTGGTTAAGGCCTACAATGAAAGAAACTATCATCTACTGTATCCCAACAATTATCCATCTGTAGGAGGTACAAGATGGAGCCCTCAAGAAAACTAAACTGGCCCCTAGTGGCAGAAATGCATATTTCTCTTGAGAATGGCATTGAGAAGTGCAGTGCTACTTGGATTGTATTCCAGGATTTGCTTTTCTTCAGCCGAGAGCATGCAATAATTTAAGACTTTACATAAATGCATAATACCATGTCATAGATGTATTATTTAGCATTGTAAAATAACATATTAAACACTTATTTTTTTCCAATTAAAAAAAACATTCTTTGAAAATTCAAATGTTTTTTTCCCAATTTTTCCTTTTATTTCCAGGCTGTCCTATCTCTAACGGTACCCATAGCTATTGAGATTAATGAGAGCTTTTATTTACTGCTTCTTAAAAGAACATGTAAGTGTTTGAATGGCCAAAGCCTGACCATGGTTGTATATTAAACCAGTCCTTACAAAAGTCTACTTTTCTAGTGTGCTCCTTTTCCAAATTGCTGGCACTCCAAAAAAAAAAAAATTAGCAAATAAAAAACTGTGGGAGAATATGTTTACATATTATACTTATCTTTCCCCTAGCTTCCATTCACAATGCCCAGGCAAGGATGACATCATTCTCCATCCAATGAGATCTAGTAATTTCAAATTTCAAAGCCCAGTTTCCATGTCAAGGGAAAGAGAGATTGCCTATTAGAGGCATAGGGACATGCACTTCCTCCATACTACTGTATTCCCACCATCATATCATTGTAACAGAAAACATCAGTTCAGTTACATTATTACAGTTAAAAGCTCTTATGTGAGAAAAAATTGATTCAGATTATTTAATACCATGGATAACAAGAAGCCCTGCCAGTAATTACTATGTAATGTAATTTAAATGCCCATAAAATTGTACTTCAAGGTTTTATCATCACTATGAGTGAATTTAGCTAAATTTGTCCTTTTTATTGAATTTTAAATGTCATGGTGCTCTGTAGCCAGGCCACCTTTACATGTCATGTACATAATAAAACCATGCAAAAAATGAAATGCTAACATTTAGTCTAATATACAAACCACTAAAGTAATGTGTGTGAGAGGTAATCTCTAGAGGGTCAGTAGGTAGCCCCTGTAATGCCTTACACAGATTGTCTAGACTGGAGAGGGGCAAAAGAAAAGTCTAGTACTAACCAAAAAAGATAGATATGTTGAAAGGTGATTACTTTTATGGAATATTTAACATTAATTGGATGGGCAATTTGCCCAAAAATCTATGGTCACCTTTTACCTTATCTATTAACTGGATAATTGCCAACATTCACCCACAACTCTGCCAGTGAAAAGTACAATCCCTAACATCCAGCGACATCTGTTCTTTAGTAGAAAAAATGATTTACTGTAGCATTCATACTATATAAGAAAAGGGTGATTGCTAAAGCGGAATTCCAGCTGTTTTTGTGTTTATTATGATATCGAAAGAAAATTCTGGCATGAAAAAAGTCTGCATTAATGCTAATTTTAATTAATGTTATTTATACACTATTTCTTTAGTTCCTGTAGCTCTAATTCGAGGGGCATCTATTTATCTACAAAATACATTGGTGTCTGAATATTCTTTGGATATTTTTTGTGGTCCCCTTTACATACAGGTCAGTTGGTTTTATTTGTGGTTCCACATCTTTCCATGGTAAAGTTTGCTTTAAGCGATTCTGTTGGAAAAAGGCTTTACTGTAAAAGAATATTTTTAATACATACTGTATCTGTTTGACTGTCCTTGCCTCTGTTTTCACCTTGTTTTTACCTGTTTTACCACTGCTAAAAAAATCTTCCAAAGCATCTAACACACATTTGGGTGTGTTGGATGCCTGGTTTTTCCTTTCTATGATGTTTCCAACTAGATTTCTCCTAGATTGTAAGCTCCAAGGAGCAGGGCCCTCCTATCCCTCTTTTATTGAACTGCATTGTTGCTGTATTGTCTCCCGTTATATTGTAAAGCGCTGAGCAAACTGTTGGTGCTATATAAATCCCGTATAATAATAATAATTATAAGTCAGCTGCTAATAAACACACACTTACCTGTCCTGGAGTCCAGTGATGTTCTCACCCGTGGCTTCCCTTCTACCCTTCTCTCCTCCACTGCGCCGGCATCTCTACTGTGGGCACCAGGCTGTGACAGCTTGCGGCTTCACAGTCTGGTGCCCACTGTGTATGCACGAGTCACGATGTGCTTCCTAATTGGTCTGGCAGTCTTCAAGGATCTGTGAAAGTTCCCAGGAGACTGCGGGAGGGAGGAGGGGGCCGAACGTCCGGCTCACTTTGGCACGGCGAACTGAGCCGGAAGTGGGAGTGGGTACCTGTCAAAAACAGGCATCCGCTCCCCCCCAAAAGGTGCCAAATATGGAAGTGGAGGTAGGCGGAGAAGGCAAATAAGCAGAGCTTCCACTTTTGAGTGGAACTCCACTTTTACGTCTCTAAACCTATTGTTTATTAAATTTGCCTAGTTTGAACTGTCAAATAATTGCATTGTGTACTGAAATGAAATGATTGTCTATGGATAATGCTGCACATGCATTTTAATATAGGTTCAGCACTTCTCTATTTGTTTTTATATATTAAATATATTTATTTTTTGCTCCACCCCCAGGACTTTACAACAGCTGTCCAGTGTGTTTCTCAGATGAGTGTTCAGTCCAGTAGGCAGCAGAGTATGACTGTACTGCTGATTTCACTCTGTAATCTAATAGACCTGGTGTCACACCCACCCTTAGGGTTGGTGGTAAGGCACTATAGCTGGCTCTATGTTCTTCACTTATAGCAGCCCCTTTTCCCATAAGACAGACTGGCCTACTGGTTCTTGGTTGCCCCCATGCCTTTTACATAATGCTATAGTGCCTGGCTACCACTTCAGAGTAGGTGCGATCTAAGCACAGAAAACAGGTAATTGGAGGTTGACAGACAGCCAGAGTGGTCTAATGGCAGTCCGGGTCAGGGCAGGCAATGTTCAGAGAGTAATCAGGGTTAAATCCATGGTCAAAAGGCAGGCAGAATTCAGAGAGTAATCCAAAGTCCAATCTGAGGTTGATAACAAGGAAATACAAACTAGCTAGCAAGGTGGGGATCAGACGAAGGTAAAGGTCTAGGTACGAGAACAAGGCAGGCAAACGGAGCTTGAAGCACGTGTTGCAGACACTATTAAAGCATGACACCAAGGATTTGACAGGCTTAAAACAGAGGTTGCATCTTCTTCAATCACCCTGAAAGTGGACAGACAAGGAGAGTACATCGCAGCCAAAACCAGGATGCTGGAATGAGACCAGCAGCTGCCATGGAAGAGGAGCATTACAAACTCTTGACACCTGGTCAGACATGTCTCCTCTCTTCCTTACATTTTGAGCACACTTGTAATGAGAGGGGTGGATATAATCCATTTATGCCAGCATAGAGCACAGAAGTGGACCAAAACAATTATGGGCATTTTCAAGCAAAATAAAGATCAAATGATCAAAAAGCATAGGCAGAAAAACATCTGGAATAATAGGGACATAAAAGTTAATAGAATTAAAGCCTAAAAACTTCAATATCATTGTGGAAACTCATTCATAAACACAAGGAACTGAAAAGTTTGACATGAATAGCAAATTTACATTCAAAACAGCAATTCCAGGCTTGAAAAATGTGTACACAAGTAGCATAATTACAGCAATGCAATTTATGTATTTCATAGCTGTGCCAGGAGTTTATAAAGGCTTTATAGTAATTACAATAATTCTAGCATTGACATGTTTTCTAGTTGCATTATTATTATTTTCATAAATTATTTTATGTTCATTGTCACAGAATACAGGTGAAGCATTGGATACAAAGGAACTCTGCTGTAATTCAATATCATATTTTTGAATTCAGCATAATAACAATATAATGTTCCACATGCAGTAATATGTGCATTATTGTTTGTGTTCTCACATGCATTTATATATATACAGTTGCAAGAAAAAGTATGTGAACCCCTTGGGATTACGTGGAGTTTTGCATGAATTGGGCATAAAATGTGCTCTGAACGTCATCTAAGTCACAACAATAGAAGAACACAGTCTGCTGAACATAATACTACACAAACATTAGATGTTGCCATGGTTTAATTGCACATAACATGTAAACATTCACAGTGCAGGGAGGAAAAAGTATGTGAGGCCCTAGCTTAATGACTTCTCCCAGAGCTAATTGGAGCCAGGAGTGAGCCAACCTTGACTCCAATCAGTGTGATGATATTGGATGTGTTGCTGACAGCTGTCCTGCCCTTAAAAAACACACACCTGTTTTGGGTTTCCTGGTTTCAAGAAGCACTGTCTGATGTGAACCATGCCTCACAGAAAAGAGCTCTCAGAAGATCTACGATCAAGAATTGTTGACTTGCATGAAGCTGGAAAGGGTTACAAAAGTATCTCCAAAAGCCTTGATGTTCATGTGTCCACGGTAAGATAGACTGTCTACAAATGGAGAAAGTTTAGCACTGTTGCTACTCTCCCTAGGCGTGGTCGTCCTGTAAAAATGACTGCAAGAGCACAGCGCAGAATGCTGCATGAGGTAAAGAAGAATCCCAGAGTGTCAGCTAAAGACCTACAGAAATCTCTGGCACATGCTAACATTTTTATTGACACATCTACAAACAAGGAAAACATTAAACAAGAATGGAGTACATGGGAGGATACCACGGAGGAAGCCATTGCTGTCCAAAAAGAATATTGCAGCACGTTTGAAGTTTGCAAAAGAGCACCTGGATGTTCCACAGCACTACTGGCAAAATACACTGTGGACAGATGAAACCAAGATTGAGTTGTTTGGGAAGAACACACAACACTATGTGTGGAGAAAAAAAGGCACAGCACACCAACATCAAAACCTCATCCCCACTGTGAAACATGGCGGAGGGAGCATCATGGTTTGGGGCTGCTTTGCTGCCTCAGGGCCTGGACGGATTGTTGTCATTGATGGGAAAATGAATTCCAGAGTTTATCAAGACATTTTGCAGGAAAATGTACGACCATCTGTCCGCCAACTGAAGCTCCGCAGAGGATGGGTGATGCAACAGGACAATGACCCAGAGTATACAAGTAATTCAACAAAACAATGGCTGCAACAGCACAGAATACGCCTTCTGGAGTGGCCCAGTCAGAGTCCTGACCTCAACCCCATTGAAATGCTGTGGCATGACCTTAAGAGAGCGATTCACACCAGACATCCCAAGAATATTGCTACACTGAAACAGTTTTGTGAAGAGGAGTGGTCCAAAATGACTCCAGATCGTTGTGCAGGTCTGATCTGCAACTACAGGAAACGTTTGGTTGAGGTTATTGCTGCCAAAGGAGGGTCAACCAGTTATTAAGTCCAAAGGTTCACATACTTTTTCCTCCCTGCACTGTGAATGTTTACATGTTATTTGCAATTAAACCATGGCAACATCTAATGTTTGTGTAGTATTATGTTCAGCAGACTGTGTTCTTCTATTGTTGTGACTTAGATGACGTTCAGAGCACATTTTATGCCCAATTCATGCAAAACTCCACGTAATCCCAAGGGGTTCACATACTTTTTCTTGCAACTGTATATATATAATATTGTGTATGGCTTTATTCTTAAAAAAGACTACAATATGCATAAAAGAGTAAAATAAATGTAAAAGATTATACATGTAACTGTACTGTTTGTAAAGTGCTGTGCAAACTGTTGGTGCTATATCAATTCTGTATAGTAATATTATTACGTAATGCTCACCCTGAAGAAGACACTGGATTTTACGGGCTTTCCAATCCATTCTGTTGTTAATCTGAGTTATAGCTAAGCAAAGCACTCACCAACCCACCAAAAGTGATTGAACAACTAACCGCCACTCAATCTTCCAGTCAATCTTTGCTTGCATGTTTTACTGGCTCAGAGTCTAGGGGAGAGAAGTTTAGGATTTACAGAATACCGGAAACAGTAACTAGTTTTCTTTCAAATAACCTCAGACCCTCTCACAGACCAGTAGTGTGCCTTTAAGCCAAATCTAACAATCTTCTGTTGTGTATCTTTAACCTATAACCTACACTGGAAATGGACTGAGCAGACTTGTCCGAAAATGCTCCCCTTGCCAGTCTTTGCCTTCCAGGCCCTAGCATAGGTCCATTCTCAATGCTGGGACTTGGTTTTGGAACTGTTCCAGCTCCAGGCAGCAGACCATAAAGACAAAGAACCTCTGGCTTCTTCCTGGGCCTGGAAGGCTATTTCAGGATTCCACATGTAAGCCCTAGAAGGGCTCACCAATTTTGTACCTTGTTCCCCAGACCACATCAATGGCAGTAAACCTCCTAGTGGTTGGCCTGAGTGAATTCAATATTTATAACTCATACATTGAGAATACTCCCCTGACAGCAGGTAGGCATAAACAATGCCATAGGCTTAGTGGAACCCAACAAATGCAGAAAACATAAAAAAGAGCTTAGACTGGCAACAGCTCAGCTACCACCATGTCTGGACTAGGAACACTCCTTTTTGCAGGGTTCCTACATATATACTGTATATACATTACAGGTGTGAAACCATCCTCACACTTTTGCCTACTATACTTGCAGTGGGAGAGAAGCCAACACAAAAACCAGGATCTGATGCCCTTAAAAATGTATGTCTGTGCCCAGCCCTTGCTCATTAACTGCACAGTTTAAGCAGCACAAACCAGAAAAAGCTGTCATTGTATCATATTGTTTGATGGAAGCTGAACTTTCTATTCAAGATCAAACATTCTGCATACAGATGAAGAGGAGGGATCACACACAGTCTATCCTTACCTGGTTTGCTGAAATTGATGATTGATCAATTGATTACAGAGCTGAATTTTACTCAAATGAATAAAACACAGACTCCTCCCCATCATGCACTTGCTTTGCCTGTTCTGTTCAAAGTGAATAGAGAGCAGAGAGAGATATGGAAGGCAAACAGAATCTGCTGTACCTTTTTAAAGGAAAGCCCATAATATTCTGTACCATTAGTCTCATGGGTGCACCCTTTATCAAAACTTAGCTCCAGGCAAAATTAAAAAAAAAAAAATCACACAAAATAATGCAGCTCTATATTCATTAATACACATGTCTATGTAACTATTTAAATTGGTATCATGCAATTCCAGAGAACAGACTCTGAAAGGGAGAAGCAGCACAGGGAGCCACTGTGTTGCAGCGCTTATGTGCTAAGAACAAAAATGCTGACAGAAGGAGAAGCAGAGTGACAGAGCCTATCTGTCTGCTTCTTCTACTTGTACTTTGCAGTTGCAGACTGGAAAAAAAAGAAGACTTCAAAAGGTTGAAATTATAACTAAAATCGATCTCATTAGGGAGATTTCCCTTTGCTTTCTGTCCCATAGCCAAAAAAGGAAATTAGAAACAAACTCCTCCAAAGTGAGAAAATCCCTGGTAGCAGGGGCGGACTGAAAACTCATGGGGCCCCAGGCATTAGGGGATCATGGGGCCCCTGTGTCCTTGCCCAAACTCTAAAAAGCCTATGAAAAAGGTACCAGGGGCATCTCATGGGGCCCCCTACTGACCGCGGGCCCTCGGGCAGTGCCCGAGTTTCCAAATGGTCAGTCACCAAAGTCACCAGATCTAGGGCCCTCATTGGAAGATGTGGCCTTGCTTGCTGTGGTGACAACCCAAAATTTGGGAATTTGGGATTTTTATTCATGTCACTGATAAAAAAAATCAGGACAAGTAGAGAAAGTACATCTCCCTAACAGGTACAGACAACAATAAAAACCCAATAGGTGTTCTAATCGCTCTCCAATCTATCCAAAACTAAAAAAGTTCTGCCTTTAAGCATACTTTAACTGCAGCAGAGACAAATCATGTATCTTGCTGTATACTCAAACTGTATAACTCTTAGCACTGAAAGGACAGAAATACAAATCCTTTGGCAGGTAAAACAGCTCCCATATACAGTACGTATTTTATCCATTTTTTTTAACTGTTCATCAGTTTTAGAAAACTCCTAGTCTCAAAAAATACCTCAAAATAAAATTCAACACAAAACATTAGTATTCCATTACTTAAAAGTGGTATTGAGTTTTTATTCTCTAGAAGAAAAAAATTATATAATAAAAATCATAATAATAACTGTAACATAATTAATACAAATAATAGTAATTTTACATCTTTACAGTTACCAGCATTAAGAAAGTTGGTATCTGCCCAGGGATTTACTGCCACAATGAAGATATGCAGAGGTGCCATATGATTTCAGCTTTCTCATTACCAACCTTAGTGTATTTTATTTGAATTTAGAACAGGTGTACTTTAACTGCAGTTACCGCTTAAATATAGAGACCAATAAAGCATAATTACAGGAATCCAATGTATATATATCATGGCTTTGCCAGGAGTCTATAAATATATTCAATTAATTACAGTAATTATAATGCTGGCAAGTTTCTAGTAAAGATGCGTTATTATTTTTGTAGGTTATTTTTAATGTCCATTGTCTGTGAATATGGGTTAAATAATTATGTAAGTTTTAGCTGAAAATATTAGGAACAAAATTCATTCATCATGTAAATTTGACAATATGTGAGTGACCTTTTTAATTATTGCCTTTTAGTAAAGAGAATGTAGAGTATTATTCACGGTGTAATTATAAAAACTATTATGTGTTATAATGAAATCTGTCAGGTGTTTCTCAATTCTGCATTCTTGCATTAGTCAACTTCCTGATAAAATTCTTCAGCAGAAAATAGGCATTAAAGAGAAATAGTACTTGCAATGTAAAAAAAACTGCTAGCAGATAAATACTTATGGTTATGATATTTATGGTAATTGTTTTACAAAAAGTTCACATATTGTTCACTGACAGTCAAGACAGACAACTCCATGCAAAATCCTGGCATTTGTAAATCCCCCATACACATTACAATCTCATCGTACAATATCCCTTAGATCTGTGTAAAGTGCAAGGACCTGCTTCATTCAGTACAAGTAGATTGGATAGTTTAGGTAAGTCCCCTGATTACAAAGCGATGGCAGTTTTAAAGTTGATTGTACAGAGATGTTACAGTCAGAATGTGTACAGGAAGCCTAGGAGTAAGTGCAGGATGCTGGATAAATGAACTCCTGTGTGCATGAAAGGAAGTTACACTGTTCTGGCCCAGCCAATCAAGACGGCCAAAGACTACAAAAAAGATGGAGAGAAAATGAAAGCTCCAGTAGTAAAGAAGATTGTGGCCATCGCAGTGCTGGACTGGGCACTTTATAAAGTAAGCGTGCCATATTCTGTCCATAAGGCCAAAAGTTTTACTTTCTCTTTAAAACCTATGTGTTTGATAACACACTGAATAATGTATTTTTTTTTACTGGACACATAGGTGTGAAGCTTGTGTTGAATGTTGATTTCACGCCTTACTGTCAAAACAACCACTATGCAACTTACATGTCTTTAATTAGTTCCAGTCCGGGCCAGCTCTGACATTTCTCTCATATACTGCACCGATACTTAAAAAACCCTTGCTGGACCCCACCTGTTTGAATAACTTAAGACCCATCTCCTTACTCCTATTTGCCTCCAAGATTCTCAAGCGCCTTGTTCACAACCGTATGAACTGCTACCTCACCGACAACAACATTCTCGGTCCTCTACAGTCTGGCTTCAGCCCACAACATTACACTGAAACTGCCTTACTAAAACTGACTAGCAACCTGCTAACTGCTAAAACCATCAGCCAGTATTCCATACTCATATTCCTAGACATTTAATCTGCCTTTGACACAGTCGACCACCCATTCCTCAGTAAGCTCCACTCCATTGGCCTCCGTGATTCTGCTCTCTCCTGGTTCTCCTCTTACCTTTCTCAGCACACTTTCAGCGTCACATACAACAACTCCTCCTCCGCTCCTATTCCTCTTTCTGTTGGGTTACACCAAGGCTCTGTCCTTGGGCCCCTCCTTTTCTCTCTCTACACCTCCTCCCTGTGCCAATTGATAACCTTCCAATACCACCTCTCCTCCCTGAATCCCCACTCATGACTTTACCATTAAGATCAACAGCCCAACCATTGATCCTTTCCCTCAAGCCAGGGTGCTAGGTGTAATCCTAGAGTCTGACCTCTCCTTTGGGCCCCACATCCAATCACTGGCTAAATCCTGCCACCTCAACCTCCGGAACATTTCCAAAATCCACTTCTTTCTGACCAAGGACACCACAAAACAACTTATCCACGCCTTGGTTATATCCCGCCTTGATTACTGCAACTCCCTCCTCACTGGTCTACTGTTACACAGGTTATCCCCCCTTCAGTCTTTTATGAATGCTGCTGCTAGACTCATACACCTTACCAACTGATTAAAAACTGCTGCCCCTCTCTGCCAATTGCTTCACTGACTTCCACTAACCCAATGTATAAAATTCAAAATAATAACCACAACATACAAAGCCATCCACAACACTGCTACATCGCCAACCTCATCTGCAGATATCCAAATCGCCCACTCTGTTCCTCCCAAGACATCTTGCTCTCTAGATCCCTTGTCACCTCCTCCCACGTTCGCCTTTAGGACTTCTCCAGAGCCTCTCCCATCCTCTGGAACTCCCTATTGCAGTATGTCCGGTCAGCCCCCACCCTGTCTGTCTTTAGGCGATCTTTGAAAACTCACTTATTCAGGGAAGCTTACCCCACCTCCACCTAAGAACTGTACTTGAGCCACCTCAATCAGATCATCGCCTAAAGCTGTCACCTTTTGTAACACCTCCCCCTTCTTTTAGATTGTAAGCTCCATGAGCAGGGCCCTCCTATTCCTTCTGTACTGAAATGTATTGTAATTGTACTGTCTCCCTTTATATTGTAAAGCACTGCACAAACTGTTGGCGCTATATAAATCTTGTATATTAAAATACACTGAACAACTTCCATTTTTTTGCTAGAAAATTACTTAGAACCCCCAAACATTATATATTTTATAAGCAGAGACCCTGGAGAATAAAATGGTTGCTGTTACAATTTTTTGTCACATGATATTCGTGCAGCAGTTTATCAAACGCAAATTTTCAGGAAAAAATACACTTTGAGATTTAGTGAACACAAACACAATATAATATCCCATTTTTTGGTAAAACATAAAAGATGATGTTACATTACACCAAGTAAATGGATACCTACCATGTCACACTTTAAAATTGGTGCTAGCATTTCTGCACTCCCTCTGATATTCACAGTGATACCTCACATTTGTGGTTTGATCACCGTTTACATATACATATGGGACCAATGCACACATTTAATATATAATAAAGCGAGCGCTCATAAAAATTCATAAGAAATAAGCAGCTAATAGCACTAGAGGAGATCACAACTGCCTCATGTCTATATAAATATATAAAGTGCAGCGCTAAAAATCGATAAGTAGAAAGTTCAATCCAAAAAAGTTTGATCATGAAAATTCGATATCAAATGTTCAAATATTTTGATTGATATAATGATATAGTAGACACAGCTATACAAAATCCGGAAGAAATGGCAGAAATGCGCACTCACCGACCGCGCATAGGCAATGCGCATGTGTGTATTAGACTCTGCAGATGTTGTTCTTTCTCCGGAACAGGTGTCATCAAGCTATAATCTGCTGGACTCGTAGGGCCTCCTCAGTATCAGGATTAATTAACCAGGTGAAGGCTCCCTTTTGGTGAAGGATTCCCTCCTCAGGATAAGGCATGTGCTGGAAGCTACCTGACACTGACCACTTCCTAATCAGGCTCTCCTATACTTAAGGACTATCCTGACCCCATGCCAAGCATCGTGCTTAGGGATTGGTCAGAGTCACTTGCATATGAAGATCAGACCCTCCCTCACCCCCACCCACTGCCTTCTAGAAACTTCTCAGGCTCCTAGAGTAGGAGAAAGTATCACGGAACTGACCTGCAGAGCTCTCAGCCCTGACCTAAAGTTACTTGGCTGACTCATACCAGTCTGACTTATACCAGGCTGCTATCCAGCCTCTAACTAAAAACCTAGCTAGCTCCCCTGGATAACTAGAGGGGCGCTACATATTTATGAAAATATTTTGGGTTTATTAGACCCCAAACCTTTCCTCTGGCCTTCAAAACATCTGATCAATCTGAGATTTAGTTTGATCAGATGCTTTCACAAGCCAGTAATAGCCTGTCTACATGGAAGCAAAACCAGAAGTGACAAAATCCTTGTCCCTTCCGATCTCTGATGTCACACAGTGGGAGGAACAACATCAGTTCCTCTCACTGTGTCCCAGGAACCAGATGATGCTGGTCACATCCTTACTGGCTCCCTAATGGGATGGGAGAGCCCAGGAAAAGGAGGCAGCAGGAGGGGGGAGTAATCCAGTTGTATAGCCTCTAGAATTACTTTTACCTTATACAGAATCAGCCACTGAAAAAAACAATACCAGGATCGTGACTGTAGCTGTAGTCATGATCCCAGTATAGCCACTTCAACCACTGCCTTTTTTAAATGACGAAGAGGCGGAAAGTGGTTAAAGCTGAATTTCAGGTTGTAGAAAACGCTATGCTCCCAAAAGGGATGAGAATGTGGGCCTGGTTGGGATTTTTTTAATGTCACTTTTAAAGGACTATATTGTACTGTTCTGTAACAGCATATGCAGTTTTCAGGCATCCCACAAGCATTAAAGGTTCTTTAAGACCTACTTTTGTATAAAGAGTCAATATAGTCTAGTTAGCCTTCAATCTGTTTCAAGAACACACTGAACATGTGGTGGAACACTTTGGGAAAATAGAGGAGAAGTGTGCACTGTTGAACTATTTATAATCATGGAAATGTCACTTTACTTGCATTTGTATATTGTTTTATTTATTTGAGCTGGCTAAGTTGCAATTTTTGGGGGGATCACAGCGCATATTTTTATTTTTTTGCATCCCACAAGCATGTTATTTAAAGAAGTTGTGAATTTTAAATATTATTCCAAAAGCCTCCTGAAAAGACCCTCTCCCACTTAATGTTTTTGTTTTTTAATTTTTTGCATGTGTGCATGTCCCCATTGCAGCACCCAGCTACCCATGCCCTGTTTTTTCAACAAAGTCTTGCCTATTAGCCTTTAAAAAGACAATAAAAAGTAGCTAGTCTTGACATTTATTGACTGCAAAGACTCACAAACCCAGCTCAATCCAAACCCAACCAAGTTTGTTCATTCCTACCCTTCACACTACAAGGCTTAAATGTTAATTTTGTCTAGAGATAGAGGAATGAGGTGAATGATTTAACTTATTACTTGCTCCCCAACAGGTGGAATTCTGCTTCGCTATCTAATGCTTGGATGTGGACAAGCCCTTGGCATCCTGACCACTGGTCATGCATTGTATGTGATGACCTCAGAGAGCTGCAACAGGTCAGGCAGGGGAGAGGAGCAGCTTTGGGGGATCAAATTTAAGTGGAGTAGCAAGCCTGCTGGAGTGAAGAATATGGTAAGTATTTCAACTTATTCTAACTCTCCTATACAAAATTAACATTTAACCCTTGTAGTGTGAAGTGGGACCTATTGAAAGAGTAACTTTTTCTACAGCTTGGAGTTTAATTTAAAATGAGCTTCTTCTTTCCCCATCCAACATAAACCAACAGGTTCAATTCTCATCTGTCCACTTCATACATATACATACATATATATTGCAGCATATATTCATCTTCCTTTTGCTCCTCTGTTCGGTCTCCAGGAGGAACAAAAGTGTCTGAGCATTAAATCACAAAGCCAATCACTTTCACTGTAGAAAATGTGTAACCACATGCTTCCCCAATACCTGGAAGTACTGAGTAGCTCTCTTTACTACTGGCAGCTGAATAGAGTGGCAGGGAACCAAAGGGAAGGTGACTTTGTGAATCTGAGAAGATATATAGTGGAACTAAATTGAAAAAAAAATTACAAGCAGGCAGGCTGGCTTTTTAAACAAACTTACCTGCCTGTCACAATCTCCTTATCAGCAACTCCGTGTACATTCCAGGCAGAACAATTGGACTCCCATGTGCATCTGCAGGAGTTCTGCTTTTCCTTGCCTTCCAATCAAGACAGCCGACGACCTGAAAGAAGTTGAGGAGACGATGTTTGCACCAAGAAAGATAATCAAGGGTAAGTTTTTGTGGACTTTTTTTCACTTTATGTGAACATGTGGCAGGTGTGTGCAGAGGCCAGAAGAGGATGGGGGCAAGCTTTGACACACCCAGTAAATGCTAATGCTTTGCTGAACAGGATAGCCCAGAATTTGAGGGTCTTGAAGGCTGTTGCCAGTATGGGAAGGGACCTCTAGGTGCTTTACATGTGACAGACATTTTATTTTGTTTTGTTTTTATTCAACTCAATTTAGTAAGTCCGTTCTGCTCTGCTGCAGCACAGAGCTGACACAGCCCTTTAACAACAAATTGAACTGAAGACTAAAAAACTGAACACCCCATCCGTAAGTGGAAATAATTACATTTTTCTAACAAACTTTTTGAAAATCTTAGAGAAAAAATAGCTGAAAATTATTACAGTTTATGGCCATTTTAGAGACAGTAATCCATGGGGTTATTCCTTAAGTAAGGCGTATAATGCGACTTGTATCCTAAAGGACATAAATCTTCCCCCAATCCCCGCAATATGACAAACATACAAAAGATCACTGTAAATAAAGAGGGATGATAAAGACCCATGCCGTCTTCTTCCAATATGTTCAATTGCCTCTATTAGATGATACGTTGAATTATAGCCCTCTGAGTTGATATTCATTACACTTGTGATGTTTGGACATGTTTGGACATGTTCTGCACATTTGGGAACAATCAAATCTCTAAGTCGATCGAGAGGAAATAGCACTACCAAGCAGAAATGTGCCAAATTACCCAGAAACAATTGAAATAGCTGGCAAGCAGGACAGCATGCTGATTTCCAAATAGTGTAGTTAATCTGCCACTAAACTATCGTATATTTTGCTTCAATAAATTGCATGTTACTTAGAAACCTACTATTTGTATTCTGAATTTCTATATTTTTCTGCTTACTGTGAGGCTGCCAAAAGGTTAAACTCATCTGAGACACCTGAAAAAAGTAGAGAAAATGGTGGAAAATGATAGAGTAATCTCAAGGTGGAATCAACAGGGCGACCTCATTTGCGCTGTTGAATAGTGGCGGGAGCCAGCAGCACTTAGAGAGAGGTTGTGATGTCATCAGATCAATGGACGAAGGGAACTATCTACAATTCTGCCGTGCAGATAGAGTTAAAGCTTGGCTAGCATAGACTAACTACTGTACATTGGATCTGGCTGGGATATGTCACTTTTATTTTTTACTTTACATTTTTTGAGTTTTTATAAGGTATAGAAAATCAGATGGTTGCAGATGGAAAAGGGCATTTTTAATGACATTAAATAACACATGAATTTTGTAGCAAATATATTTCATCATTATTATTAGAGATGAGCGACTTATTCAAAAATTCGATTCGGCTGATTCGCCGAATTTGCGGGAGAAATTCGATTCGATGCGAATTTATTCGCCGCGAATTTAACTTTTTAAAAGGGTTTCTAGGCTTCAGAGAGCCTTTATATTAGTGCAGAACACTGTACCTTTAATTTAAATGCCCTTGGAGTCTGCTGGGGAAGAGAAATAATACTGTCAGTCAGTATGACATGCAGATGAGTGCCGTCGATCTTAGAATCACCGCACACTTCACTCATTTGGGCAGTCACGGGGCACGACGAAGAAGAAAAAGAAGAAGAAGAAGAAGAATGAAAAGAAGAATGAAAAGAAGAAGAAGAAGAATGAAAAGAAGAAGAAGAAGAATGAAAAGAAAAATGAGAAGAATGAAAAGAAGAAGAATGAAAAGAAGAAGAAGAAGAATGAAAAGAAGAAGAAGAAGAATGAAAAGAAGAATGAGAAGAAGAATGAAAAGAAGAATGAAAAGAAGAAGAAGAAGAATGAAAAGAAGAATGAAAAGAAGAAGAAGAAGAATGAGAAGAAGAAGAATGAAAAGAAGAAGAAGAATGAAAAGAAGAATGAAAAGAAGAAGAAGAAGAATGAAAAGAAGAATGAAAAGAAGAAGAATGAAAAGAAGAAGAAGAAGAATGAAAAGCAGAAGAAGAAGAAGAATGAAAAGAAGAAGAAGAAGAAGAATGAAACGAAGAAGAAGAAGAAGAATGAAAAGAAGAATGAAAAGAAGAAGAAGAAGAATGAAAAGAAGAAGAAGAAGAATGAAAAGAAGAATGAAAAGAAGAAGAAGAAGAAGAAGAATGAAAAGAAGAAGAAGAATGAAAAGAAGAAGAATTCCAATACAGCAAAAAGTGTATCTGCAGAGAGCTCCGCTATTTCTGACAGTTCTCTGACAGTTCCTTCACATTTACAGCGGTTGAAACATTGTATCTATTTATTTCCGAATAAAAACATCTGTATCCTAAATGGAAACAAATAGATACAATGTTTCAACCGCTGTAAATGAACTGTCAGAACTGTCAGAGAACTGTCAGAAATAGCGGAGCTCTCTGCAGTGACACTTTTGCCGGCTGATCGGGAAAAATTCGATTCGTGCATCCGAAGTTTGCTAAAATTCGGATTCGATGCAAATCGAATTTTTCCTAATATTCGAAACGAATTCCACTTCGCCAAGTTCGATTCGCTCATCTCTAATTATTATGTTTTTTTAACCACTAGCAGACCGCCCACAGTACATTTACTGCGGCAAAGCGGCCCCTGTAGGCAGGATCACATTTATAAATCTTATCCTGTTTACATGGTAGGGGGTGCGCGACCGCCCTACCCACAGCACCAATCACAGCCATGGGTGTCAATCATGGACATGGAGCACAGCTACATTGTTTTCAATGCAGCTCTTCTCCCTGTAAGTTTCCAGCACACTGTTCCGGAGAGCAGATCTTAGCTTTCCGGGACAGTGTGTTCCTGTGCAGCACACACCCCTGCCCCCTAGTGAAACACTCCCATCACACAGGTAACCCTTTGATTGCCTAAAAATGTTAACCCCTTCCTCACCAGTGCCATTAGTACAGTGTCAGTGCTTTTTTTTTGCACTGAGGATGTCAGTGACCCCCAAGTCAGTTCCCCCCCAGTGTCAGAATGTCTGCTGCAGTCCCGCAATAAGTCGCTGATCGCTGTCATAAGTCGCTGATCACCGCTATTAGTATAAAAAAATAAATCAATCCAGTATCTATACCGCCATTTGTAAATGCTATAACGTTCACATAAACCAATTAATTTACACGTATTGAGGTTTTTTTTAGCAAAGACATGTCGCAGAATACATTTTGGCTGAAATTTATGATGAAATTTGATTTTTCCATTTTTTTTACTGGACATATTTTATAGCAAAAAGTCCAAAATATTGTTTTTTTTTCTCAAAATTGTCGGTCTTTTTTTATAGCGCAAAAAATAAAAAACGCACAGGCGATCAGTTACCATGGAAAGAAAGCTCAATTCGTGGGGAAAAAATGACGTAAATTTAATTTTGGTGCAGTGTTGCATAACCGCGCAATTGTCAGTTAAAGTACCGCAGCACAGTAACACAGAAATAACAGAACACAAAAATACTGCTACAGGGCGGCACAGGTGCGCAAAATCACATATATATATATATATGTGATTCATGATCCTGCAGTTTTCAAGCCCCTCCCAGATAGCATCATATTGCCTGCTAGCACACCAGTAATCACATTTAACCCCTTGATTGTCAGGAAGATGCTCATACACAATAAACCTCCTTTGCTAGTACAGTGTCTGAACGGATCAATATCTTTGATCAGATCAGTATTATACCAGCATTCAGATTAGTATAGCGTCCCCAAAAAATGCAGCGTTAGTGGGATCAGCCCCAGCACCTGCCAGCACCTGCATTTCGCCCCTGCATTAACCCCCCCCCCCCCCTTCTCCCCCCAGCAGGTCACAGTAGGTCACTGTCACTTGATACGTTGCACACAAAACCGCAGTGTTGGCAGAATCAGGCCTGATCTCTGTTAGCACTTGCTGGTAAATTTTGCAGCAGAGTGCCAGTACTAGTGCCATACTATCTTTTGGTGAACTGGCATGCACTAGTGGCCTAGTACATCCTGGTCTTTCATATATCTCTTAGATTGTAAGCTCCCAGGATCAGGCCCTCCTAACCCTCTTGTATTGAACTGTATTGTTGCTGTATTGTCTCCCATTATATTGTAAAGCGCTGAGCAAATTGTTGGCGCTATATAAATCCTGTATAACAATAATAATACCAGAACTGCAGTATGACTTAGTGATGTGGCGAGTCCAATAAGTGCAGTACAAGCTGGTGCGGTGGCGAGCACAAGTATTGTCCCCCAGCCACCAAGAATTCGCACACAGGCCTGTAGAGCCCCTTCCAGATGTGCTTGCAAATCCGGATTGGCAGCCCAAAAATGTTGCAGCACCCATACTACCTCCATTCACTGCCCAACTCGGAATTCAGGTGGAAACAGCAAATTTAACTACTCCCCTTGATTTTTTGGAGCTGTTTTTCATGGAATATCTGTATGCGTTGATTGTGGATCAAAGCAATTTATATACACACACAACAATTTATCTCCGCCAACCCAAATTCAAACCTTGCCAGACCAATCACATGGAAACCCGTTACGGTATCCGAATTTAAATTTTTTTGGGCCTAACCCTCAACATGGGCATTACTAAAAAAAATGAATTGCGGTTGTATTGGTCCACAGACCCGATTCATCATACGCCTGTGTTCTCTGTTGTCTTGGCCAGGCATAGATATGAGGAGTATAAAGTGTTTTATGCATTTCAACAACAATACACTCTGTCATCCTTGAGGTGACCCTGAATTTGACCGGCTCCACAAAATTCAGCCCCTTGTAAATCACCTTAACCAAAAATTTGTAGATGTCTATACTCCCCAGCAAAAAATCTGCGTTGATGTGTCCTTCATTAATTTTTATGGCCACCTTGCATTCAAACAATTTCTCCCCAGCAAGCGTGCCAGATATGGGGTCAAGATGTAGACCTGTGAGAGGGCAACAGGCTATATATATAAGTTTCGGATTTATGAGGGAAAAGATAGTCACGTGGAGCCCCCCGGATGCCCAGACTACATGGGGAGTAGTAACAAGATAGTTTGGAACTTGGTGTCAATCTTTTTCCATATGGGGTACCACTTATACGTGGACAATTTTTATTCAAGCGTGCCACTATTTAGACATTTGTACAATCTTGGAACTGGTGCTTGTGGGAAAGTGTGACCTAATGTGTGCCCACCATTAGAAGTGGGTGGATGCAGGGTGGTATATTCTAATGGTGGGCGTACCACACACTTTTTCTGGCAGAGATTTCTTCTCTTTTTTTCATTCAGCCTACAGGCTGCATACAAAAAAAAGAACATAGTATATACACCCAACAAGGATCAGTGATGTACTGGTACATCCTTGGACTTTGAATGGTTATACCAGGATGATGCCTTCAGCTGCAGGCATCATCCTGGTATTGTTTTTTTTAGCCGGCGATCGGCTTTCATGTAAAAGCAATCCTAGTGGCTAATTAGCTGCAGGATTGCTTTTACAAGCAGTGGGAGATAATGCCCCCACTGCTTTCCACGGCCTTCTCGGGCAGTCCTGTGCCATCAGGAGAACCTGAGAATGCAGCCGGTGTTTCTGCCAGCTGAACATACAGCTGATTATAGACCAAAATGGTGCCAATCATCTCTATAGTCCAAGAAATCAGAAGCTACGAGCATTTCATCACATCAGTTTAGCAGGATATAAACCGCGCCATTTGTAAATTGAGAAATCATCTGATCACACCGATCTTGGTTTGATTAGATAATGTAAGGGCAGAGGAGAGATCTAGAGTCTGATAGACCCCAGATTTCTCAAAAAAGAATATATGACAATGCCCATTGAAGTTATAGGGGATATTTGCATTCCTTGTTATAGCATTAAAAGTGATAAAAATAAAAAATTAAAGGGACAGTTTAAAAATAATGAAAAAAATCAAGATAACAAAAAAAAACCCTTGCCCCCCCCTCCCACTCGCGCGCACACAGGTCTGCGCGAGCGTTGACCCTGTGCCGATATGTAAACACCTATTGCACCATGCATGTGAGGTATAGCCGTGAACGTCAGATCAAGGGCAGTAATTCTAACACTAGACCTCCTCTGTAAATCTAAAATGGTAGCTTGTAAAGGCTTTTAAAATGTTGCCTATGGATATTAAAAATGTATGCAGTTTGTCGCCATTGCACGGGGCATGCACAATTTTAAATCATGTCATGTTTGGTATCTATTTACTCAGCATACCATCATATTTTATATTTTACCAAATAATTGGCCAATATATTGTGTTTTTGTGCATTAAAAGTAAAAAAAGTGTTTTTTTTTTTTTAATTTGATTTTGAAAAATCGCTGCGTGAGTATTATGTGACATAAAAAATTATAGCACCCACCATTTTATTCACTAGGGTGTCTGCTTTAAAAAAAAAATATAATGTTTTGGGGTTTAACCATTAGCCGCCCGGCCAATGGCCGTTTGGCGGCTTCAATTGTGTCCCTGCATTCCGGGTGCATGCCATTTGGCGTGCTCCCGCACATGCGCCGTTTGCGCTAATGCAGAGCGGCGCAGCAGTGCGATCTGTCAGCAGCAGTGCACCTCGGACACGGCCAATGACAGATCCGAGTACCGGCTCCCGTTGCTGGTACCATGTGACCTGCTGTGACCAATCACAGCAGGTCACATGACAGTTGTATACAATGGATGGCTTCATTCTGTCAGGTCAGGAACGCTGGAATGGGCAGGCAGGCCTATGGTACGGTCACGCTGCGACTGACGACAACCACTACCCACAGACCAGAGTCCCTCAGGGCGCGGAGTCTAAGCCCCAGGCTACCCTTCACCAGGGCCCCTGATGGTGGGGATGGACTTGACGCAGCCTGAGACCAGGTCGCGGCCCCCGAGTGACCCCACCTGCAATAACGACTGCCGCCACGGCATACAGCTGGTGGGAGCTAGATGGGAACACGAGTAGAGTAGTCAGACAAGCTGGGTCAATAACAACGGAGCAGATAGTACTAGACGGTAGGCAAAGAATACTCAGGTCACGGGCCGGGTTCAGCAACGGGAGGTCAGATAAAGGGTTAACGCAGAGAGTAGTCTTTTCCAAGCCGAGTCGGTTACCAGGAGAGCAATGGGAACAACACAAGAGCTTGCAACAGGGCAACATACAGGACACAAGTGCAGAGCACACTTGCAGACAGCAGGTTTAAATGTGCTCAACCACACCCTTCTGAGGAGGAGCCGCAGAAGCCTGAAGGCATAAAGGTTCCCACCATGCTTTGCAGAAAACCAAGATGGATGCCAGCTCATGGAGATGCACAAGCTCTGAAGAAAGGTAGGACCTTGACAGTACCTCCTCCTCAAGGGCCCCTCCCCCTCCGTGGCTCAACAAAAGGTTTCTGAGGAAATCGGGCGTGAAAAGCGCGGAGGAGGGCAGGAGCATGAACATCCGCGGAAGGAACCCAGGAACGTTCCTCGGGACCATAACCACGCCAATGGACCAAAAACTGTACCCGACCGCGGACCAACCGAGAATCCAAGATGCGGCTCACCTCATACTCCTCATGGCCGTCGACCCTGATAGGACGAGGCCGAGGCGGAGAGGCAGTAAAGCGGTTACAGATCAGAGGTTTCAACAGGGATACGTGGAAGACATTGGAGATGTGCATCCCAGGAGGAAGAGCAAGGGCATAGGAAACCGGGTTCACCCTGCGAAGAATGCGGAAAGGACCAACAAAACGGGGGGCCAGCTTTGGTGCGGGCACCCGAAGCTTGAGGTTGCGAGTGGACAACCACACCCGATCTCCGACCTGGTATGAGGGAGCGGGCAACCGTCTACGATCAGCCTGGAGCTTCTGGCGCTGTGCTGAGTCCTTCAAGGACCTCTGAATCTGCCCCCATGAGGAGCGCAGAGCAGCCAGGTGGTTATCCACAGCCGGAATGTCCTGTGGAGAGAACAACTCAGGCAATACAGCGGGTTGGAACCCATAGTTGGCCATGAAGGGGGACATCCCAGAGGAGGAGTTGACAGCCGAGTTCCTCGCAAACTCTGCCCATGGCAGGAGATCGACCAAGTTGTCCTGATGATCCGATATATAGCAACGAAGGAATTGTTCCAGGGCCTGGTTGGAACGCTCCGCAGCCCCATTGGACTGAGGGTGGTAGGCCGAAGAGAAGGAAAGCTCGATACCCAACTGGGAGCAGAAGGCGCGCCAGAACCTGGACACAAACTGGCTCCCACGGTCCGAGACAATCACCTTGGGCAACCCGTGCAAGCGAAATATCTCCTTGGCGAAAACCGTAGCCACTTCTTGTGCAGTCGGCAATTTCTTGAACGGAACGCAATGGCACATCTTAGAAAAACAATCGATCACCATAAGAATGACCGTATGACCTTGAGACGCAGGAAGATCCACAATAAAATCCATTCCCAGGTGTGACCAGGGACGCTCCACATTGGGAATGGGTTGCAGAAGGCCCAATGGAAGGTGCCGAGGAGATTTATTCTGGGCACAGACCGAACAAGCTGCTACATATGAGGCGATGTCAGAACGGAGAGATGGCCACCAGAATAACCGAGAAATGACCCAGGACAATTGGTTCCTACCAGGATGACCGGCAGTCTTGGAATTATGGTAGGTACGCAGCAAGCGGGTACGCAATCCCTCGGGTACAAAACATCTTACAGCCGGTCTCTCAGGAGGAGCGTTAGTTTGAGCCGCCAAAATCTGCTCCCCAAGGGGAGAACTCAGGTTGGTACGAATGGCAGCCAGGATCTGGTTTGGAGGAATGACCGAGGTCGGCTCAGTGTCCTCCCTGGACAGCTCAGAGTATTGCCGCGACAAGGCATCAGCCCTGACATTCTTGGAACCAGGCAAGTAAGAGACCACATAGTTAAAACGTGACAAAAACAGAGCCCACCTGGCCTGACGGGGTGTCAACCTCTTAGCCTCCGAGAGATATGTGAGGTTCTTGTGGTCAGTGAGAACTAGGACCGGGACCACAGAACCCTCAAGCAGGTGCCTCCATTCCTTGAGAGCCAGAATAATGGCCAACAACTCCCTGTCTCCAATCTGGTAGTTGCACTCTGCAGAGGAAAGCTTCTTGGAGTAGAACCCACAAGGAAGTAGGGGTCCCTACGCTGGGACAAGAGGGCGCCTACTCCTGTCTCAGATGCATCAACCTCGAGAACAAAAGGCAACCCAGGATTGGGATGAGACAGAATTGGGGCCGAAGTGAAGGCGGCTTTCAGAGCCTTGAAAGCTGAGATGGCCTCGGGTGACCACTCGTGAGGGTTACTGCCCTTCTTGGTCAGATCTGAGAGAGGCTTTGCCAATGTGGAAAAGTTCCTGATAAACTTCCGATAATAGTTGGCAAATCCCAAAAAGCGCTGAATGGACCAAAGACCACTGGGACGAGGCCACTGCAGAACCGCTGAAACCTTCTCAGGGTCCATAGAAAAACCCACCGGGGAAATGGTGTAGCCTAAAAAGGCAACCTGGGATTGGTGAAATTCCCACTTCTCAAGCTTACAGAAAAGCTCGTTTTCACGTAACCGTTGCAGCACCCGCTTAACATCCTGGATATGAGTCTCCATAGACGCAGAGTAAACCAGGATGTCTTCCAAGTAAACCACCACGCACTGCTGCAACAAGTCACGTAAGACATCGTTAATAAACTCCTGAAAGACCGCGGGTGCGTTACACAACCCGAAGGGCATAACCAGGTATCCATAGTGGCCGGTTCTGGTGTTGAACGCGGTCTTCCACTCATCGCCCTCCTTGATCCGTACAAGGTTGTAGGCAGCCCTAAGGTCGAGTTTAGTAAAGACTGTTGCTCCCTTGAGGCGGTCAAACAACTCGGTGATCAACGGAATAGGATAAGCATTTTTAATCGTGATCCGATTGAGACCCCTAAAATCAATGCAGGGTCTCAGCTCACCTCCCTTCTTTTTCACAAAAAAAAACCCAGCTCCTGCTGAAGACATAGACTTGCGAATGTGCCCCCGGGAAAGCGCATCCGCAACGTATTCCTCCATGGCCTGATTCTCTGCCACCGAAAGAGGATACACCCTGCCACGCGGAGGAGTAGCACCAGTTTGTAAGGTTATGGCACAATCGTATGGACGATGAGGAGGCAGAGCACCGGCGCGCACCTTGTCAAACACGTCCAGGTACTCCCCATATTCAGTGGGCAGCACAGAGTCCGAGGAGGTGCACAGCACCTTAACCGGACCACGGATGCAACCAGCCCCACACCGTGGTGACCATGAGAGAATCTCGGCCGATCGCCAATCAAAGGTCGGATTGTTCCTCTGAAGCCAGGGATAGCCCAAAACCACGGAGTAGTGCGGGGAAGAAATTACCTGGAAACAGGCCAATTCCCTGTGAACAGCCCCAATAGCTACCTCCACCGGCAGGGTCTCGTGGGTAACCTGCGATGGCTGCAAGGGCCTGCCATCTATCGCCTCGAGAACCAATGGAGTCTCTCGAGCCTGCAGAGGAATGGAGTACTGGGCCGCAAACGAACTGTCCATAAACAAACCGCCAGCCCCAGAGTCTACCAGCGCCTGGGCCGTCACCGAGCCTCCTGCCCAAGAGAGGACAACGGTGATAAGCGGTTTATCTTTACGGGAAACCGGGGACGAGGAAACTCCACCCAAGATCTGCCCCCGACAGGATCTCAGGTGCGGGCGTTTCCCGGACGGACCGGACAGGACTGCCGAAAATGCCCCCCGAGTCCACAGTACAGGCAGCGACCCTCCCGACGCCGAGAGGCCCGCTCCCCCTCGGAAAGGCGAGCAAACCCCAGCTGCATGGGCTCACTACCAGACAAACCATCCCCAGGAGGCGTGGGAGGAGAGGGAGGCACGGGTGGGACAGAAAACGTAGGCGCCAAACGGTTAGGAGGCCTCCGCAGCCGCTCCTTAAATGAAGGCCTCTCTCTGAGCCTGGTGTCAATCAAGATTAGGAAGGAGATGAGTGCCTCTAACTCCACAGGCAGTTCTTTGGCTGCGATCTTGTCCTTCAACACATCAGAGAGACCATGAGAGAAAGCAGCCACTAGAGCCTCATTGTTCCAACCCACCTCTGCCGCCAAAGTACGAAATTCGATGGCGTACTCGGCAACGGTTCGTGAACCCTGATGCATGGACATGAGCAATTTGGCAGCAGAAGCGGAGCGAGCGGGTACGTCGAATACCGTACGGAAGGAGGCAACGAAACGGGTAAACACGTGAATCACCGGGTCATTCCTCTCCCATAAGGGATTAGCCCAGGCCAAGGCCCTATCAGAGAGTAGCGAGATTAGGAAGCCCACCTTTGCCCTCTCAGTAGGGAAAGCGTGAGGTATTAATTCAAAGTAAATCCCCACTTGGTTAAGGAAACCACGACACTGACTCGGTTCCCCCCCAAAGCGCTGAGGAAGAGGGGCAGAACAGAGCAGAGCCTGCAACGCCTGAGCGAACTGATCCAACAAGCGATCCTGTTGGTCAAGTCTGGCGAGTAACATAGGGATCGAAGGCGTACCTGCACTGTCAGGATTCATGGCACTTGTGTAATGTCAGGTCAGGAACGCTGGAATGGGCAGGCAGGCCTATGGTACGGTCACACTGCGACTGACGACAACCACTACCCACAGACCAGAGTCCCTCAGGGCGCGGAGTCTAAGCCCCAGGCTACCCTTCACCAGGGCCCCTGATGGTGGGGATGGACTTGACGCAGCCTGAGACCAGGTCGCGGCCCCCGAGTAACCCCAGCTGCGATAACGACTGCTGCCAATGGCGTACAGCTGGTGGGAGCTAGATGGGAACACGAGTAGAGTAGTCAGACAAGCCGGGTCAATAACAACGGAGCAGACAGTACTAGACGGTAGGCAAAGAATACTCAGGTCACGGGCCGGGTTCAGCAACGGGAGGTCAGATAAAGGGTTAACGCAGAGAGTAGTCTTGTCCAAGCCGAGTCGGTTACCAGGAGAGCAATGGGAACAACACAAGGGCAACATACAGGACACAAGTGCAGAGCACACTTGCAGACAGCAGGTTTAAATGTGCTCAACCACACCCTTCTGAGGAGGAGCCGCAGAAGCCTGAAGGCATAAAGGTTCCCACCATGCTTTGCAGAAAACCAAGATGGATGCCAGCTCATGGAGATGCACAAGCTCTGAAGAAAGGTAGGACCTTGACACATTCATGATGCCATCCATTGTATACTAGTGCCTAGCTGTGAATGGTCACAGCTAATCACATGCACATGTCATGTGATTAGCTGTGACCAAATCACAGCTAAGCACAAAAAAAAAAAAAAAGCTGAATGAATCGATTTCATTCAGGTAAATGCTTGCTTATAGCAAAGTAATTCTTTGCTATAAGCAAATTGTGTAAAAAAAAAAAAAAAAAAAAAATACTGATCACTCCCCCAAAGTAGTACAATGTTACTATGGTAACATTGCACTACTTTGGTCAAAGTAAAATATGAAAATAAAATCTTAAAAAAATAAAAAAAAATGTAATAAAAAATTAAATATAATAAAAAAAATTTAAAAAAATTAAAAAAATATATATATTTTTTTTTTTTTCATACTGTCACCAGTCAGTGTCCCTGTTCACCGCCATGCCAGTTATATGATGATACTGTACTGCACTGGTGACAGTATGTAAAAAAAATAATAGTGAAAATAATTTTTTTAATTTTTTCATTTTCCGAAAAATTATGACAAAAAAATACAACTTCAAAAAACTCGCCATGCCTCTTATGAAGTACGTCGGACTGTCTACTCTGCAAAAAGGGGTCATTTGGGGGATATCTGTACTGTTCTGACATTCTTGGACCTCAAGAAATTAGATTGACTATCAGTACTTCAGGATTGATCAATATTCAGATCTATACCATAGTTTGTGAACTCTATAACTTTCCTACAAACTAAATAATACATCCTAATTTGGGTTATTTACACCAAAGACATGTAGCAGAATACATCTCGGCCTAAATTTATGAAGAACAATTATTTATTTGTAAACTTTTATAACAGAAACAAAGAAAAATGTGGGTTTTTTTTCAAAATTTTTGGTCTTTTTTTGTTAATTTAGCAAAAAATAAAAACCCCAGCGGTGATTAAATACCACCAAAAGAAAGCTCTAGTTGTGTGAAGAAAATGATAAAATTTTAGTTTGGGTACAATGTTGTATGACCGCACAATTGTCATTCAAAGTGTGAGAGCGCTGAAACCTGAAAACTGGCCTGGGCAGGAAGGTGTAAAATTGCACGGTATTGAAACGGTTAAATTAATTTCCTAGCAAAAATTACTGATTTGTTTTCATGTGAACAAAAAGTGTCAGAAAAGGCTTGATCTTCAGGTGATTAGAAGAGTGAGTGATGTGTGGCATAAACTTCTAATGCTGGGCATAAAATTCCCCCACCCCCCAAAACGACCCCTTTTTGGAAAGTAGACACCCCAAACTATTTGCTGAGAGGCATGTTGAATCAATAGAAGAATTTAAGTTTTTGGAAAATGACAAACTTGTCATTTAAATGATTTACTGTTTACACATGCCATGGGTATATGTGGAATTATTCCCCAAAATACATTCTGCTACTTCTCCTGAGTATGGGGGTACCACATGTGAGAGACGTTTTGGCAGTCTAGCCAAGCATAGGACCCCAAAATCCAATAAGCACCTTCAGGCTTTTAAAGAGATTTATTTCCTTATTACACTTTCTGACTACTTATCACAGTTTCGGAGGCCCTGAAATGCCAGGATAGCACCAAACCCCCCCAAATTACCCCTTTTTGGAAAGTAGACACCCCAAGGAATTTGATAAGAAGCATGTTGAGTATTTTTCAGATCTCATTGTTGCCACAAGTTTTTGAAAAATGAAACAAAAAAAAACATATTTTTTCTTTACTATATTTATATTTCAAAACTTTATGAAAAAAAATGAGATCTGCAAAATACTCACCATGCCTCTTTTTAAAGTCCTTGGGGTGTCTACTTTCCAAAAGTAGATCATTTGGGGGGGTTTGGTGCTATCCTGGAATTTCAAGGCCTCCAAAACTGTGAAGGGTATTGAGGAAGTGAAATGAGGATGTTATGCACCTTCAGGTTTTCAAAGTGGGCATTGGATTTCGGGCTTCTGTATGTGGCTAGGCTTCCAAAAAGTCTCACACATGTGGTATCCCCATACTCATTAGAAGTAGCAGAATGTATTTTGGGGTGTAATTCCTCATATACCCATGGCTTGTGCAAGAAATAAATCATTTAAATGACGACTTTGTTTAAAAATAAAAAAAAATGTTGTCGTATTCCAGAAACTTTTGAAAAAAAAATAAATCTTCCATAGACCCAATATGCCTCTCAGCAGATAGCTTAGGGTGTCTACTTTCTGAAAAGGGGTCATTTGAGGGTGTTTGTACTATCCTGGTATTTTAGCACCTCAACAAATGTGATAAGCAGTCAGAAAGTAAAAGCTGTGTACATTCCATTATCTATACCATAGTTTGTAGACGCTATAACTTTCACACAAAGCTATCAATATACACTTATTGTTTTTTTTTTAACCAAAAACATGTAGCTGAACACATTTTGGCCTAAATTTATGACAAAATTTTATTTTTTTTGGATATTTTTAATGACCGAAATGAGAAAATATCATTTTTTTTAAGCGCCAAAAATAAAAAGCACACAGGTGATCAAATACCACCAAAAGAAATCTCTATTTGTGTGAAAGAAAGGACATAAATTTAATTTATGTACCGTATTGCATGACCTCCCAATTGCCCATTAAAATAGTGCAGCGCTGTATAGCAAAAAAATGGCATAAATTGCAGTATCTATACCATAGTTTGTAGATGCTATAAATAACATAGAACTGCAGCGCTATAAAATTATAAAACTATATACACAACTGATGAATGCATAAAGTGCTCAGTGCATGTGAATCCAAGGATTATTAAGTGAAATAAAAATGATACGGACTTGTGTGTGATTAAAATCAATAAACAATAAATAAATGTCCCATAAAAAGTGCAAATAGTCCTTAAATGTGGAGTATCTTGTGCTTGAAATGAGGAATTCTGTATTCCAAAATAACGCATAATAACGTATATTTCATATAAGAGATGATTCGGTGAAGTGCGGAAGGTGGTAAAAATGCACACTCACCAGATGCACATTTAAATTGCGCAATGTATAGTATATAAAGAAGTCTGCCAGAGGTCCCCTTTAAGGTGGAATGGATGCACAGCCTGGTAAGGATATCCCTCCTCTGGATACTGGGGCTGTTTATGGCCTGATGTCACCCGGGAAACTGCAGATGTAATAGCTCAATTTACCAGGCGCTATTTTGTTGAGGATCTCAGGGAATGTGTGAGCGTGCATGTGTGCTGCACATTCAATGGACAATTCAATGGACAATTGCGCAGTCATGCAATACAGTACATAAATGAAATTTATGTCCTTTTTTTCACACAAATAGAGCTTTCTTTTGGTGGTATTTGATCACCTGTGCGCTTTTTATTTTTGGCACTATAAACAAAAAAAGTTTTGAAGAAAAAAATGTTTTTGAAAAAAACAATATTTTCTCATTTCAGTCATAAAAAATATCCAAAAAAAACCTAAAATTTTGTCATAAATTTAGGCCAAAATGTGTTCTGCTACATGTTTTTGGTTAAAAAAAATCCCAATAAGTGTATATTGATAGCTTTGTGTGAAAGTTATAGCGTCTACAAACTATGGTATAGATAATGGAATTTACACAGCTTTTACTTTCCGACTGCTTATCACATTTATTGAGGTGCTAAAATACCAGGACAGTACAAACACCTCCAAATGACCCCTTTTTGGAAAGTAGACACCCTAAGCTATCTGCTGAGAGGCATATTGAGCCCATGGAAGATTTATTTTTTTTTCAAAAGTTTCTGGAATATGACAACACCTTTTTTAATTTTTACACAAAGTTGTCATTTAAATGATTTATTTCTCGCACCAGCCATGGGTATATGTGGAATAACACCCCAAAATACATTCTTCTACTTCTGAGTATGGGGATACCACATGTGTTAGACTTTTCGGGAGCCTAGCCACATACAAGAACCTTGAAATCCACTGACCACTTTGAAAACCGGAAGTTGCGCAACTTCCTCATTTCACTTCCTCAATACCTATCACAGTTTCGGAGGCCTTGAAATGCCAGGATAGCACCAAACGCCCCTAAATGATCTACTTTTGGAAAGTAGACACCCCAAGGAATTTAAAAAGAGGCATGGTGAGTATTTTGAAGATCTAATTTTTTCTCACAAGGTTTTGAAATATAAAAAAGAAAAGAAAAAAAAAGGTTTTTGTTTTCTTCATTTTCGAAAAACTTGTGGCAACAAACGAGATCTGAAAAATACTCAACATGCTTCTTATCAAATTCCTTGGGGTATCTACTTTCCAAAAAGGAGTCATTTGGGGGAGTTTGGTGCTATCCTGGCATTTCAAGGCCTCCGAAACTGTGATAGGTAGTTAGGAAGTGTAATGAGGAAATAAAGCCCTTTAAAAGCCTGAAGGTACTTATTGGATTTTGGGGGCCTATACTTGGCTAGACTGCCAAAACGTCTCTCACATGTGGTACCCCCATATTCGGGAGAAGTAGCAGAATGTATTTTGGGGAGTAATTCCACATATACCCATGGCATGTGTAAATCATTTAAGTGACAAGTTTGTCATTTTCCAAAAACTTGTGGTAAAAAAATAAATTCTTCTATTGATTCAACATGTTTTCAGCAAATAGTTTGGGGTGTCTACTTTCCAAAAAGGGGTCGTTTTTGGGGGTGGGAGCATTTTATGCCCAGCATTAGAAGTTTATGCCACACATCATTCACTCTTCTAATCACCTTCCGCACTTCACCGAATCACCTTTTATATGAATTATACTTTATATTGGAATACAGAATTCCTCATTTCAAGCACAAGATACTCCACATTTAAGGACTATTTGCACTTTTTAAGGGACATTTATTTATTGTTTATTGATTTTAATCACACACAAGCCCGTATAATTTTTATTCCCCTTTAATAATCCTTGGATTCACATGCACTGGGCACTTTATGCATTCATCAGTTGTGTATATAATTTTATAATTTTATAGCGCTGCACTTCTATGTTATTTATGCTATTCTGAAGGTTACAGGTTCCTTTTTTAGTGCATTTTGCTGCTACATGATTTTCAAGCGCTCGCTGAGTGTCTATACAGTACATATGCTTTGTAGATGCTATAACTTTCACACAAAGCAATCAATATATACTTATTTGGATTGTTTTACCAAAAACATGTAGCAGAATACATTTTGGCCTAAATTTATAACTAACTTTGAGTTTACTATATATTTTTTATAGCCAAAAGTAAAAAATACAGTTTTTCTTCAAAATGTTCAGTCTTTTTTTGTTTATAGCGCAAAAAAAAAAAAGCGCACAGGTGATCAAATACCACCGAAAGAAAGTTCTATTTGTGTGAAAAACAGGATGTAAATTTTGTTTGGGTATAGCATTGTATGACTGCACAGTTATCAGTTGAATTAGTGCAGCACCGAGTAGCAAAAAGAGGCCTGGTCATTAAGGGGTAAATCCTCTAGAGGGCAAGTGGTTAATAGTGAAGATTTTCTTTCAGCATATAAATAAAAAAAATAACATTCAACCATTATACTTTCTGGTGGTGCATGTCTTATGCCTTCCTTTGCTGCTCCCCAGTTGCTGCACGTATTCCACACTGTATTACCTGCTCTTCCTGCTACATGCTGTTGTTCTGCTTTCTGGATACATCGTGGCAGTCCACTAGTAAGAACCACAGCATGCAGAGGGGAAATCAGGGAAAAATTGCTGTAATTCTCCATTTTTGTCTTATTTTTCTCCAACATCTATTTTTGTGCCTTTTCAGGATGCAACCAGTGCTGCTACAGCTGCAGTAATGTGAATTAAATGCAGAAGAGATTACTGCAACTCTATTGCAAAAACACAACCCGATAATCTACTCCTCATAAAACAGACCACACAGTTTTTGGAACGTAACAGCCATATGGGCTATTTATTACAAAACCAAGAACAGCAAAAAATAAATAACAAAGAAACATCAAAAACATACTGGGGCTAAGGTCCTTGGAGGGCATTTTTACCAAATACCTAGCTGTATCTACAGGGGGGAAATGCTGTACAATGTGCCTGCAGCTCCATCACTTTATTTATTTATTACAGGTACTTATAGAGTGCCGTCAATGTACACAGCACTTTACATATATGTTGTACATTCACATCAGACCCTGCCCTTGAGGAGCTTACAATCAAAGGTCCCTAACTCGCAGTCATACATATAGTATATACATTAGGGCCAATTTAGACAGGAGAAAATTAAACTACCAGCATGTTTTTGGAGTGTGGGAGGGAACCCACACAGGCACAGGAAGAACATGCAAACGGCAAGTAGTGCCGTGGTTGTGGTTTTAAACCAACTACCCTAGTTCTGCTAGGCGGAAGTGCTAGCCACTGTGCTAATTGTCACCTTGGTGACAATTAAATAATTACCCACAAATACAGCCCAAAGCACCCACACCAGGTCAAATTCTTCTTTAACAGAAAAAATATATATAATGGCGCCTATGGAAAAAATAAAAAATCTATATATATCTATAAATCACTTACTATAATATACCAGCTGCAAAAAATCACCATAAATCAATAAAGTGCAATAAGTAACACAAAAAAATATTTTGCGCTAGTAAAAAATTATCTCCATAAATCAAATGTGTAAATAAGTGCAAACAAAAAAAATTATATATATATATATAAGAAAAATATTCACACTTTTTAGTACAAAAAAACGTGCACAAAAAAGAAAAATAAAGTGACAATACCACCACCAAAATAAAACTCACCAGAGCTAAAACAAATAAATAAATAATTAAACCATATATTGCTCTGGGAACAGTAGTATTAGTAATAATGATAAGTCATTCATAGATGTATCTTCAAGGAATAGTATTCTGCAGAGCCCAGATCCACATAGACCAATTTCAGATGGAGCCAATTACTTTCAAATCAATTATCATCAAGGAAATCCACTTCTCAAGAAAGCCACCTTCAAACGTATCCAAAGAGGGAAATGCCAGACACTCGGAAGAAACAGAAGAGCTTCATGGTGCGGTATTATTAAAACAACATCTTTATTTAGTACTCATTGTCCTTAACTCAAAAGGTGTCCCAGCCGACACCAGCATCAACAGCGATCACAGCAAAACAGACCCAGCTACTCGGCACATGCGCAGTAGCTCATAGGGAACGTAATGACGTCACATCAATCAAGCTGCGCCCTGCGCGTTTCATCATCGACGTCCTCACGGAGCAGATGCCGTGAGGACGTCGATGACGAAACGCGTAGGGAGGAGCTTGATTGATGTGACATCATTACGTTCCCTATGAGCTACTGCGCATGTGCCGAGTAGCTGGGTCTGTTTTGCTGTGATCGCTGTTGATGCTGGTGTCGGCTGGGACACCTTTTGAGTTAAGTACAATGAGTACTAAATAAAGATGTTGTTTTAATAATACTGCACCATGAAGCTCTTCTGTTTCTTCCGAGTGTCTGGCATTTCCCTCTTTGGATACGTTTGAAGGTGGCTTTCTTGAGAAGTGGATTTCCTTGATGATAATTGATTTGAAAGTAATTGGCTCCATCTGAAATTGGTCTATGTGGATCTGGGCTCTGCAGAATACTATTCCTTGAAGATACATCTATGAATGACTTATCATTATTACTAATACTACTGTTCCCAGAGCAATATATGGTTTAATTATTTATTTATTTGTTTTAGCTCTGGTGAGTTTTATTTTGGTGGTGGTATTGTCACTTTATTTTTCTTTTTTGTGCACGTTTTTTTGTGCTAAAAAGTGTGAATATTTTTCTTATATATATATATAGTTTCAAATTCTTCTTTACTTATTTCATCTGCACATGACTGAATAATTGTTGGATAAGGTGGTCAATTTATTATGTGAAGATTCTCAACTACTTTAGTAAGTCAGCTTCTATAATTAAAATGTGTTCCTTATGGAATTAAATGACCACCTAAAAAGAGCCTTTTTTACTTTAGAAATGTGCCCATTTAAAAAAAACCTAGAACAGGATGGGTGAACACAAGTTTGCTGGATGCTAGCTAAACTCAGACTGGGAGCTGATTTGCTGCACCACTTTTCAGCCTCTGAAAACGTTTCGTGACAATTTTAATTCTATAACGTGAGCACATTTTCTCACAATGCATCCTTTAGCCATTAATCCTAAAGTCCCTGACTTTCCTTTAACAGTCACGCCAGTCTTACATTTATGCTTGTGGGATTTTTTTCTCCAACCCTGCCCTTACTATTGTGCAGAATTTAACCTCCTTCCTCCGGCTGTACGCATATATGCCGCCTCTCGGTGGGTGGGCCTTAATACATAGAGGTCACATATATGCATACCAAAATGTAAACAATACTGTGCCAAGAGCATGCTCCTAGCACAGTTACCGAAGGGTATCAGAAAGTTCCCCATCTCTACTTGTGATCAGGAGTTTTCTGACCATGTGACTGCGGTGACAGCCAACTACGACAGTCACATGACCAAAATGCTCACCTCCTGGAATCTGAAACCTCTTAAAAAGCTGGGAGGTGCCTGTGGAAAGGGGTTAACCTTTTTTCTGCACCAGGATCTCATTAGGGACTCACTTTAGGGATTAGACAAAGAGTTGGGGGTTCTCTCTTCCCCTCTCCCCCCTCCCCCCATTTTGGCCAGGCCTTCTTGTGATGGGTTTCATTAGACTTCAGTGCTGTTAGTACCACCGTGGTATAATGAGTATAATATTGTTCAGATTACCCCATTGTTGGTTTTCTCATCCTAGTTAACAGTTAAAGAGTCTCTGCACAAGAAGAATATCCTTCTTTCTTCAAGAAATGGTCTATAGCCAAATCAGCACTTAGGCTATAACTTATTGTTCTGCTGTTGTTTTTATTGCTTCTTATCAAAGGTGGAAATTTTGTATGATCATTTACTGGAATGTATTTTTTGTTTGCACTGTATGTGTACTGCTTTTTTTGTCAAAACTTTAATAAACAATAAGTAAAAGAGAGTTGGAGGGGGGCCCCTTTAGCAACAGCTGAAGACTGGATACTTTAGGGAAAGGGAGAGTTAGAAACTTTGGACCATTTTAAGTAGTGCTGATACTTTTCCTTCTCTGTAGTTAAGTACAGTGTGGACGGCTTCTAGTGTCAGAACCTTAAATGAACCCATACTCCAAGTTTTGTGATTACCTTCATCTGTATTATATGATTGTCATAGCAAAAATGTAAACCAGAACAAACATTAGCATGAATTATACTGTCTGCTTTATACACACTGTTCCCAGGGCCGTGAACTGGGAGGCACCACCAGTCTTCCTTTACAGGACCCAGGCCAGCAGGGGAGCCCTGGCAGCAGGGTGGTCTATATTTGGGCAAGAAGGGTGATCAACAGCTGAAAGATGGCTTCTTCTCCTTTCCCTCTCGCCAGCTTTCAGCTGTTGCAGAGAGAGCCATACAAGCGCACAATAGGATCCTTCAGGATAGACAGCGGGGGAAGGGTCCAGTAAACATGCCATATCTGTTAGCCCCTCCCTTTCCTGAGTGAACACAATGAGTGATTGTGTTCATTCATAGTTGAAGCATAGTAAATTGTATTTATTTGGGAAGGGGTCTGTCAGGTTGGCTGTATGGTGCCCCGTGGGTTCTAACTGCAGCCCTGACTGTTCCCATTTCATTTATCATTTGGGTCCCATATTTATATAGTTCCAACACATTATAAAGAAGTTTAAAGAGTATATAGAACCATTTACTCCAATTCTAACCAAACTCACACAACTTCACACATGCACGTTGTGGTGATATTCTGGTCAGCCCTGTAGCAAGAAGACCCATGGCTGGCATAACATACTATAACTCTGGTCACATAGTCTGTAGCAGCTCTGCATTTAATGAGCCAACAAAAGCAACCTTTTATTCACTTTCATTGAGCACTCTATGGAAGTCTGCTCTCTAGTTCATGGCTGCCATGGCATTAGGTCAAATAACCCTGGACTAGGATCTCTGTGTTATGAAGGTCATGTTTATGTTTATTTTAAGAACATTACCTGTATTGCCTCCCTAATTGTTGGAAAAAATTCCCAATGTTGCAAATTTCTGCAAACCATATGGTGTTAATATTCAGCCAGTGGATTTCCAAATAATCATCAGCAGCCCAGCTAAGAAGAGTAATGCCTTCACTGTAGGGAGAGGTGAACGCACAAAGTGCAACAGGGAAATCCCACCACTTTGGTCTCTACTAGTGCCCAACCTAAAAGGGGCCTCAAAGTAAAAAAGAAATTATTTTTCACAATGGGCTATGAAAGCTTTATAACAAAACATATGGGACACAAATTACAATATAGATTGTTATACCACTTAAAGCACATCTTGATTTGAAAGCTTTTCCCCTACTCTTCCCCCTACGAATTGATCATTCCACATCAGTTGAAAGCACTACTCATATATCCAAGTCTGGTACAAAGTGCATGGCATAAGGAACAAAGCAGTTTTGCTCCAAGTCTTAATGGCGCACTCCAGACTTACAATAGTCTTTGCGGTAAGTAACAGTCTGAGATTCGATGACCTTGAACAAAAATGTCAGTGTTTTATGATCTTCTGATTTTATGTGAAGTAATCTCTCTCATTCATACTGTATATTATATTACACAGGGGCTCCTACTGCCTAAAAGAACCCGTTTAACAAAAACTGATGACACTAAAGATTATTTGGTAGATATTTATGACTTCTAAGAAAACAAATGCATTTCTTTATGTGGCCTTTAAAATACAAGATAAATGCATCTATTACGCAGTCCAGGGATAGAACTAGAATGCTCTGAATATCAAATAAACATTGCAATGTATTCTACCAGATAAATATATACAGGTTTTTTGAGCAAGGGAAGGTGCAGTAATTCATAGCAACAAATCACACACCTATAATTAATGTTACTAAAGTAAACCAGCATCCTTTAGCTTTGGAATGCTGTTATCTGCGCATCATCATTACTTTTTGAGTGACTTTAATAAATATACCCAACCTAGGCTTATCAGTGAAAACTGAAAAAAATAGAGGTGTTGGCCAAAACGTTTTGTGTGTGTTTCATTGTCTTAGTATGATGTAGAGTTACTAGTAAATGTATGGATGCTAATAGTCTCATTTTGTGTATTGTGTTATTATTGCTTTTCTAACCAGCTCGGATTTGTTAACCTATGAAATAAAACAGAAAGATAAGGTGAACTTTTAGTATACTGTAAGTTTAATAATAGTAAAACTATGGTTGGGTATCTTCTTCATAGGACTGATGATGATTAGTGGTAACATTGGTTCAATGAACCAGGTTTCATAGTCCCAGTGTGTGACCTCTACTAGGTGAATGTACTTGTTATTACATATTATTTATATAGTACTCACGGTTTTACAGTGCTTTACTTACTGTACGTTTACATAAGTCTCTTCTCTCAAGGAGCTTACAATCTAAGGTCCTTATCAAACAGGCATGCCAACATGCACACATACTAGGAGCAATTTAGACAGGAGACAATTATGCTAAAAGTATGTCTTTACAGTGTTAAACCAGAAAACCCAGAGGAAACCCACGCAAGCACATAGAGAATAAGCAAACTCCATGCAAAAAGTGTTCAGACCAGGATTCCAGCAAGGAATTCCAGGAGGGGGACTTACCAGAATCTGTAATCTTCAACAAAAATGGGGCTCCCAGATACTGCCCCCTACGTGAAAGAGTAAATGGTAAATAGCACCCCCTACTCATTCACATGTAAATAGTGAAAAGTGTAAATACTTACACAGTTTTGGATGTTCCTTATTTAAAAAAGCCCTAGAATCTTCCAGGACTTAAGTCCATTGCCGTCCAGGTCATCCAGCGATGCAGATCCTCGTTCAGATGATCGACAAGTGTCTTTCAAGAAAAAAATTCCTCCAAATGAAGGACATGTTCAATCCTAATGCTGGCTGGCACCTAATGACATTTCCTGGGCTCCACTGGGTGGGGGGCTCATGGAACCCAGCTCTCTTTGGAGAGGTGGGGAGACCCCTGTTTCAGCTCCCATATCCCTCTTATGTGTAAATCACCCTGTGCCTGTTAGGGGTACAGGGTGATCTGTCCTAATATTGTGTGGGCTTTGTCTCAAACTGTGTAGACATGTTTAGGAGATAGGTGGGGGGTTGTGGATTGTTTAATGTTATGTGTATTAGCTTAGTGGGGGGTGTCTCCAGCAGCCCTCCCTGCTGATGGGACTGTCTGCTGGGTGAAGCTTGAAAATCTGTGGGTCTCTTGTTACTAAATGTAGATTGCCCCGCCCTGTGTCATTATGCAGGGAGGGGGGATTGTCCCTTAAGTGTATATATCTTGTATCTGTGTTCAAATAAACTAGTCTACCTCCTGGTTTACTTCAAGACTGGTGTCGTCTAGTCTTGTATGGTCGGCTGTGGTGTCTGTTGTCGGTGTTTGGACGGGGAAGTGGTATTCTAACGGAAGTACTCAAGCGCAGTCTGGGTAGTTTCCGTTACACATGGCAATGGCCAAATGGGCAAATAATTTATGGCACACAGCTATTGCAACATGACACATTAAGTACATGTAATCTCAGATGCCACTTTACTCAGCTCACAGAAGCAAAGAGAATGACTGCATATCACCATGCGACTGTTCTCTTCTTCCCATGTGAAGCTTGATACTTGCTAATTGGCCACTTAACACCTAGCACTGTCACAAAGAGGGAAGGAGAACTGGTGCAGCTGGAGGACAGCATGTGGCACCCTCTAGCAGTGGGTTGTTCAGCCAGTTGCCATACTAGTGCCCACGGGAGAAGTTTATATGTATTTTCCAGATGGCGGGCCAGTGACCCAAATAGCTATCTCTCTGGTTCTCTACTTGGATCAGGTTCCTATTTAATTTGACCAAGGACCATGCAGGGAGACAGATGTGAAAGGGATCCCAATGAACAGCCAAGGTCCATGGAACATGGGGGCTCAGGTCACAAGGTACATGACAACAGGAGAATCACTTACCTTAGCACCAGGGGGTGGACTAACCTTCAGGAGCCACCACTCACTCTGAACCCTAACCGGAGGTCTTGTCCCACACTTTCCAGCTATTAGCTGTACCATGTTTTCTTAGGAAGAACAGTAGCTTGACCCAACACTTCTTGCAGACACATTTGTTTGCTTACTGCATGTACTGATAATCCCCACCACACACACCCAGGATGTATCGCTGATTTTGCAACCTTTACTAACATTATCTGCATAGCATGATAAAACAACAACTATTTCCAAAGATGTTTTGCAAAGACATGGTTTAGTTCCAAAAGGTTACTTTCAGTCATACATAGTTTGTTCCATAGCTGGGTGCCATCTGAAATAGGCTGCTGTGGTAATCATGCCTTGCCTTTAATTCCTGTTTCTTATCAATCTAGGAGTTCAACTGAATTTCACTTTTCCAAAAAGGAAAAGCATGCATTCACTCCACGTCCTCTACATTTTATGCATTGTATTCAAGCGATGTTGTTGCTTTGCTGTGCATAAGCAAAGCATGCGCAACGGATCAAATTCAAAATCCTAACACTGACGTACAAAGCTGTCCACCATACTTCCCCGTACTACATCACTGACCTAATATCCAAGTACTGCCCAGCACCCTGAAAACCCATCTCTTCAGGGAAGCCTACCCCACCCCCTGCTAACCTGCCGACCTCCTCCACTCTTCCTACCACTCCATCCCCCACAGTTATCTCCTCCTGTGCCACTATCCCCTCCCTCCTAGATTGTAAGCTCGAAAGAGCAGGGCCCTCAATCCCCTCATGTTTTGCATTGTATTGGTATTGTTCTGTCACATGTTCTGTCCCCTTTTGTAATGTACAGCGCTGAGCAAACCATTGGCGCTTTATAAATACTGTATAATAATAATAATAATGAGTTTGTTTTTTCTTTTTTTTTTTTTTTTAGGGGGGGGGGGAGATATGGATAATGCAAATGCTCAGAAATGTAAAAATAAAAGCAATATATTTTCACAGTATACACTTTAATTTGATAATATTAGCATTGTGCTAGCAATACAAACAATAGTTATTTTTGACAATCCAATATAAGCTTAGTTAAAAAATTACCTTTCATGTTGTGAGTTGTGATTGTCTGTTGGCTATCTCTTTCCAAAACTTCCTTGATTCCCTGCATGCTTTACAGATGTATAACATTTCTCCCAAATTGAATTACCCCTTCCTCACCTTCATCTAGAGCAGATGAACAGTCTAGGCAAAACGGCAAAAGCATAATATGAAATATGGATAATTCAAAAGAAAACGTGGATTGGCAAGCATGTATGTTAGTGAATGCGATGCACTTGCAAGGAAAATAAAAGAAGCAGCATTTTTGCTTGCACATGATTGGTTGGTGGAAGTAATCAAAGCTTCACCTCATTCACTAAGCTCTAAGGAAAATTCCCCTGCAAAGAGCAACTTCCCTTGCAAAGTGAGCAGTCTATTTGCCTTTAGTAAATCAACTCATAAGAGTGAACCAGTCTGGGCAAAGAGAAGTTGGGCCAGTTGCACAAACATGTTTGGGGTGAACTGACCTGATCTGTATCAAGTTTCTACTTCACTGCCTGAAGTAGTTCACCCATCTCTACAGGACCAATAGAACTGTGAGTTTAGTTGTTACCATCACACTTCTAAAATGGACTAATATTTTCATAATTGGAAAAAGATACTCCTTTTCTCAGGAGTGAGGTTTCAATTATTCATAGAATTTTAAACTCTGAGAGAAACACCTGTAAATCTAACCATGAACACTCCAGCAATGAGATCTGTCGAACTTGGATTTTCACTTATTCTGTGATAGGTTGAACCCAAGCTTACTATTGTGTTTCCCATGTCATAAAATTAGTTAAAATCCAGGAAGAGTAGAACCTCCTTGCAAATTCCATTGAGCACATGAATACTTAGAATCACATACAGAGAATCTACCCACTTGAGTACTTGTTGTGCTTTATCTATCCAGATGGTAGCATGTGAGAACTGCATGAATTTAATATGATTACACTCACCACGTGTTGGCATGTGTGAGTTAGCGCACTTCATGGCTGGAGGCCATATTTCCACACTGAACTCCACAGCAAAATGATAGTGTCCTTTCACTTGCCAGTGACACCTGTCCCAGCACTGACCACAGAGTTGTTTTGAGAGATACTTAGCTGAGTGCAGATTCTCCCCACCATATAGTTTTTCACGTTTCATGATACACCTTTTTCTTTTTTTAATTTTTTTTTGTATCATTAACTTTTTTTCAAGGTTTTATCAAGTACAAACTAAGTGAGGCATTTGTGTGTTTGGAAATCACAGGCAAGAATATACAAATTTACATTTGAGTTACAGGAAGGCACCCAACGTGAGATGCAATATCATTACAAAACAAAAGAAATTTGTGAGAACGGGAAGAAGAAAGGAAGAGAAGAGACAAAAAAAAATGTAACCTCTGTATGTCACCAAGGTATTTTATGATAGCATATCATAGTAGTATAACATATAGTATATAGTATATTAGTCACCAGGTTAAGAGCATGAACCATGATCCCAATGCATATCTATCTTTTATGCTAATCAACCCAAACTTTCCAGTTTTTATTGAAAGAGTTACAAGAGGATGACCTAATAGCCAAAAGCTGTTCATATTGATAGTAGAGGTTTACTTGTTCTAAGACTTCCGAAGGGTTGGAGGAAAGATTGTTTTTCCAGTGTCTGGCAATGACTAGTTTCTCTGTCAATAACATGTGTGTAACAACTCTCCTAGATGAATAGGAGAAGTTGCCTATTCCTGTGTGTAAGAGTGATAATGCAGGGTCTGGATGCTGCAACACCCTGGACAGGTCAGCTATAATGTTAAATATTTTCCTCCAATAGCTTATTAGATTTTTGCATGACCAGAAGATGTGGAGGATAGTACCAGGACGGCCACACTCTCTCCAACACAAAGAAGATAGGGAGGAGTAGAATTTTGTGAGTTGATGTGGGATTCTATACCATCTGGTCACTATTTTTTGTGTGAGTTCCCAGTGATTAATGCAGTGGGATGTTGAGCAAGTGTACCTAAAAGCTGCAGTCTATTGTTGAGGGTTGAAAACCACATTCAGGTCCTCCTCCCATTTCAGCATAGGAGGAGATTTAGTAAATTGAAATTTGTGTTGTAGTACATGATACAGCAGGGAGGTGCCTTTTGCAGTAGCGATGGTGGAAGTGTAGAAGTGCCATACCTTAGACGATAGATGTATTAAGGGTGGTGGAAATTTAGTAAGAAAGGAGGTGATTCGGGTATACATGCGACGAAACGCATAGGACGGGGTTTGATAGTGCCACATCTGTTCCTATGAGGGAGTACAGAGGAGTTGGAGTGACTTAGCATTTTTTAAAGCACCATACATATGCTTACATGTAAGTGCAATTTTAAGTATTTTATATCCAATAAAAACAGTATTACGCTGTGGAAGTTTTCTTCTGATTGTTTTTTATGGTGGTGGAGGAGTATTGTGGATGTTCTGGAGATCTTTTCATTTATGGAGTCCAATACCAGTGGATAAAGGTTTCAGGAGTATACAGGAAGCTGATCGGTTTAGGGGCTTGATGAAGCACCAAACACACAGTTTGACCTACCTATGCAGGTGATCAACACCTTGTGGTGAGTGGGGCTCTGGAGGGGGAGCACTGAGTGCAGCACTTACCACAAGAACTTTATGGATAAGAAAATTGGTCACTGAATCACACTGTATCACATTGAATGTTAATGTGGAAAGTGTTTTACACTGGGACTTTAAATATTGCATACAAGTGCACTGCATATATTTTTTAATATTTAATGGTATTTATTCTTTCATTGAGATTGGCTGATATTGGGAGGATTGATGTCCATGGTTGTTTAAAATTTTCACATAATTTAGCACTTTATATTGTATTACATATATGCACGGTTATACAGACATGCACGTATCCCCCTATCCATAGGGATGAATCGAGTCCCTGGGGAGGAGGGGTCTATATAAGGCACATTATGTTTTATATATGGTATCAGGCACATATTGATTTATCTATTTATTTTGTCCATTCATTTGTGGGACACAATCACGATTGAAGTGTGGCACAGCCAGGACTAGTATTTATAGAATCACAAGTGGCAGCGCAGCATTTATATTATACATACATTTGGTTGAGACAGGAAGGTTAAATTGGACTTGCACATCTTTAAAGGTTTTAATATAGTCACTATACAATAAGTCGTTGATCCACTGAAGGCCTCTTTCCAACCATTGTTTGGTAGAAAGATAAGGGATGAGTACTTATAGATAAGATAAGGGATGAGTACCTCTAAAGGCATTCTAACGGTAGTGCTTATGGGATAATTTTTTGAGTAACGTAAGAGATGTCTCCAAGCCAAAATAGTAGCTTGTGCTGTAAGGGGGAAGTAGGATAAAGTTAGTGGTTTGTGTCAGCTAGCAACAGAAGGTGTAGGTGAGGTACTCGTGCACAATGTGCTTCAATTCTGATCCATAAGGTATCGGATGAGGCTGTGAACCAATGTTTAGCCTGTGCGAGGACAGTAGCATAGTAGTAATCAGTCGTGGACACCTAATCCTCCTATTTTCCTATGTTGGATTGTGTGTTTATAGGAGCATCTTTCTTTTTTCCCTTGCCATATAAAGTTCCCAAGTACCTTCTTTATCTCCAATAATTGGGATTGTTTAAATGGGACTGGGAGAGTTCTGAACAAGTATATAATTTTAGGGAGCATCATCATTTTGAAAGAGGCAATCCTTCCGATCCAGGATAACTCAACCTTCGAGATACAAGACATATCACTACGGATTTCACTAATGAGTGATTTAAGATTAATGTCCACTGTAAAAGATATTTGGTTGACTAAATACCAAGGTAAGGTATGGATTTGTCCGTCCAAGAGTACAGAAGTTGGGATTTTAAGTGCTCACGGGCATGGGTGCTAACTCCCAAATCCGAAATAAGGGATTTGATCAAATTAATCTTGTAGTATGACAGGGTACTAAAGTACTTAAGTGCCTCATGTGCAAAGGGAAGCAAGATGGTAGGATTAGTTAACATGCGTATGACATCATCAGCGAAGAGGTTGATGACATGGCAGTGGTGGTGGAAGTGAAAGCCAGTTTTATGAGGGTGAGAACGAATAGATTCAGCCAAAGGTTCCATCATTAGATTAAAAATGGATGGAGACAGTGGGCATTCCTTCCGTGTGCCATTTGAGATCATAAAGGTTTTGGTTGTGGTGAAAACCTGGGCCGAAGGGTGGGAGTCATGTACAGCATTCATGTAGCCCCAATGACTTCTATAGAACGCCTTTTCTGCATCAATAAAGAGTAGCAGAGAAGTCGTTCTGTGAGATTTGCATGTTGGACAATATTAATTATGTGTCTAGTTGCATTTGCTGCTTGTCGGCCTTAGTGAAGCCCAGTTGATCAGGGTGGGGGTCACACCAAATAGCTGCTTAGCTAACAGTTTGGCGTAGATTTTAACATTAACATTAAGTAATGAGATGGGACGAAAGTTGGATGGCGTATCGGGTGTCTTACCCAGTTTGGGGATAGTTACAATGAATGCTTTAAACATTTTAGGGGGGAATGTGCTTTTGGAAAATGCTTCCTGAACTACTTGGAGAAGATGAGGGGTAAGGATATGTTTGAACACTTTATAGTATTCAGTGGTGAGGCCATCTGGGCTTGGGGATTTGCCATTCAGCATGGAAAGAATTATATGTTCTAGTTCACCCAATGTAACATTTGCGTTCAGGGATGCCAATTGGGGGTTTGATACGGAGGGAAGCTTGAGTGAGGTCAAGAATTTATTAATGCTGAGATCAGAGGGTTGAAGGTTGAGTAGCATCTTCTCTTAAATTGTAAAGTGAGTGGTAATAGTCGGCAAACGCGTCGACAATTGCCTGATGGTTTTCAATTTTTACTTTAGATGTAGGATGAATGATGTGAGGAATTTTAGCTTTCTTTTTTGAACTTTGAGTCTGTGGGCCAAGAGTTTGCTTGCTTTTTTATTGTTGGTGTAGTATTGGAGCTTAAGCTTCCTTAAGTAAAGATCGTGCTGAGTACACAGGAGTTCTCTGAGGTTATGTCGAGGTTTTGAAAGTTTTGTGGCCAGTGTAGTGGAGGGTGAAGATTGGTTTTGAGAGTCTAATGTATGAATTTCAGATAGAAGGGATTTGGCATTGTGGAGTTTCCTTACTCTGGAATTTAGTTTGATAAGAATGCCTCTAAAAAAGGCTTTATGGGCATTCCAACTGGTAAAGGGACCTGTAGTTTGGGGATCATTAAAATGAGAGAATTCCCTGAGAAATTTCTATCTGAATGTCCGGGTTTTGTATTATTAAATCATTGCATCTCCATAGGCGCGAATCTACAAATTGGTTTCCTTCCTCTATATGTAATGTGATAGGAGTGTGGTTTGACCATGTGATATCACAGATAGAGGAGTCAGAAATTCTCTGCAGCAGAAATTTATCTACTAGAAAGAAGTCTATGCGAGAATATAAGTTATGCCTGGCAGAGTAGTATGAAAACTTTTTCTCATTAGCGTGTTGGCATCTCCATACAATGTACAGTTCCTCCCCTCTTAGAAGGTCCCGTAAAGGAGAGGGTCAGTTCTGAAGCAAGGAGGAAGTGTCCATATACTTATCTACAATAGTGTTAAAGTCACCACAGAGTATTAGGTTCCCAGTATGCACCTGTGAAATCTGCTTGAGAACTCTACAAAGAAATCTCAATTGGTGAGTGTTGGGAGCGTAGTGTTAAGAAGAGGCAGTATATGCCGCCAGTGCAGGAGGGGACTTGGTATGGTGATAAGTACCTCTGGTATTCAGGGAATCCGATTAGAGTATTGTAGAAAATTTTCTCAGGCCTCAGGATTTTTGTTTTGGTGGAGGCTTACACTGCGGCCTTATTTCCCAGTCTTATTGCATGTGGGTAGGAGTTGATTGTTGTGCGTTAGTAGTGTTGTGGTTCAGCATGGATGGAATGATGTTCCAGGTGCGCAAGAGGGAGAGACCCTCATCCAGAGAGGTGATGAAATGATTATTGCCTTAGTAGGTGATATTGAGCTTAGCTGAATATTTCCAGCGATAGATGATTTTATTGTTTTGCAGAGCTTTGGTAATTGTTGATAGGTTTCTGCATTGCAACAGGGTGTGTTGAGAATTTATAGTTTTGTTGCATGGTCTGGCAAGTTGTCTGCGTGACGGAATGCTTCAAGAATTTTTTCTTTTACAAAGAAGTGTACTCTCAGTAGCACATCTCGTGGTACTGCTTGTGGCAGAAAGCATGGTTTAGGAACCCTATGAATCCGGCCAATAGTAAGATCAGCCGAGGTCAAAGATGGGATGACCGCTTTGAAGAGGTCTCCGGCATAGTGAGACAATTGATGTGGTACTACTGATTCTGAGATTCCTCCGATTTTTAGGTTGTTCCGACGCGAACAATCCTCAAGGTCGGCCATTTTTTATTGCAGTTTGGAGATAACTTCCTGTTATGAAGTGTGGGAATCTACCAAGGTATTGAAGGAAGAGGTGTATTCATTCATCTTTGTCTCCACCTGGTGAATTCTATCTCTCAAATCATGCACTTCTGCTCTGCATTGCTGAATACACGGGATCATATCTGTTTGTAAAGAAGATCTCAGGGACATAAGCATTTCCTTCAGTAATACATCAGATATGAGTTGCCCTGCTGTAGGGAAGTGGGAAATAGGGTCTGGATGTGCCTCTCAATGAGAGTGCTTCAGAAAAGAGTCACTCCCCTCCATCCTTCATGTGGCTTCCTCAGAGTCTCTCCTTGCCCTAGATTTAACTGGGCTTCTGATTGTGGGTGAGGAGGAGTTGTACTCCGAAGAAGCAGAGTCTTTACAGCTAGCAGGGGTAGCAGCGGTGTCCTCTGCCATTTCTGTATGTGCCGTGGATGCTGCTACTAGAGGGCCGTCGATCGGCGGCGGAAATTGTCTCACACCACCATTTTGTTTTAGCCCACAGGACATCAGGGGGAGGAAACTGGAGAGTAACTGGACTTGGGGTGGGTCTTGTCGATGTCTCCACATCCCACTAGGAGCACTCATTGGTAGGGGTGCTGGGCAGGATGTTGGCGGGATTAGATGGTGGTCCTTTACCGAGTAAGAGGCAGCGATTCCTCAACTCAGAGCGGAGCTCTGTATCTATGCGGCCAAGTTCGCCATACCCCCTCCCTTTCATGATACACTTTAATCTCTTCAACCTGAAGGAAAGGAGGGCAGGGCTGTCTTAATGTATGGGCACTGCCCAGAGGCCCCAGGTGAATTGGGTGCCCCATGATAATTGTGCATTACATCATACTTGCCAACTGTCTTTTAACTAAGCTGTCCTGTGATGGCCATGTCCCAGGCAGTGCCCCAGAATCTGTACTCTGTCCTCCTGGTCCCAGTATTGTGGGATTCCCCTCCTCCTTGTACAATAAGTATTTTTAATTCTGTCAACTATTTATAGTTTAATTATTGAGAGTAGTTGCGTAAATTGCAACAGGCTGGTAGGGGCCCCAGTGCATTACTTTGCCCAGGGGCCCATGATGCTATTAAGATGGCCCTGAAGGAGGGACACTCCTGTATACTTTGCAAGGACTTACAAAACATGATCTAGACTAGGTACTTGGATAGTCTTGTTATGCAGCGGGCCCTGTGATTAGAACCCTACTGCTCAGAAGGGCAAAACATGCAGCCACCAGTCCACCCCCTATGAAGACCACAACTGCCTCCTCTCTCGAGCTTGCTGTTCCTCCTTCCCTTTATATTCCCAACCAAGAAGGTTAAGATGAAAGTTTACACTCTGTTCCCCATTCACTGTAGGAGTACATTCTCACTCGCTTCGCAAGTAAATTAAACCAGTCATTGTTAGTAAATCAAAACTTCCTTTACTTGAATAAAAAGCATGAGGATCTTCACAATACAGTTCTTGAGTTGTTACATGAGTGAAGCAACATGTGAGCAGTACTCATTCTACTCTTTTTAAAAGTGCTATGCTGCTATTTAAAATAATTCTTGTGTCTGTCCTGCAATCTCTACTGTGTGCCGGAGGTCTGCCGTTTGAGTACGCGGGAATAAAGAACCGTGACAACAGAGTGCCATGGACCAATATTTAATTTTATTCCAAGCGAGCAGTCAGCTTATATATACTTATATACAAAAGAGGCAAAGTGCCAACCAATCACTTATAAGGCATGTATACAGACATGCGGTATTTGGATCATGCACAGCACTCATGATAGTTTCATGGCTGATATAAGAATGTCCTTCAATATAAGACATGACAATATAAGAATGTCCTTCTTCTGTGTCTCATGACATTCCAATATAAGAATATACAACAAAGGAAGTTAAGTACTTGACAAGTAACATCTAAGAATTGTTCTGTTAGGACACATACTGAGCAATAGTTTAGGCATAGCATAACACTTATAACATAACATTTGGCCTCAACCTTTAGTCCCATTTCAGGGTCCTGCTGAGGAGTAGCCCCATTATTGGTGCTACGTTTACATCTCCATGTGTGTGGTCTCTTTCCAACTCTCAAAACCAACAACTCAGACCCAACCTCCTACAGCCTATATATTGTATATCTCCTCAAAGCAAGCACCACAGACCAAAAAGGGCAGACACACACCACAGCATGTTAACTCATGAATTTCTGGACATTAACCCCATGCTACATACAATAACATTCTAGGCACCTGTCTACACAGATGTCACCTGAAATCTAAATTCTGGGTGGAGTGACCATTCAAAGAAATTGATTTTGGAGTGAATAATGAAAGTCTGAGTTTTCTTTTAAGGGAAAATCTGTAGTGGTATATTAGCTTAAAATGGACACTATTTTAACTCTCTCTGTGACAAATGAAACACAAATACTAGTTATTTTAGCAAAAAACAAAATATTTAGTCTTTAATTATAGTAAAATAAAACATTTATTATAAGCATTTCTACTTAAAGGAGCATAATGAGAAAACACACCATGTTCTGTCTGACAACTGTGAATAATACATCTTGGAAGCTTACATTTGTGAAAAGCTCAAATTATTGTGCCAACAGTTGAGTCATAATTAATGATATAGAAAAACTGATATAAATGTGTCAAGCCATACCTTTCTAATCTAATTAATGAAAAACCTATTAGAAATAATGTCATACAATTCATAATGTCACAAAGAAATGTCACAGTAACTGATCAAAGTTGATAGCGAATTAAATTAACATAAACCCTTAAAGAGAAACTATATGATATACTCAAGTTTGTACACATTTAAAGTTAATATTGGAACATTTACCAGAAGTTAATGCTTGATATGCTTTATTATATTTATTCACATGCTAGTCCACATTACTATTATTGTATTTTATATATAAATGTGAAAAAAAAAATTCTAGTGGTCATCTGCCTTTGAGTTTGCTGCTATATCCTGCCCATTTCTGTTGGCCCATCGCTGTGATGGGGTAGGTCAAGCTTTGGCACTATTAGGAAATACAGAAGCTTTACTGCAGGTATGTGCATGCACCTTTGGATGCCTGTACTTTATACCTGCAGCAGTTTTGTAGCATCCCCCCCACAGCCCAGAACCAACAGTCTTTTATCAGATTAACTCCTGATAACGAACAGCACTCAACAAGACTGTCCATCATCAAGGATTCTTACACTACCTTTTATCAGACTAGTCCAAGCAGACCACACTATACAGGGAGTAACTATTAATGAACAAGAGCACAAAACAGCAGGATTTGCAAATTACATGTTGTTCTTCCTAAGCAATTTTCAAACATCCCTTAGAAAACTCATGCATATATTTGAGAAATATGGCTTCCTGTCTAATTTAAAAATCATGTCTGAGCCTCTATATATCACAGGCTTTGGGCAGGCTGAAATCACAATTTTCTTTCAAATGGAATGATCCCTTTGTGTGATATAGGCATATAGCTTCCATTTGACCCCTCTAAGCTATTTCAGCTTAATTATGTCAATCCAGTTTGATTTTAATAAAGAGAGCATTGTTTATCTCACATGTTTGGACAGAGCAGCATTCCCTACAATGAACATACTCTCAACCAATTCAATTGAATTAAACCTTTGTTTAAATAAACTATCAGACGCTGTTTTTTCTTGCTTCGCCTGTCTTGATAAACATCCTAGACTTGAACAGTCCTTCCTAAAGGCATCTAAGGTAAATGGTTAACTTGATGTTTCGAACATTAGGAATACTATCAGGTAACCCACCTTACTAGGATTCAGAACTGGCATATCATCACCCATTCTAAGATTTGGATTGACATAGAGCAAGGTTGGCTGACCATAACCTTATCCTCTGTCATTTGGATAAAAGATAGATATATTCTATATCTCTTCAAAAAGTATCCCTCCTTCGTACCACAACAAAAGAACATTGTGTCCTATGCAAGAAGACAGATATCTGCACTGTAGATAATCCCCAGATGTCTCTAATGGGGAATTCTGACTTTCCACCTTGGAGAAACCACAGAATTTCACAGACAGTGGTTCCCTATGTGCTTTATGGACAGGACTGTTCTACAGAAATCAGTCATTCATGGATAAAGCAGAACTCACTCCCTAGTCTGGCTCCATTACTTAGTGGACCTTTTTCCAGGTCAAGCACTATCTCAACGACCCCCAAAGGGTTTCTTACTTTGCAAGAAAGAATACCCACTTTGAAAATACATGTTTTGGAAATAGCCTGTCTATGCAATTCATATCTTGGTTTAATCCACTCCGGAGAAATAGAAATCTCAGCCACTCTTTATCTCGTAAACATAAATGGGAAAGAGAGCTTCATATACTAACTATAACTGAAGATTCATGGGAAGATTTTTGCATGTCGGTTCACAAGAGCTGCGTTAGTGGTTGCACCCAAGAAGCAAACTATAAGATTTTGGCACATTGGTACAGGACCACACTAATCAAAAATGGGCCCTCAAATGTTCAAACATACAGGATATGCCACAAGGTGATAGGTACGTTGTCAAACATTCTGTGGTCTTATTGGCAGAAAAAACATGGATTGATATTTCACATCATGGGGATGAGACTTCTATTCCTTTTTTATGATGCAAACAAGTCTCTGCCATATAAATACTAACACAGACACTTACTAAAGGTAGCACATACAGTAATCCCACAACACTGGAGGTCAATGCACTCCCCATCTGTACTGGAGTTGATAACCCAGGTTGACTACATTTTTGAAATGGAAGAACTGATGTTTACTAAACACAATTGGAAACATACACCACCACAAGACATTGCTGGAAACACTCTGCTTTTCTGGAAACACTATGGTGTTAGGTGAGACTAGGGAGTCTGTCAGACTTGAGTTGGGGCATGCGTGTTGGTAGATCAATTTGTGCCCCCCCCTTTTCATGGTATATGGCTGCATTTTAATTTTTAGAACACCCTTTTGAATTGACAAAAGTTTAATGAAGAATATGATTTTTAAAAATGTGTTTTATTATTACTGTTTGATAAAAATAAAATGTCAGAAATGTTCTGAGCTTCATGTGCTCTATGCCTCTGCTTAATGCTATCAATTAGAATTATTTCCAGCTCTCCTCCCTTTCCCTATGTTATGGAGGTGAAAAGAAGGACATGTGTTCTGTATTCCAAGTGTGACAGTGCTGTTCTATGGATACAGCACTGTGAGTGAATTATGTCACCCTAGGACAGGAAGTGTGTTACTGGCAGGATCACAGAGTGAAAATAATGATAACCTGCTAATGCATGTTTTTGTGCATTCACCTGTATGGATCTGCTTAACGTGCAAATGCATACAAAAGTGCTGCATGTCTTATGTATCAAAGATTGGGCTGCATTTCAGAGAAATATCCACAAATGTAACTTCAATTTGAAATGTTATTGCAGAAAAAAGACAAGAAAGAGCGTTATAGGAAACTGTACTGAGAGAATTATGTAGATTATCATTGTAGACCACTCTTTTAAAACTACTGGTTGCCTGGCTGTCTCTTGCAATACAAAACTTGGAACAAGTATGTAGCAAGTGTAGTCAGACCTGCATTTTTGTTTTGACTCAGTATTTCAGAAAAGATTACAATATTGAAGACCTCTATGATTAGGCCCAATGTGAGTAAAACATGTCAGAAAGGTGTGACCGATGGACAGGGGTTTGAGCTGAAGCCTGAATTTCATTTACCTTGCATTGGAGTTGAATGCAGAGTGCTGTTTTGAAGAGCTAAAGCCACTGGACCAGACAAATAGCATTTTCAGGTTTTTCAAGTAGGGAAGCTTGCAATGAGAGAGAGGAGCAGTGAAGAACAGTCAATCTAATTAACCTATTGGAGAAGACTTATAGGAATGAAGTGTCCTGCTGCTTATACTCACTGCAATTCTAACCCGCTCCATCTACCTGTAGGAGCAAAGAGAAGAGTTGTGTAGTTTCAGTCTGATATGGTTAGAACATGTGACAGCATGAGAACAGATATAGTTACATAGTTAGTCTGGCTGAAAAAAGACAAAAGTCCATCCAGTTCAACCATTTAAAAAAAAAAAGTTATAATGCTACACCCACAGTTAATCCAGAGGATGGCAAAAAAAACAGCAAAGAATGATCCAATTTGCTCCTTCCGGGGAAAAAATTCCTTCCTGATCCTCCAAGAGGCAATCGGATATTCCCTGGATCAACTTTACCCATGAATTTTATTAACCAGGTATATTCTTTGTATCTAAGAATCCAGGTCTTTCTTAAAGCAATCCACTAAGCTGGCTAGAACCAACTCTTGAGGGAGTCTATTCCACATTTTTACAGCTCTCACTATGAAGAAACCTTTCCGTGTTTGGAGATTAAATTTCTTTTCCTCCAGACGTAAAGAGTATGAGCCACTGATGTATTTATATATGTTGATCATATCCCCCCTTAATCACCTCTTCTCAAGAGAGAATAAATACAGTTCCTCTAATCTTTCCTCATAGCTGAGCTCCAACATGCCTCTTATCAGTTTGGTTGCCCTTCTCAGTACTTTCTCCAGTTCCCCAATGTTCTTCTTGTGAATTGGTGCCGAAAATTGAGCTGCATATTCCAGATGAGGTTTGTACAGGGGTAATATGATATCTCTCTCTCTGGAGTCTATACCTCTTTTAATACAAGAGGATTTTGCTCGCTTTACAAACCACAGCTTGGCATTGCATGCCATTATTAAGCTTGTGATCTACCAGAGCTCTCAGATCCTTCTCCACCATTGATTCCTCCAGTTGTACCCCCCTAGTATGTATGATGCATGCATATTCTTAGCCCCCAAGTGCATAACCTTACATTTAGCAACATTAAACCTCATTTGCCACATAGTTGCCCAATTAAACATTGCATTAAGGTCGGCTCGTAAGTTGGAGACATCCTGTAAGGGCGTTATTCCTCTGCATAGCTTAGTGTCATCTGCAAAGCCTGAAATGTTATTTTTAATCCCAGACCCTATATAATTTATAAATATATTAAAAAGTAAGGGTTCCAACACTGAACCTTGGGGTACACCGCTGAAAACCCTAGACCATTCAGAGTATGAATCATTAACCACTACTCTCTGAATACGATCTTTTATCCAGTTTTCTATCCATTTACATACTGATTTTTCCAAGCCCGTAGACTTTACCTTACACATTAGCCGTGTGTGGGGAACTGTGTCAAAAGCTTTTGCAAAATCCAAGTATACCACGTCCACCGCCACCCCTCTGTCCAAGGTTTTGCTCACCCCCTCCTCATAAAAAGAAATCAGATTTGTTTGACAACTTCTGTCTTTCATGAATCAATGCTGTCTGTTGCTTAAAATATTATTTTCCAGCAAGAATTCATCTATGTGGTCTTTTACTAAACTCTCCAGTATCTTCCCAACTATAGACGTTAAACTAACAGGTCTATAATTACTATAGGTAAAGATTTTGACCCCTTTTTAAATATTGGCACCACATTTGCCTTACACCAATCCAGTGGTACTATGCCAGTCATTAAAGAGTACCTAAAAATTAGAAACAATGGCTTTGAAATGACAGAGCTCAATTCTTAAAGGACCCGTGGGTGTATGCCATCCAGTCCAGGTGCTTTATGCACCTTTATTCTGTCTAAATATTTTTGGATCATATCAATTGTGAGCCAATGTGGATCATCTGGAGCTGTGTCAATACCACGCCCATTATGGACAAGAGCTCCCCCATGCTCCTTTGTATACACAGAGCTGAAGAAGGTATTTAATACATTTGCCTTATCTTTGTCCCCAGTCACCCACACTAGATTATTTTGCAAAGGGCCTACATGCTCGGACCGGACCTTACTATCAATATATTTGAAGAATTTTCAGCCTTTATTTATGGCATAATTAGTAAATGCAAGGAAGGAATGGCATTGAAAGTGGTTGTGGGGGTTGAAGGTTTTTTTACCCTAATGTATTTTCTGCATTAAGGTAAAAACCTTCTGTGCCTAGGACCCCCCCCCCCCCCCAATACTTGCCTGAGCCATGTCTCAATCCAGCAGTGTGCCTGATGGCAAAGACCCTCTCCTTTCTCTCTCTCTCCTCACTGGACATAGAGACAGCAGCTATCAATCTCAGCCTGTGAGGAGAGCATGGGGGCGACATCAAACCACCCTGTGTGTGTCTATGAATACACACAGTGTAGCTAGGGATTGAGCCCAAGTAGCTTGCTATAGGGGAACTCGGCGGGGGGGAAGAACAATGAGCGTTGGTGGTAGAGAATGATTGGGGCTGCTCAGTGCAAAATCATGGTAAGTATGATATGTTTATTTATTTATTTTCATTTTATATTTACAACCACTTTAAGGTGATCTAAAATTTCCATTATAGTACTTTTGCAGGTTCATTTTTTTCTGTAATAATCTGCCCAACCATATTAAAGATGAAAAAAAATACATAAAAAAATAGAATGCTCACCTTTTCTTCCCTGCAGGAAACCTCTGTCACTGGTCCTTTGTGAGTCCATGTGAATTGTGCCAGCCAGTATCGTTTATCCTACTTCCCAATCTGTCATGGAGTTCACACTATAATTTCAGTGCCACCCTCTGCAATAATAAAGACCACTCACTTCAGGGAAAGAAGATAAAGACCCCATTACATGACTGTTAAAAAAAGAAGTAAACTTGGGGGTTGCTAAGGGCACCACACAGTAAAAATCTATGAAAAATACAGAGAGCAAAAAGATTGATTGGTTTATAATAAAGGTGTGTATTTTAAAGGATATGTTCACCTTTTCGTAAAATGTTCTCCCTCCCACTAGCTGTCACAATTTTTAAAAATGTAGACTTGTGGGGCTCCACGTGTCACTCATTCACAGTATTCTGTGAATGAGAACATTACAAGTTCCAACAGCCTTTGCGGCTGTCGGCTTGTAGTTCTCAATGAATTATCAGAGAGCACCGTGGTAGTTCATTGAGTCTATACAGGGTATAAGATTCTGGAGGAAAATGTTAATGTGAATGTATATGTTTTTAAGATAATGCTTGTTAAAAAGCATGGATAAGATAAAAATTGTATTTTGTTTAATTGGTTACTGATTGAAGGGAGCACTGAGGCGGAGGTGGGCGTTGGGTCCAGATATGCAGCCGGTGGGGCCGCAGCACATAGCTGGCAGGTGTACATGTATGGCCCTGAACATGTTGGTCTCTCCCCTGCCATGTGCTGCAGCCCTCCCATGGAGGCTTGAGGAGTGCCCTTCCCCACCCTCGACTGTGCACGCTCTGATGGGGAGGTTCGACTCTCTGGTAGCCGGCCTCTCTGCGCTTGTGCTGTCCTCCCCAGTGCCTTGGCTGGCTTCTGGGAGGGCAGCCATCTATTGCAGATGCACTGGTCCCCAACGCATGCACACTCTCTCCGGCCAGATCGTATGACATCACACGCCGCCACAAGCGGTGTGTGCACCCTGGTCAGGGCTATTTTGGAGCCACTACTGTGGCCTTATCATCCGGGGCAGACATAGACTGGCAGTTTGATCTCAGGTAACGGATATTAAGGCAATTGGTAAGCCTCATTTGGGGGTATAATTAGCGCATTATAAGGGCCCACTATGTTATAAGGGAGGGAAATGAATTTGGGTTTTGTTCTATTACAGTATTGCCTATGCCAAGAAGTGAAAATTGCACAAGCCTAACTCCTATCCATCGTACCCAGAAGGGATTGGATAATATGCATCCACTGATATATTGAGGTCCACATTATTGGTGGCTATATACCTATATACTTTTTGAGGTACTCTATCCAATCTTTTATGGTTATGACAAACATGCTCCCTGTATTAGCATTGATACAGGGGATTACACGGGGTGTCACTCACTCACTCCCCTTTTTTTCCATTTTTTTTTTCCCTTTTTCAGCAAATCATTAAACTCATCACACCATTCAGGGTCTGTTTGGAGATCAACTAGTACCATTCAATCATATTGACCGAGTAAGTGTATGTTCTGTATACCACGTTTGCTTATGCCCCATTTTGAATGTGTTTGGTACTGTTGTTGTTATGTCTAGCAATCTGCTAAATAGCATAATCTTGGTTGTTGGTATCAGAATTTAAAAGTCACTCTTTTTCTAATAGATTGCAACATTATTATATGATGTTGCCCCTGCCTCCCTGATGTTCCTTTATGTCTGGATACCCACTTTGACGCCTCTTGTCTCCCTCCGATGACTAACTACAATATGTGTTTTTATTGCAAGCAATTGTAAGTGGATATTTGTTTATTTCATGATTTAGTATGTACATATGTTCATTCTCGTTTTTTCGATTATATATCTATATATACATGTCAACAACCAAATTTTGTTTTATTAAAGATGCACCTTTTTCTATCTCCTGAGGAAGCAACTTAGAGTCGCGGAACATGTAGAGCCATTGTTCAGTTGAAGTTGTACTAGCTCTGTACTATGACAATATATCTGTGTTTAATCAACTACAAGGTCATCCTAATCATTGGTGATCTACTTCAGTATCTTCAGGTTATATAGTCATTTAGGAGCAGTAGGATTTCAAACAATATAATCATTGAGGTGCAATTTCTTTATTATGTAATTGTGGTATGTATTCAGTATCATGTTTTAGAAATTATTGTTTTTCGTCTTGTTGTAACTTTGTGATTTGCCAATAAAGAGTATTAAGATTTTACAATATTTTGATGTTTAAGTGCCTATAAAGTCCATTCAGTAGGCAATCACTTTTTGACTAGTCTTCATAGAATGTGGCACCGTCTATGAGTTATGTATCCATAATACCAACCTATGGACATACATTTTATTCATAATCACCCCTTGTAGGAGCCCAGTCGGGGTTCACGGGGTATGGACTTGTGCTTCTCATTTGAGGACCCTAAAGGACTTTCATGCCTATTTATGGTATGATTCCCTTTGAGGCAGGGGCACTTAGAAATTCTTGTACAAGAATGTGTGTTGGAAACATTTATGTTGAACTGTATATTTGCTATATTTAACCTTTTGCCTATGGGGTACTTATACCCCCTTCCTGCCCAGACCAATTTTCATACTTTGATTGACAATTACTCAGTGTCATGCAACACTGTACCCATATTACATTTTTGTCCTTTTTCACAAAAATAGAGATTTCTTTTGGTGGTCTTTAATCACCACTGTTTTTTTTTTCTTTTTTGTGCTATAAATGAAAAAATTAAAAAAAAACACACATTTTCTTTGTTTCTGTTGTAAAATGTTGCAAAAAAGTAATTTTTCTTTTGGCCAAAATGTATACTGCTACATTCTTTTGTAAAAATAACCTAAATCTGTCTATATTATTTGGTCTGTGTGAAAGTTATAGAGTCTACAAGCTATGGTACCAATCATTGAAAATTGATCACACCTGATGTACTGATGTCCTATTTCATTTCCTGAGACACTAAGGCTGGCCATACATTATACAATTATCTGCAGATTTTCTGCCCAATTTCCTTTAGATTTACCTTCAACTATGTAGTGCAAGGGCCTGCCTAATTGGATACAACTGAAAGTGTTGTTTAGGTTTGTCCTCCTATTATATGGTTTTTGGTAAATCTAAACCAAAAATCTGCAGATAATTGTATAATGTATGGCCAGCCTTACAGTACAAATACCCCCCAAATAACCCATTTTTGGAAAGTAGACTGTCCATAGTATTTAGTAAGAGGTATAGTGCGTTTTTAAGTTGTAATCTTTTCCCACAATTCTATTGAAAATGAGGATTTTTTTTTTGTACCACAACATTTTCATAGTAACAGGTTATTTTTCTCACATGGTATATGCATACTTGCAACAACACCCCAAAAACACATTCTGCTACTTCTCCTGAGTATGGGGATACCACATGTGTGAGTCTTTTTCACAGCCTAGCCACATAGAGAAGCCCAGCATGCAAGGAGGACTCTCAGGTGTCCTAGTGGTATACAGTAAATTACACATTTAATTTCCTGATTACCTATTACACATTTGAAGGCCCTGGAGCACCAGGACAATGGAATTACCCACAAAATGACCCCATTTTGAGACACAAACACCCCAACATATATTCTATGAGGCATAATGAACATATCTTTTTTTGCACAAGTTTTCGGAAAATGTGGAAAGAAAATTAAAACTTTTTTTTTTTTGCACAAAGTTGTCCATTTATAAGATATTTCCAACACATAGCATGTACATACCAAATATTACACCCAAAAATACATTCTGCTACTCCTCCTGAGTATGGGGATACCACATATGTGAGACATTTCTATAGCCTGGCCACATAGAGAGCCCTAACATCCTAGTTGTACTTTTAGGTGTTCTAGGAGTAAAAATTGCACAACTAATTTCCTGGATGACTCTGGAGAACCAGGACAGTGGAAACACCTACAACAAAAAGACCTCATTTTGGAAAGCAAACACTCTAACATATTTTTTGTGAGGATTAATGAGTCTTTTGAACATATCATTTTTTTTCCACAAGTTTTAAGAAAATGTGGAAAGAAAATGAAAACGTATTTTTTTGCAACACAAAGTTGTCCACTTGTAAGACATTTCTCACACATAGCAAGTATATACTAAGAATTACACCCCAAAATACATTCTGATACCTCTCCTGATTATGGCAATACCATATGTGTGAGACCTTTTCACAGCCTGGCCACAAAGAGAGGCCCAACATCCAAGTAGCACCTTTAGGCGTTCTAGGGGCAAAAATTACACATCTAATTTCCTGACAACCTATCATGTTTGCAAAGGCCCTGGAGCAAGAGGAAAGTGAAAACACCCACAAAATGACTCTATTTTGCAAAGCAAACGCCACAACATATTTTCTAAGAGGCATAATGAGTTTTTTGAACATTTCATTTTTTTCCACACGGTTTCAGAAAATGTGGAAAGAAAATTAAAATATATTTTTTTAACACAAAGTTGTCAATCTATAAGATATTTCTAACAAACAGCATGGACATACCATGAATTACACCCCAAAATACATTCTGCTACTCCTCCTGATTATGGGGATACCACATGTATAAGACCTTTTCAATGTCTGAACAGATGCAACAAGTGTAACACAAAAATCAACAAACACTGTATAGAAAACAATGTAAACAAAAGATTACCTGTGGTTTGAGGGGAACATTGGTCCAGGTCAGTACAGGCAGCAAGCTAACATCCAGGCAGCAGGCAGGAACAAGGTCCATAAAATGTCCTGGGTCAGTACAGGCAGCAGGCAGAGATATGGTCAGCACAGTCAAAGTATTGGTTAAGGCAGCAGGCAGGAACATGGTCCATAAAATGTCCTGGGTCTTTACAGGCAGAAGGCAGGGATATGGTCAGCATAGCCAAAGTATTTGTCCAGGCAGCAGAAAGGAATATGATCCATAAAATGTCCTGGGTCATTGCAGACAGCAGGCAGAGATATGGTCAGCACACCCAGAGCTTTTGTCCTGGCAGCAAGCAGCAGTATGGCCCATAAAAGGTCCTGGGTCAGTGCAGGCAGTAGGCAGAAATATGATCAGCACAGCCAAAGTATTGGTCCAGGCAGCAGGCAGGACCAGATTATGAAAAAATATTTAACACGAAGTTATAAATTCAATAGGATCCGCTACATAATATATCTGCGGTCCAGTAACCAAAATACTATATTACTGAAACAAATGTGTGAACAGCATGTTCACCAAAGTGGTTACATAAAAGGACCATGCGGTAAACCATCACATATGAAGGCAGGACCATCAGGCTTAGGGCCTCGGTCAGGTAGGACTGGGGCAAAGGGGTAGAGGCTTGGTCTCACCCAATCTCTTCGAAGCCTCCAGGCAAACAGACCCTGTTCCGGGAATTACAAAACCCGGAGAAAGCCAAAAATAGTTTTTCTCTACTCAGAACTCTACTCTGAAACCCCTCACATAAGTGAGACCCCTATGTTATTTTGAATGCCACTACTACAGTAGCAGGGCAAAAGATCAATTCAAGCAGCAGGCAAAAAATATGGTCAATTAACAGGCCGAGGTCAGTCCAGGAAGAAGGAATAAACATGGATGATAATCCGGATGATAGGCAGAAGCTTAGTCGATAAACAGGCAAGGGTCAGTTCAGGTGGCAGGCGGAAACGTGGTGGATAAACAATGCAAATGGCAGGCAGAGGTATAGTCGATAAACAAGCCAGGGTCAGTTAAGGTAGAAGGCAGTGGCATGGTTGGTTGAGGCAGCAGGCAAATGATCAACAGAGATAATGAAAAATGGGGAAATGGCAGGCTGTTAGAAATATGGGCTAATATTTTAGTGACGTGAGAAAACGTCAGAAGCAGCCTCCAATGCACAGGCCTGGTTGGGAGGAACATTGGGGACAATGAAAACTTGTGTCTAATTCCTCCTCTGCTGCATACCCAACATCTTTTTTGGCATCTGCGGCCTGCTTCTGTTGGTGGAATGGTCTCAGGGGAGTGGTGCTCATGAAGTCTGCTCAAGAATTGGAACAAATGCTTTCTGGGGGGATCATTGCTGGTAGATAAGGGACGTGATGATTTCTTCTATAATTTTTGGAAGGTGGTGGGTCTTTCTGTGGATTTGGTGTAGGTGACATACGCATTATAAATAGCCAAATGAATAAGATAGATTGTAACTTTTTTTATACAAGAAATGGGACCTTCTTTTTGCTAAATAGTGCTGCAACATCTGATCTTTGAAATCCACTCCCACCATGTGGAGATTATAATCTTGGATGGCCCGCAGGCTTTTGAATGGGACCGTGTCTTCCAGTAATTTCCACAGAGGTGTTATTGTGGATGGTGAACAGGATGTAAATGTCTCTCTTATCCTTCCACTTCAGGGTCAGCACTTCGTCGTTTCTTAGGCTTTCTGATTCCCTCCTTTGTAGCCTGGTGTTCACTAGAGCTTGTGGGAAGCCCTTCCTATTTTTTCGGGAGGTACCGCAAGCCAAGGTTTTCTCACAGTACAGGTGTTGGAAAAGGGGCAGACTGGTATAGAAATTGACTAGATAAATGTGATAGGCTTTTTGGAAAAGTGGATAAGTCAGATCCCAGACAATTTTTCCACTTCTCCCAATGTATGTTGGGCACTCGGGGGGGGGGGCTAGAGATGGGAATCTTTGCTTTCGTATACGTGGAATGCCTACAAATATTCAGTCGTTCTTTCACAAAGCTTGTAGAGCTTTACTCCATATCTGGACCTTTTACTTGGAATATATTGCTTTATTCATAGCCAGCCAGTGAAGTGGACAAGGGATTCGCCTACACATATAATTTTATCAGGGAAATAAAGTTTAGCAAATCTTAGAGAAAAAAAATTAAGAAGTTGTCGAATTTTGTATAATTTGTCATAGTTGGGATGATCTCAGGGAGGGCACTGGGTATTGTCAATGAAATGAAGGAATCACATGACCATCTCATAGTGTGACCTGGGCATTACAGCAGAATAAATGGGCATGTAGTGGATTGGGTGTGTGGACCAGTAAGCATGTCCTTAATTTTTTTTAGCCCCATTTTAAGGGTGAGGCCCAAAATTAAATTACTCTTCCAATGTAAGACATGTGGTAAAGAACCACAGACAATGGCTCTTTACCTCAATCAATGATGGGCTGTGTCCAAGGGACACAGTTCACCAGCAATCATCGCACGCCCCGGGCAAGCAAAGGAAACAAAGGGCCCTGATAGCAAATAAACATATGTTTCCCTAGTGGCTGGAACCCCAATATACGGGGTCCGACTTGCAGCGCAGGGTACCCTAGGGACCCAGCCTGTCAGGGACCATCGTGACGCATGGGTCTGCACATGCGTAGGTGTCTGTCAAGACATGCAGG